>NW_028318394.1:2760555-3450694 GCF_062004578.1 Staurois parvus | reverse complement strand
AAAGTGGACAAAAAATGTCTTTTTTTCTAAGGACCATAGTGAATAAAGTGCCAAAAATGCTTGTAACAAGATGCCACAGACTGTGCCCAGCATCAACTGTCACTCACGGTTGAAAAATGTAATATCCTAGAATCCAGCTCTTGTTTTTTTTTCCAGGAATGAAGTACACTTCATACAGTACAAGAGATGCAAAGATAAATGCCACATTGGTGAGGCAAACTAAGAACAGGAATCAATCTTCACAGACACAAAATGAAAGAATACTGAAATGATCAAGGAGACATACCTGTGGCTGAACACTTTCCTAGTATAAATCACTGCAATACCAAACTGGCAAAATTCTCAGAAAGAAAACTTGAGAACAAAAGACTTTTGATCTGCAAAACGATCATGTGTTTGAAAAGAAAAATGTTTTGTGAGGTTTTCTTATTGCCTTTGTTCGGTTTTAACCTCGTACTTTGCCTTTGTCTTTTCTTTATGTTGCATGATTGCAGAAAACAGAATAATGCATAAAATAAATACATTTTTCTCTTCTGGGGAGTACTAAATAATTATGATCATGTATTTAATATACCAGAGAGATGACCAGTAGGAAATCAGTGAAATCATATAAGATAGACGTAAATAAGCAGCACGATAATTCTATGCTACAGCCAGTTTTCATGATGATTGAATTTAATTTTTAAACCTCCTGTTAGTAATAATTTCACTCTTCTATAATGATAGTTCTACCTGTTCTAATTCCACAGTTGCATAACTAAAGGCTGTTTCTTGTTCATGAAACAGAAACCTTGAAGCACCTTAACGTACTACAACAATGAAAGACCCCTGAACTAAACTTTAACAATAGCTATTTTTTTCTTTTTTACATATTTCCCTGAGCTTATTTTTCATCACAGTAGATTTTTCAATATTGCTACAAGTCTGCATGAAAAACTGCATTACCCTAAAGAAATTTTACCAGTCCTGTAAAAATTCCACAAGGATAATTACTAGTAGAGTACTAAAATAAAAGATAATTAAAAAAAAACTGTGAAAAACTAAGTGGAAACAACATCCCTATGTATCTCTAGGCCATTCTAGGGGCCTAAATGGTCTGGGCCTGACTTATATAAACATGGAAAATTCCCTAGATCTATGTATTTTAATTGGTGGATTTTTGATGATAGTAAGATTTGCATACACCATTTGATTTTGGATTTTTTTTTAATTTTGCTGTGCTTTGCTTGGGTTCAGAAGGCTTTTTTTGGTTAATTTTAGCCCACACATAATGTGTGGTTGTACTGTGATATTGGTCCTCAAGCCCTACTCCATAGAAACTATTGTTTTTGTACATTGTACTGATGATGGTGTTCTGTTTGTAATACAATACCATATACTGGGTTATAACTATGCCAATGATTCTGGATGCACATTTGGTCCAGGGCAAAATTGTATTATTTTTATGGTTTCCCCCACGATCCATTAAGTAATGTTAATGACAGACACAAATGAAAGCATAGGGGTAAACATAGTGTGACACAGAGAATCCTTTGCCTGAGATCAAATGCAGGAAAACATTTCTGCAAGGCAGTGAGCTCAGCAAGAAAAAACAACTTTAGGTTTCTTTCATCTTGTTGCATAATGATCTTAGTGACAATAACTAGTGAAAACTAAACATATATTTGGAACAAGTTCAGAAACAAGAGAGCCAAACACATACTGCTCCTTTATGTAAAAACTAAAGCACATCATTTTTATGTTTGTGAATGTTTAAGAGGGAGAGGTACCTATGTCTATATGGATATTGTTATGCAAAATGCATGTTTATGAGTTCAGAAAAGAATCCTGTGATCAGTTATTAAAGTAATAATATGATTTCAAACTGAAAAATGATTTATCTCCAGGCTACTGCCTGATGATAACTTATGCTCTGCGCATTTGCAGCAAATCCATTTGTTATACTCACACCTTGTTTTTAGACCATGCTATACTGTTTTTCAAAGTTATTTATGTATTATTCAGATGAATTTTAGAACTAGATACAGCTAAAGCTAAGGAGCAGAACAATGAAGGAATTAGATATGGTAAGTACAAGAAGAGAATGGCACAGACACAGCCAATGCTCATTGTATAAATAAAGTTTTAAGTATAAAGAGGCACTGTTTAAAAAAAAAATAAAGCAAAAAAAAAGTTGATAAAGCACAATTCTGTGTTTTGGCCTGTCACATTCAACTGACTGTCTCTCCCTAATCACAGATCTCTCTCAGCTGCATTGAAGAGACAACATTATTTTGCCCATGCAGAATAAAGAGAGGTCTCTAGAAAAGCCTTCCCCCTGAACCTATAATACTCATCTCTCCATTTCTCTCCCACCACTCATTCCTCCTCTGTAGCTGTCCCAATAATATCACTATCTGGACTCAGAGGAGCATGTAAGCCCCTTCCCTGTGACAATACTCAGGTCTAGCAACCAATCGCTAGGCCTAAGCAAGGTCACATAACTAGGGAAGCAATGTCATTGCTTCCATGGATCACCAATACTACTCATACTAATCTCAATCTCAGCTGTGTTGGAGAAGGAAGCAGCTGGGGATCAGTAGTAAAGTGATTATAGGGGAGTAAGTTTGGGAACAGTGCCTGTTTAAGCAGAGACAAGGTTATGAAGTACTTTTGATCTGCATTTTATTAAATGTAATGAACAGTCTTAATAGAATGCATCTTAAGGGATTGTGTTCTTGTTATTGCCACCATTTCACTGTAAGACTAATGTATAAATAATTAAATTTTAAAGAATGTATTGTTTATGGGGCGGCACAGTAGCTTAGTGGTTAGCATGTCTGCCTTGCAGTAAATGGGTCATGGGTTTGATTCCCGACCATGGCGCCTCCTGCATGGAGTTTGCATGTTCTCCCTGTGCTTGCGTGGGTTTCCTCCGGGTGCTCTGGTTTCCTCCCACACTCCAAAGACATGCTGATAGGTTAATTGGATCCTGTCTAAATTGTCCCTAATATGTGTATGTATGAATGTGAGTTAGGGACCTTAGCTTGTACACCCCTTGAGGGTTAGGGACTGATGTGAATGTTCAATATATATATGTGTCAAGTGCTGCGTAAATTGACAGCGCTATATAAGTACCTGAAATAAATAAATAATAATAAATATTCCACATAAGTAAAGTAACAGGGTTGCAAAAAACCTCTTTTTGCGTTGATTTCATTCACTCCCCTATCTTTTGTGAGATCCCACTTTCTGAATCCTCAAACCCCATGGCCATTTAATAAACATTTTATTGGGAACCAAGGTGGGCATCTATAAGGGGAACAATGTCTGAATAAAAAAACAGGGATCTAAGAAGATGTAACAAAGCAATGAAAGAGAGAGAGTTTGCAGAAAAAGTGAAGCAAGGACCTGACAGTTTTTTCATTGTGACTGGAGAGAAAGATTTTTGGTTACTGTTCACAGCTGAATAGACCCTAATGAAGCACTGCTAAACTTGTATCCTTGCGATGTACTGTCTATTATGAAAGGGAAAGGTACTGTTGGAGAACCTAGTGGTCACAACTAAGGCCAAGCTCAAAAAAAACCCCTGAAAACTGAAAAACAAAAATTGAGGTCCAACTAAGACAGTGACAGTGCTGTTGGTTGAAAGTGGGGAAAAATATTCAAAGTATGACACAATTATGGAAAAGTGCAGTCCTGCACTAAAAAGTAGTTATCAGCTGCTGTTGTCATTGGGTGCTAGTGGAGAGCATCAAGTGTGTTAATCAAGATCTTGTTTTGCCTTAAACTGCCCTTACACCGATCAACATTAATGTGGTTCAGCAGGGACCAGATATATTTCGATCAATGTGTGACCATACCTTCTCAAAAGAATTTGATGGCTTCATCAAATTTTGCCAAAGGGACATGCTGGAAAACATTTGCTGATCGGTGACTGCAACTGATGATGAGTGTACTCTAAAAATGGCAGGTCCTATTATCACAATACTGTAGGGCAGATTTATTAACACTTGCCGTCCACCTGCTGTTTATAAACGGCAGGACGGTGGCACTCCAGGGGCGGGTTGCCGTTCATAAACGGCACCCACCATTTCTAGCTGTGCGCGCTCCCTGGGAGCGCACAGCACCACAATCCGGTGCCCACTGTGTTCTCCAGACACTGAAACACCGATCGTTGGACGGGACCTCTATACGAGGTCCCGATCATGTGATCACTGATTGGCCAATCAGTGATCACATGCAAAGTAGTAAGCAAGATGTCACTTGTGACATCATTGCTTACTACGTGTGAAATCTGTGAAAGATCACAGAGGTCACATGGTACAAGGCTATTCACAACAGCCTTGTACCATGTGACAAAGCTGTGACCAATCACAGCTCACTCAGTAGTTCTCAATGACTGCAAGAATGCAGACAGAGAGAAAGAAAAATGATTGCTTTTCCATCCTATAAGAGTGTAAAAGCAATCACTGTAAAAAAAAAAAAAAAATCTTCATCACCCCCCACAAGTATTACAGTGTCACCATAGTGACACTGTACTGCTAGGGTGACAGTATGTAAAAAAAAAAAAAAACATAATATAAAAAAATAAAATAAAAATGTAAAAAAAAATGTTTAAAAATTATAATTTTTGGTTATAAACTAATTTGGCTTTTTTTTTACTAAAAAGATAACGGAATACATTTTGGCCAAGATTTATGATGAAAGATTATTTATTTGCTAAATTTTATAAGAAAAACACTTTCCTAAAATTTTTTGGACTTTTTCATTTACATAGCAAAAAAAATAAAATCCCAGCGGTGAATAAATACCACCAAAATAAAGTTTTATCTGTCTCAAAAAAATGGAAAAAAATTACTATGGGTACAGTGTTGCATGACCGCGCAATTGTCATTCAAAGTGTGATAGCGCTAAAAGCTGAAAATTGCCCTGGACAGGAAGAGGTTAAAACTGATTCAGATTCTGATGCAGCTGTGCATGGTAGCCAACTAGCTTCTAACTTCAGCTTGTTCAGTTAAGCTTTGACTAAAAAAAAAAATTAAAGCTGATTGCATACTATGCAGAGCTGCACTAGATTTTGCACTCTCCAGTTTTAGTAAATCTCCCCCAATGTCCTGACTGGAGGGATTCCACCATTCACCTTGTTTATGTGGATGAAGAAAATTGTTACTTTCTTTCATTCAGCTTCCTGTCTTTTGTGAGTAGAGACTTTTCAAATTCTCCAACCTCATGAGCATATATAAACATTTTATCAGGATAATTACCACTGGGTGAACCAACAACATGAGTCTCCTATACAGGAAAATGGGTAAATCTCCCAATGAGAGCATAGCCAGCAGATGTTATACTGCTTCCTACACCTACAAGAAAATGTATTATATTGCTGCTTAGAGTAATTTCACCTCACTTCCTGTTCTGACTGACACCTTTCAAGCAGACAGGAAGTAGGGATATGCTTACCTGACTTCCTGTTCTGTGAAAAAAAAAACCTATATAGGGTTAGAGACAGAAATAACTGACTAATAGAATTATAAATGTATGCCCCTCTATCAAAAACATTAACAAAAATGTTTTAGTTGAAGGTGGGCTTTATAGCATATCACATTATACCCCTGTACAAATCATTAGTAAGACCTCATCTGGAATATGCAGTTCAGTTTTGGGCACCAATTCACAAAAAGAACATTGGGGAGCTGGAGAAAGTACAGAGAAGGGCAACTAAACGTATACGAGGCATGGAGGAGATCAGCTATGAGGAAAGATTAGAGGAACTGAATTTATTCTCTCTTGAGAAGAGATTAAGGGGGGATATGATCAACATGTATAAATACATCAGTGGTTCATATAGTGAACTCGGTGCAGAGTTATTCACCTTGAGGTCATCACAGAGGACAAGGGGGCACTCTTTACATCTGGAGGAAAAGAAATGTAATCTCCAAACACGGAAAGGTTTCTTCACAGTGAGAGCTGTGAAAATGTGGAATAGACTCCCTCAAGAGCTGGTTCTGGCCAGCTCAGTGGATTGTTTCAAAAAAGGCTTGGATTCACAGAATATAACTGGATACTAACATTTATAGGTAAAGTTGATCTAGGGAATATCCGATTGCCTCTCGGGGGATCAGGAAGGATTTTTTTTCCCTGCAGGAGCAAATTGGATCGTGCTTTGCTGGGGTTTTTTTTTTTTTGCCTTCCTCTGGATCAACTGTGGGTACAGGATTATAACTTTTTTTTTTTTTTAATGGTTGAACTGGATGGACTTTTGTCTTTTTTCAGCCAGACTAACTATGTAACTATGTAACATTATTTAACAGGTATTAAATGCCCCAGGAATGTTACAGCTTTCATATGATAAATATACCTTGTGTACTGTATTTTATTACTTGTATCACAAAATGAGAGAACATACTTTTATCTACTTGATAGTATACAAAAACCATGTGTTATGATCCAAAAATGTCCATTTTTTTTTCTTTTTTTTAAAAAAAAGCAAGTTAATCTATTACTTTTGCCCTAAAATAGGCCCCACTGTATAACTCTGACTCTGGTCCTTTTTTCCAATTATTGGTAACTTCTTTTTTAAACTCTAATAATTTAGTATGTATCTTTATATTGTTTCAGGGTATTCACTGAACTTAAACTGCATATGTTTTAATAATACCTGAAACATGTGGTGTTCTAAAACTTTTACATAGACATACACACAAACATATATAAAAACAGACATTTGCATATCAAATAACTTAACAAATTTAGTTTATCAAATGAACATATGGCATGTATGCTGGCACTAAAAGAACTTGCTAAGTAGAAAATATTCCTGGGGATTTTTTTTTTCCTAATGTGCTGGAACTCCTTTTGACAAAGCTATTGTATTTCTTCTGTGTTACTTATCCCTTAAGTGATCAGAATTATTTCTCAGCATGGCAAAGCTATGGACATTTTCGGCATCAATATGCTTTTAATGGACACAGCTGGAATATAAATAAATGAAGTAACTGCAAAGGTTTCTATTAATTAAATGAATTGGGTTTTGTCAGAATACTAGACATAGCAATCCTGATATTGATTTTTAAATCAGTAAGTATGTCTTAAATCACAATTATACACCTCTGCCAGACGCTGTGTATTTTTTGGCCCATTTACATTCCATTGTTTTATTTTTAACCCCATCAGTGCAAAATGAGCTCAGATTGCTTGCCTGAATGTTTTACAGAGTTTAACAAATTTTCATTTGTGTTGTGGAAGCTGATAAAGTACAGAAGCGTTATGATATATATAATTGATTCTCTTAAAGCCTAACTCCTTTACTAGATAATATGGGCCAAGTGGGCCCAAACAGACTATTTCTTTTAATAACTGGTGTGCTCGCTGTTAGCGCTGTATAATAGTATTTAGCATCAGCTACATACAGCATGCAGCACTGTGTTTTAGCAGTGGTACAGGGCCTTCCAATATGCTGCGAATGAACACTACTTGGCTGTTCACAGGAAAACTTCATTTTTTATCAATTTTTCGTTTTTCTGTGATTTATTGTGCCACAACCAAGTGTAAGTATTGTAAGGTGTAAGTACACAAAACTGCTTTGTTCTTTATCTCTTTCTAGCCATATATTTTTAAAGATACAGATAAAGGAAGAAAAAGAGAAGGCAGAATGGAACAGCAAGGTATAGATATAGTTCTGTAAGCAAACAAATATCTTCTGCAAACACCCTCCTCATAACATATGTAGACTTGTATGGTGGAGAAAGAGAGGGGCATGCCTGACCAGGTCAGGAAACAGTGTTATCAGATATTTGTGCCTATTGGATTACACAGTCATATTCAGACACATTGCACAACTGCTACAACAGCAAAGTAGAAGTGAAATGATGAACATGAAAGCTATTCATACAACCTCTTACTGAATGAATAGTTGTTTCTATGACTATTATTGGTTTTATGTGTCTAATTGTATTATATCTGTCTATCTGTTACCTTCATAAATCAGTACAAATCTATGAAAGCCTCAAAGAACAGAGATGAAAACCATATCTAAAGAAAAGAAAAGTGTGAACTCTTGGTTCTGTCTAGAAAAAATGGTTAATAAAGGAAAGCATTTCTCAGGGTCTCAGGAACAGCTGCATCATTTATATTATTTAAGGTTCAAAGGTGAAGGAAAACATGAATACCTGCCTAAACCAAGTTTATCTTGAAAATTCCAGCTAATTAATTCATAGAGGCTGGGTTTATTATGCCAAGTCCCATGCAATGTCATTCACCCACTCATTTGTCAACACCTTTTGGTATTGCAAATCGGCATCAACAAGAGAAAAATACAGTGGTTACATGCAAAGGCAAGATTTATGATATTTGAAGAGATATGAGTTTAAATATGTGATACATAATCTGAGTACATTTTTGATCAATTGTGGGTCATTAATAAAAATATAATCCAGACAAGATGATCATATTGTTTATGTTTAACAGTTTTTCAGAAATCCTGTTTAATTTAGGTTTAAAAATGAGTAGTATGCTTTTTTTCTAGAATACAAACCATAATCAAATCAAATACATTGGGTTTTAAAAGTTGTTTCTGTGTTTTCAGATAACATAAGGCTTTGTCATGCAATAAAAACAACAAATGATATATCTACTTCACCAGCTACTTCTGCATGGACAAATTAGGTAGTTGCAAGCTTGCCAAGACTGGCTCACACAATATGTTGACTCTCAGTAATACAATGGTAATATAATGTATTTTGTAATTGCAGTTCGCTCACTCTAGGTCTGTACATCTAGAACCAAACTGTGCTATTGTTCAATCTACTTTTACAGATGTTTTTGTTCTAGGTAAGCAGATGCAGGATGGGCATCAGCTTTGCTTCAACCTCAGTGTACCTTCTGTGGTTATGACATCTGTTTTTGTGAGTATGATGATAAAGCTTGCCAGTTAACTGCTGTAGAAGGCAATACAAGACAAAAAGTATAAATGTGGCCCTGGTCCTAGACTCTCTGAATGATCAAGAAGATGTGGAAAATGAGGTTTTATATGGATAACTGTAAAGTTATTCATTTTGGAGATAACAATGAGCTTACAAACATGGAATGTAACATTGGCTAAATCTTACTCTGTAGAAATATTATTGTAGATCATATACTCAATACCAATATGCATTGCCAATCCACAGCTTAACCACTTCAATACTGGATACTTTCACCCCCTTCCTGCCCAGGCTAATTTTCAGGTTTCAGCTCTCTCACAGTTTGAATGACAATTGGGCGGTCATGCAACACTGTACTCAAACTAAAATGCTATAATTTTGTTCACACAACTAGAGCTTTCTTTTGGTGGTATTTAATCACCACTGTGGTGATTAAAAAGGCCAACATTTTTGAAAAAAAAAACATGTTTTTCTTTGTTTCTGTTATAAAAGTTTGCAAATAAATACTTGTTCTTCATAAATTTAGGCCAAGATGTATTATGCTAAATTCCTTTGGTGAAAATAACCCAAATCAGTATTTATTATTTAGTCTCTAGGAAAATTACAGCGTTCACAAACTATTGGATCTGAAAATTGATCAATCCTGAAGTACTGACAGCCAATATAATTTTTTGAGGCGCAAGAAAAGTCAGAACAGTACAGATATCCCCCAAATGACCCCTTTTTGCAAAGTATACAGTCTTTTGAAGTTTTTTGAAGTTGTAATTTTTTTGTCATGATTTTTCGGAAAATGAAGATATTAAAAAAATGATTTTCACAATTTTATTTTACATACTGTCACCTTCTCAGTATCATGTCATCATATAACTGGTGTGGCAGGGATCAGGGACACTGACTGGTGACAGTGCAAGAAAAATTTTTTTTTTCAATTTGCTTTTTTTTTTATTATTTTTAAATGTTATAACTTTTTTCTCTTTTTTAAAGATTTTTTTCATATTACACTATGTCCAAAGTAGTATAATGTTACCATAGTAACATTGTACTACTTTGGGGAAGTTATCAGTATTTTTTTTTTTTTTTTTTTTACACAATTTGATTGCTTATAGCATAGAATGTCTTTGGAAACTGGAAAGGGTATGGCAAAGGACATACTAATTAATAATGGGAACTTCAGCTATAAGAAAATACAACACTAATACTAAATGTAGTCATTCACCCTTGAGAAGAGTATATTAAGGGATGGAGGATATGATGAATTTTATAAATATATAAATGGCCTTTACAGAAAGTGAATTTTAAGGTCACCACAACAGAGACTAGTACTCATGGTAAATAAATTATCCAGAATTTCTCTAATTGCTTTAAAGAACCAGGATACATAAGTTTGTGGTTTATAAGTGATCTTTACATTTTTCTGGATCAATAACAGATGTAGTTTTTAATAAGGTGATTTTTTAAGGTTGGACTTCAGCTTCATGGGTCTTTTTGCAACCAATTACATTTTTTTATATATTTGATGCCCATACCTGGTGGTGAATAGGAGGACAATAATTAAACTTATTAAAGTCACTGTTTGTGACACTGTATCTTTTAAAAAAAATGCTTCTACTTTATCTAATTTGGTTTTACCCTCTCTGCCCTTATGCCTGGCTATTCTGATGGAGTAGTGCTTTAACAGTACTTGGTAGTGTTGAAACTTTCTCACTCCATCCCTCCCATTCCCACAGGTCCCATGCTATGATGAATTTTCTTGCTGACTAATAGAGATGTGTGGGACGTGGCAAGGGGCAGACAAACTGCAACACTCTCAACTATGTCACCATTAAGCCCTATTCGCACTACGCATAGGAGGACCTAGCATTCCCACTCTCAATTTAGTTTGCACGATTCTCACTCAGGGACCTGTGTCTCATATAGGGCAGCCCATTCATTTCAATGGGCTGCCATATGTGCAATTGTGACTCCAAAGTTTTTGCACTGAGCAAAGAGAGATTTTACAATCACTGTTTTGTCCTGTGACAATTGCAGCAAATTTTCACTGTTTGGGGTGCCATTCAGGTTTCTACCCATGATTCCAAATCACCCATATGTGAATGGGGCCATAAAGAGGTTAATTCTAAAGTTATGAATTTTGGTTCGCGATCACAGAGCAACAACTTTCATTTGAAAAGATAATAATAATGTGACTTATGCTCATTTTTGTAACAATAATCAGCTATTATACAAAAAAATGCAATCAGGCTGTATACCTAATAAAATCAAAGTGGAATTCAAGATTAGACAGAAAAAGAAGAAAATTGCATTAAATAGTGAAAAAAGTATTCATAAGTCTAAGCTGTAATTGCAAAATTGCAAAATATAATACAGGAGTAGTGCTCTTTGTTAACTGCAAAATGTGTAATGAAACCAAAAGACTGCAATATTTATTTAAAATGGTAAGTTTAAACATTTTTTATTACAGTATCTGTTTAACTGCTGTGTTCATCTGTGAAATTCTGCATAGCTTGACACATAAACACAAATTATTAAGGGACACTACAAGAGACACTACAACATAGCAAGAGCCAACTGAAAATATCACCTGTTTAGCTACTGGAAACTGACCGGTTTCTATGCAGAGCTGCACCAGATTTTCCAGTGCTAGTTTTTCCTCCCCCCCCCCACACACACAGAATGGATGGATGCATTTGCTTTAAAAATAAAAAAGACCCCAGGGTCTCTCATAATACATGACAGACCCTTAGGGTTTGCTGTGTATTGTGGGGATCTTTGGGGTGTGTGGTGCTGTTTCTTCTTTTAAAAAAAGATGTAATTTGCCTTCCTTTGTCTATCTCAGTGCTTTCTGCTCCTGGCCACATGGATTTTTTGCATTGGTACATATTCCCCAGGGCAGTGTCCACCCCATGCTATTTTAAGACCCCTTGCCTTTTAGCTCAGAAAATTAACATTTTTAAATTTATAGAGTCAGCTTCCATTAATTTAAAGTTCAATGAAGTTCACTGAACCCAGCTTGAATCCAGGGCAGTTCAGCTTACCACTTGTGCTTATGTCAATAGGAAATTACCTAGTGCACCCTGCTGACCTCTGTTCATGGCAGCTGTCTAAGCAAATGTTTTATAAGCCTATGATGACATCACAGGAAGTAATAACATTTATTTTGTGCTACAGTTTTAAGACAAAGAAAAAGTTCATTTTTGGGGCACTGAAGGGGGAGGTTTTTTGGAAAATTTGGATCATTCCTGCAAATAACCTTTAAATGAGTAATAAAGACTTTATTTTTGATGGACGTTCTGGTATGTATGTTTAAAAACCAAATGCTGAATTTTTGAGATTTCTAAGGAGGTTTTTTTAATTGTTTTTGACAGTTTCCTCATAGTTTCCTCATAAAAATGCTATTTTTTTAAATTACTTTCCAAGCCAGAGTGGTCTGTTTTTGCCATTGTGCTGCATTGATGCAACCAAGTGTACGCATTTTAATGGTGTGATACCATTAAAACCAATGTTTAGGACTTTGCTGCCAAATCTATAAATCTAACTATCCATCCATCTATCTATCTATCTATCTATCTATCTATCTATCTATCTATCTATCTACAGTCATGGCCGAAATTGTTGGCACCCTTGATATTTCTCCAGGAAATCATGTATTTCTCACGAAACGTATTGCATTAACACATGTTTTGCTATACACATGTTTATTCCCTTTGTGTGTATTGGGACAAAACAAAAAAAGGGAGGAAAGAAAGCAAATTCGACATAATGTCACACAAACCTCCAAAAATGGGCTGGACAAAAGTATTGGCACCCTTTCACAACTGCGGATAAATAAGAATGTTACAAGCATGTGATGCTCCTGTAAACTCACCTGGGGCAAGTAACAGGTGTGGGCAATATAGAAATCACACCTGAAAGCAGATAAAAAGGAGAGACGTTCACTTAACCTTTGCATTGTGTGTCTGTCTGTGCCACACTAAGCATGGACAACAGAAAGAGGAGACGAGAACTGTCTGAGGACCTGAGAACCAAAATTGTGGCAAAATATCAACAATCTCAAGGTTACAAGTCCATCTCCAGAGAACTAGATTTGCCTTTGTCCACAGTGCGCAACATTATCAAGAAGTTTGCAACCCATGGCACTGTAGCTAATCTCCCTGGTCGTGGACGGATGAGGAAAATTGATGAAAGATTGCAACGCAGAATAGTCCGGATGGTGGATAAGCAGCCCCAAACATGTTCCAAAGACATTCAAGCTGTCCTGCAGGCTCAGGGAGCATCAGTGTCAGCGCGAACTATCCGTCGACATTTAAATGAAATGAAACGCTATGGCAGGAGACCCAGGAGGACCCCACTGCTGACACAGAGACATAAAAAAGCAAGACTACAGTTTGCCAAAATGTACTTGAGTAAGCCAAAAGCCTTCTGGGAAAACGTCTTGTGGACAGATGAGACCAAGATAGAGCTTTTCGGTAAAGCACATCATTCTACTGTTTACCGAAAACGGAATGAGGCCTACAAAGAACAAAACACAGTACCTACGGTAAAATATGGTGGAGGTTCAATGATGTTTTGGGGTTGTTTTGCTGCCTCTGGCACTGGGTGCCTTGACTGTGTGCAAGGCATCATGAAATCTGAGGATTACCAAAGGATTTTGGGTCGCACTGTAGGGCCCAGTGTCAGAAAGCTGGGTTTGCGTCCAAGATCCTGGGTCTTCCAGCAGGACAATGACCCCAAACATACGTCAAAAAGCACTCAGAAATGGATGGCAAAGAAGCGCTGGAGAGTTCTGAAGTGGCCAGCAATGAGCCCAGATCTAAATCCCATTGAACACCTGTGGAGAGATCTTAAAATTGCTGTTGGGAAAAGGTGTCCTTCCAATAAGAGAGACCTGGAGCTGTTTGCAAAGGAAGAGTGGTCCAAAATTCCGGGTGAGAGGTGTCAGAAGCTTATTGATGGTTATAGGAAGCGACTGATTTCAGTTATGTTTTCCAAAGGGTGTGCAACCAAATATTAAGTTAAGGGTGCCAATACTTTTGTCCAGCCCATTTTTGGGGTTTTGTGTGACATTATGTCATATTTGCTTTTCTGCCTCTGTTTTATATTTGTTCCAATACATACAAAGGGAATAAACATGTGTATAGCAAAACATGTGTTAATGCAATACCTTTTTTGTGTGAAATACTTGATTTTCAGGAAAAATATCAAGGGTGCCAACAATTTCGGCCATGACTGTATCTATCTATCTAGTATATATACACGGTATATAAATATATATGCTTAGAATGGATACACACATTTTTAATATATTTTCAGTTTAAAGTATAGTTGTGCTCGTATCTTCTGAAATCAGTTAGTGATTTGATTTCCAAAAGACCTTTTTTCTTTGCACCTTTATGAGCTGTCATATTCTAATATCTTGTAAGATGGAAAAACACACTTACTATTTCAACGAGAATGGTGGATATATTATTATTACCATTTTCTAGTGACAGCATGTTATCACTATAAAAAATGACTGCATGTTCCAGACACCTATTGTACATGGTCAGCATTCTATTACAACATATTCTCCAATAAGGCAGTTCTTCATAGAAATCCTGAGTCTTCAGTGCCCTACTCACAACATGGGTAGGTATGACCAGTGGTAACTTTAGGATAACTTCTCTTGCCCCCAGCCTTCTCTGCCAGGCTTATAGTCACTTGTCTCTGATCCAGTGAGATATCTCCGATGTGGCAGGACAGTGGTTTGTCAGAATCTTTTGAGCTGGTCCATGGCATTTGCTGTACACTCTTCATTAAATTCTACAGTATTTATGTTTTTTTCTTCACCAGAGCACAAAATACATACTCGCTAAAGGATTGAATGGTAGAGCTGTCATGTGGCAGTGCTTAGGACACTTGGCCAAGAGTCTATTTTTGCTTTCTGGGAGCTTTTAATCTAAAAACAAGATATAAAGTGGGTATGTGGAACTGCTTAAATAAACCACCTTGGCATCTCTTCTTTATTTGAAGGCTCCAGATTTATAAACTATGTAGTCTAATAGTAACAGACAGAATGCTGCTTTGACATTGTATAGTTTAGAATTGTATAATTTTAAATATCACAGAATGTCTATTAAATGCATTGTTGCAAGATAGGTAGAGCCTCCAAGTAAGATGAAGAAGCCACTATGCATATGTACTTTGGACAGCATAATCCTTATATAAAGTTCTGTAAAGCTGTAATGCTGTCTGTTTAAATTACAAGCACTTAGAATGCCAACAGATCCACAGAAAGCAAGTAAGATTAATCACATAGTTTTCGGTTACATTCATTTTTTTTCTTAGAGTAGAATGTTTGCAAGCAGACATTGTAATATAGAGTATAGATGTGAAATCAGTTCCTGAAATAGCAGGATTATTAAGCATGTATCTATTAATATTTCAATTAGACAAATGGAAAGTGGAATGAAAAGATGGGATTAGTATGTCTTCAAGTTGACCCAAGGGCAAATCATATGGATTTTTCTCTTTGCAAAAATTATCATAAAAATGGAATTGTTGCAAACGTGGAAGAAAAGTTGCATAATTTGCTAAGATATTTGGAAAAATTTGCATGTGAATCAGCACAAACTTGCAGTATTCCCTTTATAACTATGTTAGATAAAGTAATGCGCTGTGGAAAAAATGAGCAATGATGTACAATAAATGAAAGATAATTGTTGGCAATAATTTATATTACAAAGACACACTGTCTGTAAGACATTTGTATCTTATTTTACTATCCTCTTAGCAGAAAGTACAATTTCTATGCGGAGGGAGAAAGGCTCCCAGAGGGAACAAATTACCTTGATATGACAACCTATTTAATTGGTTAACAGACCTACCATAGAGCAGAGAAACTTAGACAGTGACATGTTTATTGGGTTAGAAGGTCAGTTCCTTTGGGAAGTGATGAGTCCTACAGATAGTGAACTGCTTAATGGATGAAAAAGTCAGTCAAACATATTGCAAACCTAAAGTGATTACTGTTCAAGGCTACATAATAACATAGCATGAACCTGAAACTTTTATGTAGAGAACAATATGTTTATGTATTATTAGGCAAATGTATTTCACTATAATATACAACAACTTTATATTTTTATTAAATGTGGTTGATTTATTAAAAGAGTAGATTACTTTTATGTTCACTGTGCATGGAAATTTTCACTTAGCTTATTGAATGTGTTTAAAATTAATTTAGCAAAAAACCCCAAAAAACAAACAAACAAAAAAAATCATATGCACAAAAATTATTGCTTCATATTCAAGGGGTTCAGATCCCTTGGTAATATCTGTGTAAGTTTTGGGTGAAAAGATTGATAAATAAACCATAAAGTGGTAAACATGGCTGAGTTATATATATATAAAAACAAGTGAGATCCATAATTATTTTTGTGTATCTATGTTGTAAGATATGCAAATCACAGAATTAGGGATGTAATCTTTCAGGGGTACAGAGAAGACATGATTTCACATTTAAAAATATTTTTGTTGCTTAAAATTTTAAAATGCATTTTCTTATCTAAAAAAATCAATATTGCACTTGATCTTAGCCAAAAGGCCAAGAAGCGATTTAAAAAAAAAAAAACAATATTGTAGTGAAAGAAATGAAAGAAACTGTATTTATCTGGAGATTTCAGCTTGAAGGAGTATACCAGAATGTGAACTAGAGTTAAACAGTCTAATAAAGTGAGTAGATGATTTCTTGAAAATATTGCATATAACTAAAGCTAACTAGTTAGGTTAAAGTGAAATCACATGAATATGACTGGTGGCTTTCAAAAGGGGAACATTTTTAAAGGTAATTTAAGCATGTTGCCCTGTTTCACTTATTTGCAAATTGTGAATATAATGTACAAAGTACTTAAAATTGAAAAGAGAGAGAAAAAAATAATAAAAACTTTTTTTAAACATTCTAACATAAAAACAGAGATCTGTAAATTAATGAACTACAAGTACCTATGACCACCACAGCTGACAGCTTGTGGTTCTCAATGAACTGCAAGGGCACTGGTGAGTGCTTTCACAGTTCATTGATTCTTCCTGCAATTCAGTAACTGCCTGCTCATATGGGAGGTACAGACAGACAGTGTAATGAGAGTCTGCAAAAGCCTATCATCGCACCCCTGATATGCAGATCTCAGGTGCAATACTTTGCAGGCTCCAGTGTGAAGAAATAACAAATGTACATTTTTTACCTTCAAAAAGATGTATAATTATAATTTTTTTTATAAAAGATGAACTTATCATTTAAATAAACTTTTTTTTATTAATGTTTTAATTAATATTTTATTAATTATTTATTAATTTAAATAAAATAAAATAGTGGCACCAAGCTTCTGGGGAAACCATATAATACAGTGAATTTCTCCTGTAGAGAGTGCTTTATTTCTTGTGATATCCCCTTAAAGAGCTGTATCCTATCAGTATATGACAGTCAGAAATGTATTGTTTAAAATAAAATTAGAAGGTACAGCTTTTTTTTTTGACTTAAAATAATCATTTTTAAAGTGTAACAGTTAAGCAAATTTACACTAACGAGTTGTTTCTGTGTACTTTACAGCTATTTTAATATTCACATTATACCACTTCATTTGCTTGAAACTGTATTTGTATCTACACAGAAGAGATAACAGTTTCTGCTTGTCCTGCTTTGCTTCAGATTTATAGGCTATTATGTACAATTAAAACATAATTGCCAAGAATTTGGTTAATCATATGACATTACAAAATCAGCTAAAATAACAAATTTTGTTGCTTTAATTAAAGAATAGCAGTTGAGGATGCCTGCTTGTGTTATTACTTAGTTTGAATCTAGCAAAGATGAAAGAACCTTATTGCTTCAATTAAAATTCTCCTGATAATGACCAGACTGATATGGAATTTCTTTTGTGGCATTCTGTTGATTGACTATGTATCAGGTCATTAAGAAACTGTCCACTTACTGCCATCTGTTCCATCGTTGCACCCGTCTGTACAATTTTCTTGTTAGTGCCATCTAGATTTCCTTTTTCTTCTCTTTGGAATAAGCCACATCAATCCTTTTTATTTTGTGACTTTATTTCTTTTTTAAATATTGTCAAATCTACCTAGTATACATAATATTGTCTTTATCTAAATAATGGCAATATATCACCTTGTGGAATAGATATGAGCAAATGACGATTGGCCAGACCTGGTCCATTCAGCTTTATGTAATCCATGCCCACATTTAAATGCTTTTGTGTATAGGTGTGTCCACATTTGTAGTGTGTCAAATTATCATTAGTATCCATGTGTGAATCAAGGATTTTCTTGTATTTCCAGATTTTATTGAAACATTTAGCAAGTCTTCCTTCATTTAACTGCTATGGTATTTTAATGAGAGTTTTTCGGCCAACACTGAGCTGGCCTAAACAAAGGAATGCAAGTGCTGTAATCAGTATAAACAGGGAGGTTTGGGTGCACTTAGGAAGGAGGATGCACAAGGGAAATGTTGCTGCTAAAAAAGGAATACTCCAATGGAAAAAACATTCAAGAGGTTGAGACTTTGATGTGAGCTCATAAAAAGAGCAAAAACTTTCAGAGCTCACTGGCTTGGGCTAGGCTGCTTACAACAGACAGAACTACCCTCCAGTGGGTCTCTAACAGGGTACAGGGAAAAAAACATGCACCATTATAGGGAGCACCATACCAAAGGATAAAAATGTTCAAATTCATTTATTGGTTTACATTTTAAAAAATCCAACACGTTTCAGGGGTCAGGAAAATGAGGAACTTGAATGAATTTAAAATAGGGCTTCCCTGTGCGAATCTATGCAGGGAAGCTAATTGCTGGATTAACAGAGCTACTGGCCAGAAGTATCTGCATGAGCACTAGGTCATTCTTATTTTGATTGCATAAGCAGATACTGATGGAACTAAAGCTGGCCTAACATTAACCGCTTCCCCACTGCCCTATAGCAGATATACTACTACAGGGCGGCATGTGTGCGCAAAATACGTATATATATATGTGATTTTGCATTTCTGGGTAGGGTGCATGCGCCCTACCAGTGCCGCCATTCGTGGCCATGGCTGTCAATCACCAGGTCTCAGCCTGGTGATTGCCGAAGATCTCCGATCGGGACAAAACAGTTCTCCTCCCTGTCAACCTGTGCACACTGCTTTGCATGGTTGTGCACAACACAGCCATACAAAGCAGTGTGCCTACAGTGCAGGGCAAACACACGGTTCCATAGTAAAACACATCCAGCACACAGTTAACCCTTTGATCGTCCCTCATGTTAACCCCTTCCTGCCCATTGCCATTAGTACAATGTCAGTGCTTTTTTTTAGCACTGATCACTGTATTGGTGTCACTGGGGGTGTCCGTGTCACCAGGTTAGTTCCCCCCAGTGTTGGAATGCCCACCACAGTTCCGCTATAAGTCGCTGATTGCTGCCATTACTAGTACAAATAAAAAAATTAATAAAAAATTCCACTATCTATACTGCCATTTGTAAACGCTATACCTTTCACGTAAACCAATTAATTTACACGTATTGGGATTTTTTTTTAGCAAAGGCATGTAGCAGAATACATGTTGGCCTACATTTATGATGAATTTTGATTTTGTAAATTTTTTTACTGGACATGTTTAAGAGCAAAAAGTCAAAAATATTGTTATTTTCTCAGAATTGTTGGTCTTTTCTATTTCATAGCGCAAAAAATAAAAACGCACAGGAGATCAAATACCACCAAAAGAAAGCTCAATTCGTGGGAAAAAAGGCCGTAAATGTAATTTGGGTGCAGTGTTGCATGATCGCTCAATTATCAGTTAAAGTAATGCAGCGCCGTAACGCAAAAAATGGCCTAGTCAGGAAGGGGTGGTAAATCCTCAGGAGGGCAAGTGGATTTTTTTCATTCAACCAGTAAGGTGAGTAAAAGCCAAAATTATTTGATTCCCCCATCCACACAGTCATTGTGGGTGGCGGAATCACTTCCACTTGGCTATTGTATTCTGACAGTTGGAAGCCTTCCCCATGAGTAGAACACACTGATCAGTGTTGTCGGTTATAGCCGGCAGGACTGATTGTTTGGGGAAAAAAAAAAAACAGGCTGGCTGTACAGAAGTCGATTAAAATTCATCTGGTCCCTGCTGAAGCAGCCATATTTTATACCATGTATGGCTGCCTTAACTCTCCCAATCCACCAATTAGCTTCCCTACATTCACACAGGAAATACATTTTGGGTCCATCGAAGGTTATTATTTTAAAAGAAACCCTGATGAAACTGGACATTGACTGTTTTTAATGTAAACCCATAGGTGGTGCTCCTTCCATTTATGCATTTTATTTTCAGAAAAAGAATACTGTCTGCTTTCTCAGAAAAAGTGCTAGAAGGAATTAATTGGAAGCGTTGGCTGTCTGGTGCCTGTTATTGTATGGTTCTCTATGATTTTAACATCTTTTTCATAAATTTTTTGTAGTGACAATATTTTCTTAAAAAAATAAATCAGTAAAGATATTTCTTTTTATATATTGTCTTTTTAAGGCTTTTAATTCCTAAAAATGTACTGCAGAACTTTAAGATAAAGTGCACCATAACAATACACAGGAGACTAAATCTCCATAGTTATATAGTCACGCTGAGGAAGACATCTAACATTTGATCAACACTCTTAGATACCACTAAACATTCAATAAATTCAATAAAGAGCTGAATCTGAATAGTCCTGAAAAGCCATTTTTTTTGCTATTAGACTAGGAATTGAAAACAAAATGTTTTTGTTTTTGGGGGAGGGTAGTGATTGACATGGGGGATATATACTAAGAAAATATTTTTTTTTTAAATTACATTTAAATACATCTGACAAGGAGCAGAATTCTAACAAAACTTACAGTGAAAAATTAGAAGTGCCCAATGCCTTTAAGTAACATTCTTGGGGTGCCCTAAACCTGCCTGTGAAGTGTACATCTGTAGTATTCTCACAACCTATTATAGAAACACTGAAATTTACAAAGGAAAAAAGAGCTAGCTGTTAAATATAATTTGCTAGCAATTTAAAATGGTTGCTTTTGCTGTGGACCCTTACAAACTGGTATGGGTTTTAAAATATAAGAAAATGCATAGGGTCCCCCAAAAATCAATACCAAACTCCAAATGCAAACATGCAGCCAGGAAAGGGGAGATAAGCATGCACCTCCACATCCTGAATCCTGAACCATAACGGGCTACATGCCCTCAGCATTGGGGGTAGCTTTTCAGGGTGACCCATGTTGATAAGGAACAAGGGCCTTTTTCCCACATCCTTGGCCTAGTGGTTGTGGGGGTCTGTGGGCAGGGGTCTTATTGGAATTTCTAAGCCCCTTTTTAAAAAGATGGGTGCACCCAGATACCACCTCCCAATGTAAATTAGCTAAGGGTACAAAGCACATCTACTCATTCATAAAGAAGTAAATAAAAACAACTTGTTTGACAACTCCTTTATTTAAAAAAAATAAAAAATGTTCCATAGTGTAAAACTATTGCCAATAATATCATACAGCAATGTAGATCCTCATCAACCATGAAAAACAACACCTGTTCAAAATAAAAAACCCAATGACCCTAACTTGACAAAGGCCACTCATCGAATGACAGCAGCCTGAACTGTCATTGGCAATATAAGGGAAGGGGATAGTGATGACATCCTTGCTCTTATATGGTCAGGAGCACATTTAGTTAATGTTATTGCCCATATATGACCAAGGGGTGACCCCCCCTCCCTTGGATGGGAGTGTGGGGCTACTTCCTATTTTTCATGCTAAAAAACCCCCCAGAAATGATTGTTGGTGGCCAAATGTGGGTCCCAAAGCTCTTCTTCTGGTAATTATGTAATATGATGTTGAACCATGAAGAGTTTTGCTGAAGAAGTGTGATGTATAACAAATTGTAGAAAAATGTTAATTTTCATTGTTGAAGAAACAAGGTTGTGTTGCAGAAATGTTAGACCTGTGCATGTTGGGTATGTCCTGAAAATTCTTAAAGTAAAACGTAACCTAACTTATCTTCCAGCCTGGACATTCCTATCCTTTATAGAAATTCTTGATGCAGTATTCTGTGCAACAAAGAATGTGGTGGGCACCTGTGGAGGGGACTCCATAAAGCTGGAGCTTACTAGGTTCCCAGAAGCAAGTGTGTAGAACACAATCTTTTTTGCCTGCTAGGACAGCCCTCGTTGACTAAGATATTTTATCTCTGAACCTGAAAATCTCCTGCTGGACTAGCAGAAAGTGGGGGCTTGAGTGTCACCCCCCAGGGACCAGAAGAAGAATTTCAGAAAAATGATCCCAGGCAGTCCTGGACTGAGTTATTATGGAAGTGTACAGATGTGCCAAGTATTGTGTGCTCTGCAGAATGTTAGTTCTATAAGACCACATTCACTGTTTTTTTGTGAAAAAAGAAAGGGTATAGTAAAGCTCTTATATGTGTGTACCTTGCTATTACTGCAAACATAACATAATAGGAAAGATGGCAAGAAATTAGTGTGAAAATTGTGTAATGTGCTTCTGGTTAGCACATATTTTCTGCTATTGTTTACTTTAAAGAGACACTGTCAATGAAATACAGGTATCCTAAATACCAGGGTTGTTTAATACTTGGCAGTACCACCACTTGTGAGATCAGTGTTTGCGTTCATGCAAAGATAAAAGTACTGATGGGCTTTTTACCATCTTACACTAGGTGTGGTGATACCTGCATTTCCCTTTCCCCCATAAATGTTCTGTTTTAATTTGACATCCACTACAGCACTGCTGGTCCTGGGCTCAGTGAAACAGCCCAAATCCTTTGATTTTGTCCAAAATCAGAAGACAGACTAATTTGTGGTAAACTACTTAAAAACTAAGCAGAGATCACTGAGAAAATTACTTTTATAGATGTTTACATTTGAAGGACAACATATACGTGTCTGTTTCTTATCTGTGTTCTATGCTACCAACTGAAATCGTGCATTTTAAGAGTCTGGACATAATCACCACCAGGGTTATTGTTCTTATAATAGTAACGTCTTGTAGAATATTGTAATATTAAAAGCAAGACAAGAGACATGGCAAGAAAAAAATGTATAGTTTGTTTTGTATAACAGAATATACTGTATATGATAAATATATATGTAAGCCATAATAATGAAAGTATCTTATTTTTTTCCTATTGGTCTGTTAAAATACATTGAAAACATTTAATTATATCAGTTTTTTTTAAAACCTAACAATACCTATTGGTCTTGCCAGAGATCCAGTGCTGTACAGTGTTCTGTGCCCACTGCAATGTTTTCTCATACCTGCACATGCTACCTCTGTGAAAACACTGTTCCAGGGTGACCACTCTGCTCTACATAGATACCATATGGTGGGTAAAGGTTCCCAGCCTTGGACAGGAAATGTGCTACTGGCAGAATTGACAGGTGAAGGAATGAAGTGAAGAAAACCTGACAAAAAGAAAACTAATGCAACCACCACATCTAAGAGTTGGTCATATGAAATAAATATATTTTTGGTTCTTTGGTTTATATACGCTTTAATATCTTAAATTCTTAGTCAGTAAGTGCCAGATCTCAATTTTCCCTCTTAATCACCAACTATACACATTCTGCTGCTCTGTCTGTTGTGCCTCTTCATCCTTCTGTACAGGAAATTGGCTTTCAAGAAAGTGTCTTGAATCATACACATCAAACTTATTAATAGCAAAGATGTAAACAGAAAATGTATACAGGGGCAGCTGCCTCATGCTTTTTTCAGAAAGAATAATGTAAGGCAAGGGTCCACCAGCAATAGCAGACTATAAGAAATTAATTCCCCACATAGTATTTAAAGTAAGCAAAACAACTACCAACTTTTTTGCTGTGGGAACTCCTTTGTACATAATACAACTGTTATATTTTGTAGGTTGTAATTTAATATATTGTAGCTGATCCTCTAGTATACAAGTTTCATATAAGTATTAAGAATAAATGTTTATACTATAAACATTTTTACAGCTATATATTGCTTTTCAATTGCTGATTTTATTGTAAGATGTCATATATATTGACATTGCATTCATTTAGAGTGGTGATAACAGAAACAAAATAAAAATGTTCAGAACATGCGAAGCACACCTGTTGCTGTTAATTGCAATTATTTTTTGGAAAATAACTAATAATACTACTTATTGATGCTAAAGTTTGATATTCTTGCCTTTTAATACACATGAGATAATAAGAGGAACCTCAGGCATAGACCATAGTGTTGGATATGAAAGAAAAAAGTACTCTGTAAAGTTTCTTATATCTTCATTTTCTTTGATGTTTCATAGGTGGAACTGTTTTCAAATTCTAAAATTCACTTCTTTGAGTGTGTGTTGAAAAACTCTGTCTCCCTTTTGATCTGTCTACTACAGTAATAAGTGTCTGGACTATAACATACATAATGGTAGACCTATGGTTAGCAAAACTTGGCACTTCCCAACATAGCTTCTTCAAGTTCACCCTGAAAACTGCAGGTTTTGTTACAAATACAGCTGTTCCTACAAGCAATATATATCATTCAAAGTAACACATTTAATATACTACAGTTAAACACACAACAATACTACTTGTTAATTATTTTTAACAGAGGAGATGGTTTAAAGGGAAACTAAAATGCTTTGCGGTCTATTAGATATTTTTATTTCATTATTTTTACTATTTGTAAGCCCATATTTTACAAATAAACATTTAATACAGGGTGCTTCTTTACTTAGGTGTGCACAGTGAATTCTGGAGACTAGCACTTCTGCATTTTCTGCCTGCTCTTGCAAGATCCACATGATTTGTCTCTAGAGATGAAATGGGAGAGAGTAAATCAGCTGATTTATACATGTTTGTACATGTGTTTGCCTATGTAGGGATGTGTTCTCTAACAGCCCTGCTTTGTGTAAAATGTTTCATGTTTTGCAATGGCCTCTTTTTTTATTGTAGTATTTTTTATCCATCAGACGCTGTTGAATAAGGTGCTGCAACAGGGTGTGTCATAGGGGCTTTTGCTTTCTGTTAGCCTACCAATCACTGGTTGGATTTTCATCAGGTGGGTTGTCCAAGCTTTACAGTAACAAAAAAATTGAACACTGACCTGGAAGTATCCTTTTGCTATTTAGGGAACTGAGTATCACAAGAACCTCAAGTTTTGTGGAGAATTGCTTCAGTGGTAGTAGTGTGTTCCCAGAGTTGATCCCCATCCAGAGATTATAGGAAAGAGAAGCTGTAGTGGCATGAAATTGATATGGATTTCTCATCTTCTAATTATACCACTTTACATTGTTTCCAATAAAGCAAATGGAAAGTTAGCTAAGGACTGGACCTGCATTACTACAGGATTAAAGTAAGCAAACTGCCTGGGGTGTTCTTAAAAGGGAACCCCATTTGCAAAGCCCTACTGAGTGGAGCCAGTGAAAAAAGTGAATTTAGGAAATTCCCTTATCTTCCATTTATGTGGAGGTTCAGATCTAGAGGTTTACAGAAGAAAATGTTGGTATAAAGTACCAGGACATATTACCCTCACCACAAGTATAGCTATTGGAGATCTGTTAGTATCAGAAACTTGGCAAATGTGTAACTATGAAATATTATATGGTTGAAATGTTTGCTTTTTTTTTTGTCTATCTTTAGATAAATAGGAAACTATTAATTACAAGAGGAGATGCCTTAACCAGCACATTCATAGCTAAATTACCAGGTATTATTTAAATTAAATCTGCATATTTAAAATGATCAAGAATGTTCTTTAAAAATACAATAAAATAAAACATATAAGCTTATATGAGATTTTAGTAAATGGGTTTACTTAGGACCAAATTAATCCAAAACAAACAGTCGATATAATGGCTGTTCTACATAATTGCTGTGGGCAGAAGTGTTTGGGATTAATGCTTGCAAGGTTGGTTTATATTTTATCTAACATGCAAATGGTGACTTTTGTTCCCCTATAATGAATGTTTATAAACTTGCCAATCTCTGAGGAGGTTGTTTCATATTTTAACAAATATGCTAAGTAAATTACTGGAATGGTTCTTGATTTTGCCTTTGCCAGAAGATGTAGTTGTGGCCCCTCTGGTGATCAAGTCCTAAGCTGCTGAATCAAGTTAAGGACCTTAATCAAGCTCTTTATGCTGCAAAATAAAAGCATTAAAAGCACGTACTGACACCATATACATGGCAAAGTGCAATGATAGCTGCTTGAGCCTACTGTGAAAGGAAAGTTCAATCAGCCATCCAGGCTTGCCTGAGAAAGTCATCTTGAGAAAACTGCTGCTTTCTTTTGGGTAGTAAATTCGGTTGTAAGCTCTACAATAGAGCTAATTAAAGGGCACATGGGTGCAAAAAAACTTTAATTTTTATCCTAATTTCTTTCTGGATCTGAACAAAGCTGTATAGTGTTTTTGTTTTTTTTTTTTGTTTTTTTTATACCATGCACACAGCTGTGTAAATATCAGTACACTTACACTGCGATTCAAACCATATATGGCCAGCTTTAGTCGTGTTTTCCTCACCCTACTCAAACCAAACCCAGGCGTTTTTGCTTCATCATTACTAAAGAGTAGAAAAGCATTGGAATTAAAAGGTTTGCAAGAATTTCCATTTAATTCCATTGGGTTATTCTGTCATTCTGTGCTGGGTGGGTTAGCTGCTTAATAGAGGTCATTTCACTGCATTCTGAAAAAATCTGCACCAGAAAGTCTATCCATTGGTATAGTAGTTAGTGAATATTTAGTACAGTTAAAATGCTCCGAGCTAAATAACTCAGTTGGATGTCTTACATTCCTTTCCTAGATAAAATCAATATCATCTTCAGCTTAAAAATATTGTTTCAGCAAGCATACTAATTCATTGTATAGAATAGCCCACAGGCAAGGAAATCCTTAGACAAATAGGTTAGCAGGCCTATCATTCTTTCCATAAATAATTATAACCCCTCTTACGCAGTTTGATGAAATAAATTGGTTATGTACTATGTCTATAATATGACATAAAAATACATGTGTATTTTATGACATTAAAAGTTCTCAATGGTAATGCATGTTTTATTATACAGTGGTGGTGTTTTTTTTCCGCGTAAATGATATTCATAAAATTTAAAGCCGAACCGCAGGCAGATATAAAAACATAAATGTATGCAGTTATCTATTCATTAAAAAGTCATTAAATACAGTTTAAATCCAATTAGCATAAGTGCCTGTTTTTGAGTTAATTTCAACCTCTTGTTAACCTCTATACTTGGACTAGTAGGGACAGCCAGTCAGGTGTTCTGCACTCATTTCCAGAAAGCAAAGAGCATGCTTACAGAAAGAGTGAAGATAGATGACCTAATTAGCCTGCTGATGGGGTGGAACTATCAATCATCCACCCATCTTCCATGCAAAGATTAGATAGATCATTCTTAAACGCTGTAGTATGGCTTCTATGATTGAGCAGATGGGCAGAAAGGGCAGGCATAGTTGGGCCCTCTTGTTGAGAGCCTGTTAAAGCCCCTTAATTATATTAACTCCCACTCCACTGGAAGATTACAGGGATGGGGAAACATGGATGGAGGAAGAGTTCACCTAAAAAAAGAGGTATCAGCACAAGGGACGCATCCTGCTGACTGCAAGTTATGTACTTATTTTTCTGTTTTATTTATTTATTTTATTATTGCCTACATTTTAGCTGTAACTGCAGTAGAGAACATCAGGCCACCAGACTGACTGTGCTGAGAGGGATGTGTAACCTTTTTGGCAGTATATACATTTTATATACTATATATAATGTGATTATTTAATCTGTTTGTCTGGAGTTAAGGTTTATGATGGAAACATTACAGTTTAGATCAATCCTTGCCTAGTGGCCATTTACTACAATTACAAGCATAGAATATCTATTTAACCTATTTATGCCCTGTATTTATCTATTTGTCTAGAGTTCAGGTTTAAGATGAAAATATTCCTGTTCAGATCATTTCCTGCCTAGTTCCCATTTACTAACAGTCTTACTAAAAATATAGGCATAGAATGTTCATTTAACCAGGATTTACCCCCCTTCCTGATCAGGCCATTTTTTGTGATATGGCACAGCTTTACCTTAACTGACAATTGCACGGTCATGCAACACTCCCAAATTACATTTATGTCCTTTTTTCCCACAAATGGAGCTTTCTTTCAGTGGTATTTGATCTCCTTTGCGGTATAAACAAAAAAAGACTGACAATTTTGAAAAATAACCCTATATTTTTTACTTTTTGCTATAAACCATATCCAGTAAAAAAAAAATTTATTAAATCAAATTTTGTCATAAATTTAGACCAAAATATATTCTGCTACATGTCTTTGCTAAAAAAAATCCCAATACGTGTAAATTGGTTTATGTGAAAGTTATAGCACCTACAAATGGCGGTATATATACTGGAATTTTCTTTGTATACTGAGGGACTTCTGTGGGCATTCTGACACTGGGGGGGAACTGACTCACTGCCAATGACATCCCCAGTGATACTATTACAGTGACCAGTGCTAATAAAGAGCACTGACACTGTACTAATGACACTGGGCAGGAAGGAGTTAACATCTGGGGCGATCAAAGGGTTAACTTTTTGTGTGTGCTATTTTACTATGTAAGCATGCTGCTTTGTGTACATTGTGCTATGCAGAGCAATACAAAGTAGTAAGCTGGTGCTGACAGGGGAGAAATCAGCGTTCTTTGCATACAGACCTCTCCCCTATCTGTGTTCCTCGGTGATCGGCAGATGCCAGCAGGGAATCTCCAACCAGGGTGATCAACAGCTGTAACTGCCAATGATGGTGCGTGTAGGGCGGCGCACGCGTCCCCTATCCGGAAATGCAAAATCACATATATATACATGATTTTGTGCAGTCCTGCCACCCTGTAGCAGTAGTTCTGCATTAGGGCAGTCAGGAAGTGGCTATATATATATAGGTCCCACTGTTAAGCAAATCACATTCATGTTGATATGTCTCAAGCCTCAAACTGCAATGGCAGATAGCATAAAACATCAAAATGTAATGACCTACAAAGTAAATTAGGATAAGTGTATAGCTTTCATGATTTCTAATTCATTTCTTTGGGTTTTTTGCAGCTATCATAGTGTATGTAAGCTATTTACTCTAAAAAAATGCTTGAAGGAACCTAGGTGAAAAAGAAGCTCATTATTGTTGAGGGTAGATGTAGAACAATAAGTGTCTTAAAGCAGAGCTCCACCCAAAAGGGGACTGCTCCCCCGCTTCCCATTAAGGATTGGCACCTTTGGGGGGTGGGGGGGGTCAGGTATCCAAATTTGACAGGTACTGGCTTCTAATTGGAGTCAGACCGCCTAGGCAATTGGAAATGGAAGGTGTCATCCCTCCTTCCCTCCCCGTAGTCTTCTGGGGCATGTGTCAGGTCCCAGAAGACTAGAGGACCATTCATGAAGCTCAGTGCTACTCCCACATGCGCAGTGGGTACCCAGCTGTGAAGCCACAAGCAGTCACAGCCGCGTGCCCACACTGAAGATGCTGGCCTCTAGGAATTCAGGATGGCAGGTGAAACGGGCTGTGGGGAACACACCACGGGACCAAGGGACAGGTAAGTGGCTGTTTTTTAAAAGTCAGCAGCTACAGTTTTTGTAGCTGCTGACTTTTATTTTTTGACAGGATGAGTGGAACTCCACTTTAAGCTGGCCTTACGCCAGTATAATTTCATTCAAAAATGTTTGTTTTCCAAATCATCATTCAATTTTCATTTATTTATTGTGGTCAAATCAATTATCATTTTCAACTGCAGTGATGAAAAAAAGAAAGGAGCAGTAAGTCAAGTCCCAGATGGCATTATCAAATGTACTGATGAGATTTTTTTTTTGTACTTAAGTCTATCAGTGTATGGCCAATTTAACTCAGAATAATGGATGGTGACACAAATGCCTGTTCAGCTCATTTAGGCCTTTCATATTGTTCTCACCAATGAAACAAAAGTACTGATTAGGTACATATGTAATGAAAGTTTTCTTACCTTTTCCTTTGAACATTTGAATTGCAACAGAATATTTTCAAGCATGAACTCCTAGCAGTGGATGAATTCCTTGTAATTATTTCATTATTAAATTATTTGCCCCCTTACTAAATTAAATAAACGCATTTCAGGTGTCATTGGTGTGCAAGTAGTGAAGCAACTGTATTTAAACCCAAAATAAATGTTTTCAACATACTCCATGTTAGCTTTTGATTTTGATTTTTGTAGACTTCCTTGTCCTATGTTTGCAACTGTGGTCCAACAAGTATGAGTTTTCTGCAGAATATTTAGGATAAAAACGCTACCTAGTTACACCCTCTGTAGGAGCAGCACTCTTAAATTAGGATGCACCTTTCCCTTCCCCTTGTCTACAAGCTTACAGCGTACATACAGTTAGATTTATTTTAATTTTGCATTCTGTCTTTATTAATGTTTTTACAAATGTTTACAAAACAAATATACAAAATATTAGCACAAATGGAAAAACAAAAGAAAAATTGAAAAAAGAAACCGTACATCTGTTTGGCTGTCCATTAGACAGGATATCGATATGTGGGGCTGCACAGAGGTAAATTTACAATGATTGACTCTTATGCTGTTGATCTAGATTAAGCCAATATTTTCAACACATGTCATGCTAGATTGTATGCTCTTTGACTATTGTCAAATTTGTTACCACATGGCCCTACCTAGTTGCATTATTTTTCTGTAACCCCGCAGTCTAAATCTTTGTTGTATGCGATTGAAAACATTAATAAAAAGATTGAGCAAGGAAAAATTGTTTAGTCAGCTCTCTAGGACAGCCCCTCCCTCTTTGCGCATCATAGCCCTCTTCTTTTCTGGGAGTTTGTTTAATTACTTTCTGTTCTAGTAGCTCCTCCACTCCTTTCTTTTCCTCCATACGTAAGCTTTTCTGTAGCTGCTGGGAGTGAAGAGAAGGTAAATATCAAGCCTAAAATATATTAAATGCACATGATCACGGGAAGATTTTTTCTGAAATGAATCCGCAACCGTGTCTATTCAACATAATAGAAATTTGTAAAAAGTGAATATAGCATTTTACAATACAGGCAGTGGGTCACTGTTCAATATCAGAGCTATTTTTAACTGGCACATTTCTGCTTAAAAATTTGGAAATTAAATACTCATATAATGCAGTATGCAACTTTATATGATATTTTCACTCACTTAGACTGAGAACTCATCCAGTATTTATTTCTGCATGTGCTTGTGCAGGTAGCTCAAACAGAACATCACCTCTTAAGCTTTGTATCAGTAGAGATCATGGTGTACAGTTCACCACAGTTCTGTCTGTCTAGTGCAGGGTGATTTGAGTATACAGAACAAGGATTTATGTTAGGTTGGTGTTAGGGTCAAAGATTAACTGTGTTTGTTTATGTTTTAGGGTTAGTTTTAAGTTTTTATTGAGAAAGGCAATAGCAATCCTGTTATTGTCGTCAAAAATTAAACTGCAACCAAACCAAATTAAATTCTCTGTGAAAGAAGATTATTCAACTGTCCTGGGGGCAGACAGATGCCTGGTCCTTCATTGTGCACTGTGCTTCCACATGCCAGCTGCTACTGCACTGCAGCATACAATTCTGATGGCCTTTCTTGGGACATTTACACCTTTCAAGGAAAGAACTGAACATGCAGGTAATAAAATTAATGTGCATTATACAATCTTCCTTTTATCTGCTTACTGCTTTATTTGTTTAATAATATATCCATAACAAAGTGATATTTTTGTATTGTTTTAAAAAAGGCATTATACAGTATAAGCCACAATGTCTGCGTCAGGTTCTATAAAATTCTTACGCTTCTATACATCGGAAGAACTTTTGAGGTATTCTAATAACAATAAGCTAATTATACAGTCTTGCTGTGTTTTAATATTAAAAAATCAGTCTTCATTCAGAAGGAAAATAAAACTGATATAACAGTAGATTACTTAAAATAGAAAGAAAAGTTAAAAAGTTGTTGTATAAATATTTTATAACTTTGGCTACCTGTAGTGTTACTATAATTTTAAATTGGAAAAAGATGTCCAGAAATGTCATGAATTAAGATATCAAGCCCGAAGCTAATATGGATAAGTAAGTTATAAAGCATGTCTTTCAATGCAGGTGTTTGCGGACTTCATTTACATAGAATGTTCTCCAAGTAGAAGTTAAGCCCTGTATAGAATTACAAATAACATGTAATTTGCCTGAGAGCTAAAAGAAATTACTTTTGCAGTATGTACTTTCATATTATCATAAAACCTTTTTTTGAAGGCTTTATAAGAAAAAGAATTTGAACTATATATATATATATATATATATATATATATATATATATATGTGTGTATACAGCATACCTATAATATATTATACTCAAGATAGAAATGTGGGAACTGTCTGTGTCAACTTGTTTTTAAATGTTTATGTCAGAAACCCAAGGCACACATGTACGATGGTATTTGAGCTGGCACCCTCCGCCATTTTGGTTAGTAATTGTGAGCTCACTAGGCAGTCAATTACAAAGCCTGGCCAGTCCATCTCTCTGACATCACCTAAAGGCTGTCAGCAGCTGGAAACATCTGTGTGCTGTCTTCAAGAAGCCCACCTGCATGCCTAAAGCATTATTTTGTATTCTTAAAGCTTATTTGACTTCTGAAGTGTTTGTATTGAGACTGATTTGAGGTCTGAAGTAGATGCATTAGGGCTTATCTGAAGTTTGATTGAGTATGCATTGGGACTGAGCGTGTTTTGTGTGTGCCAACTTGGTTCTTAGTTTCATAAAGATTTTATTGTACACAAATCATATGAGCGCAAACAGAATAATAAGCTTGACAGATTAATAACAATATTCAATGAGTACATATTATTATAATGTTGAGTGGTAGACATTCCAAGCAAATAAAATTCAGGCTAAGAAATTCCACAAGGCTTTGGCATAAACAAACAGTAATAAAACAGGGGTCTGATTCAAGATAAATACTATTCAGGCATACACCTAAAAAAGGTTACTTAGAACAAGCCAGTAAATGTTCCAACTCATGGCTATATAGTGTGAGGATAACTGTTATGATCCGCCAGGTGGTGCCTCAGGCTGCCAACTGACAGACCTACCCAGAGCGTGGGGTCTAAGCCCGGGCTGTTCTTTCACCAGGGCCCCTGATGGTGGGGATGGACTTGTAACAGACCCGGGCCAGGTCACGACCTCTGAGCAGGCCCACCAGTGGCTGAGGAAGCCTCCGGGGACGTATGCAGGTACCGGGAGAGCCAGATATGAAGAGGATGGCGGCCCCAGCAGGGTGGTAACGGACCGTGGTCCCGTGGGGGTAAGCGGGGTACCGAATCGGCGGGCAAAGAGTAGTCAGGTCACAAGCAGGATCAGCAGGGTAAATCGGTCCGTAGAATGGTCAGGCAAGCCGGGGGTCAGAATAGGAGAAGGCAGAGTAGTCAGGGCAATCCGGGTCAATCACAGGAGAAGGCAGCGTAGTCAGGGCAATCCGGGTCAATCACAGGAGAAGGCAGCGTAGTCAGGGTCAATCAGGGTCACTAGAACGGGTACAGGAACTCAGGATCACAGATAGACCTTGCGGCAATCTGTGACAGTGCAGGGCATCTTTAAATAGTGCGCCCTGCACTGTCATTGGCCGGCCAGGACGCACCCCCGGCTGTCATTGGACGCTTGAGGCGCGCCCGTGGCTCCTACTGCGCATGCGCGGTGTCCTGTCAGCCGCAGCTCGCCGGTACCTAGTGCCTGTGTCCCGGCGTGATCTGCCGCCAGTGCGCATGCGCGGAGGGAGAAGCCGCGATCCCTGACCCTGGAGCCGCGATCCCTGACAATAAGAAAGGTGAAAGAAATGTCCTTACACGAGAAATCGGAAGTGCAGACTAGGCGTAGGGGCCCTCAAAAAAAATGTTTGCCCAGGGTCCAATCAATATTAAAGACTGCCTTGGTTTTGCCTTGTCATTCTGGCAAGAAGTTTGCCTGATTTATTGGCATTCTCGTAAAATAACCTATAACTATAACCTATGATGCAAAACTACACCTAGTCTGCACTTCCGATTTCTCTAGTAAGGACTTACGAGCTTGTGTAAGTTCAGCTAAAGTTGATTGCCCTTTAGACTGTTTATGTGTGTTCTTTAGGGAAGAGATGCATTGAAGAAGGGAGAGAATACATGCCTGCTTATCCTTTTTGAGCTTAGTCGATAAAGAAATACAGGCTCTCATTTTCACAGAAATAAATTTTGTACGGTAGTGAGTAACTCTTGATGTGTAGGCAGATCACTAAGCAGTGCAGAATTAAACCGCCAATATTTAAGATCCGTGCTCTGATCTGAGAAACAAATGGAGTCATGGTAATGGAATGGTGGTCCAAGAGGACCTTGGGTTCAATTGAAGTGGCCTAAAGTTGAGAACTTTCTAGAATATTTTTGCTGGGGTGGGGAAAAATAAGTAAAGTCTTTATCATTCAGGTATAGAAATCACTATACATCATGGAGAAGGAGCAATAAAAACTGTCTTAAACTCGCTAGCAGTCTGATTATGTCAGTATTTCTGTGCTCAAAGCGGTACATTGTTTTCAATGGAAATATGTTGTTTTTTTATTGTATTCCTGTAATTCTTAGGAATAACTCACTGAAATCTGTCCGAACAAGAGACTAGTAAACATCCCGGGTATGATAAAATTTGAAACACGAAATCATAAAGTATAATATAATAAATAATATGTATGTAAAATTTTGACATTTTTGAATCTCCCGCCGGTTCCGCCCCCCGTACGTCCCATACGTCTCAACGCTCGCAGGGAACGGAACCTGGAAGACGGATGCCGACATAGGCCGGAGGACATGGCTGGGGACACAGCGGGAGGACAGAGCGGGACAAGGTAAGTGATCCAGGGATCCCAGAGCAATGCTGCAGGGGTAATCATGAGTGTAACTCGGGATTACCGCTTCTGGTACTGAAGTTAACCCCGAGCTACACTCGGGAATACCGCCAGGGGGGTTAATAGCCTGAAGGGCTTTGTAAGGAATGGATGATTTGCCAGAAGAAGACTCTAAGGTCTGATTTAAAGGAAGATTCAAAACTCCACCAAAGACCAGGCATAAGTACGAAAATGTGCAGCGCTAATGACTATATTCTCGCAAAATGAATAAATACCAATTAATGATCCAGAATGGAATAAAATATGTTGGTGAATCATCAAAATTTATTATTAATTAATAAATAAATAATTGTAAATTTCCAAGTAAAAATTATCAAAGTTCACATAAGCATCAATGGTTTCAATAATGGTGGCTCTTGTATTCCCAGCCGTGTACTATCAGATATTCTGGTGAAGTGTGGGGTATAGATAAAATGCACACTCACCAGATGCACATTTTAAAAGCACAATATGTAAATAAGTGGTAATCAGCCAGAGATTCCTCTATGGTAGGATGGAATGCAGCTCGGGATAAATAGCCCCCCTCTGGAGTTGGGGTGATAGGTAGTCAGCCAGAGGTCCCCTTTAAAGATAAGCTGGAACGTGGTGGATCGCCCTCTTCTGGATACTGGGGTGGTCACCAAGGTATTCTGGGAAATTAAATGCTGAGTGCAGAGCAGAAAGGGATATTGCCCATAGTGTAGTAATTGAAATTCCAAGTTTTATTATGATAAGGTTAAAATGCCATAAAGGATAATATGCCATAAAGTTTTCCAATGTGAAACAGGTAATACAGCTATGCAACTGAAAGCTGCTTGATGACTAACCAGCTGGTGTATCAAGATGGCCGCCGGACCTCCGTGATCCGGCGGCGTGAGGTCATGGCGTGCAGGCTCCTCCTTGATGTTTCATACCAACGTACGTTTTCAAAAAGGGTGTGCCATTGCAGCCAGACGTCTGCTGTCTTCCTCATATGGCCCCGAAATTAACCGGAAGCCATCTTGACAAAGATCAAGGGAAAGTACGCATGAGCACGAACACATTTTGCCGAAGATCTAGTGCGCATGCGTGTGAACGTGGGCATCATCTTCCGTGGGTTTGGTACAGATAGAGCAAACAGCTTGTCTCCCAGTAGAGATGGGAGTGATTTTATAAATATTATGAATAATATCACGGCTGAAATACATTAAAAATTATTATTATTATTATACAGTATTTATAAAGCGCTGATAGTTCGCTCAGCGCTGTACATTACAATGGGGGACAGAACATGTGACAGAACAATAACAATACAATGCAAAACATGAGGGGATTGAGGGCTTTCATTACTCAAAATAATGAATAAAATGGATTATCAATAATCGGTAAAATTTTGATTTTCAAAAAAGGGGACAGGAAACGGCCGGATTAGTGGCTTCATAATATAAAATAAATATATAGACAGATGAATCAGTGATATATAAGCTATTTGTTCTATCCTAACAGAAATAACACAATATGAATAATGACAATATAAACGGACATGATAATCAAATAAACATATGTGAAAATATATAAATTTGAATAAAAATATATAAAATCAAACATATCATGTATCTGAAAGTGAAATTAAAAATAAAATAAAAATACCTCCATGATATAAAAAGTAAAATACCTCTCTAATGCTAAAAAGGGGTTATATAAACCAGAAAAAGAATAAAATATATTGAAAAACACCATAAGGTAAAAAATAATAGAATAGGATACCATAAAATAGACCAGAACATATAAAAAAGGACATAAAAAAGAGGGGGAGAGGGTTAGCAGAAAATGTGCCTAGAAGCATAATAAAATGGTAGGACTCTAATAAAGACATAGATATTAATTTAAAGGTTAAAATTTAACTATTGTCTATAAAACAATTTATATCTATGTCTACATTGTGGCCGGCAGGGGTTAATGTCCTCATATCATAAATCCACTTTGTTTCTATTTGTGAGATAAGTCTGCATTTATTGGATCCTCGCCAATGGTTCTGAACCACATCAATACCTATAAACTTCAGTGTGGATGGGTCTCTGCTGTGATGATACCTATAGTGTTTTGACAGTGAATGTTCCTTAAAACCTCTTTTAATATTATATACGTGCTCCCAGAACCTGTCTCTGAGTCTTCTGGAAGTGCGACCAATATACTGCTTATGACATGGGCACTCTAGTAGGTATAGAGCATAACGACTATTACTAGTTATGAATGAGGATATGTCATATGTTCTTCCTGTAGATGAAGATGTAAAAGATTATATTTTTCTTAAAGTGGTCTTACTTTGTTGACAAATAACACATTTTTTACATGGATAAAAGCCTTTCATGCTGGTAAAAAAAAGTGGATCTTAGTGGAGGGTCTATTACATTCGGGGATATTTTTTATTCCTGAGAGTAGGTGCTTTACGGAAGACAATCTCTGGTCTCTCAGGTAGGACTCTAGATAGAATGGGGTCTTTCCATCAAAGACCAGCATCCCTGAGGTGAAAGAGGACAGGGCATTGTTTACTGACCAAAAAAGGCCACATGTTTCTCATTAGGACTATAAATGTTAGCTAACATTACAGGTACCTCAATATACCCTTCAACAAAAGAAAATTCCCCTAAGGGTTAATAAATTGGTCTAATAGCTGAAACTGAACATTTTTCGCAAACATTATAGCAACGTCTTTGACAATGGGCTTGATGCATAATATGCAGTAGGGAACCTATGATAGGTCAATTTGGAAGCATTAGCATGAAATGTGTCTCCTGAATAAAAGCTATGTTAATTTGGTTTTTGTGGAGTTCCTGAAGGACCATAAACCGCTTTTCTGGAATATTCAGACCCCTCGCATTTAGAGAGTAGAATTTAAGTCCAGAAGATGAGCTTCTAATTTTCCCCCACATCTCACGAATGAAAAAGTAATAAAGGCACACAAGAAGATTGTGGAGAGACAGCTGATGGTCTGTCAACTATCCTCAGGGTGCACTCCCCCTTTCTTGGGTAGAGATACAGAGAGCGAGAGATCAAAAAAAAGAGGGGGGAAGAAGGAATGAAAGGGAAAGAAGAGAAAAAACAGTAAGATCGGGTGGGTGAGAGTCACCAAAGTCGAAGTATATACTGTATCAGCACTGCTATATAGTGTAGTTGTGTGGAAAGAGGAAAGGTGGAGAAAATTGGGGGAAAGCTACCTTAGGCTGACTAATAAATTTACCTAAATATCGAATATAACAGTGCCATAGTATTCCGCCATCTATTTAGAATTACAATAGAGGATGGCCACACCTTTTTCACAATTTTATAAAAATTTACTCCAATATACAATAATGGTAATATATTGATTTCACAAATAAGGAAACTAAAGAAAAAAGATTATGTACAGTACATAGACCAGTAAACTTATTAACATTTCAGCCAACATGGTGTCATAACAAAAGTCCCATTGCCCAGGGGTATTTGCCTCCTTTTTCTTCTTCTTAAGAGTGTGGATAATTGGAGGCATGAACAAGAGGGCAAGAGCTAATCAAAAAGAATGAGTAACTGTTAGATTCCCAGGTATGCTGGGAAAAGGGCAACTTATAGGATTTCAATGGTTAGCTGATAGTGGGTCATCATCAAAATCTAGACATATAACAAGTCTAAATACTGTATCTACAAACTGACAGGCTTATCATTAAGGGACATGAAAAACTCCACTAAAAGAAAATGGAGGGTGATGGAAACAAGACAGGAGGCTAATCCCTGAAGTCAGGAACATCATTGTAAGCAGTATGATCAGATGGAGACCATCAACTCCCAACATGTTTTCATCCCTCATCAATAATATGCCCTTAAATCTACTCACACTTATCCTGACCCCAGCCATAAAGTCTGCTGAAGACCACTATTGCAGCTTAGTTTAGTCAGACAGTGAAGAGGGGTATAGCAAGCCACGCTGTGAATGGTTCAAGTGTCCAGATAAGGACCTTCCGGTGGTATGGTCGTACTAGTCAGTCACAGCGCGCTTGATGGAGACGTAACTCCTGAATGCCCCTGGGGGCATCAAGCGAGGGTGCTGGCACTATAAACTCACTGTACCAATCCAGAACAGGAACAGGGTCACTGAAAAATCTCAAAAAAAGTTTCTACATTGTCTAGTATTTTTAATATTGCAGTTTTGCCCTGGTGAGTGACCTGAAGAGAAAAAGGGAAATGCCAGGTATATGAGATGTTTCTTGCTGTCAGAGCTGTAGTGATAGGCCGCAGAGCTCTATGGTGCTGCAGCATAATAGGGGAGAGATCCTGGAAGACTGTCATCTCTTAAAAGTAAATTCATCCTGCCCACAAGCTCACAAGCTGTCTTCCTTGAGCTTGAAACTAGAAGGCAGCAGATTACATCTCATGGCAGGTCTTCTTCCCATCCGGATCCAGGGCATGGTGTGCTCTTTCAAAGTCCATAGGGGTATCTCTCAGGAACTCCAAAAGTTCATCAAACAGGGTTTGTAAAGCCGATAGAAGTTGCTCATGGTCCACTGATTTGAGGATGTTCACTGGCATGTTGGTTGGCTACTGCTTGTAAACTTGACACTTACAGGTCTATTTATAAAGCAGAGAATGTGCTTTTAAAAACATTATCTGGTGGACAACCATCAGGGTGCATGTGTTTTAAAAGGGGATGTCTGATTCTTCACCAGAAAATGTTTCTGAAAGTCACATTCTCTCCTTTATAACTAAATGTGGAAACGTTTACTGATCCCTGGCTTAGATAGGTCTATTCTCACCCTTGCTTCATGGGTTAATGGGTCACTTGAACAATGATGCAGCAGTTTTAGATGTAAAGACCTTCATGATGTAAGGACCTTGTTTCAGGTCTGTAACTTTAGTCGTTAAGGAAAAATGAGCATAATAGAAACCAAGTTTGCACTTTTAGGAAGACCAGTTCTTGATTCTGATGAGCTAAACTCAAAGGTAAACATTTACTACATTGCAGCTTACCAATTCTTAGATTTGATGGCTGCATTTATTTTTTCTTTAATTTATTTTTACCTGGTGATCTGACCAGTAAGTATGCTGTTTTTCAACAAAACAAGGTGTCCTGCAAACATATCAGTTAAGAATGTTGAGAGAAAATGTTTACCATTGATAGGAGTGCCTAAAATAACCAGGTTTTATTTATGTAAAACCTTTATACCAAAAAAAAAAAAAATTGATTATAGTAACTGCTTGTTTAACTGTAGTGTGAGCTGGAGTTTCGCTTCAATTTGTTAATGTATCTAAATATCACTCCCCTCCCCCTCAGATTAGCAATGCTACTGTGTGCTGTTCGCCTGTGCTCATTCATCCAGAGTGGGGAAACTCTAAAACAAGACGAGTATTACTGGCCAGATCACCAGGTGAAAAGAAGGCTAAAATAATAAAAATGAATGTAGCCACCATATCGAAGGAGTAGTTAGCTGCAGTATGTTACATTTTTGCTTTTGGGTTTAATACTAAGTACATGTAATGAACATGGAAATCGCAAAGTTTGGATAACAGCATGTCAAGGGACGGTCACATCTCATTTATTTAAGCTTAAAAAAAACTTTTCAGAAACCAGGGCAATTTAAACTTAGCAACATAAAACTGCAAGTCCTGAGGGTGTGGCTTAACAGTGCTCCAAGATGGCCGCTTGAATGTAGATCTCCCTTGCCTGGAGGACTTAATGTTGCTATTCAGGACTCCCTAGACCCCCTGCGACTATGGGCAGAAACAGTAGGAGTGCCTCCACCCCCCCTCCGTGCACCGCAGGACCCCGGGACACTGTTGACCCGCCACATGTCGGTAGCTTCCGACATAAAAAATACTTTAATGACCACGATCACTGACCTCCGGTCCAACCTACAAGCAATCACCGCCCGGCTGGGGGTTGTGGAAAAATCAGCCCAGGTCCATGCAGATGCCATTCGCCAAGTCCAGTGGACATATGATGCACACCTATTGCACCTCCTTGAAATGCACAGGCATTTGGAGGATTTGAACAATTGGGGTCGCCGCCATAACATCAGGGTCAGACGACTGTCTGAGGTGGTGGAATTGAGAAACTTGGAATAAATGGTATGTGCCATCTTTAAAGATTTATTGGCCCGACCCACCCGAGTCCCTGATTGAAATGGAGAGGATTCATAGGGCTCTTTGCCATTGGCCCAGAGACGCGGAACCTCCATGCAATGTTGTGTGTTGCTTAGTAAGCTTCCCCCTCAAAGAAGAAATATTACGCAAAGCTAGAGAGAGGAGCCACATTCTCTATCATGTAGCTGACATTTATTTATTTCAGGTTCTTTCACAAATAACGCTTCAAAATAGGTGGGCCTTGTGTCCACTACTGGAAACCCTTCGAGCTAACCATATAGGGTATCGATGGAAATTTCCATTCAGCCTATCGGCCACCAACTGGGGGTGTACAGCGTTTTTACAGACTCCTGAAGATCTACCAGTCTTCTGTGAATCACAAGTGGATCTCCCTGATTGGTATCCATTTTTCTTTCTGGCGGAACCATGGTGTCCTGTATACTGCAATTTATCACCTAAGGCACAGCAGAACAGAGCATGTAGACACCGCACAGTTCCTCTCTCCAACGCAACGTCCAGTCAGAAGAGAACAGGAACTTTGCAGCCCAGAAATTTGACTCCATTAATAGTCATCTCTCCTGTGCTACCTGAACCATGTACTCACTATATCTGATACCGCACGGACTGTCTCCACAAGGTGGTCCAACCACACAGACCACAAAGTTGTGGTCCTGGCTCACAGCTGACTCACTCACGTTCCTGCTCCCCCCGTCCTCCTGTTGTTCTAGGGTCTTTCTGCAGTAGTTTTATATGTGGATCCGCTCAAGCAGTATGTAGTGTGCTCTCGGCTCCCTGTTTCCGGTAGTCATGCCTTTCTAATACATATGAGGGCTTTCACCATTGATCAATGAGCTGCACGGTACTGTACTTTCTCCCTTTATTTTCAGGATCCGTTCTTTGTTATATATTGCGATTGTTTTGATGGTTCTCATTGCTGTGATGATGGGGGATTCGCCTCAGACCCTGGCTTCCAATTGCTTGCCTGGATGTGTATCTCAACTCGGGCTAAATGCATGGTTTGTTCTTTATGCCCCATGAGTGGGATCTTGAACACTCCGATACTTGGCTGCAGGGCTGCGGTGATACTCTACTTTATATATTGTGTTTGTTGATGATGTTTCTCTAGGCTCTCTCTCTCCGTTGTGTTATTTACTGTGCAGTGTTATTTCACATTATCTGGCTTACAGTATATTATGTATATATGGCGGCGACTGCTATGGTCACTTACCCTCTCCTTCCATTTCGGCTGCTACTACCCCCTCCACCCTTACTCTGTAGAGCCCGGATAAGGGGTGATCGTACATATGGCTGGGTGTCCATTGTGGTTGCTTGGTTTGTACCTCTTCTGATGCCTATTAATGTTTGCACTACGTCCTGGGCTGGGGGAGGTTTGCTCCCCCTCACATGTCCTTCATGTTGTATGTGCTATGTATAACCTCTGCCTACTTCTTCTTGTACATCTGGGTATCCCCCCTAATCTGAAGTTTTTCTTTCTTCTTCTTTTTGCTCTTGCAGTCCTCTAGGTTGTGGTCTCGTGATCACATTAGTCATTCCTACGAACCCATACAGTGCTCATTTGTAGGTTAGCTGACCTTCTGGTATTCTAATTCCTTTTTCCCACTTTCTTCTAGGTGTTGTAACTGGCCTACTGCCATCTCCAGTACCTTTTGGTCTCGCTCATTTCTGCCTAATCTTCTAGCTCCTCCCCTTCCCTCCCCCTTTTTTTGTTTTTTTCTTCCCTTTTACTTGCTTGGTTTCTGGCCCTCACTGCCCCCTCCCTATACGGGCTCCTCATTAAGCTAGCTGGCTGAGATCTGAACCTCTTTGCTACTGCTCCTAGTGTTACTACGACCTCAGTCCAGACTTTTGGTGCTAAAATACCACCCATCTACCTTCACTGCTCCCTCGACTTTGAAGTGTGTTTCCCTGAATGCCAAGGGATTCAATATTCCGGAAAAGCAGTTTCAGGTTTTGGCCGCCTTGACCGAGCACAGAGCCCATTTCATATTCTTACAAGAAACACATTTTCGCTCGGACTCTATACCTAAACTAGCTAACAAAACTTTCACCACGGAATTTCATGCCACTAACCCATAGTCTATGACTAAAGGAGTGTCCATTGTTGTCGCTAAGAATTCTCAATTCCAACTCCTGGACTCGATGATTGACCCAGAAGGTAGCTATTTATTCCTATGAGGTACTCTGGCATCTCGACCCATTACATTAGCTAATATCTATTGTTCTAATGAGCATCAGGCCTCTTTTTTCTGGAATATTAGAGACCTCTTGCTAGAGTTTCGTACAGGACTGCTGGTCATGGGTGGTGATTTCAACGTCCCTTATGCCCATTAGCTGATTTCTCCTCCAATGCCTCGGCTCTGCCATATAGAGCTCAACATCAAATTAGAACATACTTACAGGACTTACTGGTGTACGCTTTACCCTAAAGATAGGAATTATACATTTTATTCGATCCCGCACCAAAAATATTCTAGGATTGATTACTTTTTCCTTTCATTGGTAGATCTCCCTTTCCTTCATTCGGCTTCTATTGATCCTATGTTCTTATCAGACCACCATCTAGTCATGATGACCCTGATATTTCCCAAAAGGTGTATGTACTCCAAGTTCTGGCGAGTGACTATGTCCATATTGAAAGATGAAAGTAATGTGAAGTCTCTCAATTCTTGTCTTGAGAATTATTTCTTAGAAAATGACACACCGGACGTCAGCCTCCCTACTTTGTGAGAGGCTCACAAATGTGTGATGAGGGGGGAATTCTTATCAATATCAGCTAGACTCAAAAATGAACATCAAACACTGATCTGGTCCTTGATTGCTCGTGTTCAAATGTTAAAAAAAGGCTTACAAATGAACCCAGGCACAGAGCACTTTACAAGAACTAGAGCAGGGTCGTTCTACGCTGCTAGAGGAATTGGACACATTACATTACATTACATTGAGTTTATATAGCGCCAAAGGGTTTGCTCAGCGCTGTACAATAGAGGGGGGGACAATACATGAAACATTACAGCAACAACAAACAGCACACGAGGGGTTATAGGGCCCTACTCTTTCGAGCTTACAATCTAGGAGGGAGGGGGTAGAGGTACAGGAGGAAGTGGCTGTGGGGGATGGAGTGGTAGGAGGAATGAAGGAGAGCAGCAGTTAGGTGAGGGTGGGGTAGGCTTCCCTGAAGAGGTGGGTTTTCAGGGAGCGCCTGAAGGTGAGGAGGGAAGGTGACAGTCTGATGGATTGGGGTAGTGAGTTCCAGAGGATGGGGGAGGACCTGGAGAAGTCTTGCAGACGTGCGTGTGAGGAGGAGACCAGGGAGCAAGATAGAAGGAGGTCCTGTGAAGAGCGAAGGGTACGGGTAGGGTGGTACTTGGGAATCAGGTTGGTGAGGTAGTTAGGGGCAGTGTTGTGAATGGCTTTGTAGGTCAGAGTGAGTAGTTTGAATTTGATGCGTTGGGCGATAGGGAGCCAGTGGAGGGAGAGGCAGAGGGGGGTGGCAGAGGTGGAGCGGGTGGTGAGGTGGATGAGTCTAGCCGCTGAGTTGAGGATGGTCTGAAGCGGGGAGAGCCTGCACTGGGGTAGGCCGGTGAGGAGGGAGTTGCAGTAGTCAAGGCGTGAGATAATCAGGGAGTGCACAAGTAGTTTAGTGGTGTCTGGGGTAAGGAAGGAGCGTATTTTGGCGATATTGCGGAGGTGGAACTGCACGTGTTTGTGAGTGATTTGACATGAGGTTGGAAGGAGAGGTTAGAGTCCAGAATGACTCCAAGGACTTTGGCTTGCGGGGCGGGATTGATGGTGGTGATGTTAGTAGTGATGGATAGGATGGGGGGGGGGCGCGGGCAGGAGGGAAAATGAGAAGCTCGGTTTTGGAGAGGTTGAGTTTGAGGAAATGGAGCGACATCCAGTCAGAGATGTCGTTTAGGAGGTGAGTGATGCGGGCGGAGAAAGTGGAGGTGAGGTGAGGGGTGGAGAGGTAAATTTGAGTGTCATCAGCATAGAGATGGTAGTTGAAGCCGTGGGAGTGTATGAGTTTGCCAAGGGAGGAGGTGTAGATGGAGAAGAGAAGGGGTCCAAGGACAGAGCCCTGGGGGACCCCAACAGAGAGGGGGAGTGAGGGGGAGGTGGCACCATTGTAGGTGACACTGAAGGAGCGTCGGGATAGGTACGAGGAGAACCAGGAGAGAGCGGTGTCTCTGATGCCAAGGGAAAGTAGTTTATTAAGGAGGAGGGGGTGGTCAACTGTGTCGAAGGCCGCAGAGAGGTCCAGGAGGAGGAGGACAGAGTAGTCGCCTTTGGCTTTGGCAGTTAGTAGGTCGTTGGTGATTTTGAGGAGGGCGGTTTCAGTGGAGTGTAGGGGACGGAAGCCGGACTGTAGTGGATCAAGGAGGTTGTTGTCAGTTAGGTAGGCGCTTAGGCGGTTGTAGACTAAGCGCTCCAGGAGTTTGGAAGTGAGTGGCAGCAGGGAGATGGGTCTGAGGTTGTTTGGGTCAGAGGGGTCCAGGGAGGGCTTTTTGAGTATGGGGGTGATGTGCGCATGCTTTAGGGGGGAGGGGAATACGCCGGTAGAGAGGGAGAGATTGAAGATGTGGGTGAGGGAGCAGATGAGGGAAGAGGGGGGTGACTGGAGGAGTCGAGAGGGGATAGGGTCCAGGGGGCAGGTAGTGAGGCGGGCTTCTGAGAAGACCCTGGTGACTTCCTCAGTGGTAGTAGGGCTGAAGGAGTGCAGAGCTGGTGGGGTTACGGTAAGCGGGGTCTTGGGTGTGGAGGGGGGCAGTGCGGTTGCGAGGTCAGAGGAGGGAAGAGATGAGGGGGAGATGGGGGGGGGAGGCTAGGTGGGGAGGTAGATTGCGAGTTGACTATGTCCTGACGGATTGCATCAATTTTGTTATGGAAATGAGTGGCAATTTCGTGGGCGGTGAGTGAGGTACTGAGTGGAGGAGGGGGGGGGGGAGAGCAGGGAGTTGAAGGTGGAGAAGAGTCGGCGAGGGCAGGAGGAGAGGGTGTTAATCAGGTTTACGAAGTAAGCCTGCTTGGCGGCGTGGAGGGAGGAGGTGTAAGTGAGGAAGGCAGATTTGTAGAGGGAGAATGAACGGGGGGACCTGGTTTTGCGCCATAGTCTCTCTAGCGCGCGACTGCGACGTTTGAGGCATTTAGTGTGGTCGTTCTGCCATGGTTGGAGCGGTCTGGGTTTGATGTAGCGTGTGGTTAGGGGTGCCAGAGAGTCTAGTTTAGCTGATAGTGAGTCGTTGTACGTGTTAGTGGCTAGGTCAGGACATGACAGTGGAAGGATGCTGTCGTGTAAGCGGTCGGCAGCTGAGTGGAGGGGGGCCGGGTTCAGGTTGCGGAGGTTGCGGCTGGTGATGGTTTGGCGCTCTGGGGGGGGGGAGTTAGGGGAAGGGGAGATGGAGAACGTGAGGAGGTGGTGGTCGGAGAGAGGGAAGGGGGTGTTAGAGAACTGGTTGAGGGTACAGAGGTGGGAGAAGACGAGGTCCAGGGTGTTCCCAATGATGTGGGTGGAGGATTGAGTGTGCTGTGTGAGCGCGAAGGAGGAGGTTAGGTGGAGGAGTTGGGAAGTAGCCAGGCTGTTGTCGTTGATGGGGATATTGAAGTCCCCGAGGATGATGGTTGGTAGCTCAGAGGAGAGGAAGAAGGGAAGCCAGGCAGCGAAGTCATCCAGGAAGCGGGGTATGGATCCGGGCGGCCTGTAGATCACTGCGATCCTTAGGGGGGTGGGGGTGAAGAGCCGGATGCAGTGAGCCTCGAAGGAGGAGAAGGTTAGGGAGGGAGGATTAGGGAGGACCTGGAAGGTGCTCAGCGGTGATAGGAGCAGGCCGACCCCACCACCTTTGTGACCGCTCAGTCTTGGTGAATGGGACCAGACGAGACCTCCATAGGAGAGTGCCGCAGGGGAGGTGGAGTCAGTGGCCTGTACCCAGGTTTCGGTGATGGCTAGGAGGTTAAGGGAGTGGGAGATGAAGAGGTCATGGATGGCAGTAAGTTTGTTGCAGACCGAGCGGGCGTTCAGGAGTGCAACCGAGAGAGGGGGGATGGATGCGGGGAGAAGGGGCACAGATATGAGGTTGAGGGGGTTACGGCAGCTGGCGGGACACTCTAACCCGGCGGTGCTATGTGCTTAACCAAAGTGTTCTACGAACATGGTAACAAGAGTGGAAGATTGCTAGTCCAAGCTGTGTGATTGCCGCACACTTCATTCAATATTCACCAGCTTCGCACTCTGTCTGGCGTTATTCTTAAATTAGGATATTGCTCAACTCTATATACGTAACACGCCGACTCTAATAAAGATAATATCCGTCATCATTCAATATCACACTTCCTAGCCATATACTGTCCACAGGCTATTTCAGTCACACTCTCCCAAGACTTGGAGCGCCCTTCCTTTCAGCAAGAATTGGTGCTGGCTCTTAAGCAAATGAAGCCAGGGAAGAGCCCAGACCCTGATGGCCTACCAGTCCAATATTATAAGAGTTTCGCCGAGGGTTCTTCTTCCTTGGTTGCTCAAAACATTCTCAAGAGTCCATGGGTCAGCTACTTGAAACCCACATTACGGTGATCCCTAAAGAGGGTAAGGATCCCACACAAACCTCTAGTTATCGGCCAATTTTCATTCTTAAATGTGGACATTAAATTGTATGCTAAGATCCTGGCTAACAGGGTACGTATGGTCCTCCCCTCGTTGATCTCCTTGGACCAAGTAGGTTTAATACTCAGTAGGGAGGCTAGAGACAATATCATCAAGGCACTTAATTTACATAATTGGTGTTCCACTAGCAAACAGGAAGGCTTCTTCCTCTCCCTTGATGAGGAGAAGGCGTTTGACCGGTTGGCCTGGGACTATTTGTCGGCCGTGCTCCAGGCAATTGGTTTGGGCCCCCGTATATGTGCTAGCATTCTAGTGCTGTATTCTACTCCTACGGCTAAAGTTAGGGTCAACGGCCACCTGTCCGACGCCTTCCCCATCACCAATGGCACTCGTCAGGGCTGTCCGCTTTCCCCTCTGATATTTGTGTTGACCCTGGAAACATTCTTGAATAAACTATGGACCAACCAGAATATTTGGGGTTTCTGGGTAGATACCCAGGAATATAAAGTAGCAGCCTTTGCTGATGATTTACTTTTTCTAACTGTACCTTGAACCTCTCTACCCAACCTACTCAGTGATTTGGAGCTATTTGGTCATTTATCAAATTTGAAAATTAACTACACCCATGCACTGAATATTTCCCTTTCGCCCTCTTTGCTCACACGTTGTCAAGAAAACTTTCCATTTATCTGGAAAAGGGAAGCTATGACATACTTGGGCGTACAGATTTCCTCCAATTTGTCTGAATTATATACCAGAAACTTTTGTGCGCTGTTGTCTAAGGTCCAGGAGGATCTTAAAACCTGGTATAGTCTCAATATCTCTTGGTCTGGGCGCTGAATAAAATGAATGTTCTCCCATGCTTCCTCTACTTGATGAAGACTGTACCAATTTCTTTTCCATCAGCCTTCTTTTCTGCCTTCAAGATATATTGCACTCTATTTGTCTGGAAACATTCTCCTCCCAGGCTTAAATTTTCCTATCTTACTCTTCCGAAGCTTAAAGGAGGAATTGGTATTCCTGATTTACATAAATATTATCTTGCATGCCTGCTTACTAGAGTGGTAGACTAGTGTGTTTATGCCCACAGGAAAGCATGGATCCATTTGGAAAACTCTTTTTCACCCTCTCTCCTCCATTTACTTCCATGGCTTTCTCCCAAATGCACCCCCCCATCCTTCTTACCCACCTGTTCATAGGACCTACTCTATTTAGTGCCAGGCAGGCATGTAGATTCCCTGACATTTCTTCGCACCCCGGTCCCTTGACGTAGGTATGTGGGAATCCCCCCGGGCATTGCTACCACATTTTTGTCCACCGTATGGCCACATGGAGATATTCAAGCCATACAGCTTTTAGGCGAAAGTTCATTACCCATGACCAGCTATATGCTTCTTCACAGAGGGGTCACTTTCCATTCTGGACATATATGCAGATACAACACTTTCTATCCCAACCATGTCTCCTTGAGCAGTGGTCCAGATCTTGCACAATGTTTAAATCCTTATGCTTTAAAAAGGCCCCCCAGAGACACTTAGGCCCTGATTTACTATTGTGCCTAGGCGCATTTCCGTGGGCGAACGTCTAATTTTTACTAGCGAACGTCTACTTTTACTCAGTGAAGAGATTTACTAAAGAGAAGCGTCAACAAGTAGACGCCAAATCAAATTTATTAACGAGACACAGATCAGGAATCAGACTCAAAAAGCAGACTTGCTAAGAGGCACGTCTGACACCATGAAAAATCACTGCAGAAACATGTTCACATCGAAGTTTGCTTTGCCAAATATCAGGACTTCACTTTAAACAATATCTGCCATCGTGATTGATGTTGGATCTACTTCGGTGGACATTGTTTTATTAACCATTTCAATATAGGGCAATTTTACACCTTCCTGCCCAGGCCAGTTTTCACATTTCAGCGCTCTCACACTTTGAATGACAGTTGCGCGGTCATACAACATTGTACCCAAACTAAAATTTTATAATTTTCTTCACACAACTAGAGATTTCTTTTGGTGGTATTTAATCACCGCTGGGGTTTTATTTTTTGCTAAATTAACAAAAAAAGACCAAAAATTTTGAAAAAAAAAACACGTTTTTCTTTGTTTCTGTTATAAAAGTTTACAAATAAATAATTGTTCTTCATAAATTTAGGCCAAGATGTATTCTACTACATGTCTTTGGTGAAAATAACCCAAATTAGAGTGTATTATTTAGTTTGTAGGAAAGTTATAGAGTTCACAAACTATGGTATAGATCTGAAAATTGATCAATCCTGAAGTACTGACAGCCAATCTAATTTCTTGAGGTCCAAGAAAGTCAGAATAGTACAGATTGCAAAAAAGGGGTCATTTGGGGTTGAGTAGACAGTCCGACGTACTTCATAAGAGGAATGGTGAGTTTTTTGAAGTTGTATTTTTTTTGTCATAATTTTTTGGAAAATGAAAAAATTACTAAAATTATTTTCACTATTTTTTTTTTACATACTGTCACCAGTGCAGTACAGCGTCATCATATAACTGGCATAGCGGTTAACATGGACACTGACTGGTGACAGTATGAAAAAAAAAATATATATATATATATTTTTTTTTTTTATTATGTTTAATTTTTTATTACATTTTTTTTATTTTTTTAAAGATTTTTTTTCATATTTTGCTATGAGCAAAGTAGTACAATGTTACCATATTAACATTGTACTACTTTGGGGAAGTGATCAGTATTTTTATTTTTTTTTACTTTGCTATAAGCAAGCATTTACTTGAATGACATCGATTCATTCAGGTTTTTTTTTTTTTTTGTGCTTAGCTGTGATTTGGCCACAGCTAATCACATGACATGTGCATGTGACCTGCTGTGACCATTCACAGCTAGGCACTAGTATACAATGGATGGCATGAATGAAGCCATCCATTGTATACAACTGTCATGTGACCTGCTGTGATTGGTCACAGCAGGTCACATGGTACCAGCAACAGGGGCCGGTACTCAGATCTGTCATCAGCCGTGTCCGAGGTACACGGCTGGTGACAGATCGCGCCGCTGCGCGGCTCTGCAACCGCGCGAACTGCGCATGTGCGGGAGGACGCCAAATGGCGTATACCCCGGAAATCTGCAGCACCTTTGTGGCCGCCAAACGGCTATAGGCCCGGCGGCTAATGGTTAAAGGACTTGTCAAAGACCCTGTACTGTGTTTTTTTTACACTACACTTTTGCTTTTTTTGTGAATTAGTAGCAGGACCATGTACCGCAGACTCATTCACCTGGGGGGGGCGGGATCTGGGGGCACCCTTGTTAAAGGGTGCTTCCAGATTCTGATAAGCCCCCCGCCTGCAGACCCCCACAACCACCGGCCAGGGTTGTGGGGAAGAAGCCCTTGTCCCCATCAACATGGGGACAAGGTGCTTTGGGGGGGAGCCCCCCCTGCCCCAAAGCACCCCCCCATGTTGAGGGCATGTGGCCTGGTATGGTTCGGGGGGGGCGCTCACTCGTCCCCCCCTACTTTCCTGACCTGCCGGGCTGCGTGCTCGGATAACGGTCTGGTATGGATTTTAGGGGGGGACTTCACGCCATTGTTTTTTAAATTTTGGCGTGGAGTTACCCCTTAATATCCATACCAGACCTGAAGGGCTTGGTATGGATGGGAGTGGGGACCCCATGCAGTTTTTTTTATTATTTATTTTGGGAGTGGGGACCCCATGCAGTTTTTTTAATTATTTATTTATGGACGGAAATTATTTAAAATTCATCTGTCAGTGGGGAACCCCACTGACAGCTGAAACATTACTTCTGTCCCTGCAGCTGCGCTATTATATTTGACATTAAAAAGTATAGAGATTGCAACATTGTATCTATTTGTATCCATTTTGGATATAGATGTTTTTATTCGGATACAAATAGATACAATGTTGCAATCTCTATACTTTTTAATGTCAAATATAATAGCGCAACTGCAGGGACAGAAGTAATTACTTCGCTATTATATTTGCCGGCCATAGATGGGATGAAAATCGAACAATTTTTTTTTACCGTTGGTGGTAACGTCGGCCTATTGAATGACCGATTTTTAATTGGTTTTTTTTTTTAAACGACCGGTTTTTGACCCGTCTATGGCCTACATTAATGTTTCAGCTGTCAGCGGGATTCCCCACTGACAGCTGAATTTTAAATAATTTCCGTCAATTAAATAAATATTTTAAAAAACTGCGTGGGGTCCCCCCTCCCATCCATACCAAGCCCTTCAGGTCTGCTATGGATATTAAGGAGTAACTCCACGCCAAAATTAAAAAAACAATGGCCTGGAGTCCCCCCCAAAATCCATACCAGACCCTTATCCGAGCATGCAGCCCGGCAGGTCAGGAAAGGGGGGGGGGCAAGCGAGTGCCCCCCCCCCCTCCTGAACTATACCAGAAAGAAAAAAAAAAGCTCTGCTCTTGACAGAGGCTAGCTGCCTTATGCAGTGAGTCTCTCTCTGACAGTTCTTAAATAAGTAAGGGGCGGGGCCAGCCGGGGACATCAAGCATGTGATCCCACCCCATGTGACATCAATGATGTCACATGGGGTGGGGTCATTCAGATGATGTCCCCGCCTGGCCCCACCCCTTACCTATTTATAAACTGTCACCCTGTCTTCTGCATAAGGCAGCTAGCCTCTGTCTAGAGCGGAGCTTTTTTTTTTTCTTTTTTCATGATTGATGTTGGATCTACTTCGGGGGACATTGTTTTATTAAAGGACTTGTCAAAGACCCTGTACTGTGTTTTTTTTACACTACACTTTTGCTTTTTTTGTGAATTAGTAGTGGTACCATGTACCGCAGACTCATTCATGTAAGGGGGGGACCAGGATCTGGGGGCCCCTTTATTAAAGGGGGCTTCCAGATTCTGATAAGCCCCCCACCCGTAGACCCCCACAACCACTGGCCAGGGTCGTGGGGAAGAGGCCCTTGTCCCCATCAGCATGGTGACAAGGTGCTTTGGGGGGGGAGCCCCCCTGCCCCAAAGCACTCCCCCATGTTGAGGGCATGTGGCCTGGTATGGTTCAGGAGTGGGGAACCCCGCTGACAGCTGAAACAATGCAGGCCATAGAGGGGTCGAAAACCGGGCGTTTAAAAAAAAAACAACAAATCGGTCGTTCAATAGGCTGACGTTACCACCAACGGTAAAAATAATCGGTCAATTTTCGTCCTGTCTATGGCCTGCATTTTCTTTTTCTTTTAATTCTTTTTGTTCTTTTTCTTCCTCTTTTTCTTGCAGGTCACGGCTCATGAACAGATTTTTTGGTAAAAAGATCGGCCGATTTTGCCGATCATTACCGCGAAAATTTGCAGATCGGCAAAATCGGACGATTTACCGATAAACAAAATGTGCCAAAATCACAAAAAACAGTCAACCAATTTTCCCACTAACGGAAGAGGCCCTTGTCCCCATCAACATGGGGACAAGGTGCTTTTGGGGGGGAGCCCCCCTGCCCCAAAGTACCCCCCCATGTTGAGGGCATGTGGCCTGGTATAGTTCAGGAGGGGGGGCGCTCGCTCGTTCCCCCCCCCCTTTCCTGACCTGCCAGGCTGCATGCTCGGATAAGGATCTGGTATGGATTTTGGGGGGGACCACATGCAGTTTTTTTTTTTAATTTTGGCATGGAGTTACCCCTTAATATCCATGCCAGACTCGAAGGGCTTGGTGTGGATGGGACCCCACGCCGTTTTGTTTTTACATTTTGGTGTGGAGTTACCCCTTAAGATACATACCAGACCTGAAAGGCTTGGTATGGATGGGAGGGGGGACACCATGCCGTTTTTTATTTATTATGGTGCTGGTTTTTAAATGTAATTCTCTCTTTTCTTTCCTTCACTATAGCTCAGAAATTCACCTGTCACTTCCCCTAGCTAAAAGAGAAAGTTTTCTTGGAATTGATATCCCTAAAGGAAACAATTTTTACTTTGTTTATTAAAAGATACAAAGTTTTCTGTAACTTCGGGGAAAGTGACTTCTAACCTTCTGAACTATAGTGAAGAAAAAAAAAAGGCTGGCATTTGCGTTTGAAAATCAGCGCCGACATACACTTTGTATTGCGAAAAAAATTATTAACAATTGTGTAAACCGAGGCATTATTTTCAATGGAATTTCATTCTTAAACCAAAAATTACGTTAACCGAAGCGTTGGTAAACCGAGGTACGCCTGTAATAGTATTGCAATCCTTTGTATTGGGATACATAGAACCAACATACATCTGAATTGGCAACATAGCACAACATTTGTGTCACATTTGAGATATCTGGCTAGTTACACTGACCTTGCCCAGGGACTTAGGGTTGATTCACATCACAGAAATACAGGCAGGATTAGTGGTTAACACTGCTGCCTCACAACGCTAGGGTTGTCAGTTTGAATCCCAGCCACGGCAATGAATTTGCATGATCTCCATGTCACTACCCTAACATACATGTGCTGGTGGCAGCATTTGTGCTTTCTGTCTAAATGATCCCTGGAATGTGAATTAGAATGAGGCCTTGTCTGTTCAAACACCTTTAAAGTTGCGCCATATGTGAATGTCAAACCATGGGATGAGATAAAGGCCTGGAATAATGATTGATTTGATAATGCTGGTTTGCACTCCACCCCCTTTTGGGAAGGTTTGTCAAACCATGAGAAGAGTGAGCGAGAGAGAAAAGGATTAAAAAATAAAATAAATAATGCCATTGAGTCCCCCCCCCCCCCAAATCCATAACAGACCCTTATCCGAGCATACAGATACCACATATCTTCAAAGATTTATTTCCTTTGTTGAATTGCCTGCTTGGTTCACACTAGATTTAAAATTGTGCTTTTTGTTGGCAATTTCACCATATTTTCTGTAGATTTACCAATGAGTTATTGAATTTTCAGTTGTGTTTTGCACTGTGGTTTCTATTGTAGTCTATATATGAAATCGCTACAAAATGCTGAAAAAGTTAGACAAGAACTACTTTTGAAATTGTGCTGCAGCAAATCGCTTACGTTAAGACACTCACATCCACATTCATTAGATCCGATATCAGGTACAATTTCAATTTCCAAATCGAACCTGAAATCATGCACCCTGGATGCGACTTGGCATGCGATTTGTCCTAAGGGCCAGTTCACACTATAGAAACAGTCTAGATGTGTTCCAGATGCGTTTTTGCACGCACTTTTTTGATGCATGTTTAGCATGTTCCAGAGCATTTTGGATGCATTTTTTATTTGTTTCACTGCATTTTGGATGAGTTTTTTGTGTGTTCCAGTGCAGTTTGGATGCGTTTTTGACATGTTCCAGTGCATTTTTTATGCATTTTAGTTAATTTTATTCCCCTCTCTTTTTCTAAAATGTAATTAGGGACATCTGTGTTTTAGTGTGTTCCAGGGCATTTTACTGCGTTCCAGTACAGTTCTATGCATAAACAATGAAGCCTGTTTGACTTTTTTGGCAGCACCTGCAACACACTGGAACTGCAAGCGCTGATGTAAACTATGACATTGACAACCATATAACCTTCTTTCTGTGCGTTTTGGATGCAAAAAGCAACTGAAACACATGTAGTGTGAACTGGCCCTAAAGGTTATTATAGGTCAGGGAACGGGACTGACAAGGAATTGTGAATTCAATCATACTAGTGGTGAGATACAATCAGGAGTCATATAATAATGCCAGATCTGAGCTGGAGGTGATAGGAAATGAGACACATTAACAAGATCAATAAATAGTTAAATAAAAAGAGTGGGGCGGGGATACATAGATTTGCAGATGGAACAAGTTGTATAAGAAGACAGGTTTAAGCGCTCCTTCACACTTGACTTTATTTCTAACTCTTGCCAAACGCCCCTATAGTGTTTGACAGGCGTTTGGGGAGCATTTGAGGAGCGTTAAAAACGCTTCCCAAACGCCCTATGTGCGGTTTTGAGGCATGTGATAAGCATTTACCAAGCGTTAAAACTGCACCACAAATGCCTGTAATGAAGTTAAATGATATTGACGCTCCGAAAATGCCTCGCAACCACACAGCAAACGTCTGCCAGGCATTTGAGGAGCGGCACCATAGACTTGAATGGGAGGCTTCAACTCCTCCTTACTCGACATGAGGTGTCAGTTTTGCCATGATGCATTGCTAACGCTTCAGTGTGAACAGCACTGTGCAGAATTTTCATAGGCGTCTGAGAAGCGTAAAAAACGCTTCCCAAACGCCTGTCTGATGCCTTCAAGCTTGTCAGAAGAACAGGACGCAGGTAAGATTCACTCCCTTTCCACTTTCTAGTCAGTAGCCAAAATCTTAATTAATTGATCTATATTCCTGGCACTGACAGAACCCTGGAAATTGATCTCCATATTTTGGGCATTCACGAATGTCAAAGAGCTTACAATCTAATGCAGGCCATAGATGGGTTGAAAATCGACCGAAAAAAAATTGGCCAATTTTTGCACCGTTAGTGGGTTAATTGGTCGTCCATTTTTTCGGGGTTTTGGCACATTTTTTTTTCTATTGGGAAGAGGAAGAAGTTTTCATTGGAGTCAGTTAGATGATCGAAGAGATCCTTGATGCAATCTGGAATACTTGGCAAAAAATATGCATGTTAGTGCATCCCCCACCCATAAAGCATGGCATAAAAGGACCGAAAATCAACTGGTTTAGCAGGATTTCTGAATTGCACTCTGTGTGTACTGCTCTCTGTTAAACGGTCAGTCTAATGACCAGCTTCTGTCAAAAGGTCCTGCTGGAAAACTAGCATTCAATGGCTCACAGCCAATGGCTGCAGAGCTGATCTATGTATTCTGGGAGGGGGGAATCCCAGCTGTCAAAATACAATAGCACAGCAGGGTAAATTCCTGCATCCATATCACTGTGTGGATATGAAGATCTGTCAGTCTTTTTTCCTTCGACCAGCTGGTTGAATAAAAAAAAAAAATCAAGGAGAGGAGGATGAGGATGATGATGATTCCAGTCCACTATTATATTTTACATGAAAAGTCTTGCAGTTGCAACAATGTATCTATTTGTATCCAAATAAAAACATTTGTATCCAAAATGGATACAATGTTGCAACCACAATACTTTTCATGTAAAATATAATAGCGAAGCTCTCTGCAAGGGACAGAAGTAAAAATGCCGGCCGTAGACGGGATGAAAATCGGCCGATTTTTTTGCCGTTGGTGGTAATGTCGGCCGATTGAACGACCGATTTTTTGTTTTTTTAAAAAATGCCTGTTTTTTCACATATACTAGGCCCAATTAACCTTACAGCATGTCTTTGGAGTGTTGGCAGAAACACACCCATGCAGAGAAAGCATGCAAACTGAGATTAGAACTCATGACCCACGTGCTATAGGTTCTGAGTTCTAACCACTAAGCCACTGTAGGAGACAGAGCTTGAGCTGCAATATAGAATAGTTATATTGTTTAAAAATAATGATAAAGCGAGCGCTGGTAAAATTATAGACTACTAAAATGGTATTACACAAGATAAATATAAATATAGGTATAGATATGAAGGTAGCAGCTAGCACTCAGGGTATTTGCAACAGTCCCAGAATAGAAATATGTTAAAGTAATAGTGCAGCGCTATAAATGCATGTTATCAATCATCAACACATGTAAAATAAAAAAAGTGCAAATAATTGCACTAATGATGTAAACTGGTAAATGGTGCTAAAAATGTTCATATAATAATTCCTGAATAATGGAATGTCATTTGTGTGAGAGTACCAACTCAGAGTGCCTATGAATGGCACGTGTGGTTTATCTGTGACGGACAGTAGTGCATGGACTCATGAAAGGTAATCCACCCTTGGGACAGGTGTACACTCACCAGAACAAAAGTATTAATGTGCATGGGTTATACACATCACACATCTGGGGGTGCAGCAGTATGCTGGCAGCTATGGGTTAGTCATCCAACTCCATCCATCCATCAGGGTGGGTGCCAAAATGGTCCTGGGGAGGAATTAGCTCAGCCACTGGAGCCAGAAAGGTGCTTAATAGTGTAGTACTTTATTATAATGGTCACCAGTAACAATTTAAAATATCCACGTGGAGTAAAAAATATAACAGCAAAGTGAGTACCAAGATGGCAGACGCTCCTCAATGGCATTTCGTTTATCAGCACGTCCTATTGGTGTGCCACTGAGGGCGTGTTGGTACACAAAATTCATTGAGTGGAGCCCTTTTGCTCACGCCACCGCCATTGAGGAGCATCCGCCATACTGTCTGTCACAGATAAACCGTCTGCACTACTGTCCGTCAAGGATAAACCACACGTGCCATTCATAGGCACTCTCTGAGTTGGTACTCTCACATGAATGACATTCCATTATTCAGGAATGATTATATGAACTTTTTTTAGCACCATTTACCAGTTTACATCATTATTGCAATTATTCGCACTTTTTATATTTTACATGCGTTTATGATTGATAACCAAGCATTGTTTCCTCATCACATAAGAGCACAGAGCTCTCACAGCAGTGTCTCACCAGCCTGCCTGCAACCAAGATGGCGTTGTTGCGATCATGTGACCCGGACACGTGGAGTGGCGTGAGTGATGGCGTCACTGGTTAAACCACACCCTAACTTCGTCTGAGCGACTCTGGTGAGTGTGCATTTTGATGGGGTGTTAAAGCACTGGATTTTGCACTGGTGAGGAAAGACTTCATAGCTGCATTTACTGAAGATCAGATACAATATTGATGTGTGGACTTTACTGAATGGACTCTATGAGGATTCTGTTTATTTATTTAATTTAATGTATTGCACATATTCATTTGGTGGTAGTTTTATTTATATATTGTGATTTATTTTTTGAGTGTAGCGCTATTATTTGTGGTCTGATTTATATTTTAGTTATATATAATTTTGTCACATCCTATTAATATTTTACAGTGGGGTGATAATAGCAGCTCCTACATATTAACATTATTAATTTTGGGTATTATATTGAAGTCTATAGGCGCGATGGTCTAAACCTTGGGGTTCATGACACTGAGAGTGATAAATACTTACCAAGGTTTATACAAATTTAAAATAGTCATCCAGGAGAATAGTTTCAAAATCCGCACCTCCTGGCCCTTCTACATATATTTGCACCCGCAGTCCCGAATACTTGCTGGAGATGTGGTAGAGGGGTGGGTACGGTGCTCCACATTTGGTTGGCCTGTGACTGGCTTCGTCCATTTTGGCAATCCGTTCATGAGTTAATCAAGCTAGTCACCACATACACACTGCATTTTTACTCCTGAGTAATATTTATTACATCACACCTCACTCTCAAAAAAACAATATGGGAAATCTCTGGCTATGTGCCTGGTCATATCGGCCAGGCTTTGTATACCAGTCCATTGGCAGTCTACAGGTTTCACTTTAAAACTACGGTGCAGTACAAGCGATACATGCACTAGACGGCCTTTGTGCAGTGGCTGAGTTAAGTATACATCTCACTTTCTGGGATAAGGTATTTGTGTGTTCACTCTGTGGGCTGATTGGGGGGGGGCTATGGGGGCCAGAATTTGACTTGAGCAGTCGGTCTTCTCCTTTACCCCTCCCTCCCTATCCCTGATCCTTCCTCCCCCCTATCCCTGATCCTTCCTCAGGGCTCCCGGTAAGACCAGAGATGTGTGAACTGGCACAGGGAAATGCAGGCTCAAGTATGGTGTAACAATATAATTTATTAAAGGTTATACACAAATATAAACGCACAATATAACAAAGCCAAACCTCCAACTGATAACGGAATGTACACAGACAAGAGCAGTCAGGGTGAGGTGGAGTGGTCAGGCAGGCCGGGTCAGGAACGCCGGGTCAGGAACCATCGGGCAGACAAGACACGAAGGAGCAGGCAGAGCGTAGTCAGACGGGCCGGGTCAGGAACAATCAGGCAGACAAGGTACCAAAGGAGCAGGCTGGAGAGTGGTCAGGAATAGCCGGGGTTATTCCAGGACAGGCAGAGTTTATTCAGAGTCAGGATCAAAGCAGGATCAGGAAGCAGGCAGGAAGCAGGCAGGATGCAGGTACAGGGGCTCATTGGAAACATACACCAAGGCACTGACTGCAGGTCTGGCCATTCCTTAAATACACCTCCTGCAATCAGCCTCAGGTGATGGCTGACTGCAGGAGTGAGCTTCTGGTTGCTGAGAGCACTCGCTGGCCAGACCTGGTACTGCAGCCCACATGGCAGATGAGTCCCACCACTAATGGTGAGTCCATTCCTGACACCCCCTTTTTCTTTTCCTTGTTCCTTTTTTTCCCCTCTCTTCATTCCCTTTTATCACTTTGCTTTCCATCTCTTCCCATTTCCTATTACTCTTTATTCTATTTTTCGTAACTGAAGGCTCTTGGTGGGAAACCCTCCTTGTGTACGAGCCTATAGAACCTATAGGTTGGTTCTATAGCTACCCTTGCTCCATTTCCCAACCATTGGCTTAAACTGTGCTGGTACTTTCCCTCTTCTCTTTTTCTTTAATGTACAAAACATCCTTTGTTCTTTTCTTTGTGTACGCATACATCTGTTGCTGTCATACCTGCTTAATGTCATTGGTTGTTTTTCCTCTATGCTATTATGACTATTGTTGGCATTTGTTATTTCTGTTGAAATTAAAAAAACTTTATGGGAAAAAAACCTGCAAGTCATAATGAAAAAGTAGATCCACAGATATAAGCAGTTGGTCTTTTTCTGTAAAAGCAGACGCTATCTAGCTTTCCAACCTTTAAGTTTTCCTAGTGGCCAATCAGATTACCCATCACATGAAAGGGACCAATAGAGAAGTTCAGGAGATGAAAGGTGTACAGTCAGCTTTTTTCAGGGCAAGTTGAAATTTGCATATATGAGGGGCATTCAACTCAAACAGGGACTTTTAATTTTACAGGTATAAAAAGGGATGCTAGAGTGGTGGTTCTACAAACAGTAGTAAGTGGCAAGTGTGACCTATTACTGATAGGTAGTGCACATGTCGAGGGCCAGGCAAGAGACCGTTAATCAAGATGGCAGACAACAGTGTTAGTGCGTGCATGGAACAGTGTGTGGTGATGCAGTTCTTGTGAATAAAGGCATAAAACCCATGGATATCTACAAAAGACTTCAAGCACAGTATGGTGATAAGGCGCTCAGTAGAAGTAAGACATTTGAATGGTGTAAATGTTTCAAAGATGGCCATACGTCTGAAAAGGACGAACCGGCCCATGGTGGTTCCCAGCACAAGAGACAAATCTTTTTTTGTGAATGCAATGATGACGAAGGGAAGCAGGTTGTCCTAGGATGGTTCAGGCATACTGACAAATCTTTCCATGTTGCAGCTTTCCTGGCATTTGTTAAACGCTGGGATAAGTGTATAAATGTAGCATTTATACACTTAACTAAAAGCAGTTTCCTCTACTTGAAATTTGTTCTTTCATTATATATACTCAGAAGTCCCAGTTTAACTTGAATGCTCCTCATACATGCAGTTTCCTATATATTTAGGCTCTGACATACAGTTCTCACTTCAGGTAAAATCTTACTATGCATTTTTTACACTATATGCTTCATCAGCAACACTAAATTATTTAGGTATACTTTAAGGCAGAACAAAGCCATGATGAAGAAGAGAAAGATAATAGTGTTGTAAGTTGTAAAAGAGGATAATATTTTATGTTTAGAAAAGGACAAGCAGTTACCATCAGCCTTCAGATAGCTTTCAAAGGCACAATTTTAATGAGTGTGCCGACAGTCATTTCTCCCCATTGATTCACATACAAATAATACAGCAACTGCTGTTGTGCTTACTCTGTGAAATGTATTTAGGATTGATTTACTAAAGGAGTAAAGAATGTTAACACTTTAGGGAATATGATGAATCTATGTTCACTTTGAATTCCCAATTAAGTGCATGGCAAAATTAAAAAAACAACAAACAATTCTGCATGATTGGATCATCAATCTGAATGCAGTTTCATCTTGTTAACAAAGTGCACATATAAATTCTTCATTCCTTTAGTAATACAACCTGCTGAGTCTTGCCAAGTACCAGGTAGTGTAAAACAGTGTTCCATTGGTGTTTCGGTGAGCATTGAAGGTGGTTAATAGGAGGACCTGATGCTTGCCATCTGTACAGTAATCAAGGGTCAAGAGTAACACTTGTGTATCCAGATTTTATTTCCTTGCAACATTTATCACTTACAAGATTTATAGCTAATTAAATGCAAGTCCAGCACTGATTGTAAAAACAAACTCCTCTATTATCCACGGGATCTCTCATGGTTTAAAAGGATGTAGTGGCAACCAAAGTTGGTTTTCATATACATTTCCTTAAATTGTTAATGTAAACCTGTCATGAGAGAAATAGGATGGTTGCCTGCATGCTAAGCTATACCATTTGTGCTATTATTTCCTAGTCCCTGACCCAGAAGAAATATTTAGATCAGGAGTCAATTCAAATCACAGGCAGGTCTTTTAAATTGAATAGGAAACAATATCACAATATGATAGAGATATAAAAAAAACATTGATATACTGTAGGTTAAATACATAGACTTCCATTGCTGACTTTCTTTCCTAAAATACTAGTTGCCTGGCCTTTATGCCCATCTTTAACACTTGATAAATATGAACTTCTAAAGCTATGGCTTCATATTCACTTGTATACTTGTTGTGGATAAATGGCACTGAAAATACTAAACCCCAAAGATAATAATTTATCAAAAATACTGTAGGTCAGAAATGTTTGCTCATATATTTCTTTTGTGTCAGATTTTCTTACACACTTTCAGTTATTTTATAGTTTCTGAAAAATATTGTTGACAGGACATCTTTAAAGCAAATGTTAACCCTAAAAAGAATGTCTCTTATTTGCTCCATATTTGTCTGTTAAATGTGCACACATTCTGTGTTATCTCAGAGTCTAACTAGCCCTCCTAGTTGTTATTGTAGATTACTGAATGATTAGTCTCTAAATTTGTTAAGACAGGGGAGTGGGAGGGTTTAAGTAGCTTAACAGAAGATAGCTTGGCAGGATTTACACCACTCGGTCAGTAAATATGGTGTGTGTTGTCAGCCCACAACAAACTGAATGCATTTCTAACAGGTTTATGGGTATTTTTCTATATTTTTAGGGTCCTAAAAAGTGATAAAACATTGGTAAATGTGCATGTATTGCAAACATGTAGTTGTGTAATTGTGCTTCCATGCTCATGTGTTTCAGCCCTATGTGGACCTTAATCATTATGATGACTAAGGCCCACATATGGTTGAAACGTGTGAGTGTTGAAGCATGATTGATACTTTTATCCTGTATTAGCCACTTGCCCTCCAGAGGATTTACCCCCCTTCCTGACCAGGCCAATTTTTTTCCGATACAGCGCTGCATTACTTTAACTGACAATTGCGCGGTCATGCAACACTGTACATAAATAAAATTTATGTAAATTTTCCCCACAAATAAAGCTTTCTTTTGGTGGTATTTGATCACCTCTGCATTTTGTATTTTTTGCACTATAAACAAATATTTTTTACATTTTGCAATAAAACATATCCAGTAAATAAAATTAACAATTCAAATTTCTTCATAATTTTGAGCCAAAATTATTCTGCTACATAACTTTGCTAAAAAAAATCCCAATACATCTAAATCAATTGGGTTACGTGAAAGTTATAGCGCCTACAAATGGCGGTGTATATATACTGGAATTCTTTTTTTTATACTAGCAGTGGATTTGATCAGCGACTTATAGCAGGACTGGGGTGGGCATTCTGACACTAGGTGGGAACTGAATAACTGCCACTGACATCCCAATGACACTAATACAGTGGCCAGTGCTAATAAAATGCACTGACACTGTACTAATGGCACTGGGCAGGAAGGGGTTAACATCTGGGGCATTCAAAGGGTTAACTGTGTGCTATGTGCTGTGGGTGTTTTACTAGGGAGACATGCTGCTTTGTATCTCACTGCTGTACTCTTGCCAAGTACCAGGTAGTGTACAACAGTGTTCCATTGGTGTTTCAGTGAGCATTGAAGGTGGTTAATTGGAGGACTTGATGCCTGCCATCTGTACAGTAATCAAGGGTCAAGAGTAACACTTGTGTATCCAGATTTTATTTCCTTGCCACATTTATCACTTACAAGATTTATAGCTAATTAAATGCAAGTCCAGCACTGATTGTAAAAACAAACTCCTCTATTATCCACAGGATCTCTCAGGGTTTAAAGGGATGAAGTGGCAACCCAAGTTGGTTTTCATATACATTTCCTTAAATTGTTAATGTAAACCTGTCATGAGAGAAATAGGATGGTTGCCTGCATGCTAAGCTATACTATTTGTGTTATTATTTCCTAGTCCCTGACCCAAAAGAAATATGCAGATCAGGAGCCTGCTGTGCAGAGAAATACAAAGCAGCATGTTCTTGCTGGCAGGAGAGAGACCTGTGTTGTCAGCGTTGCCTGACGATTCCTGGGTGCCAGAATGAAATCTCTGCCTGGGACCCAGTGATTGACATCCCTAGCTTTGGAAATGCAAATCACATATATATATATATATATATATATATATACGTGATTTTGTGCAGCCCTGCCACCCTGTAGCATTACTTCTTCTAAAGGGCAGCGGGCAAGCAGTTAAATAAAGCATTTCTACAGTGCAGGAACTGTTTGCCTTTTTATATTGGAGTTACGCCAATTCAACACTTGCACAATGGTTGACCAGGTTGTTGTTTATTCAAAAGCCACTGTGCACACTACCCAGCAGCATTAAGAGCTGACTGGCCCCAATGATCCAACAAGCCAAGAAAATTTTGCAGGAGACTGGAGTCCACCAAAAACTGCATCCCAAGCATCAGAAATGCTGAAGTACATAAGATCTAGACTGCATTTTTTATTCCTTAAGACAGTTAGGAACATAGCCCAAAATGATGGTAAGAAACATAAATAGACTGGTAATAACTTGTTATTTTATGCTTGATGTGTGCATCCAACTTTTTTTTTTTTTTAACACATACAGATAATTACATGCATTTTTTATGATATGTTTACTTATTAAATCATAACTAACAATAAACACAAGTAGGCTGGTCCAATTCTGTGAAGTCATAAGTGCAATGATATGTTGCTCCTGCCCTACCAAAGCATAGCGCTAGTAGTTTTACATTAAAAAAAATGACAATACAATATAGTGGAAATGCTAACCAAAATTTGCTACAACCCTGGTTAGATAGCCAGAGTAATACTCAGCTAAGACATGCTTCTAATTCCGTATCTTCCACCTTATTTTATAATCCCTATTTAAAAAAAAATAATACTTAAAGGAGAAATACAGCCAAAGCTAGTGCAGACCAGAGAACGGTGGCTGCCAGACACCAGCTATCTGTGCATGGATCACTGAGAACTGAGCGGATCAATGCAGTATCCTCCTAGGTATATATGATTTCTAAAAAAATAAAACAAAACTAAACTTCTCGTTCTCTCTTAAATCTAGGCTGCAAATACAAGGCCACTAGCTAGAGATCACAGATGTAGACTAATGTCAGCACAAATGTAAATACACATTAAGACCGATACACAGTTCTTTCATTGTAAACAACGTTCAAGGAAAAACTGAGAACCTATATTCCAGTACTTCAATTTGTTGTGCTTCTGAGTGTGTTGGTCTTGAGCAATCCCACATGGAAGAAAAATATCTTTGAAATACATTTTTAAAAAATTCTTCCCAAATATATTGACATATATTTGAAATGCTACAATTTTGGACATATTCAATATATTTCAAAATATTTTTCAATATATATATATATATATATATATATATATACACACTGTATGTTGAAATGAGTTTTTAATACAAATGTATGAAAAATATTTTAAAAAATACATTTCAAATATACTGTATGTCTTTAAAAATACAAATCTACATTTTTAGAATGCATTTACAAATATATGTAAAAATATATGTTAAAAGTACTTTTTTATATGTTAAAAAAAAAATCTGCAGAATATATTTTTTAAAATATTTATTTATTTATTTATCGAGTTTATATAGCGCCAAAGGGTTTGCTCAGCGCTGTACAATAGAGGGGGGGACAATACATGAAACAGTACAGTAACAACAAACAGCACACAAGGGGTAAGAGGGCCCTACTCTTTCGAGCTTACAATCTAGGAGGGAGGGGGTAGAGGTACAGGAGGAAATGGCTGTGGGGGATGGAGTGGTAGGAGGAGGGAAGGGCAGCTGCTGTTAGGTAAGGGTGGGGTAGGCTTCCCTGAAGAGGTGGGTTTTCAGGGAGCGCCTGAAGGTGAGGAGGGAAGGTGACAGTCTGATGGATTGGGGTAGTGAGTTCCAGAGGATGGGGGAGGACCTAGAGAAGTCTTGCAGTCGTGCGTGGGAGGAGGAGACCAGGGAGCAAGATAGAAGGAGGTCCTGTGAAGAGCGAAGGGTACGGGTAGGGTGGTACCTGGGAATCAGGTCGGTGAGGTAGTTAGGGGCAGTGTTGTGAATGGCCTTATAGGTCAGAGTGAGCAGTTTGAATTTAATGTGTTGGGCATTGGGGAGCCAGTGGAGGGAGAGGCAGAGGGGGGTGGCAGAGGTGGAGCGGCTGTGAGGTGGATGAGTCTGGCCGCTGAGTTCAGGATGGTCTGAAGCGGGGAGAGTTTGCACTGGGGTAGGCCGGTGAGGAAGGAGTTGCAGTAGTCAAGGCGTGAGATAATCAGGGAGTGTACGAGTAGTTTAGTGGTGTCTGGGGTAAGGCAGGAGCGTATCTTGGCGATGTTCCGGAGGTGGAGCCTGCATGTGTTTGTAAGTGATTTGACATGAGGTTGAAAGGAAAGGTTTGAGTCCAGAATGACGCCAAGGACCTTGGCTTGCTGGGCGGGATTGATGGTGGTGTTGTTGGTAGTGATGTAAAGGATGGGGGGGGGCGCGGGAAGGGGGAAAGACGAGAAGCTCGGTTTTGGAGAGGTTGAGCTTGAGGAAATGGAGCGACATCCAGTCAGAGATGTCGTTTAGGAGGTGAGTGATGCGGGCGGAGAATGTGGGGGTGAGGGGTGGATAGGTAGATTTGAGTATCATCAGCGTAGAGGTGGTAATTGAAGCCGTGGGAGTGTATGAGTTTGCCAAGGGAGGAGGTGTAGATGGAGAAGAGAAGGGGTCCAAGGACAGAGCCCTGGGGGACCCCAACAGAGAGGGGGAGGGAAGGGGAGGTGGCACCGTTGTAGGAAACGCTGAAGGAGTGTTGGGATAGATAGGACGAGAACCAAGAGAGAGCGGTGTCTCTGATGCCAAGGGAGAGTAGTTTATTAAGGAGGAGGGGGTGGTCGACTGTGTAAAAGGCCGCGGAGAGGTCTAGGAGAAGGAGGACAGAGTAGTCGCCTTTGGCTTTGGCAGTTAGTAGATCGTTGGTGATTTTGAGGAGGGCAGTTTCGGTGGAGTGTAGGGGACGGAAGCCGGACTGTAGTGGGTCAAGGAGGTTGCTGTCAGTTAGGTGGGCGCTTAGGCGATCGTAGACCAAGCGCTCAAGGAGCTTGGAAGTGAGTGGCAGCAGGGAAATTGGTCTGAGGTTGTTGAGGTCAGTGGGGTCCAGGGAGGGCTTTTTGAGTATGGGGGTGATGTGCGCATGTTTTAGGGGGGAGGGGAAGATGCCAGTAGAGAGGGAGAGATTGAAGATGTGGGTAAGGGAGCGGATGAGGGAAGAGGGGGGTGACCGGAGGAGTTGAGAGGGGATAGGGTCCAGGGGGCAGGTAGTGAGGCGGGCTTCTGAGAAGACTCTGGTGACTTCCTCAGTGGTAGTAGGGCTGAAGGAGTGCAGTGATGGGGGGGTTACGGTAGGCAGGGCCTTGGGTGTGGTGGGGGGCAGTGCCGTTGCGAGGTCAGAGGAGGGGAGAGATGAGGGGGTGATGGAAGGGGGGAGGCTAGATGGGGAGGTAGATTGCAAGTTGACTATGTCCTTGCGGATTGCGTCAATCTTGTTGTGGAGATGAGTGGCAATCTCGTGGGCGGTAAGTGAGGTACTGAGTGGAGGAGGGGGGAGAGAGCAGGGAGTTGAAGGTGGAGAAGAGTCGGCGAAGGCAGGTGGAGAGGGTGTTGATCAGGTTAACGAAGTAGGCCTGCTTGGAGGCGTGGAGGGAGGAGGTGTAGGTGAGGAAGGCAGATTTGTAGAGGGAGAATGCATGAGGGGACCTGGTTTTGCGCCATAGTCTCTCCAGCACACGACTGCGACGTTTGAGGCATTTACTATGGTCGTTCTGCCATGGTTGGAGCGGTCTGGGTTTGATGTTGCGTGTGGTTAGGGGTGCCAGAGAGTCTAGGGTAGCTGATAGTGAGTCGTTGTACGTGGTGGTGGCTAGGTCAGGACATGACAGTGGAAGGATGCTGTCGTGTAAGCGGTCGGCAGCCGAGTGGAGGGGGGCCGGGTGCAGGTTGCGGAGGTTGCGGTTGGTGATGGTTTGGCGCACTGGGGGGGGGGAGTTAGGGGAAGGGGAGATGGAGAACGTGAGGAGGTGGTGGTCGGAGAGAGGGAAGGGGGTGTTAGTGAAGTGGTTAAGGGTACAGAGGTGGGAGAAGACGAGGTCCAGGGTGTTCCCATTGATGTGGGTGGAGGATTGAGTGTATTGTGTGAGCGCGAAGGAGGACGTTAGGTGGAGGAGTTGGGAGGTAGCTGGGGTGTTGTCGTTGATGGGGATGTTGAAGTCCCCGAGGATGATGGTCGGTAGCTCAGAGGAGAGGAAGAAGGGAAGCCAGGCGGCGAAGTCATCCAGGAAGCAGGCTATGGATCCGGGGGGCCTGTAGATCACTGCGATCCTTAGGGGGGTGGGTGAGAAGAGCCAGATGCAGTGAGCCTCGAAGGAGGAGAAGGTTAGGGAGGGGGTGTTAGGGAGGACCTGGAAGGTGCTCAGCGGTGATTGGAGCAGGCCGACACCACCACCTTTGTGACCGCTCAGTCTTGGTGAATGGGACCAGACGAGACCTCCATGGGAGAGTGCCACAGGGGAGGTAGAGTCAGTGGCCTGTACCCAGGTTTCGGTGATGGCTAGGAGGTTGAGGGAGCGGGAGATAAAGAGGTCATGGATGGCAGTTAGTTTGTTGCAGACCGAACAGGCGTTCAGAAGTGCAACCGAGAGAGGGGGGATGGATGCGGGGAGGAGGTGCACAGGTATGAGGTTGAGGGGGTTGCGGCGGCTGGCGGGAGCAGGGGGGTCCCTGGAGGGGGGGTTCCTGGAGGGGGGGGTGAGGTGGTGAGGGCCCAGGGTTCGGGGAGATGTCCCCAGCGGATAGGAGAAGGAGAAGGGTGAGGAGGGTGGCATGGGAATGGGAGGTGCAGGAGCGTGTGGGTCTGGTAGTGGTGGCACGTGGGTCGACCGGGGAGTGGAGTACCAGGAGGAGGTGGTGAGTGCCATAGTGGGGAGAGGGCAGAAGTGAAGGGGCAATGTAGAGCTGTTTTGGGGGGGAGGGCGGGTAGAGGGAGGCGATTTTTGGGATGGAGGAGAGGAAAACGAGGAGGAGAAGTGCAGGTGGCATGCTGGGGTGAGTGCAGTGCTGTTCGGGTCAGGGGAGGTGAAGGGATACGGGTCAGGGCGAGGTGATGTGGAGAGTCTGTATCACTGTGGAGGAGTCCACTAGAGTCCTTCTGTAGGGGGAGAGTGGGAGTAAAGGGCAGCAGCTGGCTGGCTGCAATCTGTGGGTGCAGTATGCTGGCGTCCGAGGGGTCTTCAGTGGGTCCGGTGGATCGGCGAGTGGAGGGGTCGTAGGGTGCGATGTCTGGGGGTGTTGGTAGGCATGGCGTCTGGTGATGCTGGCGGCTCGGTGACTGGAGATTCGCTGGGTGGTCTGGGTCCGGGAGATTCGCTGGGCGATGTCTCAATTCGCTGGGTGGTCCGGGTGTTGGGTTCCAGAGGTGGTAGCTGGGTGCTGGGTGTCCAGCGGTGGTAGCTGGGTGCCCGGTAGCTGGGTGCTGGGTGTCCAGGGGTGGTAGCTGGGTGCCCGGTAGCTGGGTGCCCGGTAGCTGGGTGCTGGGTGTCCAGGGGTGGTAGCTGGGTGCCCGGTAGCTGGGTGCAGGGTGTCCAGGGGTGGGCCCAGAACCGATGTATGGGCTGGGCAGCGGAGCAGAGATCAGTGGGCCTGAGCTGGTTCCTGGTGGTCAGGGATGGACACAGGGCTAGTGAGGAGGGCCCTGCAGAGGCTGGCAGGTCGGTGGGGATCGGTGGTGGCAGCTTACCCGTTCTGGTGGTGCTGCCATGCAGGTATCCTGGGGTGGTCCTGGGCTGCTGTCAGCTTGGTGGTCCTTGCTAGGCTGATCTTTGGTGGGGTGGTTGTTGTCGCCTTGCGTCAGGCTGCTGTGGCCCTGGAGACGGTGGAGAGGGTCAGGGGCCGCCTGGGGAGGACCACCCTGCTGTGTGTCAGAGGGCAGGAGCCGAGGGACAGAGCGGCGGCGCCGCAATTCGGCGGCGGTGTTGCAAGTCGTCCCGCGAATTAATCGAGGCCGCGGCTTCGCCGGTTGTAGTAGGCCGCGATTTCGGAGGGGGTCAAAACTGCTCGGGACCCCTCCCGGATGCTTCACTAGGGGCCAAAGGTGTGTCGGGGCCCTCGTAGTGTCCGTTGCCACCCGGATGGCAGCGGATTAGGCAGTGGGGCGACGGAGCTCTCTGATGGCATGTTGCTCCGTCGCCATCTTGGGACACACCAATGAAAATATATATTTTTTAAATATATCCTTCAGAGGAGAAAAACGTATCAGCAAGGAGGACAAGTAATGTTTAAAAGAATGGGAGCCACAGTAATTCCTTCTTTTATATATTTATTACTACTCGTGCCCCTTCAGTGTCAAAGTATCTATAAGATCAAACAAAGTAAATTAAAGTTTTGGATAGAGTAGGGAAGGGTTGGACCCTATGTCAAGTTGTTATTGCTGACTATGTCACCAAGAAAGAAAATGAGGGGAAATTGAAAACTTTAGAGGTAAGGTTAAATCTTCCAATAAGGGTACCTATTTTGAGGAACTGTCTTAGAGGGAAGTCCCCTCACTTTGTTGTTACTTCCAACTATCTTGAACATGAAGTGAAGTGTAATTTCCCTAATGATATGTACACAGCAAAAAATAACTTGGCAGAAGTTTTAACCCTTCCCTACTCTATCCCACAAAAATGTTTTGGATATACATACAAAAGCTTTGGTCAAATTATATGTAAAACACATAAAAACTTTTTCATGTGTAGCGCTTACCCCTGCAGGATCCTCTTGATATGATGGGTTCTCTATTCCTCCAAGACTCTTTGAACTTCTCAGTCCCCACTGAAACACCTGTGTAATTTAAATATTAGTAAGCTACCACTCTATAATAATGCACAGAAAATAAGCCACAAGTAGCTTGGTGGTAGACTGAAAGGATGTATTATGGCAATGCAGTGAAGCAAGGTATGAATCAATAAACAGATACTTGAACAGGTTTAAAGATACAAGACTTACCTTTGCACAGTACTTATTTATTAAAGGAATTGTCAATCTTAATGTAATACATTGTGTAAATATTCAATTCAATTATCAAATCACATGAATAGTAAATTCCCGTTTACCTATTTCATCTGAAAATGACTGGATAATTTACGGTGTAAGATTCTCCACTGTCTTAGTAAATCAGTCTGTCTAGCAGATAACAGAGTATAGGTTACAATGAAAAAAAGGGCGCCAAAGAGGCGCTGGAACTTTGATATGAGTTTAAACAAGGTAGTGAAAGTGCAAAAAACATTTGAAGAGTTCACTAGCTCAGGTTAAGCTGCTCACAACAGGCAAGGCTGTGGGGTACTACTGTGGGTACTCCAGCAGGTTACCAGGAAAAATGTGCATATATGGAAGGAGCTCTAGACCAAGAGTACAAATTCATTTGTTGATGTTATGTTAAAAGACAGCCTGTGACAGATCCCCCACACGCACACACCCACAGCGACTAGCTAACCGAGGCACGCACGTGCGGCTGTGACTTGGGGTAAGAGGGAATAAAGGGGACTTAACTTTGAATATATAAAACCGTATATAAGATCAGCCGTGATACACTTTCACAGCCCACAATACCTCTAGGCCACCACCGGAGGGAGACTCCACTCCAATCCAGCTGGTCGACCACACACACTAGCAGATACAAATCTTACATACAATCTGGTGCACTGATTAGAGCTGAGGGCCAGCTTAGTAATTACACACCCTTCTAAGGTCCCTCCAGCTATCCTACAGCTTGAACCCGGTGTTAATCACTCTTCCACTGTCCACACATCCCCACACCAGACACACCACAAAAGGTAGCCTGCCACCACCCAGCAGTTTTTTCGCAGAGCGGTCTGCTGGGACACCCCACACACACAGATCTCCGTCTGGCCGATCCGTTACCTTTTACAATCTGCACGCAATCTGCCCACACACAGTGCAATTGCATACAGATTGGCAATGAGCTTGACCGAGCGTTTAAAGGCACTAAAATACGATACAATCTAATCTAATCCAATCTAATCTCTCCAATCTAATCTCTCCGAAGATATGAGCACGTGCTTAAATACACAGACGTCACTAATTAATTTTAAGCTTTAATTTCCCGAAAGTGGGCAGTGCATCAAATATGTACAAAATATAAAAAGTTACAGAAATACAAAAAATACAAGAAGACACACAAATGACTATTCACTATAAAATAAAAGGGGATAAAAGACAGAAGTAAAACTTTACCCTGCGACTGGAGCAAGTCAGAAAAGTCAGCAATCCGTTGGTCGATCAACCAGCTCCATACGAATCACCAATGTCCCAATGCCCGGGTACTCCATTTACGGGGATATGGACGTAGGCGGGACATTAGTCCTCGGCCAATTGACCATGGGGGCTGCTCCTGTACCTGCCTACAGGATGTTCTGGGTGCTGACCTGCCCAAGTTCAATTGGAATGAAACCGGCTTGAAACACCAATTTGGGGATTGGATTTCCGACACCAGCGCATCGGCCCAATTGCGACAGTACCAAACACTGTTCGACTATTGCACTCCAGCACCACCTAACCATTTTCTGCATTTTCCTGGCCTTCTACCTAAGTCACAAATATGGTTTTTATATGCCGATGTAGCCTACAGAGTGCCCAAACAGAAGGGAGCATGTTCATCTCTCTGCAACTAATATTTTAGCTTTTATGAGGGATGAAACATACTTCTTTTTAGCTCCCCAGACAGATCGAGCCCCCCTGCTGTTGTGAAGCCGAAATGTCTCAAGCCACTTCCTCCAAACCAGTTTCCCCAGAAGGTGACAACCTTATTAACACAAAGGTGTCACATCCAGGAAGCAGGGCTTTTCAGCCGCTAATTGATGCCTCTGTGTCTGAGTACCTCTGACTGAATATACATCTTTAATGACAATGGAATGTCACTACAGTTACGATTACATATTGCTACTGATCACATCTAATCTACTCAAATCTGTACATTTATGTCACATGTACGTTACATCATGTCACATGTACGTTACACAGCCAATGCATTTTGGGGGTCAAAGGAACTCCCCCTTCATCCAGGCTACAATAAAACATAATATAAAGTAAAAAAGAATTGTGACTGATAAAATGATGAGCCTAACAATTGTAAAACATCAATAAATATATATATGTAAAACATACATAGACATGTGCGTGCACATTATTTTTTTGGTATAACTTCCATATGCAGCATTTTTAGTGTACCAGTTTAACATTTTAATTATGTATTTACTTCAGTTTTAGACATGCAATTATATGTATATGAATCTTCATAAAAATAGGACTAGTTGTGGAATCTTGAGTTTGTTTAAATATATTCACATTAAATAAAAATTCAAAGGGGCTGGTGTCTGATGGCATATGATCATTTCTTTATTCAACACAGACATTTCTAAAAACTGAAAAAATCATATCACACGCCACAGGTCCCAAGTGACAACCCCTTAAAGGGGAGACACCCATCAATATAGATCAATTGAGAACAATGTTATCTCTCTGCATGGAATAATGCATATGCTCCATATACAGAATAACAAAGCCTGCTCATTCACAGATCTCCTTGAAGGAAGTATGCTCTATATTATATGTTATGGCTCTGCCACATACAAGATCACCATGGATGAGAGATATATTTGAAGTCCCATCCGAGGGAGGGTACTACAAGCCATGTATTCCCCTCTTACACTCGCCTGACAATCAGGTATATCATGATAAGGACAGAAAAAATGTGAATATATTTAAACAAACCCAAGATTCTGGTTGAGTCCACAACTAGTTCTATTTTTATACAGATTCTCATTATGTTGTTGACTAGGGACTCCCGGTTTACTCATTATTGCAAATGTTTTTTGGGGACCTTGAGGCCTCTTTTTGGAGGTTTGGTAATGTTATATGTTGGTGGACTTGAGTCCACCCAGCCTCGGCCCTTTATTTTTTGCTGCCTGTTTTTTGCTATATTTTTGCATTTACCTTTGGATGAGCATTCCTCCATACAAGCAACTTCTATCCCCCATTGTTTTCCCCTTTCTTTGCCATGGACCCCATGTTTTGTGAGGAAATGATAAGAAGAATTGGAGGATGAGACACCAGTAGGGGACAAGGCTAGGGAGATTGAACAATTTAAGCTTATGTTCAAGTTGAAAGATCTTTATGAAAGAAAGTTGAGGGTTTGGTGGAACATCTCTTATTTTAGAAAGTACTTAAAGGAACAGGTATATCCAAGATCATAGAAATAACTGCTGAATTTATGGGAGGACAACCTTCAACAGTGTACCCATATTATGGTATGTTTGTTACCTGATTTCTATGAACAACAAATTATTGAAATAGAGAGAGATCTGAGGGGGAAACTTCTGGACTCTAAGGCCTCTTAAACAAAATGCAGCAGTTAGACATATATTCCTTTCTTTTTGTATATCAGTGGAAAAATTAAATAAGGATATTGTAAAATCCAAGAATGAGAAATTGGATAGGGATAGACAAGCCTATGCTACAGGTTATGCCTACAGATGGAACAGGCCACAACAATACCGCAGACCCAAACATAGGATTATACCACACATGAGGAAAAGCAGTTTGTCTGAATCAGAAACTGCTGGATCTGAGAGGAGATCCTTCTTCCCCCATAATGGGAGGGGCTTTGGGGGGGGGGGTAGAGGACATGGCCAAGGGGATTAGATCAAAAGGAAGAATGTGACACTGGAGAAAAGTGAAATTAGCCATCCTAGCACAGGGGGTAACTTGGAGGGAAGAGTTTTGCAACAACAATCACAACCCCCACCGCAGTCAAAAAAGGAGGAAGGTCCAAGAGGCACTTTAGACACAGGACATCGAGGAGTCACAGATCAGACCTTAATCATCGGCCAAGTGGTTGTGAATACCAGACATCACCACAGAGAGTGGGATGTAAGCTTGCTAAATGGCCCCAGTAGGGGTGGAGTCATGCTGCAACTTTCCTTAAGATGTGCATGGTCCTGATTGATTGATATATGTCAGCTGTGAACTGACCCCTTGCGATTATGGTATCTGTATAGTGCATATCATCATAACATAGCAATTTTGGGTGTTTTTTTTAATTTGAGCAGCATCTGGATGGTTTTAATAAAGAATGTTTTTAGCAGAGAGCACTATTGGTCCTATTTCTGTATTTCTGTATGTGATCTGACCTGTCACTGTTTAACTGTGGGAGGAGAGAAGAGAAGGAAAGCGGAAATATCTTGCGTTGGAGGAGTTATTCCAAGCTCTTGTGAACCTGATATTATATTGGTGTAACAGAGGATACATATATGTCTGTACTATTTCTGATCCTGGGTGCACATATTTCATTGCATTCATGCATGCATAATAGTACTGTGAGTGCATTTCTTGGAGAAATATAAGTGGGTTATTTGGACAAGAGGAAGACAAGAAAGAAGTGGAATGCTTGAGACATCCCCTGGGATTAGTGAAATTGTGCCTGTATGACCTTGATTTAGATTGGGGTCCAATTGCAAAGGTAATCATATATATTGTACCCGGAGATGGTGATAGAGTATTAAAGGATTGGAAGATTAAGAAAGACTGCACAATATCCTACTGTAGTGGTGAAGAACTATTAATACTTTGATGTGGAAGATTGCATAATTTTTATTTAAAATTGTTGGTGAGGGATTTTTCACATTTTTATGGACTTGTTTTTTAATGTACAATTGATGTTTATCAATATTGTATATATTTTTGTATATATTTATACATGAATGGTGTGGTGAAAAGTACTGTTGATGTTTAGTGACATTAAAGTTATAGGAGTTTTGTTTGGTTTCACTTGTTTAGGATATAACTGTGCTAATTGTTTATATTCACATAAATGGATTGGTTACAGCAACAGCTTAATTGCCATTTGCTGTAAGCTAGAGGTGCCCTCACTTTTGATTCTGAAAGCCTCATGGCAGATTTATTTGACCCCGGAAACACATGAAGGCTATCATGGGTGAAATGTGATTGGACTAAGACTCTAACTACTGGAAGCGAAATCAAGCTAAAAGCTTTGAAATTAAGAGAATAGACTATTTGGAATAACACATCAATGGAAAAAATATATTAAAACATAGGTCAGTGATTCTAATGGTTTAGGCAGTGTTTAGGCCAGCAGAGAAGGCCTTGTTAGCCCTGACAGCCCACCACTGATTCTGGGATGAGGGAGAATTTTAAAATGGCATTTCCACATGTCATCCATCAGAAGTGTTGTGTGGGCAAGCTTAGTAACAGCAATTTTAAGATACAAAGGGGTTGATTTACTAAGGCTAAATATACTGTACACTGCAAATGAACAGCAAGTGCACTTAGCTGCTTTATATCTGATAGCAATCTCTGAAATGAGAAAAAGCTCTACTAATTTCTTTCATCCAATCATGTACAAGCAAAAATGCTGTTTTTTTATTTTCCTTGCATGTTCCCCTAGATCTAGAACAACTGCACTTTCAGTGCACTTGGAGTGCACATCCTATTTGCCTTTCATAAATCAACCCCAAAGTGTTTTATTTGTTAATTTTTGCCATGTGTTACAGGATACGTTCACCTTTTAGAAAAAAAATAATAAATGCACATTTTTTTGCAGGTAAAAAAATGTGCATTTATTATTTTTGTCTGCAGGAGCCTGTAAACCATTGCACCAGTGATCAGCAGATCACTGGTGCCATGCAGTTCTCCTGCAGATCTGTCAGTATATCTCCTTGTTCATACGGGATGTATGAGCAAGCAGATATACTGACAGGAAAAATGAACAAATAACCACAGCACTTCACAATACCATAGCAGTTCATTGAGGACTACAAGCTGACAGCAGCTAAGGCTGTCTCTCATTCACAGATGACTTTGAATGAGTGATGTGGCCACGTGGGCGGAGCCCTGCACGGCCATGATTTTTAAAAATTGACAGCTAGTGAGGGGGAGAAGATCCCCCGACCACTGTCAAAGCGTGAGGGGGGGGCAGTCTGATCAGAACATGTTACGAAAGGTGAACTTATCCTTTAACCACTTCCCACCATGCATATGCGACCTCTCGGAGGGTGGGCTTTAACGCTGAGTGGCCACATATATGCATTGTCAGGAGGGATAAACAGGCTCTTGGCAGAGAAATCCACTTTATTTCTCATCAAATAGAAAAGTGACAGGTTTTGATTTCAGGTTCAGCTCAAGAAAGACAAGTAAATCTTTCCATCAGTATAACACAGTTGTACATGAATAACTTTCAGCATTTCAGCCACAGCACACACCATATTTCAAAGTCCCCCTAGAGCCAAGCTCAACCAGCAGGTAAAAGTCAGACTATGGAAACTTTGAGGCTGCATCCAGATCAAGAAAACTGCCATCCACCAGCCTCTCTGATCAGCTGGTTAACAAACAGGCCTAAAAGGAAAATACCTGCCATTTACAATTAACCCTCTCTTAAACCTTCCCCAGGTTGAATCTCCACAGCGTCTATAGGTAAGCAGTTTACTTTGTTGGGAGTGCACTCTCAGCATGGTAATTAAATTATCACAGAAAGCTCCTGATGCATATTTGCAGTTACATGATCGGAATCTCCACCTACTATCTACTACTTAAATAGCCAGGAAGCAGAGGCAGAAAGGGGTTAATAAACATTTTATCAGTTGAATGTTTTTTCTTTTGTTTTTTAAACCTGTGTGCAGTATTTTTTGTTGTGTATTAATAGAAACAAAATAGATTAGTTACTATATGAATAAATTAGTTATTGTATACAAAAATACAGAAAAAAAACTTTTTTTTTCAAATAAATAGATTTTCTTTCGTGTACAATCCCCAATACAATGTTTACATAAAGGTGCTAAGGTTTTTTAATACCATTATTTTTATGCTATTATAATTATTATTAGTTCTATTTTTTATGTTCAATATTGTTATGTTACAACATTAACATTGGTGCTAGGGTCAATGAAGAAATGTTCTTTGTGATATAGAAAATATTTCAAATCCTTTATTTGTCACAACTGCACAGTATTTGAATGGTTTTTTAATGTCATGCTAAAAACTATGCACAATACCTGGTGTATGCATACTTGTGAGTTGAAGGTTGTCTTTTGTTGGAATTTAGTAGTTCTAAGTTTGAAATGATGCCTCTCTTGATGAGAGGTACAACTTAATGCAACTATCTTATGAAAATATGTGCTCAAGAACATCATGTTATTATTAACATGCAGTGTGGCTATCTTACTTTTTCTTTTATTCAAGGCTGTTATGTCAAATGGCACATTCAATTATGGAGCATGCGTGGAAGTATTTCTTCCCATTTTATTCAATTTGAATGAAATCTTTAACAAAGAGATATTGATGCCCATTATAATTTAAAGTTAAACTATAGACACACATTCACATAATTCATGTACCAGAAATGATTAGCAATTAAATCCCTTCTCAAATCTTTCAAAAAGGAATTTGTTGGGTGATTGTTTGTTTTGTCTCAAGAGCAAACTTAAATAGAAAAATCACCAATCTTCCACAGTTTGCACTAGGGGACCTCTAAATGATTCCCACCTGACCTATTGTAGAATGACATGAGGCTTCTCATATGACATCCTCCCATTCTTGATGTGCATGCGTGCCCCCAGAGGCAAAGAAAGAGGCAATCGGTTGATGAGCTATGTCCCTCAGACACAGAGTATTACTGAACAGGGTAAAGAGCCAATGATGTCAGCTCTTTACCATGTGACCAACTGTATCCAATCACAGATGATCACATGTAAACAAATGCAGGTTATTGGCAATTCCTTTCCTCAGCGCTGTCACAGCCATCCATAACTTAGCCCCCCAGTTACATCACTAACCTAGTTTCAAAATACCAACCAAATCATTCTCTTCCTTCCTCCCAAGACCTCTTGCTCTATAGTTTCCTTGCCACCTCCTCCCATGCTCACCTTTAGGACTTCTCCAGAACCACTCCCATCCTCTGGAACTCCCTACTCCAATGTGTCTATCTCCTACTCTGTCCACTTTTAAACAATCCCTGAAATCTCATCCCTTCAGAGAGGCCTATCCTGTACCCACCTAACAACTGTACATGTTTTTTTATCCATAGACCTATCCCCCACAGTTATTTCTTTTTGTATCTCTTGACCCTCTCTCTTAGATTGTAAGATCTAATGAACAGGGACCTCTAATCCCTCCTGTAAAAAAATGTATTGTAATTGTACTGTCTGCCCTTATGTTGTCATCAGTGCCCTGATTATCAGTGCAGTCCTATCAGTGCAGCATAATAAGTTTCCATCAGTGCAGCCTCATCAGTGCCTCTTCATTAGTGTCCATCAGTGTAGCTTATCAGAGGCCATCAGTGCAGCATATCATTGCAGCCTTATTAGTGCCCATCAGTGCAGCTTCATCAGTGCACATCAGTGAAGAAGAAAAATTACTTATTTGCAAAATGTTATAACAGAAACACAGAAAAATGTTTTTTTTGTTACATTTTGTCTTTTTTGTTTGTTTAGCAAAAAAATAGAAAAACCCAGTGGTGATTAAATATCACCAAAATAAATCTCTATCTGTCTTAAACAAAAGATAAAACATTTCATACGGGTACAGTGTTGCATGACCGCACAATTGTCATTCAAAGCGCAACAGCACTGAAAGCTGAAAATTGGCCTAGGCAGTATTGAAGTGGTTAAAGAATAATTCTAGGCATGGTATATTTTTTCATAATTACATTGCTCCAGCTTGGATCAATGCACTTATGTATATACCATACCTGGCAGATGACCCTGGAAGCTGGAAATCATGGAAGAAGGCACTGCTTCTTCAGTGATCTCCATTTGCTTCTGGATCCTGTGCTAGCCACCAGCCTGAAGTATTGTAAATACAGGAGGTTGACCACTCATCATGGGCACCATTCAGAGAATGCTTTGCATTTTTTAAATGAATGCAAAGCATTCTGTGATTAAATGAGGTTGAGAGGTGGGGAAGTGATGTCACACTCTTCTCCTCTTCCAATTATAAAATACTTTGCATCCATTCAGGAATGCAAAGCATTCTCTAAAGGGTACCCATGCAAAGTGGCTGATCTCCTGTAGATCATTGCAGTAGCGGTGTCTACTTTAATGTTTTCCAGCTTCAAGGGACTCCTCCTAGGTATGGTATACACATAGTTACATTGGCCCAAGCTGGACCATCGTAACTATATAAAAATATAGCATGCCTGGGATTCCTCTTTAAGTCTCTGGGATTAAAAATCACCTATGTAGCCCTGAAGAAGAATTTTCTCATGTAGCTATAGTTTTACTAACTACCAGAAATATGTGTATTAGAGGATTATCAGGTCAACAAATGTAATCCTTTAGCCTGTAACACTGTAAATATACGTTTATTTCAACATGTAGCTGTTTGCTTAAAAATCCACTCGAAATCCTGATCAATCTTTTTGTTATAGTTATATACAATGATTAATATAACACTAAAAATCACTTCCTGAAAAAATTCAATGTAAAAAGTTAATGTACATAATGTACCCTGTTTGCACTAAACAGATACAGTGATAAATAGTGTTTTATTTAACATGTTCATTTGAACTCTTAATAAAAGTTTAAAATGTGGATCTCCAAAATGCTGAGTGCCAAGGAGTTGTTTTATTGAGGCCATGTGTCTTCTGCTTCATTTGCAGTAGGTAAAGGTATGAGATTAGATCGTTAATATCCTGTAAAAACATGCATGTTACCTACATACTGGAGTGCCCATGCTGCCTCCAGCATGTAGGGCAATCACTAGGCAGCTACAGATAAGTCCATATATATTTGAACACAGGCACAATTTTAGTTTTTTCAGGTATTTACCAAAACATATTCAAGCTATAGTTCTATAATGGATATGGGCTGAAAGTGTCCAATTACCTTTGGTCCATTGAAAAAGGGGAGGGGGTGGCTACTCTTAAGAGCTGTAATTCCTAAACCCTTCCTCCAATTTGGATGTACATACCCTCAAATTAAAGCTGAGAGTGTGCACTTTCAGCCCACATCCATTATAGAACTATAGCTTGAATATGTTTTGGTAAATACCTGCAAAATCAAAAATTGTGCCTGTGTCCAAATATATATGGACCTAACTGTAAGTAGAAGAATTGTAGAGCATATGAATAATATAAAAAAAAGATACGATAAGCAGAGACATCCAGGCATTTTAAAGAGTACCATTATAAAGACACTGGCCAATTATTATTTTATGGTATAGATAAAGTAGATGGCCACTGGAGAGGACAGGACAAAAAGCAGATGGTATCACAAAATGAAACAAAATGGATATATGTACTGGTCATGCTGGAACCAACATGCCTAAACAAAGATATAACTTTTAGCTGCTTCATTGCTAACTTTAAAAAATATATATATTCTCTACATCTGTTTTTATTGTAGTTATGTTGAAGAATCCATTTTTTTTATGTCTTTAGATGTTTTTATGTCATAAAAAATAGATCATTTGAGGATTTCACTAATACACCATTAGATCCAACTGGCAGTTGAATTGTATATATTGGATCAGGAAAGATAGCGGGGCAAATATATTGGGGCTCATACATTTGGGCTCATTTGCTGCTAAATTTCATTATTAAAATGGTGCAAGTGATTGATCCACACCAATACATGGATAGATTTATTTGGGATCTGTGAAATGTTCACCCAGAATTCCAGAATTGATAAAAGTTGCATTATATATGTATATTTTTAATATGCTTCTTAGCAAGCATAAAAAACTAGTGGTAAATTAGGGTTAATTGTTGCATTTAAGTAAGAGCTACGGCTGGAGCTTCTTGTAACGCCTCCTAAGGATATCATCACGATGAAACATACAGTATGTTGAGGCAGAGCTACAGGAAGTGATGCACTTCCTCCATAACCCAGACGTGATGAGGTACAACCGGACTGAACGGGGAAGTGGCCATGCTTGCACCAGTAATAGTGGAGCCGGACTGCCACACTGTAAAGCATGATAAACCTAGTGCATGACAGAACACACATTTTAATGTGTGCGCATTAGTAGAGGGTTTTGTGGTGTATAAGGTTGTTTTAACAAAGGGTTTTATACTATTGGAGCTCTTCTTTTTTCTGTCTTCCCTCTGGTTTGATATTCCTGGTGAGACTGAAAGGAAGAATTGGGATAATCCCTTGATGTTTGATCCCTGAAGGAATAAGGTGCATATTGACCTGCTCATAATTGGGAGGTCACGACTTTTTGGTGAGTGAAGGTGGAGGCACATGGGTGGAGTGATTTATACTCACCAGCCACTTTATTACAGACATCTGTTCAGTTGCTTGGTAACACAAATTGCTTCTCAGCTGAATTTCAAACTGAGCATCAGAATGGGGAAGAAAGGGGATTTAAGTGACTTTGAGTGTGGCATAGTTGACACCAGGTGGGCTGGTCTGAGTAGTTCAAAACCTACTGATCTATTGGGATTTTCACGCAAAACATGTCTAAGGAAATCAAGACTCATCAGACCAGACAATGCTTTTCCAATCTTCTGTTGTCCAATTTTGTGAGCCTGTGCAAATTTTAGCCTTTTTTTTTCTATTCTTAGCTGACAGGAGTGACAGCCGGTAAGGTCTTCTGCTGCTGTAGCCCATCTGCTTCAAGATAAAATGTGTTGTGCATTCAGATATGGAATTCTGCATACCTTGGTTGTAACAAGTATTTGAGTTACTGTTGTCTTTCTATCATCTCAAACCAGTCTGCCTATTCTCCTCTGACCTCTGTCATTAACAAGGCATTTTTGTCCTCACAATTGTGGCTCACTGGATATTTTCTCTTTTTTGGACCATTCTCTGTAAACCTTAGAGATGGTTGTGTGTGAAAATCCCAGTAGATCAGCAGTTTTTGAAATACACAGACCAGCCTGTCTAGCACCAAAAACCATGCCACGGTCAAAGTCACTTAAATCCCCTTTGTTCCCCATTCTAATGCTCAGTTTGAACTTCATAAAGTCGTCTTCACCACATCTAGATGTCTAAATGCATTGAGTTGCTGCCATGTGATTGGCTGATTAGCAATTTTTGTTACCAAGCAATTGTACAGGTGTACCTAAAAAGTGGCCGGTGAGTGTGTGTGTAATATATATATGCTCCACACACAAACTGAACTCCCCAATCTTAGACAAACGTGGAGACTGGAGCCGATAGAAGGAGCAGTGCAGAGGAGCCTCCCATAGTCCAGTCCCGGGGAGTGATAAGCAGTCCAAGGGCTCCCTATAGGGATCTAAAGGTCCCCCCAAATACCTCTAGATAACTCTGTTGATGGATACGTTGCTGGATAGCATGATTGATGCTGAATTTATTTCTGGGAACATTAAAAACTTTATTTTAACAGCTGGTTATTATGTGTTTTTGTTTTATTTTATTAAATGGTTTTTAATTCATTTTTTTAATTTGACTCTTTGAGGTACCACGGTACTCTACCGTGGGTGGGGGCAGATACCTGGATTCCCTCTTATTATAAAGTGGGCTTCCAGATCCTACCTTAAGTCCCCCTATTTTTATATTATCCCCACCTTCTTTTTGGGAAACAGAGAGGTGGGGAAAGGGCTTTTGTTCCTTAACACTGGGACAAGGGTGCTTCGGAAGGGGGGAATTAGCCATCCTCTGTTGCAAAATACCCCTCCAATGTTGAAAGGAGCATGGATTGCTATGGTACAGGAAGAAGGGTTGCATGCTTGTTGTCCTCCTTTTCCTGGTCACCAAAGCTGCATGAATGGACAAGGGTCTTTTTGAATAATTAGGTGAACCCCACATTGTTTTTCACTGCTGTGGGAGTTTCTAAATATCATTTTGATGACAACACATTGCAGAAGTTTAAACCAAATCTTATGCATAAAACCCTGCGCTTAGTGAAAATTATATGTTTGAACGAATACATTGAAAATAAAGTGACCAAAATAAATGGAATATAATAAATGAGAAAGCCACAATGTACCAGACTACAAACACTAACAACAGATTAAAATGTAGAAGCGCCAATATTTGACCAAATACGTGATTAAGTTCAACACACTAAATAATTTGTGAGTGAAGCAAGTCTATTCCAACCTGTTCACAGCTACTTCACTAAAAGTTCATAAATGTGAAAGACATCATATTTAATGCAATCCCTTTAGAGCCACTTCCCCTTCAATCGTCCATAAAAATGACTTGTGCGATTAACCAAAGTTATCAACCTCAAAAAGGTCATCCAAATACCAGTGTTTATCAACCACACCTCTTAGCAGCTACTTTGATGGGCCTCCACTGCACCAGTAAGCCAAAGGTTACTTACCAAATGGTTTGGCCCACCAACAAGGCCCAAACACACTCGTTTTTATCCCTCTGGAAACACCAATCCACTAACACTGGCCTCTGCTGAAGATAAACTATGCCACAGGAGTTCAGGCCTTCGAAACAATCACTCTGGTATCAGTAAAGGTGTCAACACAGCAAGCCGCAATCACTTTAGCACATGAAAGACAAAGATAGTTCATGAATCCTTAAAAATTTATTAAATCACAGATTGCGCACTTAACATGTGAATGAATATTAATAGAGCTCAAATTGTGCAGGCCACTTTGGACTCCGCCCCAAAGTTTTGCACACTTGTGTCTTCAGCCTTTTAAAATTTAACAATGTAAATAGACCTCCACTAACTTTACAGAGCTGAGCACATAATATGTAAAATAATTACAACTATATGCATTTCATTTATGGCCACTGCATGGCTTTTAGCACATTTTGTGCACCGAATTCAGTGCACTAATACATTGCAGATGTTTGGTTTTAGCTTTTGTGAAATAAACCTGCATTGCTTGGTATGAATTTAGTATTTTCCTGAAAACAAACAGCAACCCAACTCCTAACCTGACACTGGCAATCAATAAAATTTGTATCCACAGTAACTTCATGTGAATGCATTTCAGAGATGTGTGCACTTGTACACTGAATTGAAAATGTGGAGGCAGTTTAAAAAGCTGCTGAATTTTATACAAAACAACATTTTTCAACTGGCAGAATGTAAAAACAAAATAGTTATCAAAGTAGACAAGATATAATATCTAAGTAGCAGATCAAATTTATTATCATATACATTTTTTAGTTTGGTTCATAAGAATTATATACAGTAGTTTCATTATCAATATTGATGCTACATTGTTAAAATTAAAACATGAGATCTCTACAAATCTCAGTAATTTCCTCATGTTTGCAGTCTGTAATGCACTTGATTCCCTGAGTAAAAACATCATCTATTATAAGCATTATGTGATTAACCAAAGGCCTCTCTTAAGGACTTTTAATTATTCAGATAGGCAATTAAGTACACAGCATATGATAAAGATGTAAAATGTTGATTAAATGTCAAAGTAACCTTTCCATTGGCTAGTTTGAAAATTGCTTTGCAATTGCTTGTACCATCATTTGCAAATTGCAATGATGTATATCTATAGGGACCTCCGACCGAAAATACCATTATAACATATATGCAAATAACACCTGTCAAAAGCTATCACAAAAAGATTAATGAAAAAATTACAAAGAATCAGTTGAAAACATAATTCCCATAGCTATAAAGTTAGTCTACAATTACTTGAAAAATTAAAGCTTTATTAAAGGTAAGCAAGTGTTCATTATTTATTTAAGTGATTCTTATTTAAAAAAAAAAGCTGATGAAAGAAGAACTTTAATATATACATCTCTGGTGGGTAGTGAGCCCTTTGGCAGACCTACACTATCCCCTGTAAAGAAGATTGTCTCACAGCATTGTGAGTGTTTTGTTTGAAATGGCTGCATGTTGCCTGGAGGTCATGAAATCAGGAAATTGACTTAGGCAGGCTTATTTCCCTCTGACATGTCATCATTATCCAAACAGTGCATTTAAACCTGGATAGGCATACATATAAATATATTTTCATAAGTGTATTAGGATTTAGTTTACTATAATATATCTGATCAAATGTTGATAATGTAGGTATGTAGTATTTTTTTTTTTGCCTTTTTGTGATTCTGTAGTAACCAAAAGGCTTTAGTCAGCCTGTCTGTGTGTGCCTGTTATTGTTCTCTAAGCATTGAATTTGCGTTCTTAGTGACAAGCTGTTGGAGCTTGCTCCAGCAGGGTGTACTGGAGAAGTGCCATTCTATTTCTGGATGTTCAACAGGTAGGTATTAAATATATAAAACACTTCCTGGAACATGACCCTCCCTTCTGAGCTTCTGCCTGGTGATGATATCACTGTGAGAACTGTTCTTCTATCAAGCCTTTTGGACCTAGGAATTCAAATGCTGCAGAAATCTACCTTCCTTGGAGGACCCTCTGAAGTTGCTGGTTGCATGTGATGAAATGTTCTCACCTAGAAGAAGCAAACTGTAACTCTCCCCTACAATAGAGGTGGTGTGTGTGTGGTTGAGTGGAAAGTGTATACAGGAACCTATACATGCTGTCCTACCTTGGAACGTAAAGACTGAGCTTGAAGCTCAATTATTAGGAACAATGTTCTAAGTTTTTGTCCAGTGAGCATAGCTCTGTGAGAGAGGGCCACAGAAAGTTTAGAAATATCTGTAGAATAACAGAGACCATGTTCCGTGTAGAAAATCTCAGAAAGGAGGGTGGAGGAAGCACAGAATACCTATTTGCTATACACTAGTACAATAAAACCATTTAAAATTAACATTACATTTATTTGCACCGATATTTCTTTATTCTGAGGAAAGAATAAATCCTTTGGATGAATTTTCCTGGGGCTTTATTGCCAAGTTAGTGGAGTTTTGCAATGTAGTTGTTAGTCAACTGAAAATCATAATTTACTTAAGAACGGTACCAACAGTGTTACATTTTGGTGTCCAACGTGGGGAGACGAAGGGTGTAGCCCATAGCAACTGCTGGTATGATTTAGATTTATGTCCAAAATTGTGTTTCCCTCAATGGACTGTTTTAATGTGATGGCTGGGCATTTCCAAAACTACTTGTACCCTTTTGATTGTTTTGGTGAGAGCAGTACTGATGTTTGCCACTTTGACCATTGATTGATGAGTTAAGTGCATGGAACAGAGGAATGCGCTAAAGTTTGCAGTAGGGGGGCGCATGCGCGGCCGGCCAGCGGATGACAGCTCACTGATCAGAGCTCCATCCGCCCGCCATTGACACCGCAGCACATACAGAGCCCGAGCACCGCAAATAACACGGGCACACAGAAAAGGGTCACAGAACCCTCACAGGACATGACCAAGCGCAGGAAAACGACAGGGCAACCGAGGAAGCTGACGAATTTCTTCCCAGCCCTTGGTCCCTGAGGACAAGATGGCACCGGCTGCGTGACAGGCAGCATCTCTTCACATGAAGGAGACACACAAGGAGGCACAGCATACAACCTGGACCACAGGCTGAAGGCACCACTGTACCCAGGAGACCCAGGTGAGTCCTCTCCTCCCTTGTCTCCTACTACTAGTAGCCCAGCCAAATCCAGACCTAGATTGGATACAGATGTCCCCTCTGAAAGACAGCCTACCTTTCTACTTTCAAATCTTGACAACAACTCTCCATCTTTGATTGAATCCTATCCTGCCTCTGACCAACCTATCACGGAAATCTCTATGAAAAATATGCTTCTTTCTCTGCGACAAACACTGCATAGCGACCTGACAGCGACATTATCCCAAATTTCCAATACAGTACAAAAACAAGAACAACGCATTCACCATATTGAAAACAAAGTAGGAGAAATGTGTACTGCACATAATGACCTCATAGATGCACATGCAGACCATGAAGCTGAGATTGACCAAATAAACCTCAAGCTAGCAGACCTAGAAGATCAATCCAGGCGAAACAACTTCAAATTCCGCGGTATACCCGAATCTATCACAGCGAACACCATAGTCTCATTCATCCAACAACTTATGAAACACATCATCCCTACACTCACAGATGAGGAACTAGCCATAGACCGGGCACATTGAATTCCCAAACCATCATTCTTACCGGCCGCAATCCCCAGGGATACATTGGCGTGCATACATTTTTATCACGTGAAAGAGAAAATAATGTTAGCCGCCAGAAATCCCAATTCAATCCCAGCAACACATGCAAATATTAAGTTATTTGCTGATCCAAAATGACACTCCTCAACCGTAAGGAACTCGTCACCATAACGAAAGTACTGCGAAATCACGGAATAGGATATCAATGGGGTTTCCACACGAAACTAATCGTTAAACACCAAGGCAGGATTCACATGATCAAAACACTAGAAGCAGGTATAGAACTTCTGAAAATGTGGAACATAATTCCAGTGTACTCTTACCAACCCGCCTCCAACCGGCTGCAACAATTGGACGCAGAATGGTCATGACCTCAAACCGGCCTGCACTCTTCAGCTCTCCACAAAATGGGCTTTGCTCCATAAACAACTAAAACTGGCAAACGGCCCTGTATGGACTTCCTAATACTTCACGTTTCTTCCCAGCATGATTCCTTTAGCGAATCATGCTTGCTCAAGCCTCCATCTTATGTAGTAGCATATAATGCTACCCATGTTCCTTGTATTTTTTGCAAGTGTTTTTTATTCCTCCTCCTTCCCCACAGTACCAGTTAATTCATACAAAACTACCCTCCTCACAGTCTTCCAGTTCAAGATGAAAACCTCCTTCCACAACAACGATCGACATGAGCCCACAACAGATTCCCATGGGATGATCGCTACAAACGCCATGAAGAACCCCTTTTCTCTCCACTATCTCCGAAACAACATCAATACCTCATACAAACCACCAACAAAAGAAAAGATGATTAATAAATCATCGCTAAATGTTAGAGGCCTCAACTCACCTTATAAAAGAACCTTACTTTCAAGAGAAGCTCGATCTCTACAAACGGACGTGCTATTCCTACAAGAGACCTACTTTGCCTCTACTAAAATCCCCAACTTCAATATCCACCACTATACCTCAACCTATATGTCAACAAACCCCAAGAAAAAAAACGGGGTCATCACAGCCATAAGAGACTCCCTCCAATTTCAATTCATCTCCGAAACAGTGGATCCACAAGGCCGCTACCATATATTGATCTGTAAAATCACAGACATTCTGTACACATTAGTCAATGTCTATGGCCCAAACGCCAACCATGTTCAATTCTTCAACAAACTCCACGAGATCATTTCTCAACACAGGAAAGGCAGACTAATTATTGGCGGAGACTTCAACATCATCGGTAACCTGCTCCTGGACTCCTCCTCCAACAGACGCGCCTGTAACAGACCCTTAACCACTTTCTACATTCCAACAATCTATATGATGCCTGGCGATGCCAACACAGCACGGAAAGGGACTACACCTACTATTCTCCATCTCATATATCCTACTCCAGATTAGACTTCTTCATCACCGACAAATGGACTCTACAGCATATCACTTCCTCTAAGATCGCCACCGGCACAATCACATGGTCAGATCATGCCCCGATTACTATCTCTCTTGACCACAAACAATTCTCACAGATCCCTCGGCTTTGGCGACTGAACTCTTCCCTACTGAAGAATCCAGACCTCAAGAAATGCATATCGGATGCACATCACACTTTTTTTGAACTTAATGATACAACTGACATATCTATTTCCTCACTATGGTCTACTTACAAGGCATACATGAGAGATAGTCTCATACAACTTAATTCCCATATCACTAAACAAAGAAACTAACAAATAGACAAACTCCTCTCCTCCATCAAATCAAAAGAAGAAATTAACAAAAAATCCCCAGACCCCTTAATTGCTTCCTCTCTTAATACAGACAGAAACAAACTACGATGCCTTTTATTATATAAATATGACCTTAATCTCCAAAAGATGAAACTAAAATATTACTCACTAGGGAACAAAGCTAACTCAGTACTATCTAACCTCATCAAACAAAAACGTCTAAAATCTAAAATTGCATCAGTTAAACATCCAACCACCCATACCCTATATACCAAGCCACAAGATATAGCTGACGCTTTTGCAAATTACTATCAAAATTTATACAACCTTAAAAACGACCCCGACTCCATTCAACCTACACTCAGATCCATACAAACATTCCTACACACAACAAAACTCCCCCAACTCTCGCCATCCCAACTTGCTGACATTTCTATCCCAATCTCCCCCAAAGAGATAGAAACAACTATTAAAACACTACCACTAAACAAATCTCCGGGAAATGACGGATACACAAATGAATATTACAAGTACCTCGCCTCTGAATTATCATCATACCTGAGCAGACTTTTTAAAATTGCAGCCGAAACTGGCATTTTCCCTAGAGACATTGTTATGGACCACCTGGTGTACTCTAGCTGTCCACAGGACAGGATTCCCCAGAGCCCCTGATGGTGGGGATGGGCTTGGAGCGGACAGTGACCAGGTCGCGGCCCCTGAGTACACCCACCTGAGGTAGAGGAATCACCAGAGGTAATGACAGGTGGAGAGCCTGGTGTAAAGAGGCAGACAGGTCTGGTGAATAGCAGCTAAACCTGTGCGGGTCGGATGGATGGCTGAGCAATAGCGTGGTCAGACGGGCCGAGTTGGTAATGGGCGGACAGCGTGGTACAAGACAGCAGGCACAGAGGAATCAGGTCACTCGCCAGGTCTGGTAACAGAAGTTCAGATCAGAAGGGATATCCAGAAGAGTAGTCAAACGAGCCAGAGGGTCAGGGCAGGAGAATATCAGCAAGGTCAGGTTCAAGCAAAGGTCAGCAACAGTCAGGAATCAACTCACAGATCACAGGAACAAGATCAGACCATAAGGCAACTTGTGTCTGTGCAGGGCTGGTTTAAGTAGCCTCCCCTGTGCCTGACAGGCGCAGCCTAGGTCCTAGTGCCTTCCCAGCGCCGTGATGGGTGCGCCTGGGTCCTAGTGCCCTGCTGCCTGCATGTCTTCACAGACACCTACGCATGTGTAGACCCATGTGTCGCAATGGTCCCTGACAGACATGCTACAATCTATTATTACAACTATACCAAAACCTGGAAAAGATCAACAATTTGTCCAAAATTATAGGCCAATATCATTAATTAATGCTGATAAAAAATCATATCACGCAGACTTCTCTCCTATCTTCCTACCCTAATACATCCAGACCAAATAGATTTCATTCCAGGTCGCCAAGCAACTGATGCTATGAGAAGAATCATATCACTCCTCCACAATCTACAACTTTCTAAGTGCCCCTCCTTACTACTATCCCTAGACGCAGAAAAAGCATTTGACCGCATACACTGGAAATGTATGCAACTAACGCTTCAGAAATTTGGAATTACAGGTTGGATGTTGACAGCCATGCTATCCCTATACTCACATCCCTCGGCTAGAGTACTAACATACGGAACACTATCTGATCCTTTTGACATCAAAAACGGCACTAGACAAGGCTGCCCACTCTCCCCGATAATATTCGCACTCCTCATCAAACCCTTAGCTTCCAAACTCAGGGATGACCCATCATTTACCGGCATCAAACATCACAGCACAGAACATAAAATCAGCCTATTTGCAGATGACATCATTTTGATGGTGACCAATCCCAACAAATCACTCACAACAATTCATAACCACCTCCATACCTACTCGACAGTCTCCTACTATAAACTCAATGAACCCAAGTCTTCAATATTAAATCTTCATATATCACTCCAAGACCAAAAAATATTAACTACACAATTTCCATTTTCCTGGGAAACCCACAGTATCCCCTATCTAAGAATCAGAATAACCGCAACAACAGACCAACTATACCTTGCAAATCACAAGAAACTCCTTGAAACTATCCCCCACAAAATTTCTACTCTCCGCACTTCAGAACTCTCCAAACTAGGTCGAGTAGCGACTCTGAAAATGTACATACTACCCAAAATCCTGTACATATTCCGCACGCTTCCAATACCAGTTCCTAATGCCTTCTTCTCCAGACTGCAAACAATCCTCACAGAATTCCTATGGAACACCAAAAAACCCAGATGCACTACTAACCTTCTCATACGCACCACAAACAGAGGAGGAGCAGGTCTTCCCCACCTGAAATCATACTACAATGCCACTCTATTTGACCAAATATACTTTTGGTGGAACCCTTCCAAAGAAAAAATATGGTCCACAATGGAAACTCTCCAATTTTACCTTCTTGATCCACAAAACCTGCTCATAACACAACATACAGCCCAATTCAAATATCAGTTGAGACACCCCTGTATTAAAGCCACCCTACAAGCTTGGCAAGATCTCCTTACCACCAAATTCACTGACATTAAACATATCCCTACTCCACTCAATTTACTACACGTCCTAACACCATCCTTAAACTTAACCCAATGGACAACACAAGGCATAGTACACATTACTAACCTCTATAATGACCAAATCCCATACTCGTTCCAAAATCTTCAAATTAAATACAATCTCCCTTCTACTGAATACTTTACCTACCTAAGAATTGTACACTGCTTACAAACAACAAAAATACCTTACTCTACAAAGCTCCCAATTACCGCCTACAACTTCTTTACCAAAACATGATATCCCGGCAAGGGCATTTCCACCTTCTATATGTTTCTCACTAACCTACAATTCGCCATACAATCTACCTCCTTAACAAACTGGGAAAAAATACTTCAATTATCTTTTTTTTCTCTATTTTGATCAGTTTTTTTTATATCATTACAAATTATTGCTATATCTATTTGATAAACACAAAGAATTATATGAGGCTCATGACAGAAATCTTGCAAACTTTCTGTGCCATCTGCCTCTGATGACTTAGGGGTTGATTTACTAAAGCTGGAAATGCAAAATCTGGTGCAGCTCTGAATAAAAACCATTCAGCTTCCATATTTTCTTCTCAAAGCTTAATTGAACAAGCTGAAATTAGAAGCTGATTGGCTACTACGAACAGATACACCAAATTGTGCACTCTCCAGTTATAACAAACCAACCCCTTTCTGTCCTAAGGTGAAAAAGCTGTGTCAACACCGTACAACAAATAAGAGTCATCACCCAAGGAAAGGAAGTGTATCACCGGCAGGATCACCAAGTGAAAATAACAGTTAAAAAAAAACTAAACTAAATAAATGCAGCCACTACATCTAAGGACTGGAAAAGATGCAAATATATTTTTTTTGTTTTTGGGTTTAGATATGCTTTAATATTGCTATATCCCTGGTGGGAAGGGGGGGGGGTGATAGTGGACATGAAGGATGAACATCCAAGGACTAAACAACCTGTATTCTTTCATATTGTAATGGATTTCTTGCATACTCATGATTTCTGACCATAATTTTCTGCTACTTTCTTACATACCTAGTTTGTTTTAGAAAAGCACCCTGTTGTAAACTGTGATTCATGTTTATAAAGCACAACATTGCCTAGAGACCTGGAGAGGTAATCAAGCAAGCAATGATGACACTTTCACTCACTGTGCAGTGATGTAGAACAAACTACTATTACTATATTGCAATAGGGGATTTATTTCTCAGTGGGTTGCCAGGCATTGCCATTACCTTGCTTCTATTTTGCCAATCAGATGATGTAATGTAAGAAGGTGCGTCAGATTGGGAGTCCTCCCACTACAATGAGCAGCAAATTAATTATCTCATCACTCACCTAAAAGAAACTGCATTGGATTTTACTGGACCAATACCCATAGGAATAGTGGGCATAGCAGCCAACTGTCTTACCAAATAGAAATTAAGGGGACAGAGCCTTTCTTCTAAATGATTCAAGAGGTGATTTCTCAGTGGTGGAACACCTGTACTGAAAAAAAAAGTATTTATTGGACTTTTATGTTAAAGCAAAGAAACATGGACGATGCCATTGTTCATTTCTCTTTTTGAAAATGTTTGTCTGCTTGTTGTGCTAATTTTCTGGTTACAATAACCAAGACTGGGAACACGCATGCTGTTGAAGACTTTTCCCTGACTTGGGTGCATTGGCTGCATGCTTTTTCCAGTACAGTATTTCAAATTGTACTGAAGCCATTGGATCAGTAAAGCAGTCAGAGAGCTAATCTTTTAACAAGTAGGCCAACAATGGCAACCTTCACATTTCTGTCATAACAAGTTTAGCTTAGTTTATGGTATTAAACAGGAAAACACAGCTTTATTGAAATGGTTTAATTTTTCTATAAGATTTCTGTTTTTTGTTTTTTGTTTTGTTTTTATGCTCTTTGATTTTGATGTGTGATTAGAGCAAAAAGGACATGAGAATCAAAAGATATATAGGAGTAATACTTGTGATGTCTGGGCAGCAAATCTGATGTTCAGTGACAGAATAAAAATAAATAGAAATAAAAGCAGCAATAAAATATATAAATGCCAGCTCACATTTGTGTATGTGACTAAACTATGCTCAAGCAAAACTGTAAAAATACTAAACAGTATGTACAGAATATATTGAGGCTGCTGTGATATGTATGGCCAATCAGTCTAAAAATTGTCTCAGGCAGAGACCTACATGTATATAATAAACCCTGGTAAATACTATCAATAATATATCAAATATTCCAAGGTCTACATCATCGCACCCCTGGACTCCAATATCATGAAATACAGCATATATAAATATTATTAACTAATATAAATTAACAAAAAATTGTAGGAGCTGCTACTATACAACAATATTCAAAATAATAACTAATATGTGAAAATAAATATAACCACAAATATTAGCACTCACAAAATAAATTAACCACTTGAGCTCCAGAGGATTTACCCCCCTTAATGACCAGGCCTCTTTTTGCTACTCGGCGCTGCACTAATTGAACTGATAATTGCGCAGTCATGCAATGCTGCACCCAAACAAAATTTACGTCCTTTTTTTCACACAAATAGAGCTTTCTTTCGGTGGTATTTGATCACCTGTGCGCTTTTTATTTTTCACGCTATAAACAAAAAATGCCAAAAATTTTGAAGAAAAACAATATTTTTTACTTTCAGCTATAAAAAATATTTAGTAAACTCAAAGTTGGTTATAAATTTAGGCCAAAATGTATTCTGCTACATGTTTTTGGTAAAAAAAATCCCAATAAGTGTATATTGATTGCTTTGTGTGGAAGTTATAGCGTCTACAAACTATGGTATAAATACTGCAATTTACGCCATTTTTCTGCTATACAGCGCTGTGCTAGTTTAACGGACAATTGCGCGGTCATGCAATACGGTACATAAATGAAATTTACATCCTTTTTTTCCCCACAAATTGAGCTTTCTTTCGGTGGTATTTGATTGCCTGTGCGGTTTTTATTTTTTGCGCTATAAAAAAAAGGCTGACAATTTTGAGGGAAAAAAAAACAATATTTTGGACTTTTTGCTATAAAACATGTCCTGTAAAAAAAAAATGCAAAAATCAAATTTAGTCATAAATTTCTGCCAAAATGCATTCTGCGACATGTCTTTGGTAAAAAAAACCCCAATACGTGTAAATTAATTGGTTTACGTGCAAGTTATAGCGTTTACAAATGGCGGGAAAGATACTGGGATTTTTAATTTTTATTTATACTAATAATGGCGCCGATCAGCGACATATAGCGGCAATCAGCGACATATGACGGCGACCAGCGACTTATGGCGGGACTGCGGGACTGAGGCGGACATTTTGACACTGGGGGGGAGCTGACTTGGGGTCACTGACATCCCCAGTGACACCAATACAGTGATCAGTGAAAAAAAACCACTGAAACTGTACTAATGTCACTGGGGAGGAAGGGGTTAACATTTTTAGTGTTCACTGTGTGAGGGGAGTGTTTTACTAAGGGGCGGGGGTGTGTACTGAACGGGGGGAGGGAGGGGGGAGCTGATCGAGGGAGAGAAACTGTATTCTCCCTCTGCAGCTTGGCGGCGAACTGTCACAGAGCAGGCTGTGTGTAAACAATGCAGCCCTGCTCTGTTTCAGTGTTCACCGCTCATCGCGGGAAAACGGCCGGTAAAAACCGGCCGTGACCCGGCGGCGGGGACCCGCTGCTGACACCCGCGGGACAGGTCGCGCGCGCCCCCTGCCTGTTTTGTAGGCACATTTTTTAAAACGTGCTTTTGCCTACGAGCGCCGCCCTGCCACCGTTTATATGCGGTGGCTGGGCGGCATGTGGTTAATACCACCACCAAACTATATGTGTGGAAGTTAATTAAATAAATATATAAATAAGATCCTCATAAAGTCCATTCAATAAAGTCCACATATCAATGATCTTCAATCAAATGAAGTTATATAATCTTCCTTCACCGGTGATTACTCCAGTGCTCAACACCCCATCAAAATGCACACTCACCAGATACTGGTGAAAAACCAGCATATCTTTATAAAACCAATGATTGTGCATTATTGCATTATTGCACAGCTTAGCTCGCTCCAGCTGAAGGATTCCATATACTCCATAGATTACATGTGAATAGAATAAAAAACACTCTCCATAGTGTAATAATGTTTGAAACTATTTATTCCAAGCAACCCCCATAAAACCGAATTCACATAATGTCAGTACAAAGAAAATATTGTATAATAAAATCTTCCAACAGCGTTAACTCAGAGCTCCCTGCTCATACAGTGGCGTCTCACCAGCCTGCAAAGATAGTTGTGATCACGTGGTCCGGACACATGTCACGGAGTACGTGTTGACGTCACTGCTCAATCACTCCCTCGTCATATGACTTCATCTGAGGGTGTGATCAGCAGTGTGTGAAGCAAGCTCTTATAGAGCCACCCTTCTTTTGATTGGTTAATCAAACAAACAACATCTGAATAAGATAATCTATGACACAAATGACTGGCTGAACCCGGCTCTATTACCTAGCACCAGATCCGCTCACCAACGCCATCTTGTGTCTGAATTATAGATAGCAGCAAATACATATCCAAATATAAATGAGCATCAATGATCTATGACATAAATGACTGGATAATTAAGGCAATGTTAACCTAGCACCCTTCCCAATCACCAATGCCATCTTATGCTCAATATATAATTGGACATATATAGCAGCAAATATATGATCTATATCCAAAAAAATATATAAATTATTGCATATACAATAAATTAAACAGAATAAAATACTAAATTAAAATAAAATTAAAAATCACTAATAAAACAATTTAAATCAAGTTCAACATTTAAACCATTCGGAAATAAGGCATCAGTCATATATATCCATCTAGTCTCGCATTTAGATAATTCCCTAAACCTATTTGACCCCCTCCAGGCTTTAGGGACAGAATCTATAGCCCATAATTTGATGACAGAAGGATCACATCTGTGATATTTTTTAAAATACATGGATACACTGTGATATTTATAGCCCTTCATTATATTTTTAAGATGTTCAAGTATTCTAACCCTCAAATGTCTCTTTGTTCTCCCAATGTAAATGAGACCACAGGGACATTTCAAGGCATACACTACATGAATGGATTCACAGGTCAAAAATGCAGATATATCAAACTCTGTTCCATTAGATTTAGATTTAAATTTAGTTAATCCTTTAAACTTATTACTTACTATACAACAGGCAGAGCATTTCTTACAAGAATAAAATCCCTTTTTTCCCCAAAACATTCCCACTGATTTGGGTGGATTCTAAATTTTATGAACTATTCTGTTTCCTATAGTGGGTGCCTTTCTATATATGAACATAGGTCTATCAGGAATTATACTACCCAAATACTTTATCCATCTTTAAAACATGTCAATGCTTCTGAAAAATATGCTCAGCATCTTTATACTGTGTATGGAAATTTGAGATAAAGCCCCATTGATTTCTATCATCTGATTCTAATTTTGGTTTATCTTCCAAGAATTGACCTCTCGGTATCCTATGTACCTCTTTAACAGTATCCTGCAGGTTCTCTAATTTATAACCTTTATCTATAAACCTATTGACGATAATATCAGAATGAGACAAAAAGTCACTGTCCAAACAGCAATTCCTTCTAAGCCTCATAATTTGACCTTTAGGTATATTCCTAAGCCATAGTGGATGGTGACCACTATACCAAGGCAAATAACTGTTACGGTCAGTAGGTTTAAAGAAGGTTTTAGTTAATAATAAATCGTCTTTTCTAAAAATAGAGAGATCCAAAAAATTCACAGTATCCATGCTGTATTGGTAATCCAGTTTAACATTTTTAGGGCTATTATTTAATCCTTCTAGAAACACTAACAGTTCTCTTTCACCACCTGCCCAAATCATAAACATATCATCTATAAATCTTTTATATAGCAGAACCTGTTCATGTACCTGGTTGAAGACAAACCTATCCTCCCCATCCGACATGAACAGGTTGGCTATACTGGGTGCAAAATGAGCTCCCATGCCTACACCCCTTTTCTGAGAATTGTTTTTTTAAATCTAAATCTAATGGAAGAGAGTTTGATATATCTGCGTTTTTGACCTGTGAATCTACTCATGTAGTGTACACCTTAGAATGTCCCTGTGGTCTCATTTGAGGGTTAGAATACCTGAACATCTTAAAAATATAATGAAGGGCTATAAATATCACAGTGTATCCATGCATTTTAAAAAAAAACACAGATGTGATCCTTCTGTCATCAAATTTTGGGCTATAGACTCTGTCCCTAAAGCCTGGAGGGGGTCAAAAAGGATTAGGGAATTATCTAAATGCGAGACTAGGTGGATATATATGACTGATGCCTTATCTCCGAATGGTTTAAATGTAGAACTTGAATTAAATTGTTTTAGTGATTTTTAATTTTATTTTAATTTAGTATTTTATTCTGTTTAATTTATTGTATATGCAATATTATGTATATTTTTTTGGATATAGATCATATATTTGCTGCTATATATGTCCAATTATATATTGAGCATAAGATGGCATTGGTGATTGGGAAGGGTGCTAGGTTAATATTGCCTTAATTATCCAGTTATTTATGTCATAGATCATTGATGCTCATTTATATTTGGATATAGATTATGTATTTGCTGATATCTGTAATTCAGACACAAGATGGCGTTGGTGAGCGGATCTGGTGCTAGATAATAGCGCTGGGTTCAGCCAGTCATTTATGTCATAGAATATCTTATTCAGATGTCGTTTGTTTGATTAACCAATCAAAAGAAGGGTGGCTCTATAAGAGCTTGCTTCACACACTGCTGATCACACCCTCAGACGAAGTCATATGACGAAACGCGTTAGAAAGTGATTGAGCAGTGACGTCATCACTTGAGCAGTGACGTCATCACTTACGCCGTGTCACGTGTCCGGACCACGTGACCGCAACTACGCCATCTTTGCAGGCTGGTGAGATGCCACTGTATGAGCAGGGAGCTTTGAGTTAACGCTGTTGGTAGATTTTATTGTACAGTGCTTTCTTTGTACTGACATTATGTGAGTGCAGTTTTATAGGGGTTGCTTGGAATAAATAGTTTCAAACGTTATTACACTGTGGAGAGTGTTCTTTATTCTAGAGACCTACATGGGTCTTGTTCTATAGAAACACACCTGACCCATTCTGAAAATTTTCACTTCTATCCACACCATATTTAAATAGCCTTTTACCTACACCTAAAACTGATCTTATCTGTATGAGTGCCATACTCCGTGTCCTATGTCCAATAAAATGAGTCTGCCAGTGATTATGTTAGGAAAGAAGCCTATAAGCTGTCCAATACAGAGAATCTGTTAGAGACAACAGCATGTAGAAGGATCGATTTACTAAAACTGGAGAGTTCAAAATCTGGTGCAGCTGTGCATGGTAGTTTGTCCAATTAAGTTTTGACAAAAAAAATCTGGAAGCTGATTGGATTGTATGCAAATCTGCACCAGATTTTGCACTTCCCATTTTTAGTAAATCAACCCCAGAGAGATTGCCATTGATTGCACAACATAGACTGCTTGACTACAGGTAAATGCACCACACCAAGACTACCAGGGACTGGGACATAGGGAGACATATAGAAAGATTTCCAAAGACTATGCCACACAGAGAAACTACCAAGGACCGTGCCATATCAAAATTCTGCCAGATATTACACCATATAGAAATACTGGCAGAGATCATGCGATATAGAGAGATTACAAAAGATCATGCTGTATAGAGAGACTATCAGAGACTGCACCTTACACAAAAACTGCTAGAGCCTGTATAATAAGGAAAGCATATCTAAACTATGCAAAACCAAAAATAGATGCATAATGCTAAGATTGTCAAAAAGAAAGGACTTCTCTCCAAACATTTCAATGTAAAACAAACAATGGTAACAAAGCCCCACTTTATGACTTTGCCCTCAATGTGCTCTGCAGGAATAAAAGAAATGTTGCATTGATCCCCAAAGCACTATGAATCAACAATTAATTAAAATATGTATTTAACTGTAATAAAAATATTAATGTGATTAGAAATATTTTTAAAAACACATTTACTTAATCTCCAAACCCATAGCTTTTTATCAATAATGTTACCGAAAATGTGTACAAATTCATCAAAGATATACAAAATCACTACAATGTGCAAAGCTGCTAAAGTGCTAACTCCAAAATCTCTAATTACTCATCACTTTCTCAAAGTAATAAAGTTTTAAATATAAAGTTTAGATATTATTAAGAATAATCACTTAGAAGCAAATAAGGAAACAGACGAGAACGTTATTGTGGAAATGCAAAAGATACCACAGGCACTTGGTCTCTCCCCTCCTTCCCCACTCCCAGCCACTGTATTAGAGCAGCATCTATACACCCAGTTTCTGTTCCCAGGTGCCATCCATCCTACTTCTGTATGGACTCCAAAAGTCATCCAACACCAGTAATCCTGAAATATAACTATCATTCATTGGCTTTGTTGCAAAGACCTCACCTATAGTACAGAAATATATGGAGGAAATGCTATGGTAGCAATGCATTGTAGGGGATTCTGAGTACCACCAATCCCTCTTAAACATACCATTGTAGCTTGCCTCTACACAGTGCAATCCCTCTGACTGCACACACATGTCACTTTTACTGGTGCACACACTAGCATCCATCACATTTAAATTTCTCTTTAAAGCTTTGCTGTACTTAGTCTCTGCTGAAACAAAAAACAGACCACAGCTGCCTTATCTGAAATATAACCCACTACCCCAACCCATTGCAAAGAACCAGTCTAAATCAATTGCTCATGTTACAGGGTATTCCACTGTTTGGTTTTGTTTTTTTCGAGAACTAACTTATTGCATGACACTATTCTTGATCTTCTTTTTTTTTTATCTGAATGTTAATTTTCTAGATGGCTCATGAAAAGATATGAAACCTGGTTGCTGCTTTGCTCTAAATGGAAATTTCAGGTATTGATATTTTTACATCCAGCTCAAGCTTGGACCAATGTAACTGCATATGCCATGAAACAAATTTAAACAAGACGTATGTTGAAGCAAATAATGCCCAGGTTTTTAGGAAGAATTTCAGGCATGGGTATTTTTATACTCAACTATTCTTTATTCATTTCAAATTAACAGGAAGTCATTGAACTAGGACATCCATAGATTCACAGTGATACTTACATATACATAGTAGGAATTAGATATTTAGGCTTATAACCTTACAGTAGAATATGAACCATAGGGGAGAGGTGTGATGGGAGGGAGGGGTAGGAGCAGGGAGTAAAGATTACAGGTTGCAATTATAAACATAAAGTACCAGTCAGATTTGTTTTTCTGTTTTTGCCTAATAGTTATTATGCTCCAGAGTTTAATTGCCATCAAACTTTACTGTACATTCAGGATGTAGTGCCCAATTTTGCCAGGCTAGATGGAATTTATGGTATGAAAAATGGGAGATAGAGAACCACCTTTCGAAATCACACTGAAAATTAAGATTTGTAATTACTCTTGTTAGGGATGGGGATTCTGTTGTTTTCCATAGGCTGTTTATATTGTTTTTTGCTGCATATAGGAGGTGGATGATGATGTTACAAAGTTCTGGGGAGAATCTATCTATGCCTATATGAAGAATCGCTAGATCAGGACTGGGGGAAACTACAGAACCTGAGATCTCTGAGATTAGGTTGAATATGTTGTTCCAGAATTATTTGATAGACTTACTGGCCCATATAATGTGGAATAGATATCCTGGTTCTCCACATATTCTCCAGCATTGGGAGGAAGTCGTCGGGTAAATTTTGGACAATTTAGTTGGTGTTAGGTACCATTGATTTAATAATTTAATGTATGCTTCCCAGTGTGTGGCACATCTGGATGTTTTATAAGTAATGGAGAAGGTTTTCTGCCAAGACTGTTCCGAGATCTTTTGAGATAGGAGGGCTTTCCAATTGATTAGTGAAGTCATCTTAGAGGAGTGTTTAGCTTCTAAAATAAGTGAATAAAATAAGGATATGCCTTTACCAGGGATTTGTTTAGGAATAGGTAAACTGAGGCAGGGAGTGTAGTGGTGTGCAGAGGATTGTAGGTTTTCATGCAATGTGAGATTCAGAGATAGGTAAATTCATCTTTGGAGGATAACTGATATTTTTGTTGTAAGTAGTGGATGGAGGCTAAAGTTTGGTGTCTAAGAAGATCTGAGCTAAGTAATATGTACAAAGAAAACAAACAGAGGGCGCACCGACCTAGTGCATTATCGTAAAAAATATTTATTAAAAGGATAAAAAGTAAGTATCATACTCACAATTGACATACAGGACAAAGGCACATCACACTAAACAGTGTGTGTCCAATCCACACTGCATATAAGTCCAAAAATGGAACCCTGGACTTCCAACTGGCTAATGCGTTTTGAGGACTCAGCTTCTTCCTCAGAGCCAATACACTGAGAGTTTGTACCTCTCTTATATATGCTAGCTAATGCAGATACTGAAAATACATGTGGGCTGTCCCCGGTGAGCCCAGGGGCAGAGACTGACATCACATGAGTTGTTCTCACATGTCATTATAAATTGAATGCAACATAAATGCAAACATCATTTGAGCAATAGCACATCCAATAAATGTTAAATTAACCACAAAACACATAAAATATATATACAGGTGAAACTTGAAAAATTAGAATATCATGTAAAAGTTAATTTATTTCTGTAATGCAACTTAAAAGGTGAAACTAATATATGAGATAGACTCATTACCTGAAAAGCAAGATAGTTCAAGCTGTGATTTGTCATAATTGTAAATTGTAATGATTATGGCTTACAGCTCATGAAAACCCCAAATCCACAATGGAAGACCAGGATGCTTCAATAGTGGCCTTCAGCTCTTCTGCATTGTTCGGTCTCATGTCTCTCATCTTTCTCTTGGCAATGCCCCATAGATTCTCTATGGGGTTCAGGTCAGGCGAGTTTGCTGGCCAATCAAGCACAGTAATCACACGGTCATTGAACCAGGTTTTGGTGCTTTTGGCAGTGTGGGCAGGTGCCAAGTCCTGCTGGAAAATTAAGTCAGCATCCCCATAAAGCTCATCTGTGGAAGGAAGCATGAAGTACTCCAAAATCTCCTGGTAGACGGCTGTGTTGACCCTGGACTTAATGAAGCACAGTGGACCAACAGCAGCAGATGACATGGCTCCACAAATCAACACAGACTGTGGAAAATTCACACTGGACTTCAAGCATCTTGCAGTGTGTGTCTCTCCATTCCTCCTCCATACTCTAAGTCCTTGGTTTCCAAATGAGATGCAAAAGTTGCTCTCATCAGAAAAAGAGGACTTTGCACCACTGAGCAACAGACCAGGTCTGTTTTTCTTTAGCCCAGGTAAGACGCTTCTGGCGTTGTTTGTTGTTCAGGAGCGGCTTGACAAGAGGAATACGACATTTGAAGCTCATGTCCAGGATCCGTCTGTGTGTGGTGGCTCTTGATGCAATGACTCCAGCCTCAGTCCACTCCTTGTGATAGTCCCCAACAAACACTTTTGAATGGCCTTTTCCTGACAATCCTCTCCAGGCTGCGGTCATCCCTGCTGCTTGTGCACCTTTTTCTTCCACACTTTTCCCTTCCACATAACTTTCTATTAATGTGCTTTGATACAGCACTTTGGGAACATCCAACTTCTTTTGCAATTACCTTTTAGGCTTTCTGCACAACTGTCAGGTCAGCAGTGTTTCCCATGATTGTGATTCCTACTGAACCAGACTGAGAGACCATTTAAAGGCTCAGGAACCCTTTTCAGGTGGTATGGCTTAATTAGCTGATTAGAGTGGGACACTTTGAGCCTAGAATATTGCACCTTTTCACAATATTCTAATTTACTGAGATTGTGGATTTGGGGTTTTCATGAGCTGTAAGCCATAATCATCAAAATTATGACAAATCACGGCTTGAACTATCTTGCTTTGCATGTAATGAGTCTGTCTCATATATTAGTTTCACATTTTAAGTTGCATTACTGAAATAAATGAACTTTTGCACGATATTCTAATGTTTTGAGTTTCACCTGTAGAAGACCACACGGAAAAGTTATGCCATAAATGACATGCTACAATTAATAAATTGTTTGATCTTATGTGCTGTTCCGTCTGTACCCATGACAACTTTTTTTCTATGCCATATGTACCTACAGGCTCCACATTTGGTCACTCCACATCTATAGCAACCCTCTTGATCAAAAAGGGCTGACCAAGGGCTTGCAATATTAGCCACCCTAGTGCCAGGTTTCTGAATCCTACTGGGTGCAATGTAGCTCCTGAGGTCTCTGGGTTTCCTAAATGAGATCTCTGGTCTAGGGGCAAGACAATGTTTCAAAACTGGATCTTGTCTTAGAATACCCCAATTTCTCCGTAGAATCCTTTGTATATTATTATTATTATTATTAATATTATACAGTATTTATAAAGCGCCAATAGTTCGCTCAGTGCTGTACATTACAATGGGGAACAGAACAAAAACAATGCAATACAATGCAAAACATGAGGGGATCAAGGGCTCTGCTCTTTCAAGCTTACAATCTAGGAGGGAGGGGATGGTGGTACAGGAGGAGAAAGCTGTGGGGGATGGAGTGGTAGGAAGAGTGGAGGAGGTTGGCAAGTTAGCAGGGGGTGGGGTAGGCTTCCCTGAAGAGGTGGGTTTTCAGGGTGCGCCTAAAGGAGAGGAGAGTAGGTGATAATCTGATGGGTTGGGGCAGGGAGTTCCAGAGGATGGGTGACACCCTGGAGAAGTCCTGGAGGCGGGCATGGGAGGAGGAGACCAGGGAACTAGAGAGAAGGAGGTCTTGTGAGGAGCGGAGTGTGCGTGTTGGGTGGTACTTGGATATTAGGTCGGTGATGTAGTTCGGGGCAGTATGGTAGACAGCTTTGTACGTCAGTGTTAGGATTTTGAATTTGATCCGTTGCGCAATTGGAAGCCAGTGGAGGGATTGGCAGAGGGGGGTGGTGTAAAAGGAGCGGTTGGAAAGGTGAATGAGTCTGGCAGCCGTATTCAGGATCGACTGAAGTGGGGATAGCCAGCGGCGAGGCAGGCCAGTAAGGAGGGAGTTGCAGTAATCGAGTCGTGATATGATGAGGGAGTGGATGAGCTGTTTAGTGGTTTCCGGGGTTAGGAACGTGCGTATTTTGGCAATGTTGCGGAGGTGGAGTCTGCATGAGTTTGTTAAAGATTGGACTTGGGGCTGGAAGGATAGGTTGGAGTCTAGAATGACACCAAGTACTCTGGCCTGCGGGGCGGGTCTGATGGTGGCGTTGTTGGACATGATGGAGAAGTCAATGGGGGGTGGTGTGCGGGCTGGGGGGAAGACAAGAAACTCAGTTTTGGAGAGGTTCAGTTTAAGAAAGTGGAGCAACATTCAGTCTGATATGTCGCTCAGTAGGTGTGTGATTCGGGCGGAGACTGAGGTGGTGAGGTGGGGGGTTGAGAGATAGATTTGTGTGTCGTCGGCATATAGGTGGTAGTTGAAGCTGTGAGAGTGTATGTGTTGGCCAAGGGAGGAGGTGTAGATGGAGAAGAGAAGGGGCCCGAGGACGGAGCCTTGAGGGACCCCAACAGAGAGGGGGAGTGAGGGGGAGGTTGTAGCATTATAGGTAACGCTGAAAAAGCATTGTGACAGGTAGGATGAGAGCCAGGAGAGAGCAGAATCTCTGAGGCCGAGGGAGTGTAGTTTTTTGAGGAGGAGGGGGTGGTCGACTGTGTCGAAGGCTGCGGAGAGGTCAAGGAGTAGGAGCACTGAATAGTGGCCATTAGCTTTGGTGGTTAGCAGGTCATTGGAGAGTTTGAGTAAGGCAGTTTCGGTAGAGTGTAGGGGATGGAAGCCAGACTGTAGGGGATCAAGGAGGTTGTTGTCGTTGAGGTGAGAGCTTAGGCGGGTGTAGACTAGGCGCTCGAGGAGTTTGGATGTGAATGGGAGCAGGGAGATGGGTCTGAGTTTGTTTGGGTCATTGGGGTGTTGGGGGGCTTTTTAAGTATGGGGGTGATGTGTGCATGCTTCAGAGGGGAGGGGAAAGTGCCGGAGGAGAGGGAGAGATTAAAGATGTGGGTGAGGGAGCGTAGGATGGAGGGGGAGGGAGGTTGTAGGAGTTGTGAGGGGATAGGGTCGAGGGGGCAGGTGGTGAGGCAGGCATCAGAGAGGACCTTGGAGACTTCCTCGATGGTAGTAAGGTCAAAGGTGTGGAGTGTTGAGGGGGCTTCAGTATGAGGAATGTGGGGTGGGGTGGAAGTGGAGGTCAGAGCAGTGGTGGGGCCGTGGGAGAGGGGTGATGAGGGGGTAGCTGAGTGAGGGGAAACGGGGTTGGAGGGAGTTTGAGCAGTAACAAAGTCCCTGCGGGTTATGTCGAGGGAGAGGGGGGATGAGGGGGTAGCTGTGTGAGAGGGGACAGGGTTGAGAGGGAGTGTGAGTTGCGGCGATGTCCTTGCGAATTGTGTCAATCTTGTTTTTGAAGTGATTGGCAATCTCAATGGCGGTGAGTGAGGTGCTGGGTGGAGGTAGGGGTGGAGAGAGTAGAGAGTTGAAGGTGGAGAAGAGTTGGCGAGGATTGGAGGAGAGGGCCTTGATGAGGGTCAGGAAGTAGGCTTGTTTGGCTGCGTGGAGGGAGGAGGTGTAGGTGTGGAAGGCAGATTTGTAGCGGGTGAAGGCTTGTTGGGATTTGGTTTTGCACCATAGTCGCTCCAGGGCACGACTGTGTCATTTGAGGGATTTGGTGTGATCAGTCTGCCAGCGCTGGAGCGGTCGGGGTCTGATGTTGCGTGTGATTAAAGGCGCTAGTGAGTCAAGGGCTGTTGACAGCATGTTGTTATAGGCAGTCATAGCCAAGTCGGGGCAGGACAGGGGAAGGATGCTGTCATAGAGTTGATCAGCTGCAGAGTGGAGGGGGGCAGGGTTAAGGTTGTATATCAAGAGCTTTAGTCTTGTACCTGGTACAGAATCTGAGAATCTTTTATAAGTGTTAAGGTCTCCCAACAGTCTTTGAGCTTCAGCATGATAAGCATCTCTATACTAGATGACCAGTCCACCCCCTTTATTTGCTTGTCTGATTACATCCTCCCTATTTTTGATAAGGGTCATCGTAGCTCCAAAGTTATCCCCTCCAACTGTGTAAAGGCAATATTTGGGGTTTTTACTGTTGATGAACAGACTATTATGGTTGTTATGCCCACATATCTTTTTAATTTCCTCCAGCACAACTTCGTAAAAAATAGGAATGAAATTTCCATTTGCCCACTGGGGAAAGAAGGTGGATGTGGGTTTAAAATCCGTACATATAACATCATCCTTCTCTATTCTATATGGGCTGGTGATATGATCAAGTGAAAAACCATCACAAGCTCCCTCTTGAAATAGATGTTCCAACATAGGGAGGAGCGCAAGGTCATTACTAATGGAGCTGGTGTTACACAGCTGTTCATGTTGGGGAGTATCATCAACTGGAGGTTCCTTTTTGAGAGAGAAAAATCTTTTCACAGAAAGGCTCCTGATAAATTTGTTTAAGTCTATGGAACGTTCAAACAAATTAGGAGGATTTTTTTGGGCAAAATTCAGGCCTTTACGCAATAGATTAGATCAGTGTTTTCCGACACAGAACTCAGATAGGTTATAGATTTTGATAGTGTAGTGTGTGGTATTTATCTCCTTCCCCTTTTTGGTATTCTTTCCTCCTATTTTTCCTCACTTTCTCCTCCCTCTCTTTTTCTCCCCATGCTCCTGGTGTGAGCCAGGCTCTGCTGGTGAGTGTCTGCGGGGAGACTCTTCCCCGCAGCACCCTTTTCTAAAAAAGATGGAGAAGAAGAGGGAGGATCTGAGTGGTGATCCTTGGAAGCTGGATCTAGGGAGGATGTGCTTCTGGCATTAACATGGGTGACATCTTTATTGTTGGTATAATGATTACAAGAGTTATTGATAGTAGGAGCCCCTACTCGGGGTGGGTATCATCATGTGGTCTGGGGTGAGGTTTGTAAATAGAGGAATGTAGACCTCTATAGGCGTCTTTGGATGTCTGGTTAAAGGGGATCCTATTATTGGGATATAAAGAAGGAGCATGAGACTTGAGGGTGCATCAGCCTAGTGCATTATCGTAAAAAATATTTATTAAAAGGATAAAACGTAAGTATAGTACTCACAATTGACATACAGGACAAAGGCACATCACAGTAAACTGTGGTGTCCAATCCACACTGCATATAAGTCCAAAAATGGAACCGTGGACTTTTTTATATATATATTTTTTATGTGTTTTGTGGTTACTTTAACATTTATTGGATGTGCTATTGCTCAAATGATGTTTGCATTTATGTTACATTCAATTTATGATGACATGTGAGAACAACTCATGTGATGTCAGTCTCGGCCCCTGGGCTCACCGGGACGGCTCACATGTATTTTCAGTATCTGCATTAGCTAACATATATGAGAGGTACCAACTCTGTGTCTTGGCTAAGAGGAAGAGGCTGAGTCCTCAAAATGCATTAGCCAGTTAAAAGTCCAGGGTTCTATTTTTGGACTTATATGCAGTGTGGATTGGACACCGCTGTGTAGTGTGATGTGGCTTTGTCCTGTATGCCAGTTGTGAGTATGATACTTACTTTTTATCCTTTTAATAAATATTTTTTACAATAATGCACTTGGCCGGTGCGCCCTCTGTTTGTTTTTTTTGTATCTAGTGACTTTGGACTACCCCGGGCCATTGAGGGCAGCAAGGAGTGCATATTCCAGGACATCTGAATTGTTACTATAGCCTTTGTTGAGTTCATCCCCAGTGCAGAAGTACAGAGTTTGCTGTGTTTAATAAGTAATATGTGTCGTTTCTCCCAAGGACTTAGGTCTATGTCCCGGATTATAGTGGCAAGTGCTTTGAGAGGAATATTGATCTTGTTAGATTTTGGGAAAGGAAGGGAGATTAAGGTTGACCAAACATTTAGTGTGGGTTTGACGCAGTGGTGCGTGTATCTTGGAAGTTTTCTGTTAGTAGATGAGAGAAGAATGTATGATTGGGGTGTGCTGGGGTGAAAGAAGTTAGTTTCTAGGAGTGACCAATTTTTTTGTGTAGAAGGATGCCACCAAAACTATGTCTGATCTAACAGAGTAGCGAGGTGATATGTATGCAAATGCGGTAGGTTTGCTCCTCCTTTTGTTATAAGGGCGTATGAGTAGATTTTCAGAGTATCTAGGTCTTTTTAGACTCCCAAATAAACTTTGAGAAGCATCTTTGTGCTGTATGAAAGAAAGTTGTAGTTAAGGAAATAGGCAGAGTCCTAAAAATGTATAGGATTTTGGGAAGGATAATCATTTTTAGGGCTGTTATTCGGCCCAGTTTGGATAGTCAGTAGGTTCGAACTGAGAGTATTTCTTTGGGAAGATTCTGTAATCGTATTTTATGGTTATGGTCATACAGTTGGGATGGTGACATTCTCATGTTAATACCTAAGTATGGTATTGAGTGATTTGTCCAGATACTGTATATGGTAAATCTTCAGATAGTCAGAGTTTGGTCTGTTTAGGTGTGTATAAGTTGAGAATTAGGGATTTGAATTCATTACGTTTGTAGTAAGAGATATTGGCATATTGGGAAAGAAGTTATTTCATTCTATATAGGGATCTAGATGGGTTTGTAACCATTAGAATGATATCGGCAATGAATAAACTTGTTTTATGTTCTGTGTTATTAAATTTTATTCCTGTTATTAGAGGATCCTGTCTTATTTTTGCAGCTAGTGGTTCTATTAATAGTGCAAATATTAGGGGGGATAAAGGACAGACTTGTCTGATTCCGTTAGTGATTTTAAAGGAGCGTGAGAGTATTCCATCTGTTAGTTATCTGGCCGCAGGGGAGGAATAAAGAGATAAAATGGCTGACTGTATCCATCACAAATGGTTTTAAAACTTCTTGCATAAACCCCCAATGGACCCGATCAAATACCTTCTCTGCATCTAATGAAAATAGCAGAGAAGACACTTGGTGGTTTTGCAGGTTGTGTAGTAGGGAGATTAGTTGCCTAGTTGCGTCTGGGGCTTGTCTGCCTAGTATAAAGCCTACTTGGTCAGGGTGTATTAGATGAGGTAAGATTGGGAATAGTCTGTGGGCTATAAACTTAGCAAACAGTTTAATGTCAGTGTTGACGACAGATATGGGTCTGTAGTTTTGAACATTGTTTGGATCTTTTCCTGGTTTGGGTATAGTCATTATGGTAGATTGTAGCATCTCTTTGGGTAGAAAGCCCTTGGATGATGCTTCATTGAAAAGAGAGGGTAAGTGTGAAGACAGGACACTTTCAAATTGTGTATAGATTTCATTAGTGTATCCATCACTCCCTGGTGACTTGTAAGAGGTAGAGATCTAATTACCACTTCGATTTAATTTGGATTGCAGGGGTTGGATATATTCTGGAGTTGTTATGTAGTTAACATTGGGAGATTAATTGATGATAAGAAGGCTTGTATATCTCTTCTGGAGAGCTGGGAGATGTTGTGGTCTTGACTAAGATTAAAAAGGGATTTGTAGGAATCAGCAAATGCATTTACTATATCTGAAGGGTTAGAGCTGGGTTTGTTAGATCTTGTTAGGCTTGTTTTTGTTTAACTACTTTAGCTACAAGTGAGGTCACTTTGTTATTTAATGAGTAGTACAGAGATTTAACTTTTCTTAAATTTATATCATACTTATACAGTAGAATTGATTGGAGTTTTTCTCTTTCTTTGCGGAGGTCTTCAGAGGTTTGTTGTGTAGGATTTGTTTTGTAGATTAGTTCTTTTGCTTTTATAGAGTTCAATAGTTCTTCGATCTGTCGTCTTCTGTGTGTAGAAAGTTGAGAAGATAGTTTAATTAGTACTCCTCTCATAAATGCCTTGTATGTCGCCCACAGAGTATTAGTGGAGATTTTGGAGGTTGTGTTGGTCTCAAAGAAGAGGTCATGAGCTTCAGCTATGATCTTCCTATGTTCAGGGTCTGCCAAGAGTAGGGAGTTGAGTCTCCAAGGTTTGGGAGGTATTGTTTTATTGTGAGTGTGAAGAGCGATGGCAACTAGAGCATGGTCCAACCAGGTGATAGAACCTATGGAGGAAGAGGAAATGCGTTGTAGGGTCTATTTATCTGAGAGGAAAAAGTCCATCCTGGAATAAGATAATTGAGAAGGAGAGTAGTAAGAATAGTCCTTTATTGTTCCATGTTGGCATCACCAGACATCGTAGAGGTCATGTTCATGTAGGAGTTGGTTGAGGCTTTGTTTTGGAGAACCTTTAGCGGATGTGGTATCCATTTGTACGTTACCCACAAAGTTAAAGTCTCCTCCTAGTAGTACTTGGCCCTGTTTCATAGACTCCACTTTGGACAGTAAGGACTTGAGGAAGCGGAGTTGATCTGAGTTAGGACCGTATATATTGACCAGTGTGAAAGGAATGTCTTCGATTTTGCTTATTAGGATGTGTAAGCGACCATTTGGGTCTGCATATTCCGTGAGGAGTTCGAATTTGAGAGAATGTTTGATGACCGCCATAACCCCGTTTGTTTTTTTGTGGTGCGATGCAAGAAATTTTGTTGAAAACTTTTTAAGGTTGAACGTTGGTGTTTTGGGTATAGAGAAGTGTGTCTCTTTAACAAAGACGACGTCAGCTTTTTTGGCCTCAATTTCCTTGCTTAATGAAGACCATTTGAAAGGGAAATTAAGCCCTCTGGTGTTAATGGACATAAAGTTAATCATGAATGCTGATGACGATGCTGTTGTAGGTGTGGGAACGTCTGTGGTTGCGGTGGTGTATTAATATATTATCATGGGAGTTTGTTCGAGTATGGATATTTTCTGGGAAGTTCTGGAGGTAGGGTCTGATGCATCTATTAGACATGCGTGGCTTTGAGAGGGTACTGGCACGGATGTAGTTTGAAGAGATAGGCATATGGTAGATATTTGTTTCATGGAGTTTTAATGACTGGTAGCAATAACAGAGTGTAAAACAGGAACAGGAGGTTAAAAAACTCTTGCATAAAAGCAAGAAACGTGTAGTTTGTAAAACTACTGTCAAACTAGGGCTGTGAAAAATATGTAGGAGCCATGGGCTACTTCTAGGTAGTAGCCATGTGAGCAACAGTGACATTCAACGAGTGAAAAGAGGAAAAAGAAAATAAAGAGTCCAACTCACCACAGGTTTGGTACTGTATATGCAAAATGAACCACTTGCCCTCCAGAGGATTTACCCCCCTTCCTGACCAGGCTATTTTATGCGATACGGTGCTGCGTTACTTTAACTGACAATTGCACCCAAATAAAATGTATGTCTTTTTTTCCCCACAAATAGAGCTTTCTTTTGGTGGTATTTGATCACTTCTGTGGTTTTTATTTTTGTGCTATCAACAAGATAAGACCAACAATTTTGAAAAAAAAAACTATATTTTTGACTTTTTGCTATAAAACATATCCAGTAAAAAAATGTAAAAATCAAATTTCATCATAAGTTTAAGCCAAAATGTATTCTGCTACATGTCTTTGCTAAAAAAAATCCCAGTATGTGTAAATTAATTGGTTTACATGAAAGCTATATCGTCTACAAATGGCTGTATATACTGGAGGTTTTTTTTAAAATTTTGATACTAGTATTGGCGGCGATCAGCGACTTATAGTGGGACTGCAGTGGGAATTCTAGGGGGGAACTGACTGTCACTGACATCCCAATTACACTAATACAGTAATCAGCGCTAATAAAAAGCACTGACACTGTACTAATGACACTGGGCAAAAAGGGGTTTAACATCTGGGGCAATCAAAGTGTTAACTGTGTGCTGTGCTGTGTTTTACTGTATGTGCTGTGTGTGTTTTACTATGTACTATGTATTTCTCTGAAGTACACAGCAGCATGTTACTGCTGGCACAGTAACACAGGTCTCTCCCCTGTCAGTGTTCCTTGGTGATTGCCGGGTGCCGGTGGAGAATCTGTAGCCGCTAATGGTGGCACAGGTAGGGCGGCACACACGTGTGCGCCCCCTACTCAGAAATGCAAATATATACGTGATTTTGCGCATCCCTGGTAAGGAAGCTGCTAACTTGGTCCAAGCTGGACCAATGTAACTGTGTAAAAATACCTATACCTGAAATTCTTCTTTAAAAACCTGGACATGAGGGGCATGGCCTGTGCATGGAGGAGGAAGTAGCTTGCTGATTGCGCTCCTGCTGAGACCCGGGGGATACCTTTGCTCTTAGGCTCTCTACCTCACTGCCTCCAGTCCCCTATGGGCCGGAAGAGACATGTTGCCTCCAAACACCCACCAGGACCGGGTTCCTCAACCCCCCGCCATGGCATCCCGGAGTTCTTCACACCGGAGGCAGGGCCTGTTCCTCCCGGCCGCCAACTCACGTGGCCCTGCCTCAGCCCGCTCCCGGTCTCTCTCGCCTATCCCTAGCCAGGTACTACAGCCCACTGAAGGCAATGGGCAGTATCTCCTTGTGTCCCTCCATCCTCAGCCGCTGACAGCTAGGAGCATGAGGAGTGGGATCTCCAGGCCCTGCCCACCTGTACAGAAATGGAGGCCTATGTGAAGTGCCTTGAGCAGGGATATCACTCAGAGCTTTATTCTCTCAAGGCTGAGCTACAGGTGACTTGCTCAAAAACTACTGAGGTGGAGCAGACCTGCCATCTGTTGTCCACCACTGTGACAACCCAGGAGCAGCGCTTCGATGCTCATGAAGATCACCTAGCCCACCTATTCCTTCTTCATAAAGATCTAGATAATCATAACCAACAAAACAACATCAGGTTGCGGGGTTTAACCGAGGCAACCAGCATGGAAGATCTTTTACCATCGAGCCAGGGTATCTTCATGGGCATTTTGGGCACTTCTCGCTCCATGAGAGAGTGCATTGGGCCTTGGGACCACGCAACCCTGACCCAGCTAAACCTAGAGATGTCATTTAGCGGGTGCACTTTTACCATACCAAAGAAAACATCATGCGGAAAGTTCATGAGAAGGGCCAATTAGACTCTGATGGTGCGTCCATTACGCTTTTCCCTGATATCTCCCACCATACTCGGGAAAAACGGAAGGCTCTCAAGCCATTACTTGCCTTGCTACAGGAATGCAATATCTCTTATTATTGGAGCTTCCAATTCCAACTGAAGATCTGGAGAGAAGGCAAGTTATTCACCATCAGACGTCCTTCTGATATACCTGAAGTGTTATCGGCTCTCAACCTACCTGAACTTCGTACCCTGAACTGGTCTTGGTCCTACTCCCTGCCACTGGGATTTGGTTGCTCTCATGCCCCCCTCTCAGCGCAGTCAATTATGTCGGGCTCCGGGCCAACGGTGGTCTCTGGGGGCCCCAACTGATGTGTGTCTGTATGGATTTTACCTCTTTTTGGCTATCTGATACTCCTTTTTTTATAATTGCATTTTCTATTATTGCTTTTATAATGCTAAATTGTATATGCATCTTTTAGGCTGCCTTATTTGCTGCCCTCTGGTGGTGTGTGGGGTGTAGGGAAAGACTCTCGCTCTTTTGATGCCTCTATACCTGTTGTCTGGTCCGCTTGCCGTGAATATTGGGGGGTGTACCTCTCATAGTGATGGGTGTGGATGTTGTACATGTGGCAACGGGACATAATGGGAGCAGTAAGTCCTTGATTTGGTTTGTGAATTTGATCCCTACCCAGGGATCTTGGACTCCCTATGGGAGTGGCATCCTCTATTCCCTGCAAATTACTATTGCGCTTTGCTCACCTTTGATCCCTCTGGGTGTTTTTGATATTCACCCCCAGCCTCCCATGTTTTCTGTCTCCTTAATTTGATATGAGACGCTCGCTGCTTGCCCCGTTGCCACACAGTATGCCAGCATGGCTGGCGTCATGTGTTCCATGGGGGGACTTGGATGCCTCTGACTTTTTTCTCTGAGCCTTGCCCCTTATGGTGTTCACTATGTTGAGTTTTCATTTTACATGCTTGGTTGATCTTACTCTTTGATTGTTTTCAAGGTTGTGTTTTTACCTCACCCTGTCTTCATGGACTCATACCAGGGAATGGACCTCCTCCCGGGTGCCCAACAGAGTGGCCCGGCTGTTCTATCCCTCTGACTCATGTCCATATATGTCTTGCTTGGGATTCTCTGCATGCTAATAGCCCTGGTGTATGGTGGTGTCTGATGGTGGAGGGTTCCCCCTGTAGTAATATTATTATTGTTGTTGTTGTTGTTGTTGAAGGGTCCCTTCTATCTTTGAGACTTATCTCTTTGTCCCCCCCAGGTCTCCTTTCTGAGCGCCCAACGTGCATATCCACTTCCCCCCATAGGTTCACTGACCATCTGGAAAGGATCAGTGATTTCTTGGAATTTTTCCATCGTTTCTCTTCTTTTATTTTTTATTTTTCTCTTTTGTTGTTCTTTTTGGGTTTTGGGTAGCCCCGAACCCAGTGAGAGAGTTTTCTCTCTCCCGATTTTCTTTCTCCTATCACCCTTTCTACTACTCTTTTCCGATCTTACCCTTTATAGTTCTCACTCTGGAACCATGGCCAATTTTTATGTCCCAAACCAGGATCAGGTTACTTCTGTGACATGCTATCTGCGTCTTCTTGCTGAATTTGTGGAGGGTAAAATGTTGTTGGGCGTTGATTTCAGTGTAGCTTTAGAACCGCTGCTTGATTCCCAATGCTCTCAATTATCCTACAGCCATCTTCGGCATTTAAAGAAACAATTTCATGATCATCGACTTTTGGATCTCTGGCGTACAATTTACCCCAAGATCTGTAATTACACAAATTTTTGGGCCCATCAGTCCTATAGTCGAATTGACTATTTTTTTGCAAGCTCCCAGGTACTTGAGTTGTGTCCATCTCTAGATATCAGTTCTCTCATATAGTCGGATCACTCTACTCTGTTCCTAACTCTGTATCCTCTGCAAGCCCCCCGTTCTGACTGGACCTGGCACCTTAACGATACCCTTTTAGCCGATCCTACATACCAGCAGGCCATTTCCACCATGATTTGCAATTTTTTTTCTGATCACACCATGGATGAAACCCCCTTGCCGGTACAATGAGAGGCCCTCAAGGCGGTGCTGCGGGGGGTTTTCATCCAACATAGGGCTTGGCTTAAACATGAACGATCTGAGTGTATTCAAAACACCCTAAATAAGCTACATGATTTGGAAATTCATCATAAATCTTCTCCTAGAAGATGCTTGCTTGCTTTCATATCTGTGACCAGAACCTCTTTATTACAACTTTTATGAGGTTTGTCATAGTATGTACCAGCATTGTTTGGCCTTTGGCAGATACCATTTTGGGGACAAATGTGATCGCTCATTGGTGCGATCTCTACATCCTCGTACATCACCAACTTTTATCCCTTCTATTAAAACTTCCTCAGGTGACCTGACGTCGGACCCACCTCTCATCCATTAAAATCTTTTCTGGATTTTTTCTCGACCCTGTATAATCTGCCTTCTCGGGAACGGGATGGGGATTCCTCACCATTCCTCGGCCACCTTCGGGATTATGTTAATAAAACGGGTTTGCCCACCATTGATGCTGACACTAGAGATTCCTTTGAAAGCCCTTTTTCTCTAGCAGAATTGATGGGTGCTATAGTGGCGACCTCTTTGGGCAAAAGTCCTGGTGCCGATGGATTCACCCCAAAATTATATAAGACCTTCAAGGATGTTCTTTCTCCATTTTTGTTATGCGTGTTTAACTCCATCTCTGCTAATTCCTATTTTTCACCGCAAACTTTGGAAGCCCACATCTCCCTTCTCCCTAAGCCGGATAAGGACTTGAGCCTCTGCACTAGTTATCTCCCTTATTGGTGTGGATATCAAGATTTATGCCAAAATGATTGCCACCCATCTGCAGCCCCTACTCCATGATCTTGTCCATGCGGACCAGGTAGGGTTTGTGCAAGGTAGGGAAGCCTGTGATAACACCTTGAAAACTCTTTTAGTTATGAATCATGCTCAATCTGCTGGACTCCCTGCTTGCCTCTTGTCTGTCGATGCTGAGAAGGCATTTGATAGAGTGGGGTGGCCAAGAACGGCCAAACATCTCAAATAGGCTTGGGTCCCAGTCTGCAGTGGAAGATTCTTGCCCTTTATTCCTCCCCTTCCGCTAAAATTCATCTTAATGGCTCCTTAACGACAAGTTTCTCTATAGCCATGGCACCCAGCAGGGTTGTCCGTTATCTCCTCTTTTGTATGTTCTGATTAAGGAGCACTTAGCAATCGCGATTCGTACTAACCCCAACATCACACGTGTCTCCATTGGTTCACAAGAGGTAGAGTTGGCTCTTTTTGCAGACGATCTACTGTTATATGTCTCTAACCCTCATGTATCTATCTTATCAGAATTCTATCGGTACAGTGAGTTCAGCAATTTCAAGGTCAACTTGATGAAGTTTGAGATTCTAAATGTTTCTTTGCCTCCCCTTTGGCTGCATGAGCTGGGGGATAACTTTCCTTTCAAACTTTGTTTTGGATCTCTTAAATACCTGGGTAATAAATTCCCTTCCAATCCACTTCAACGCACATTGCAGGACCTTCAGAATTATGACCGTTCCTTATATTCCTGGTTTGGCCGGATCAATATATTGAAAATGGACATCTCACAGTGCTTCCTTTATTTATTTCAGACTCTTCCTATAGCCATCCCTCGACCCTTCTTTAGAACGTTGCAAACTGCTTTTACAAAGTTTATTTGGGGTCCTCGGAAACCGAGACTACATAGAAAGATCTTAACACTTACTGAGCAGAGGAGTGGGGCTGGGGCACCTGGCCTGCGTTTATACAATACAGCAGCAGTCCTTACTCGAGTGGCAAACTGGTTCCACCACATGTCTATGAAAAAGTGGGTTTTCCTGGAACAGTTCATGGCACCGTGTGATCTCTTAGCTCTTCCCTGGACGGGCCCTGAATTTCAGAGTCCGCCCTCTTCTTTACCATTTCTGAATGCTCATCTTCTGTGAACATGGGAAAATTTAGCCCTGAAGGTTGAGGTTTCCTCATTAGCTGGTCCGATGACCTCTCTGGTTGGAAAACCTCCAATTTACCCCTCTTCAATCTCACTCCCATTTCCTTTTTTGGAACAAGGCCATCCATAGGCATCTGGTACAAATACTTAATCGGGGTCGTCTTCCATTTTTCTGGCCTTCCTGCACCTTGGGTCGGGCCTCTTTTGCCCAATGGCTGGAATATAGGCAACTCTGCTTATTTATGCATATTTTGGTAATGTAGACTTACTGACCAGAGATCACACCTCTCAAATCCTTGCTCTTTCAAGATTTTCCTCCTCTGTGTCCCCTTTATGCTCTCTGTCAGAAACTCCTCTACGGTACATCTGGACCTTCCACCATATGCCTCTAGGTGAGCCGTGGATTTTGATACTCGGATGAGGACTGGCTGAAGTGCTTTACTCTTACTCCCTATTTGTCTCTGACTAGTAAAGCGCAGGAAAACAATTTCAAATTGCTCGCTCATTGGTACAGATGCCCTACCTTACTCCACAGGATTTTGCCTTCCAACCCTGATCTCTGTTGGCATTGTCATGCTGCCCCTGGCTCTCGCTTCCATATCTGTTGGGAATGCCCCCTAGTCATGCCTTCTGTGATCTTGTCCTGCGTGTTTATACCGCAGTTATAGACCAGATGTCAAACATTTTAAACGCAGACCATTGTCTGATGGCTGCCAGACTGGTTGTACCTCACCATTGGAGAACGTGCTGTGTCCCGACCCTTCTTGAGTGGGTTGAGGAGATGGACCATATTGAATGTATGGAGTCGCTTTTGGCACAGGAACTGGGCACCTCCGAACTCTGTTGTCGGACCTGGCTCTCCTGGAATATCTACAGAGAGTCCTCCACACTTTGTGATCTCTTGGCTGCTTGAACGGGAGTTCTCCTATTCCTTCCCCTCCGGGTGCCTTCCCTCTTATTCTCTCACTCCTTCTCCCCCACCCCTTTTTTTTCTCTCTCTTCTCTCTCTCTATCTCTTTCTCCCTTTTGTTCTCCTTTCCTGGGCAATTTATTGATGGAGAGGTGGGGATGTTGACTGCTGATGGTGGGCTCCATCGGTTCCCCCCCCTGGGCTGACCTCTATTACCATGTATGGTGAATCATCCCACAGGTTTCTTCTTCTTTTGATGTTTTTTATGCCTTTATTATCTGTACCCCCTAGGGGCCTGGCTTTTTTGTACAGATAGGCTGCTTGCACTTAACCTTGGGTTCTGTAATTGATGATATCCAGCTTTAGAATGTTGCAGTTTACTATTGTTTCTCACCCTTTTTGTCCATCTGGTTTCTTTTTTCTTTCTCTTTTCCCCTCTTAACCCCCATTCTGTATTATCTGTTTTGTATCTTACCTATGTTACTGTCTATGTGGATACCTTTTTTCTCTGTTTAGTTTATAAAATTTTAATAAACTCAGATTGATCTTAAAAACCTGGACATTATTTGTTTCTATATACAATTATTTGTTTCAATTTGTTTCATGGCATCTGCATAGTTACATTGATCCAAGATGGACCTTGGTAATTATGTAAAAATATCCATACCTGGAATTCCTCTTTAGAACATATAAGTAACCATGTTTCAGGTATCACAATTCATGAGCCAATAAAGGAAATGCAGATTAAGATAAAAAAAAAGAAGAACAAGAATAGGATCCCACAATAAGTTAGTTCTTGAAGACAAAATAGGGGAATATCAATAAAATGAGCCATTGATTCAGACAACTTCTTTGAAATAGGTTTTGGCAGTGGGTTGGATTTCAGATCAGGTTTCTGTGGTTCATTTTGGTGTTTACTACAGTGATTTCCAGCTTTTAGAGGCACTTCATGGGAATAGTATGTGCAAAGTTACACTGGTCCAATCTGGAGGAATATCTGTGCCTGAATTTCTTCTTTAAAAACCTGGGCATTATTTGTTTCAATGTGTTTTTGTTTACGCTTTTTCTCTTCTAAAAAAAAACTATGTGTGTGCGCTTTTAATAGTTGTATATTTACTTTAAATTCAGTCAAATTGCAACAGGGGGCTCAGGTTTTGTTCCTTAACTTTGTTTTTTTTATATCCATTACACATTTTCAGTTCATTATGTAAAGGAATGAATTACAGCTGTTGAAATTTCCTATTACCCCATACTAACAAAGGTGACACTCCTGTTACAAACGTTCTGAAGTATCTGAAAGGCTGCAGACAAGACTGCAGCTCAGCACAACATGTTTTTTTCATATTGAATAAATCTGTGTTAATGTTCTGTACTATACACAAAATTAGTTGTGTGATACATGCTACTGAACAAGAAAAAAGGACTAATTTATGTATTCAGTAGAGCCTGGCGTTGCTCTTTTTTTTCAAAAAATCAAGGTCAGAGCAAATGTGAACCAAATCACTACTTGATTTTTTCCCCCCTTTTTATAGTCACTGTTTTGCCAGTTTCCTTTTTTACTGTTTTGCTTTCGCTATCAAGACAATTAGTATTCATGTAAAGCAAAAACTGGAAGAGAACATTCTGATTAGCTCAGTGTTGTTCTTTTGTAAGGTGTCATATAAAACAGGTACAAAAAGCACTGGCAAATATTCTGCGAATGTCCAGCTAACACAACTCCTTTGCTCATGAATGTCTTGTTACTGCTTTCCTTGGTGTTCATAAAGCAGAACAAACATTTAAATAATGATTGCATTCCTACTGTATAGCCTATGTACAGGAACTGTCTGATAATGGAGAGTAAACAGATTGGTATGAACATAGCAGGGGGCCTACATGCCTGCATCTTTCTTGTAATGGGGATACAAGCTTGTGTGTCTCCTATAAGTCTAGTGTGGTCATAGGTTTTGTTGCTTTCTAAAGCAAAACAACAACAAAAAAGGTCTAGCAGATTATCTAATACACTGTATACAGAATGCTAAGGTTAAATTTGTCTTTAAATTGCTTGTGAACCATGTATTGTCCTGCTATTTTACTTTTTGTTTTGTGAATTATGTTTGCACAGTAATTGTCATTTTTCTTTTGCACATGTAAATTCTGAAATTCAGCATGTAGACTAGGTTTGCACTAGTGTGACTTTGATTTTCAGTGTGATTTTTTTTTTAGTGCAATATGCATTTTTATGGATTTTCATGCTATTGCATTTTTTTTAGGGGAAGGAAACTGCATGTATATTTTTTTTGCAGTAAGGCACATTGAGAACCTATTCAAAAAGAATTGGCTGCCTTAGTTTTACATTCCTCAATGCATAAAAAGTGTAATGAACCCCCCTGTGGGCAGGGGGATTATCAAAATTTGGAAGCCCCCCCCCCCCTCTCCCTACAGCAATGAGTAAGTTCTTTAATGTAGTAGCAGTAGTTATTTAATTAAAAAAAAGACACACAATTTAAATTCATCACCAATCACGTTGTGCATGCCTGCCGATCCACTGAATGAAAAAAACCTGCTGCCTTCTGTCACTTTCAAACCCATAACTTGACTCCTGCTAAATGTCATCTCCTGGTCCGCAATATAAGCAAAGAAGGTCTCTGGTTGACATCACTGACCACACAAGGACATGACCATATTCAGTCAATTACATCACAGGGATTTATTTACTACTGTCTTTTTTCTTGAATTAATAGTGATTGTATTTACCCCTTATTCAGTTACATCTTCCAGATTCCAGTAAGCCCCACTTCTTCACTCACAGACTCCCCCAACTACCAGGCCAGGGTTGTGGTGAAGGGGCCCTTGTTCTCTAGTGCAGATGCATTTTTTAAATATACATATACTGCATAGGTCAGTTAGGATGTCATTAAATATGAATGGCAACACACTGCACTTCATTGCATAAGGAGGGGTGGGCTCCCTCCAGGCATACCTGCCCTCAATATATCCATTATTTTATATGTGTGCCTACCATGGAGGCTCTCAAAATGTATAGAGTTAGGACTGCAGAAAATACTAGTGTACCGTGATGTGGCCTTGCAAATGTGTGCAAATAAAACCCCTGGTTTTAATGTGAACTGTTGCACAGGACAGTTTGATTTGTTGCAGGCTGGCTGGTAAGTTGACTCAATTATAGCAAACTCTGTACTCCTGTGCTGGGGATGGACTCAGCAAAGGCTATGGTAACAATTCAGATGTCCTGGAATATGCACTCCTTGCTGCCCTCAAAGTACCGGGGTAGTCCAAAGTCACTGGATACAAAGAAAAAAAAACAGAGGGCATACCGGCCAAGTGCATTATCAGAAAAAAATATTTATTAAAAGGATAAAAAGTAAGTATCATACTCACAATTGACATACAGGACAAAAGCACATCACACTAAACAGCGGTGTCCAATCCACACTGCATATAAGTCCAAAAATGAAACCCTGGACTTCCAACTGGCTAATGCATTTCAAGGACTCAGCCTCTTTCTCAGAGCCAACACACTGAGAGTCTGTACCTCTCTTATAAATGCTAGCTAATGCAGATTCAGAAAATATCCATCCCCGGTGAGCCCAGGAGCGGAGACTGAGGTCACATGAGTTGTTCTTACATGTCATCATAAATTGAATGTAAACATAGATGCAAATATCATTTGAGCAATACCACATCAAATAAATGTTAAATTGACCACAAAACACATAAAAATATAAAAAACACACCTAGAAAGCATGGAAGATATATGCAGAAAGTATATTTATGTAAAGATGGAATGCATGTGTGTGTATGTGTGTGTGTATATATATATATATATATATATATATATGAAAAAGCAATCTCACAGAGACACACACAAAAAAAAGAACTTTTTGTACTTAGAGGATGATATAGGTGTTCATAGTAGTACTGCTATTGTTAATATTAGCGGCACCCATGCTGATCAGCAGCTGGTAATATTAAACAGGAAGACTGTGTGGGAAAAAAAAAAATTATCTAATGCACAGGAGAAAGGATCAGTGAAAGATGTACAAATGGCTGTGAACTTGCATAACTGTGTGTGTGCATTGAGACATTTGTGAAGGATCACTTGGACCTCTCAGGATGGATGGAAAACACAGTAGGGGTGTTGGTAGAGTGGGATATGGATCCCTGTTGGAGTGGCTGGAACGGATGCCAGAGTGTGCGGTCCATGCACACATGCCGGCCGGTGCACTCCAGACTAATGAACCCCGCCTCTCTCAAACAGGAAAAGCGGATGTGTATGCACTTCACTGCTTGCTAATGGGCTCACACCGTGAAGTCACATGACTGAAGAGTCTCCCGAGGAAGGTGGGTGCCAATGCGCTCCACCGAGAGCCAATGGGAGCATGTCTGAGGGTCATGTGACCGCACCCACGAAGGTGGTGAGAGCCGACGAGCTCGATCTGGATCAGATGGGCTGGCAGGGAGGAGAACAGAACAAAGATGAAAGAGGATGAATGAAAAACGAATGATATACAAATGCCTGATAATGTGGTATTCACTAGAGCAGTGAAGGTGGAAACATGTTGGATGTCTCTAATGATGTATCTGGTGAAATAACTGATGAGAATGGGTGCCCCCTGGGTATAGAGAAGAGGACTGCTAATCAGATAAAAATTTTGAAATTTATAATAATAAATAATGAATAAGTCAAGTAGAGGTCAGATATTAGATATTAATATTAAAAGTATTAATGACAATGATATCCACAATGGGTAAACCTATAGTAGTATTTATGTATTTAGGCTTAAAATGAGTTTTAGAACGGATGTTTCCATCCATGTCAGCCTGTAATTCTAGATCTAGAAAGACTAAACATTTCTACTACATGCATGAACCCAATATTAAATGGATTGTTGTTACAGTATTGTAAGAACCCTTCAAGTTGCTCATCTGATCCATGCCAGATGATGAGAACATCATTGATATATCTGGCATACAACACCAGATTCACCGAAAAGGATTATTGTTCCATATAGACTCTTCTTCCCAGTACCCCATAAACAAGTTGGCATAACTGGGGGCAAACCTGGCCCCCATAGCCGTGCCTCTAATTTGTCTATACAAGGTGCCTATAGAGGAGAAATAATGGTGCATAAGGGTGTAATAAATTGCTTTCTGCAAGAAAATGGCCTGTACAGGAGAGATGTTGATGCTCTTTAGAAAATGTTGAATGGCTAGCATTCCGTACTGATGGTCTATGGACGTGTAAAGAGATGTGACATCTAAGGAGAGTCATTTGAATTCTGCGGACCAGGTGAATGAAGATAGAATGTCTAACATAAATCCAGAATCTCTGACATATGAAGGTAGACTAGTAACTAAATCTTGAAGAAAATGGTCACTGTAGCATCCTAGATTACTGGTAATGCTGTCAATACCAGCTATAATCAGTCTTCCTGGGGGATTCACCAAATCCTTGTGAATCTTTGGTATAAGATAAAAGTATGGAGTCAATGGATGTTGTTTGAACAAAAATGAATACTCGTTTTTGGATAATACCTTGTTCATAACAGCTTCATCTAATACCTCTCTTACGGATTCCTTATATTCTGGCAGAGGATCTCTAGGAAACTTTTCATAAGTGTTAAGGTCTCCCAACAGTCTTTGAGCTTCAACAAGATAAGCATCTCCATCCTGGATGACCAGTCCACCCCCTTTATCTGCTTGTCTGATTATTACATACTCCCTATTTTGATCAGGGTCATCGTAGCTGAAAAGTTATCTCCTTCGACTATATAAGGGCAATATTTGGAGTTTTTACTGTTGATGAACAGACTTTTATGGTAGTTATGCCCACATATCCTCTTATTTTCCTCCAGCACAACTTTCCTTTTGCCCAGTGGGGAAAGAAGGTGGATGTGGGTTTAAAATCCGTATGTATAACATCATCCTTCTCTATTCTATATGGGCTGGTGATATGATCAAGTGAAAAACCATCACAAGCTCCCTCTTGAAATAAATGTTCCAACATAGGGAGCGCGGAGTGATTACTAATGGAGCTGGTGTTACACAGCTGTTCATGTTGGGGAGTATCATCAACTGGATGTTCCTTTTTGAGAGCTAAATATCATTTGAGGAAAAAAGATGTTTGCATCTATGTTTACATTCATTTTATGATGACATGTAAGAACAACTCATGTGACATCAGTCTCCACCCCTGGGCTCACCGGGGATGGCCCACATGTATTTTCTGAGTCTGCATTAGTTAGCATATATAAGAGAAGTACAGACTCTCAGTGTGTTGGCTCTGAGGAAGAGGCTGAGTCCTTGAAACACATTAACCAGTTGGAAGTCCAGGGTTCCATTTTTGGACTTATATGCATTGTGGATTGGACACTGCTGTTTAGTGTGCTGTGCCTTTGTCCTGTATGTCAATTGTGAGTACGATACTTACCTTTTAGACTTTTAATAAATATTTTTTACGATAATGCACTAGGCCAGTGCGCCCTCTGTTTGTTTTCTTTGTATCCACTTGCTGGTAAGTTGAGCTGGGAATTTTTCTTTGTTGTTTGATATGCATCACCCTTCCATGTGCACCTTGCTGCAAAGGCCAATTATAGGTTAGGGCAGTTGCCTTTGCTTGTATTATTGATTAACCACCTCTTACCTGGCCAACGTACATAAATGGCCAGGTGAGAGCTCCCCCGATCTGAGTGGATGTTCCTGTACGTCCTTCAGAAGAGGTTACTGTGCACAGCCCCGCAACTCTGCGATGGCTGTTTCCCTCGGACACAGCACATCACAGATCGGGATATGGGCTGTCTGATTGGCCCTCCTGATCAAGTGATTGCTGTGTCCAATCACAGCCATCTCTGAATGTCAATAGACTCATGTGTCTGTAGCTGTTTCTCTTCGTTGATCTCTGTGAGAGCTCAGTGGTGGAGGAACTGGAGGAAGCTGCAGACTGTGACAGCTGATCTCTGCAGCTGATGATTTTATTGATCAGTTACACAGATCTGCAGCCATCCCACACCAGTGCACCAAGCACCATTTCCCCCTGTCCACATGTCAACATCTGTCACTCGTGTCCCACAAACATCTGTCACAGTGTACAGTGCACAAAAACATATGTCAGTGTACAATGCACAAAAACATCTGTCACAAAAAAACGCTGCGCAAATACCGTGGCATTAAAAAAAAAATTGCAAAGCCCACAATGTTATTTTCACAGGTAAATGCTGCTATCTGCTTCTCCACTCTAAACTACAACAACACAGGGACTCCTGTTAATTTCAGAACAAATAATGTATACAGTTGTGTTCAAAATAATAGCAATCAGACATCACTAACCTGATCAATGTTTTTGGTAGAAATGATGCATGGCAAATAATTTACTAGCAGGTGTAGTAGAGTAATAGAAATCCAACAGACCCAACAGTCATGACATGCATGCTGCTGATTCTGTGTAATTGAATCACTAATTGAAAGGGGCATGTTCAAAATAATAGCAGTGTGGAGTTTTATTAGTGAGGTCATTCATTCTTTGAAAAACAGGTGGCAATTATTGCCCTTATTTAAGGAAGGAAGGCAGCAAATGTTGTACATGCTGGTTACAGTGCAATTCTCTCTGAAATTCTGAGGAAAATGGGTCGTTCCAGAAATTGTTCAGAAGAACAGCGTACCTTGATTAAAAAGTTGATTGGAGAGGGGAACACATATAAAGAAGTGCAGAAAATGACAGGCTGCTCAGCTAAAATGATCGGAAATGCTTTAAAATGGCAACCAAAAGCTGCCAACAATCAGCTCCAGGAAGATCAGAGAAGGTCTAAAGTTATCTGTGAGTACTGTTACTATTAGAAGACGCCTATGTGAAGCCAAGCTATCTGCAAGAAGCCCCTGCAAAGTCCCACTGTTGAAAAAAAGACATGTGCTGAAGAGGTTACAATTTGCCAAAGAGCACATTGACTGGCCTAAAGAGAAATGGCGCAACATTTTGTGGACTGATGAAAGTAAGATTGTTCTTTTTGGGTCTAGTGGACGGAGACAGTTTGTCAGATGACCCCCAAACACTGAATTCAAGCCACAGTACACTGTGAAGACAGTGAAGCATGGTTGCGCAAGCATCATGATATGGGGATGTTTCTCATACTACGGTGTTGGGCCTATTTATCGCATACCAGGGATCATGGATCAGTTTGAATACATCAGAACACTTGAAGAGGTCATGCTGCCTTATGCTGAAGAGGAAATGCCCTTGAAATGGGTGTTCCAAGAAGACAACGACCCCAAACACACCAGTAAACGTGCAACATCTTGGTTCCAGACCAACAAGATTGACGTTATGGAGTGGCCAGCCCAATCCCCAAATCTTAATCCAATAGAAAACTTGTGGGGTGACATCAAAAATGCAGTGTCTGAGGCAAAACCAAGAAAAAGAGAAGAACTGTGGAATGTAGTCCAATCATCCTGGCTAGAAGTTGGTTGACACCATGCAACACAGATGTACAGCAGTTCTCAGAAACAGTGGTTATACAACTAAATATTAAGTGATTCAAAGGAAAGCAAAATCTTCAAACATATTTCAGTTTATATAGTGAATGTTTGAGTTTGTAAAGAAAAATACAAACACTGCTATTTTTTTGAACAGTCTAATATTCACTTATCCTCAATGTATGTAGAGGAACAACACAAATTTGATATTTTTCTTCATGTTTTGATTTGGAATAGAATGTGTAGTGTTCCCAATGCATTTGTGTGTATGGAAATAAAAGCTAATAGAAGGATTTTCAACACACTGCTATTATTTTGAACACAATTGTATATCTATTTGTCTGTTGATTAGTTCTCATCTCTAGTTGCACTCTTTTTTATGACTGTAGCCTGTGTCTGGTCTGTGTTTGAGAAACATCCCCCCTATTCATGTGATCCTTATCAGTTCCTAATTGGGGCGGAGAAGAGTGCTCATTTGACTATCTCTCTATAAATGTAGATCAGCTCATGGGGAGAAATCACAGATGGGGTGCTGCTTTTGCATGAGTGCTGCTTTGATGGAGTGCTAAGACGCAGTTAAACACAGCAGTTGAACTAAAGCAGGATAACTCAAGCAGCAGGAAGATACAACAACAAGAAACTCTACTGCATGCTGGACAGACTGCAAGCAAACACCCTGGGAAACATCTCTTCCAAGTCTGAAACCCACTCCGTGTACCTTTTTAATATGTCTCATCTACTCCTCCTTTTCATATTACTTTCCTGCGCTCCCAAAATCTCACTTCTTTACCCCTCTGCTCCACCCCAAAACTTGTACATCTCACCCTCACTGCTACCATCTCCCTACTACTGCTCTCATCACCTCCTGCTGATACTTCACTCTCCTGCTGACCCAAACACCAGGACTGGAAGGCATGTGCACTCGTGTACATCCTGCTCCCATGTTACTTTCCTCATCCTTCTTCTCCTAACCTCTGGGGATATCTCCCCAAATCCTGGTTCTCCACTATCTCACCCCCACACCAGGCTTCCTCTTTCTTCCAGGAATAGCCGCAATCCCGTCAATTTAATATCGGTCCCCGTGCTCCCAAAAACCACACTCTCGTTTTTATGTGCGCTCTGGAATGCCCTCTCTGTCTGTAATAAGCTCACCTCTGTCCATAACCTTTTTGTCTCCAGCTCCCTTAACCTTCTAGCAATTACAGGAACCTGGCTTCAAGCAGCAGATTCTGCTTCTCCCACAGCACTTTCCAATGGAGGCCTCCTCTGGACCCACTCACCCAGACCCAGTGGTCGGAAAGGTGGTGGAGTTGGTTTGCTTCTATCCCCACTCAGCACCTTTCAAGTCCTCCATAACCCTCCCTCGCTATCCTTCTCTTCTTTCGAGACTCGCTGCATCCGGCTGTTTTCTCCCATTTCTCTGAGGATTGCAGTGATCTATCGGCCTCCTGGACCAGTGTCCCGCTTTCTTGATGATTTCTCCACCTGGCTACCCTACTTTCTCTCCTCTGAACTACCCACTATCATTCTCAGAGGTTTTAACATCCCTATTAATGTCAACAACCCGGCTACATCCCAGCTCTTCAACATAACCTCATCTTTTGCATTAGCACAATGTATACAGTCCTCCACTCACTCTGATGGGAATACATTAGACTTTGTTTTCTCCCATCTTTGCACTCCCTACAACCTCACAAACACCCCCTTTCCTCTCTCTGATCATAATCTCATCACCTTCACAGTGTCCTCATTTTCAAACACCTATCCCTCCAAGCAGCAAACAATTATCCGCAGAAACCTTCACAACTTGCTCTTTTCCACTCTGCAACTGACCAACTCTACAACAGAATCTTTACCCTGTCCTGCCCTGACCTGGCCACTGCTGTCTATAACAATGCTTTCATCCACATTAGACTCACTTGCTCCTCTAACAACACAAAGCATCAGGCCACGACCATTACAACCTTGGCAGACTGATGACACCAGGAATCTTAAACGACATAGTCATGCGCTGGAGCGATTGTGGCGTAAAACCAAACCTCAACAAGCATTCACCCTATAAAAATCTGCTCTCTTAACATACAAGATCTCCCTTCATGCTGCCAAACAAGCCTACTTTGTCACTCTTATTAATACCTTGTCATCCAGTCCTCGTCTCTTCTCTACTTTTAACTCTCTACTTTCTCCACCTCCACCCCCACCCAGTACCTCACTCACTGCTCACGAGATTGCAAATCATTTCAAAAACAAGATTGACGCAATTCGTAGGGGCATCGCCACTGCACAGACATCCATCCCACTAAGCATACCTTTTATTAAACCTCCCTCAACACTTTCCTCTTTTGACCTTGCTACTACGGAAGAGGTCACTAAGGTTTTCTCAGAAGCTCGTCACACTACCTGCCCCCTGGATCCTGTCCCCTCACAACTACTACGGTCACCCTCTTCTTCCATCCTATGCTCCCTCACTCACATCTTCAATCTTTCCTTCTCTACTGGTGCCTTCCCCTCCCCTCTAAAGCATGCGCACATCACTCCCATACTTAAAAAGCCCTCCCTGGACCCCACCACCATGAACAACTTAAGACCTATCTCCCTGATGCTATTTACCTCTAAACTCCTAGAACGCTTAATCTACAATCACCTGAGCTCCCACCTCACTGACAACAACCTTCTTAACCCTTTACAGTCTGGCTTTTGCTCACTCCACTCCACTGAAACTGCCCTAATAAAACTCACTAATGATCTACTAACTGCTAAAACCAATGGCCACTACTCCATACTCTTACTACTTGACCTCTCTGTGGCTTTTGATACGGTTGACCATCCCCTCCTCCTCAAAAAACTCCACTCTCTTGGCCTCAGAGACTCTGCTCTCTCCTGGTTCTCCTCCTAGCTATCGCAGCGCTCCTTCAGTGTTACCTATAATGCTGCCTCCTCCTCTTCACTCCCTCTTTCTGTAGGGGTCCCTCAAGGATCTGTCCTTGGTCCCCTTCTCTTCTCCATCTACACTTCCTCCCTTGGTCACTTGATAAATTCCCATGGCTTTAAGTACCATCTCTATGCTGATGACACACAAATCTATCTCTCTACCCCTCACCTCACCCCTTCTGTCTCCTCTCGCATCACTAACCTACTAAGTGACATATCGGCATGGATGTCACTGCACTTCCTCAAACTCAATCTTTCCAAAACTGAGCTCTTAGTATTCCCCCCAGCCCGTACCCCCTCCCCTGACTTCTCCATCAAGATCAGTAACACAGTCATCAGTCCCTCCCCTCATGCCAGGGTACTAGGTGTAATCCTAGACTCCGATCTGTCCTTTCAGCCCCAAATCCAATCACTGTCCAAATCTTGTAGACTTCACCTCCGCAACATCTCCAGGATATGCCCGTTCCTAACCTCGGAAACCATTAAGCAACTTCTCCACTCCCTTGTTATATCTCGCTTTGACTATTGTAACTCCCTCCTCATTGGCCTACCTTTATCGCAAGCTATCCCCTCTTCAGTCTATCATGAATACTGCTGCCAGAATTATCCACCTTACTAACCGTTCTGTATCTGCCACCCCTCTCTGCCAGTCCCTCCACTGGCTTCCCGTTGCCCAACGGATAAAATTCAAAACACTATCAATAACGTATAAAGCCATTTATAAGTCTGCCCCAAATTACATAACCGATCTTGTTTCTAAATATCACCCAAACCATACTCTCCGCTCCTCGCAAGACCTCCTACTCTCTAGCTCCCTTGTCTCCTCCTCCCATGCTCGTCTCCAGGACTTCTCCAGAGCTTCCCCCATCCTCTGGAACTCTCTACCCCAATTTATCAGACTATTGCCTGCTCTGCTCACTGTTAGGCGATCTATGAAAACCTATCTCTTCAGGGAACCCTATCCTGCCCTCAGCTAATACTAGAATCTTCTACTCTTCCAACCAGTCCATCCCCCACAGTTACTACCTTTTGTACCATTAGCCCCCCCCTCCTAGATTGTAAGCTCCAAGGAGCAGGGCCCTCATATCCCTCTTGTATTGAACTGTATTGTTGCTGTATTGTCTCCAGTTATATTGTAAAGTGCTGAGCAAACTGTTGGCGCTATATAAATCCTGTATAATAATAATAATAATATAGGGCCTCTGCTAAAAAAATGTAATGTTCGGGGGTTCTAAGTAATTTTTTGGTAAAAATACTGATTTTTACTTGTAAACAAAAGTGCCAGAAGAAAAGTGGATAATGGCCAAAGATGCCTGAAGGAAAAAAAGTCTTACACATTTGGTATCCCCATATTCAGAAGTAGCAGAATGTGTTTTGGGGTGTACTTGCAAGTATGCCTATGCCATGTGAGAAATAACTTGTTAACATGATGTTTTTTGAAAAAAAATAACTTTCTTTATTTTCTAAAGAATTGTGGGAAAAAATTACAACTTCAAAAAACTCACTATGTCTCTTTCTAAATACCTTGATATGTTTATGCTCTAAAAAGGGGGTGGGGGGTACTTGTACTGTCCTGGCTTGTTAGTGTCTCAAGAAATGAGATAGACCGTCAGTACATCAGGTGCGATGAATTTGCAATGGTTGGTACCATAGCTTGTGTAACTTTCACACAGACCAAATAATACACACTGATTTGGGTTATTTTTACCAAAGCAATGTAGCAGTATAAATTATGGTCAAAATTTATGAAGAAAAGTTACTTATTTGCAAATTTTCTAATAGAAACCAAGAAAAACGTGTTTTTTTCAAACTTTTCAGTATTTTTTCATTATAATGCAAAGAAAAAAACCCAGTGGTGATTAAATGCCACAATAAGAAAGCTCTATTTGTGTGCAAAAAAAAGTAAACATTTCATAAGGGTACAGTGTTGCATGACTAATTGTCATTCAAAGTGTAAGAGCGCTGAAATTTGGCCTGGGCAGGAAGGGGGTGAAAGTGCCCATTATTAAGGTGGTTAATTAGTGAGGGGGTGTACCTAACATGAACTGTTAGACAGAACATTTTGCTTTATTGCAGGCTGACTGGTAAGTTGAGCTGGGAATTTTTCTATGTTGTTTGTCACCGCAATGCATGCCTGTGTTTTAGGCTGTAATGTTTTGTTGAATAAATGATTGGCACTGCACTGCACATACAAGTGTCTAGCCAAGAGTTTACATGCTATGCAGTAATGAACAATACAGCGTGCATTTTTTGCAGTACTTACTAGTGTAAATCCAGTCACTGTGCCCTTTACAGTCCTGTGAAGCTAATTGGCTGTGTTTTTCCTAAAATTAGCATTTTTTTTTATATAACAAGCCTGGCTCGCCTACTTCAAGCCTGAATAACATATAACGAACACGAAATGAATGTAAAGGAAAGTGAAGTGCTGCTTTATAATTAATAGAATATAATACAAGCACAAAGATGGTAAAATAAGGTGTATCAGAAGTTATAGTTAGGGCCTAAGTGTTCACAGGTTTTGAGACAAGTATGCAATCTGCAAAAGCTGAAGCTATATAATGATTGGGTTATTCACCTTTATCTGGACATGCATAAACGTCTCTACAAAATAGCAGCTTCCATTTTTAAACAAGACAGCACTATCAAGCATTTTCTTATTTTTTAAGTTTAATTTGCAGAGCTTTCATTGCCACTTTTTGTTGGAGGGGGCAGCAATCCATCTACATACAAACGCAGTCGGGTTTCTTGCTAAAATGGTAACACAGTTTTAGTAGAGGACATTTTGTGAAGAATCTTTATTGCCATATTACATTTCTGTAGATCAGACTCTGGCAAAGTCATTTGACCTATACATCTAGTACAATACTATTGTAAATATTATGCCATTTAAAATCCATACACACAAAAAGTATTGACGATGAGAGAAAACAGATCATAAAAGCGGTTACCATTTTATGAGTCACACCAGCTTTTTCACATGAATCAGCACTTAACTCATACCAGTATTCTTTTATTGTTTATTTTATTGTTTGACAAGTATCTGTAGTAATGTTTCTTGTGTTTCTTTGCACAGAAATGATATACAATTACTCACACCATTCTAAGTCATTGAACCATTCTCTCAGAAAGCTTATTCGAATCTGAAGTTAACCCATACAATGAAACACACAGAAAATAACAAAAAGGGAGCAGATGATTTGATTTATGAATTGTCTCTTTATACAAGTGCAGGCTCTTCAGTTCTGCTTGATTGTTTGCTTAGTGCAAACATAAATGGTAAAATGTAATAGTACATTAACACAGGTGATGTAAGAAAAAGCATCATGGATGCTTCTGGTACTTTTGGCAGGGTTCCTTCTGGATTCCAAATAGAGGCCTCAGGGGGCAAAAAGGTAATCTTAATACATAGAATGTAAAACCAAGCCCGCAGAACACAAGAGCCTATGGGGTGGTTTTACAAAAAGGCAAACAGACTGTGCACTTTGCAAGTGAAGTTGCACTCATTTTCCACAGAACTTAAATAAATGTTGTAAACTGTCACTTTGTTCAGAGTACCCTATCCTGTGCAAGAAATTGAAAAAAAACAGTTTTGATTGGATGATGGAAATCAGCAGAGCTTCACCACATTTTCTAAGCTCTGGGGAAAATTAGTGCAACTGCACTTATAAAGTGCATATTCTATTTGCCTTAAGTGAAACCACCCCTGTGTCAAGGAATTTGGCTCAGTACACTCTTTCAGACCTAACATTAAGAGTTTTGCTTAAAGTGGAACTTTACACTTCTTCTGCCTCCCCAACTTTCATTTTAAAATTTATGTTTACTTTTTCAAAGCAATATTCTTGCTGGGTTGGTTGTGTCAGGCTCCCTTCCACTTCTTTTTCATTGAGTGGGGAGTATGTCATCATTAGAGATGAGCGAAGTATTCAAAAATTCGATTCGGCTGATTCGGCGAATTCACGGAATAAATTAGATTCGAGTCGAATATATTCGCTGCGAATTTAACTTATAAAAAGGGTGTTTCTAGGCTTCAGAGAGCCTTTATATTAGTGAAGAACACTGTACCTTTAATTTAAATGCCCTTGGAGTCTGCTGGGGAAGAGAAATAATACTGTCAGTCAGTATGACATGCAGATGAGTGCCGTCGATCTTAGAATCACCGCACACTTCACTCATTTGGGCAGTCACGGGGCCAAAACCAGAGTGTGGAGCCACAGTGTGGCGGTGGAGGCAGCAGCAATGGGAGGCCATACAGCAACCTATGACAAAATGGAACCCACCAGCAGTGTGAGGAGACCTGAAAGTGGCACATGGCAGAGTGTGGCGATGGAGACAGCAGCAATGGGAGGCCGTACAGGGACCCATGAGACACTCTGGACCTGGCAGCAGCATGAGGAGGCGGTACGGGGGCCCATGGCAGATTACGGGCCTGGCAGCAGCAATGGGAGGCCCGTAATCTGCCAGCACCCTATGACAAAATGGAACCCACCAGCAGTGTGAGGAGACCTGAAAGTGGCACATGGCAGAGTGTGGCGATGGAGACAGCAGCAATGGGAGGCCGTACAGGGACCCATGAGACACTCTGGACCTGGCAGCAGCATGAGGAGGCGGTACGGGGGCCCATGGCAGATTACGGGCCTGGCAGCAGCAATGGGAGGCCCGTAATCTGCCAGCACCCTATGACAAAATGGAACCCACCAGCAGTGTGAGGAGACCTGAAAGTGGCACATGGCAGAGTGTGGCGATGGAGACAGCAGCAATGGGAGGCCGTACAGGGACCCATGAGACACTCTGGACCTGGCAGCAGCATGAGGAGGCGGTACGGGGGCCCATGGCAGATTACGGGCCTGGCAGCAGCAATGGGAGGCCCGTAATCTGCCAGCACCCTATGACAAAATGGAACCCACCAGCAGTGTGAGGAGTCCTGAAAGTGGCACATGGCAGAGTGTGGCGATGGAGACAGCAGCAATGGGAGGCCGTACAGGGACCCATGACACACTCTAGACCTGGCAGCAGCATGAGGAGGCGGTACGGGGGCCCATGGCAGATTACGGGCCTGGCAGCAGCAATGGGAGGCCCGTAATCTGCCAGCACCCTATGACAAAATGGAACCCACCAGCAGTGTGAAGAGACCTGAAAGTAGCACATGGCAGAGTGTGGCGATGGAGACAGCAGCAATGGGAGGCCGTACAGGGACCCATGAGACACTCTGGACCTGGCAGCAGCATGAGGAGGCGGTACGGGGGCCCATGGCAGATTACGGGCCTGGCAGCAGCAATGGGAGGCCCGTAATCTGCCAGCACCCTATGACAAAATGGAACCCACCAGCAGTGTGAGGAGACCTGAAAGTGGCACATGGCAGAGTGTGGCGATGGAGACAGCAGCAATGGGAGGCCGTACAGGGACCCATGAGACACTCTGGACCTGGCAGCAGCATGAGGAGGCGGTACGGGGGCCCATGGCAGATTACGGGCCTGGCAGCAGCAATGGGAGGCCCGTAATCTGCCAGCACCCTATGACAAAATGGAACCCACCAGCAGTGTGAGGAGACCTGAAAGTGGCACATGGCAGAGTGTGGCGATGGAGACAGCAGCAATGGGAGGCTGTACAGGGACCCATGAGACACTCTGGACCTGGCAGCAGCATGAGGAGGCGGTACGGGGGCCCATGGCAGATTACGGGCCTGGCAGCAGCAATGGGAGGCCCGTAATCTGCCAGCACCCTATGACAAAATGGAACCCACCAGCAGTGTGAGGAGACCTGAAAGTGGCACATGGCAGAGTGTGGCGATGGAGACAGCAGCAATGGGAGGCCGTACAGGGACCCATGAGACACTCTGGACCTGGCAGCAGCATGAGGAGGCGGTACGGGGGCCCATGGCAGATTACGGGCCTGGCAGCAGCAATGGGAGGCCCGTAATCTGCCAGCACCCTATGACAAAATGGAACCCACCAGCAGTGTGAGGAGACCTGAAAGTGGCACATGGCAGAGTGTGGCGATGGAGACAGCAGCAATGGGAGGCCGTACCGGGTGCCCATGAGACACTCTGGACCTGGCAGCAGCATGAGGAGGCGGTACGGGGGCCCATGGCAGATTACGGGCCTGGCAGCAGCAATGGGAGGCCCGTAATCTGCCAGCACCCTATGACAAAATGGAACCCACCAGCAGTGAGAGGAGACCTGAAAGTGGCACATGGCAGAGTGTGGCGATGGAGACAGCAGCAATGGGAGGCCGTACAGGGACCCATGAGACACTCTGGACCTGGCAGCAGCATGAGGAGGCGGTACGGGGGCCCATGGCAGATTACGGGCCTGGCAGCAGCAATGGGAGGCCCGTAATCTGCCAGCACCCTATGACAAAATGGAACCCACCAGCAGTGTGAGGAGACCTGAAAGTGGCACATGGCAGAGTGTGGCGATGGAGACAGCAGCAATGGGAGGCCGTACAGGGACCCATGAGACACTCTGGACCTGGCAGCAGCATGAGGAGGCGGTACGGGGGCCCATGGCAGATTACGGGCCTGGCAGCAGCAATGGGAGGCCCGTAATCTGCCAGCACCCTATGACAAAATGGAACCCACCAGCAGTGTGAGGAGACCTGAAAGTGGCACATGGCAGAGTGTGGCGATGGAGACAGCAGCAATGGGAGGCCGTACAGGGACCCATGAGACACTCTGGACCTGGCAGCAGCATGAGGAGGCGGTACAGGGGCCCATGACAGATTACGGGCCTGGCAGCAGCATGAGGAGTCGGTACGGGGGCCCATGGCAGATTACAGGCCTGGCAGCAGCAATGGGAGGCCCGTAATCTGCCAGCACCCTATGACAAAATGGAACCCACTAGCAGTGTGAGGAGACCTGAAAGTGGCACATGGCAGAGTGTGGCGATGGAGACAGCAGCAATGGGAGGCCGTACAGGGACCCATGAGACACTCTGGACCTGGCAGCAGCATGAGGAGGCGGTACGGGGGCCCATGGCAGATTACGGGCCTGGCAGCAGCAATGGGAGGCCCGTAATCTGCCAGCACCCTATGACAAAATGGAACCCACCAGCAGTGTGAGGAGACCTGAAAGTGGCACATGGCAGAGTGTGGCGATGGAGACAGCAGCAATGGGAGGCCGTACAGGGACCCATGAGACACTCTGGACCTGGCAGCAGCATGAGGAGGCGGTACAGGGGCCCATGGCAGAGTGGCGAAGCGTAAGCAGCTTAAACTGAAGGCCATACAGAGGCCTATGTTAAAAATAATAACATGTTTGGGGCATGAGTCATTGCGGATTTAGTCAGTTGTGTCAGGAACTGGTGGTTTGAAATCCAGACTAATCCACGCCTGATTCATTTTCACAAACGTGAGTCTCTCCACACTTTGGGTGGACAGTCGTGTCCTCCGCGGAGTTACAATACCTCCTGCCGCACTAAACACACGCTCCGATGCCACGCTACTGGCCGGGCATGACAGCCTTTCAAGGGCAAATTCAGCTAGTTGGGGCCAAAGGTCAAGTTTCGTTGCCCAGTAGTCAAGGGGATTGTCAACCTCGGTTGGCAGGGTGCTGTCCAAGTAGGCCCAAGCCTGTTGTTTGAGGTCCTGCTCCAGGTCCACCTGATGCTGATGCTGCTGCGGCTGGTTAGTAGTTTCCTCACTGCGCTGGTGAAGAAAGCTACTCATCATCGACTGCAGACTGAGGCAGCCGCTGCTGGTGGAGCTGCCACTGCTCCTACCACCCCACCCCTCCCCTGCTGCCATGGCAGCGGAACGTGAGCGCACAGGGCCCACAGTGTCTGAGGATGGACGTTGGCGCAGAAAGGCAGAGACCAACTGACTACATAGGTGGTTTTTATAGTACGTTATTTTGGCCTCCCTCTCAGCAGGTGTGAAAAAGGCCACCATTTTTGAACGGTAGCGAGGGTCCAACAAGTTGGACAGCCAAAAGTCATCCCTTTGTCTGATGGTTATTATTCGGCTGTCGCTACGCAAGCAACCGAGCATGCTATGGGCCATTTGTGCCAAGGAATGCGAGGGACTCCCTGCCTCCATCTCCACAGCATACTGCCACGGTGCATCTGGGTCCTCTGTCTCCTCCTCCTCCTCTACCAGATGCTCCTGCTCCTCCACTCCTGTCCGCTGAGTGGAAAAACCACCCATTTCACTCAATAATTCCTGAGCACCAATGTCCTCCTCTACCTCCTCCTCTTCTTCCTGTCCTGCCCCCACAGGGGTCATGTGGCGTTGAGATCTGTGCGCCACGTCTACAGCACCCTGACCAGCCATTGTTAACAGCATTTGTTCCAGGACGTGCAACAGAGGAATGACGTCGTTCATCCCATAGTCCTGCCGACTCACGAATAGCGTGGCCTCCTCAAAGGGCCTGAGCAAGCGGCAGGTGTCACGCATGAGCTGCCAATGGCTGACATCTAAGTTACACAGGGAGTACCTTTATCCGCTTGTAACATCAGGAAATCTGTGATGGCCTTTCGCTGTTCGTAAAGGCGGTCTAACAAATGTAGGGTTGAATTCCACCTTGTTGCAACGTCACAGCATGAGGAGTCGGTACGGGGGCCCATGGCAGATTACGGGCCTGGCAGCAGCAATGGGAGGCCCGTAATCTGCCAGCACCCTATGACAAAATGGAACCCACCAGCAGTGTGAGGAGACCTGAAAGTGGCACATGGCAGAGTGTGGCAATGGAGACAGCAGCAATGGGAGGCCGTACAGGGACCCATGACACACTCTGGACCTGGCAGCAGCATGAGGAGGCGGTACAGGGGCCCATGACAGATTACGGGCCTGGCAGCAGCATGAGGAGTCGGTACAGGGGCCCATGGCAGATTACGGGCCTGGCAGCAGCAATGGGAGGCCCGTAATCTGCCAGCACCCTATGACAAAATGGAACCCACCAGCAGTGTGAGGAGACCTGAAAGTAGCACATGGCAGAGTGTGGCGATGGAGACAGCAGCAATGGGAGGCCGTACAGGGACCCATGACACACTCTGGACCTGGCAGCAGCATGAGGAGGCGGTACAGGGGCCCATGACAGATTACGGGCCTGGCAGCAGCATGAGGAGTCGGTACGGGGTCCATGGCAGATTACGGGCCTGGCAGCAGCAATGGGAGGCCCGTAATCTGCCAGCACCCTATGACAAAATGGAACCCACCAGCAGTGTGAGGAGACCTGAAAGTGGCACATGGCAGAGTGTGGCGATGGAGACAGCAGCAATGGGAGGCCGTACAGGGACCCATGACACACTCTGGACCTGGCAGCAGCATGAGGAGGCGGTACAGGGGCCCATGACAGATTACGGGCCTGGCAGCAGCAATGGGAGGCCCGTAATCTGCCAGCACCCTATGACAAAATGGAACCCACTAGCAGTGTGAGGAGACCTGAAAGTGGCACATGGCAGAGTGTGGCGATGGAGACAGCAGCAATGGGAGGCCGTACAGGGACCCATGAGACACTCTGGACCTGGCAGCAGCATGAGGAGGCGGTACAGGGGCCCATGACAGATTACGGGCCTGGCAGCAGCAATGGGAGGCCCGTAATCTGCCAGCACCCTATGACAAAATGGAACCCACCAGCAGTGTGAGGAGACCTGAAAGTGGCACATGGCAGAGTGTGGCGATGGAGACAGCAGCAATGGGAGGCCGTACAGGGACCCATGAGACACTCTGGACCTGGCAGCAGCATGAGGAGGCGGTACGGGGGCCCATGGCAGATTACGGGCCTGGCAGCAGCAATGGGAGGCCCGTAATCTGCCAGCACCCTATGACAAAATGGAACCCACCAGCAGTGTGAGGAGACCTGAAAGTGGCACATGGCAGAGTGTGGCGATGGAGACAGCAGCAATGGGAGGCCGTACAGGGGCCCATGACAGATTACGGGCCTGGCAGCAGCATGAGGAGTCGGTACGGGGGCCCATGGCAGATTACGGGCCTGGCAGCAGCAATGGGAGGCCCGTAATCTGCCAGCACCCTATGACAAAATGGAACCCACCAGCAGTGTGAGGAGACCTGAAAGTGGCACATGGCAGAGTGTGGCGATGGAGACAGCAGCAATGGGAGGCCGTACAGGGACCCATGAGACACTCTGGACCTGGCAGCAGCATGAGGAGGCGGTACAGGGGCCCATGACAGATTACGGACCTGGCAGCAGCATGAGGAGGCGGTACGGGGGCCCATGGCAGATTACGGGCCTGGCAGATGACGACGAGGCTGCCAAGTGCGATCAGCCTCATCATCATCAATTAGGGTCTCCGCCTCACTACTAGCCCCCTCGGCTGCGTGTGGGTCAGGAGACAGACCTGTCTCTAGACCGGCTACCGAGCCACTCTCCTCGCCAGTACTTCTTCGCCTGGCTGCTGAAGAGGCGGATGTCTCCCCCCGTTCCTGACCGCCCTCTGTTAGCTCTTCCTCACTGTACAGTGGGGCTGAGCCCACAGCATGCGATACTTCGCTTGGTGAGGGAACACCAAAGGACAGGGGCAGGTAGAGGACACGTGATTTCAGTGGGCTTGCTCCCGGGCCATGCCAACTAACGGTTGTGTCTGATGTACCCACCGACCGTTGGCTGTAGGTGTCAGAGGTGACCTGGGAAGAGGAAGACGACCGAGCCAACCAATCGATGACGGCAGGGTTGTCGGTGGAGACACGACCGCTGGATGACACCGGGAGCACTGGCCTCTGGCTGCGACTAGTGCTGCCTCGACCCCTTCCTCTGCTGCCACGTCTGCTCGCTCCTGAAACATTGCCTCCTCTGCCACTCCTCTGCGTGTTGTCTGACATACTCTTTAATTCAATGATTCTGTGTCCCTGAGTAACAATTCTGTGTCCCTGAGTAACAATTCTGTGTCCCTCAGTAACGATTCTGTGTCCCTCAGTAACAATTCTGTGTCCCTGAGTAACAATTCTGTGTCCCTGAGTTACAATTCTGTGTCCCTCAGTAACGATTCTGTGTCCCTCAGTAACAATTCTGTGTCCCTGAGTAACAATTCTGTGTCCCTGAGTAACAATTCTGTGTCTGTCCCTGAGTAACAATTCTGTGTCCCTGAGTAACAATTCTGTGTCCCTGAGTAACAATTCTGTGTCTGTCCCTGAGTAACAATTCTGTGTCCCTCAGTAACAATTCTGTGTCCCTCAGTAACAATTCTGTGTCCCTGAGTAACAATTCTGTGTCTGTCCCTGAGTAATAATTCTGTGTCCCTGAGTAACAATTCTGTGTCCCTCAGTAACAATTCTGTGTCCCTCAGTAACAATTCTGTGTCCCTGAGTAACAATTCTGTGTCCCTGAGTAACAATTCTGTGTCTGTCCCTGAGTAACAATTCTGTGTCCCTGAGTAACAACTCTGTGTCCCTCAGTAACAATTCTGTGTCCCTGAGTAACAATTCTGTGTCCCTGAGTAACAATTCTGTGTCTGTCCCTGAGTAACAATTCTGTGTCCCTCAGTAACAATTCTGTGTCCCTGAGTAACAATTCTGTGTCCCTGAGAAACAATTCTGTGTCTGTCCCTGAGTAACAATTCTGTGTCTGTCCCTGAGTAACAATTCTGTGTCCCTGAGTAACAATTCTGTGTCCCTAAGTAACAATTCTGTGTCCCTGAGTAACAATTCTGTGTCCCTCAGTAACAATTCTGTGTCCCTCAGTAACAATTCTGTGTCTGTCCCTGATTAACAATTCTGTGTCCCTGAGTAACACTTCTGTGTCCCTGAGTAACAATTCTGTGTCCCTCAGTAACATTTCTGTGTCCCTCAGTAACAATTCTGTGTCCCTCAGTAACAATTCTGTGTCCCTGAGTAACAATTCTGTGTCTGTCCCTGATTAACAATTCTGTGTCCCTGAGTAACACTTCTGTTTGCCTCAGTAACAATTCTGTGTCCCTCAGTAACAATTCTGTGTCCCTCAGTAACAATTCTGTGTCCCTCAGTAACAATTCTTTGTCTGTCCCTGAGTAACAATTCTGAGTCCCTGAGTAACAATTCTGTGTCCCTGAGTAACAATTCTGTGTCCCTCAGTAACAATTCTGTGTCTTTCCCTGAGTAACAATTCTGTGTCCCTGAGTAACAATTCTGTGTCCCTCAGTAACAATTCTGTGTCCCTCAGTAACAATTCTGTGTCCCTCAGTAACAATTCTGTGTCTGTCCCTGAGTAACAATTCTGTGTCCCTGAGTAACAATTCTGTGTCCCTGAGTAACAATTCTGTGTCCCTCAGTAACAATTCTGTGTCCCTCAGTAACAATTCTGTGTCTGTCCCTGAGTAACAATTCTGTGTCCCTCAGTAACAATTCTGTGTCCCTCAGTAACAATTCTGTGTCTGTCCCTCAGTAACAATTCTGTGTCCCTGAGTAACAATTCTGTGTCCCTGAGTAACAATTCTGTGTCTGTCCCTGAGTAACAATTCTGTGTCCCTGAGTAACAATTCTGTGTCCCTGAGTAACAATTCTGTGTCCCCCAGTAACAATTCTGTGTCCCTCAGTAACAATTCTGTGTCTGTCCCTCAGTAACAATTCTGTGTCCCTCAGTAACAATTCTGTGTCTGTCCCTGAGTAACAATTCTGTGTCCTTGAGTAACAATTCTGTGTCCCTGAGTAACAATTCTGTGTCCCTCAGTAACAATTCTGTGTCCCTCAGTAACAATTCTGTGTCTGTCCCTGAGTAACAATTCTGTGTCCCTGAGTAACAATTCTGTGTCCCTGAGTAACAATTCTGTGTCCCTCAGTAACAATTCTGTGTCTGTCCCTCAGTAACAATTCTGTGTCCCTGAGTAACAATTCTGTGTCTGTCCCTGAGTAACAATTCTGTGTCCCTGAGTAACAATTCTGTGTCCCTCAGTAACAATTCTGTGTCCCTGAGTAAAAATTCTGTGTCCCTGAGTAACAATTCTGTGTCTGTCCCTGAGTAACAATTCTGTGTCCCTCAGTAACAATTCTGTGTCCCTGAGTAACAATTCTGTGTCCCTGAGAAACAATTCTGTGTCTGTCCCTGAGTAACAATTCTGTGTCTGTCCCTGAGTAACAATTCTGTGTCCCTGAGTAACAATTCTGTGTCCCTAAGTAACAATTCTGTGTCCCTGAGTAACAATTCTGTGTCCCTCAGTAACAATTCTGTGTCCCTCAGTAACAATTCTGTGTCTGTCCCTGATTAACAATTCTGTGTCCCTGAGTAACACTTCTGTGTCCCTGAGTAACAATTCTGTGTCCCTCAGTAACATTTCTGTGTCCCTCAGTAACAATTCTGTGTCCCTCAGTAACAATTCTGTGTCCCTGAGTAACAATTCTGTGTCTGTCCCTGATTAACAATTCTGTGTCCCTGAGTAACACTTCTGTTTGCCTCAGTAACAATTCTGTGTCCCTCAGTAACAATTCTGTGTCCCTCAGTAACAATTCTGTGTCCCTCAGTAACAATTCTTTGTCTGTCCCTGAGTAACAATTCTGTGTCCCTGAGTAACAATTCTGTGTCCCTCAGTAACAATTCTGTGTCTGTCCCTGAGTAACAATTCTGTGTCCCTGAGTAACAATTCTGTGTCCCTGAGTAACAATTCTGTGTCCCTCAGTAACAATTCTGTGTCCCTCAGTAACAATTCTGTGTCCCTCAGTAACAATTCTGTGTCTGTCCCTGAGTAACAATTCTGTGTCCCTGAGTAGCAATTCTGTGTCCCTGAGTAACAATTCTGTGTCCCTCAGTAACAATTCTGTGTCCCTCAGTAACAATTCTGTGTCTGTCCCTGAGTAACAATTCTGTGTCCCTCAGTAACAATTCTGTGTCTGTCCCTCAGTAACAATTCTGTGTCCCTGAGTAACAATTCTGTGTCCCTGAGTAACAATTCTGTGTCTGTCCCTGAGTAACAATTCTGTGTCCCTGAGTAACAATTCTGTGTCCCTGAGTAACAATTCTGTGTCCCCCAGTAACAATTCTGTGTCCCTCAGTAACAATTCTGTGTCTGTCCCTCAGTAACAATTCTGTGTCCCTCAGTAACAATTCTGTGTCTGTCCCTGAGTAACAATTCTGTGTCCTTGAGTAACAATTCTGTGTCCCTGAGTAACAATTCTGTGTCCCTCAGTAACAATTCTGTGTCCCTCAGTAACAATTCTGTGTCTGTCCCTGAGTAACAATTCTGTGTCCCTGAGTAACAATTCTGTGTCCCTGAGTAACAATTCTGTGTCCCTCAGTAACAATTCTGTGTCTGTCCCTGAGTAACAATTCTGTGTCCCTGAGTAACAATTCTGTGTCCCTCAGTAACAATTCTGTGTCCCTCAGTAACAATTCTGTGTCCCTCAGTAACAATTCTGTGTCTGTCCCTGAGTAACAATTCTGTGTCCCTGAGTAACAATTCTGTGTCCCTGAGTAACAATTCTGTGTCCCTCAGTAACAATTCTGTGTCCCTCAGTAACAATTCTGTGTCTGTCCCTGAGTAACAATTCTGTGTCCCTGATTAACAATTCTGTGTCCCTGAGTAACGATTCTATGTCCCTAAGTAACGATTCTGTGTCCCTAAGTAACGATTCTGTGGCCCTAAAGTCTCTCTGGCCCTAACTCTGTCCCTAATACAGACAGGTCTGTCTCTCTTGAATGACCGCAGGCTAATGGAGAATTGTAAGATGGCCGCAATTTATAGCTCCACCATTACACATTGCTGGCTGGCTGGCTGCTGATTGGCTAATGCGATCACATGTCATGAATGAATGCATTATGGGTCAGCGCGCCTTGTCTGCGCGCCTTCCCAGAGATCCCCGCTCCGTCGCCACACATGTCGCCACCATTTTTGGGAAAATTCGATTCGTGCATCCGAAGTTGGCTAATTTTCGGATTCGGCGCGAATCGAATATTTCCCAATATTCGAAACTAATTCCACTTCGCCATGTTCGATTCGCTCATCTCTAGTCATCATCTTAGATTGAGTGGTGTAATGATGTTTCAGCATCATCAGTCCTGGAGTACTGTGAGCTCAGCCTGTGTGATTACACATACCAGAGGGGGTGCCAATGACAGGCTGGGGTCACAAGAAATGGGTGGAATGATGCTGACTGTTGGTATGTCCAAAAAGGACTCAGGGCTCTGGATGAAGGAGGATGTTACACACAGTATGGAAAGGGTATGTAGAGATTGGGAATTTTGTTTTTAAAGAAAAACTTCAACAACTTTAGCAATGACAACTTCAGTGCTTCTACTATGAAATTTGGGGATGAATTGGTCTACAATACCTGCAGCTACAAGGAATCAGTAAGGGCTTGCTTTAACTCTTTCATTGCCACTGACATAATACTTGTCAACAGTAGTGTGTGTGTGTGTGTGTGTGGGGGGGAGTTACAAACATTCCCAGCTACTACAGAGGTTGGGAATGTGTATTAACTTAACTTTACAAATGACTCATGAATTTCAAAAGGAAGTGATGGTGTGTCCCCCACCATGTTTCTCCCTCTTTCCTCCCACCCCTCATTCCCCTCAGCCACTTCCTACTGTACCTTTACCCCCTCCCTCCTAGATTGTAAGCTCGAAAGAGTAGGGCCCTCTTACCCCTCGTACGTTGCTTGTTATTGTTGTACTGTGCCATGTATTGTCCCCCCCTCTATTGTACAGCGCTGAGCAAACCCTTTGGCGCTACGTAAACTCGATGTAATAATAATAATAATAATGTTTCTCGGCTTTCTTTGCTGATCTCCCTTAGCTTGTAAGAACCCGAAGTAATGATGATTTCATCATTTCTAGTTTCAGATGTTACTTTCACCAGCAGCCATGGCCAGAGCCATCATTTACAGTTACCTTTATTATTATACAGTATTTATAAAGCACCAATAGTTCGCTCAGCGCTGTACATTACAATGGGGGACAGAACAATAACAATACAATACAATGCAAAACATGAGGGGATCGAGGGCCCTGCTCTTTCGAGCTTACAATCTAGGAGGGAGGGGATGGGGGTACAGGAGGAGAAAGCTGTGGTGGATGGAGTGGTAGGAAGAGTGGAGGAGGTCGGCAAGTTAGCAGGGGGTGGGGTAGGCTTCCCTGAAGAGGTGGGTTTTCAGGGTGCGCCTAAAGGTGAGGAGAGTAGGTGATAATCTGATGGGTTGGGGCAGGGAGTTCCAGAGGATGGGTGACACCCTGGAGAAGTCCTGGAGGTGGGCATGGGAAGAGGAGACCAGGGAACTAGAGAGAAGGTGGTCTTGTGAGGTGCGGAGTGTGCGTGTTGGGTGGTACTTGGATATTAGGTCGGTGATGTAGTTCGGGGCAGTATGGTGGACAGCTTTGTACGTCAGTGTTAGGATTTTGAATTTGATCTGTTGCGCAATCGGAAGCCATTGGAGGGATTGGCAGAGGGGGGTGGCGTAAACGGAGCGGTTGGAAAGGTGAATGAGTCTGGCAGCCATATTCAGGATCGACTGAAGCGGGGATAGCCAGCGGCGAGGCAGGCCAGTAAGGAGGGAGTTGCAGTAGTCGAGTCGTGATATGATGAGGGAGTGGATGAGCTGTTTAGTGGTTTCTGGGGTTAGGAACGTGCGGATTTTGGCGATGTTGCGGAGGTGGAGTCTGCATGAGTTTGTTAAAGATTGGACTTGGGGCTGGAAGGATAGGTTGGAGTCCAGAATGACACCAAGTACTCTGGCCTGCGGGGCGGGTTTGATGGTGGTGTTGTTGGACATGATGGAGAAGTCAATGGGGGGTGGTGTCTGGGCTGGGGGGAATACAAGAAACTCGGTTTTGGAGAGGTTCAGTTTAAGGAAGTGGAGTGACATCCAGTCTGAAATGTCGCTCAGTAGGTGTGTGATTCGGGTGGAGACTGAGGGGGTGAGGTGGGGGGTTGAGATAGATTTGTGTGTCGTCGGCATATAGGTGGTAGTTGAAGCCATGAGAGTGCCCAAGGGAGGAGGTGTAGATGGAGAAGAGAAGGGGCCCGAGGACGGAGCCTTGAGGGACCCCAACAGAGAGGGGGAGTGAGGGGGAGGTGGTAGCATTATAGGTAATGCTGAAAGAGCGTTGTGACAGGTAGGATGAGAGCCAGGAGAGAGTAGAATCTCTGAGGCCGAGGGAGTGTATACGTTTTTTAAGCATTGCCTATGGAAAATTTAGTGTACTGATGTTTTTCATCATCTTACGGGGGTGCACAAGTTTTAATGATTGACATGTTCAGTATCTGTTTACTTATTGCTAACTCCTTTTTATATTTTGCCCCAAAAATTGCATGCTATATTGTGTTTGTGTGTAATGAATTTAATTTAGTCTATTATATACTGAAAATATGGGTTTGAAAAACTGTTGCACTAATATTCTGTTAAATAAAAAAACTGGAAGTGCACATTGGAATATCACCTGGTTAAAAGAGTGTTTGGTAGGCTTCAGCTTGTCTCCTACTAAGCCACGCCCCCTATAATGCATTTCAACCTCTCACTGACTTAGTCGTAGCTCCAAAAAAATTGGAACTGTCATAATTTTATTCTCTAGGGTCTCTCCTTTCAGAAAATATATAATTTTTTGTGGGGTTTAGTTAATCTCCAGACCCAAAATGTACATTTTATTATGTGTGTAAAAAAATGGAAAAAAAAAAAACACTTTGGCAACAAAAGGGATAAAGCTTAGTTACTGCTTCTTAAAGGATAAGATCACCTTTGGGAACATGTTAAAATCCATTATTAAAATAATAATAATAGATGCAATGGTGTTCTGTGAAAAAAAACTACACCCTTGACATCAAAAAGTGGTATTGCACCTGTAGCAGAAATTATTACTTGTTGGCAATTTGTAAACCTGCCCACTACTTTTTAATATTGACTTGAATTTTTTAATAACTTTCCAATCAAAAATTCTTTCATTTGCAAAATACATGTGGATTTCCTTGGATGAATTACCGGTTTCACAATCCCCATACAAACTTTCAATGGGAATCATATCATGGCTTTGACTAGGGCAGTTCATAACCCAGTGCTTCTGTTTTTGAGCCACTGTTTGATGGATTTGCTAGTGTACTTTGGATCATCATTTCTGGTTCAACTTTTAACTTTTGGACAGATGGCTTCACATTCTCATAAAGCACACATTAATATGATGCACAATATACTGTATAGCTGACTCAGTGAGGTTGATTTACTTAAAGGCAAATAGGTTGTTCACTTCACAAGGGAATTCTGACCTTGCAAGGATATTTTCACTAAGCTTAATGAATACGGTGAAAATTCACATAAAGAATACCCTGTCACGTACAAGGGTTCTTAACCTCCCTGGCGGTATGATTATTTCAGATTTTTGGTGCGGAAAGCGGTACCATTTTTTTGCATGGAAATATGTATTTTTTTTATTGTAGGCTGTAATTTTTAGGAAAAACTCACTGAAATCTGTCCGAACAAGAGTCTAGTAAACATCCCGGGTATGATAAAATTTGAAACACAAAATCATAAATTATAATTTAATAAATAATCATAAAAATAATATAAAAATAATAAAAAATTTAATTCAATAATATAATCAAACCAAAAACACTGAAATGTGAAATATAGCGCCAAGTTCGCACATCGCTGAGCTCAGTCGCAAAATCGTTTTCAGTGTCTGATGACGAATTTCCCCCACGAATCATTATCACTCAATTCTGCAAGTGGTTCTGATTTACTATCGCTGTTCTCTAGCTGATCTAAACCGCTTTTGACCTAAAGGGACACTTTTTGGATGCCATGGACGTTTCTCAGTTTCCAGGCAGAAAGAACAGACAAAATGCAGGCAGGGCGCAGGACAAAGCACTAGGGACAATATGTATGTGAAATTGGTTGAGACAGCAATGTTTTACTATGTAAAATGTAAAAAAAAAAAAAAGACATTTTTTAAAATTTTTAAATTTCCCGCCGCCGGCGGCGGCGGCGCCCGTACGTCCCGACGTCACAGGGACAGGACACAGAAGCCGGATGCCGGCATCGGCCGGAGGAGATGGCCGGGGACGCTGCAGGGGACACATCGTGGGAGCGCAGGGTAAGGTAAGTGAAGAACACATGCCGGAGCAGTGCCGCAGGGTAAGCCCGAGTGTAGCTCGGGGTTACCGCTTTTGGTACTGAAATGTTACCCCGAGCTACACTCGGGAATACCGCCAGGGAGGTTAAAGAAAAAAAGTATTTTTACCTGCACATGATTGGATGATGGAAGTTAGCAGAACTTCATCTAATTCAGTAAGCTGATTAGGAATTCCCTGGTGAAGTGAACATTCTTTTTATCTTTAGTAAGTCAGTCCCTATGTGCTGTAATGTGCCACACTGTAAAAAATAGTGCAGGTGCCTTTTTTTTTTTTGCCTTAAGGCACGTTGAGAACCCATTTAAACTGAATAGGCTACCTTAGTGCAACATACCTCAATGCAGGACTACGAGCTGCCCAGGCACTGAAGAAGCAACAAAGCAGCTCTAAACCATAACATTTCTTATCTCTATAAGATAACATTATTCTTGTAACATAATTCTTATCATGATATTTTGTCTTTTGTTCACAGTAAGCATGACAACTGGTGATATATGTTCATCAACATATGACCAAACAAATTGATTGATCAGTCTTCAACATATTGTTTGCCCAGTGTTTGCCTTTACATTCAATGGCAAACTGTTATCTTGCTCTAATAATTTATTTACACAAAAAATGCTTTTTTCTAAATGCATCTCTCATGCAGGTTGAATTGGTGCAATTTTTTTTCTGATTCGAAGATGCATTCATTTTGACCCCAACAAAGTGAACAGCGCTTTGATTAGGTTTGCTGGGCCAGCCAGTCTTGCACAAATTAGCAAATGTTTTTAACCTACACCACTGTACACTATTTTTCTTACAATTGATTTCAAATCATTTTTTTAAATCTCTTGCTAGACTCATAGACGTTTACACATTTTTCTGAGGGATTTAAAGAGCTCTATTGATCTTGGCATGGTGACACCACACATTTCAATAACAAAGAGGACACCAGACCATAGATATCTGAGTTTAAGATTTGACAGGTTCCAACTGAAAACATCTTAAGGAGAAACTATTCATTGGCACCCAATTTGGAACACTGGGAGAGATTTACTAAAACTGGTGCACTCAGAATCTCGTGTAGCGACACATGATATCTAAGCAGCTTCTAACTTCAGCTTGTTCAATTATTCTTTGGCAATAAAATCTGGAAGGTGATTGGTTTCTATACAGAACTGCACCAGATTTTGTACTATGCAGGTTTAGTAAAACCCCCAACTGGGGTTCAAACATGTTGTAAAGGCCAGAAATTTCCATAGGGTACTTGCTTCTTTACTTCATTGTATATATCATCGATTCAGCCAGATATACAGGTTCCTCTGTTTGAACTCCCTCACTTATACACTGTTCAAAAAATTAAAGGAACACTTTTTTGATCAGAGTATAGCATCAAGTCAATTAAACTCCTGGGATAGTGATCTGGTCAGTTATAAGTAGCAGAAGGGGTTGATAATCAGTTTCAGCTGCTTTAGTGTTAATAAAATTTACAACAGGTGCACTAGATGGGCAACAATGAGACAACCCTCAAAACAGGATTGGTTTCACAGGTGGAGGCCACTGACATTTTTTCCCTACTCATCTTTTCTGACTGTTTTTCACTAGTTTTGCATTTGGCTATAGTCAGTGTCACTACTGGTAGCATGAGGTGATACCTGGATCCTACAAAGGTTACACAAGTGGTCCAACTACTCCAGGATGGCACATCAATACGTGCCATTTCCAGAAGGTTTGCTGCATCTCCCAGCACAGTCTCAAGAGCATGGAGGAATTTCCAGGAGACAGGCAGTTACTCTAGGAAAGCTGGACAGGGCAGTAGAAGGTCCTTAACCCATCAGCATCACTGGTATCTGCTCCTTTGTGCAAGGAAGAACAGGATGAGCACTGCCAGAGCCCTACAAAATTACCCCCAGCAGGCTACTGGTGTGAATGTCTCTGACCAAACAATCAGAAACAGACTTCATAAGGGTGGCTTGAGGGACCGATGTTCTCTAGTGGGTCCTGTGCTCACTACCCGGCATCATAGAGCTCCATTGGCATTGAACACCAGAATTGGCAGGTCCACCACTGGCACCCTGTGCTTTTCACAGATGAGATCAAGTTCACCCAGAGCACATGTGACACACGTGAAAGGGTCTGGAGAAGCTGTGGAGAATGCTATGCTGCCTGTAACATTGTTCAGAATGTTCGTTTTGGTGGTGGGTCAATAATGGCCTGGGGAGGCATGTCCATGGAGGGACACACAGACTTCTACAGGCTGGACAATGGCACCCTGACTGTCATTAGGTATCAGGATGAAATCCCATGACCCCTTGTCAGACCCTACACTGGTGCAGTGGGTCCTGGGTTCCTCCTTGTGCGCGACAATGCCCGGTCTCATGTGGTGAAAGTATGCAGGCAGTTCCTAGAGGAAGAAGGAATTGATACCATTGAATGGCCCCCATGCTCGCCTGACCTAAATCCAATAGAACACCTCTGGGATATCATGTTTCAGTCCATCCGATGGCACCAGGTTGCACCTCAGACTGTCCAGGAGCTCAGTGATGCCCTGGTCTAGATCTGGGAGGAAATACCCCAGGACACTATCCATCGTCTCATCAGGAGCGTGCCCAATTTTTCACTTTGATTTTCAGGGTGTCTTTGAATTCAGTCCTGTGTAGGTAGATCATTTTAATTTCCATCAAATGATGGGGCATTTTTACGTTTCTAAGACATTACCCAGTCCATATCAGTATAGATATCCAGCATGATATTTTCCCCATTGAGATCTGATGTGTTTTAAAGTGTTTCTTTAATTTTTTTTGAGCAGTGTATTTTGCTTTGCTTGTTTGTTAGGGAGTTGTTTCACTCTTTCTACAGGGCAGGAAGTGAAGAGTTATCTACCTAAAAAGACACAGATGGCAAAAAAACTTACAGTGGTTTTAATCATCCACTACTCTATCCAAAATTGAGACAATGTTTTGGCTTTAGATATACATCAAGAAAACAAGGCAGGTTTAAGAATTAAACCCTTCCATATACTAATTTAGACAAAAAAAAAGGCATGTTGTCGCTGAGAAAGTCTACAGGCCTTGAGGTTCAATTCCTTTCTAGTGAAAAGGGAATGTATCTCAAGGTCACTCTATATTAACATCAATGAAAGATCCTTACATACATTTTCCTGCGAAGTCTGGTTGATAATGCAGCTTATATACTAAAGATGAGATGCTACTTGAACCAAACTGGTACTATCACATGTGTTGCCTCAGCCAGCTCTTCGCTCTGTGACCAAGCACCAGTGGGCAGGGTGAAACACATGAGAGGCATAGCAGGAGAAGTGCTGGCTGAGGCCACACACTGTGATAGCACTAAGACGGTTTTGCAGTATCTCATCTTTAGTATGTCTACACTTTTGGATTAGTTAACAAACACTTGAATACTGGTAGGGAAATCTTTGATCCTCCAGCTTTGAGCGGTGCTACAAGCTAAACGTGATCACAGCTTATATACTCCTAGCTGAGTAGCAGAGAACATTCATAATCAGAACAGAAAGTACAGGTGAAACTCGAAAAATTAGAATATCGTGCAAAGGTTCATTTATTTCAGTAATGCAACTTAAAAGGTGAAATTAATATATGAGATAGACTCATTACATGCAAAGCAAGATAGTTCAAGTTTCACCTGTATATAACAAAATAGAGATATTTCATCAATATTTCTGCATTATATTATTACTCTTGCACTTTTGTTTCGGTCTTTACACTGTTCTGTGCATTACTGTAATTAAATAACCACACTCAAACAGAATTTGTTGCACGTTTGAGACATGGGGCATAAGCTTTAGGTGCTGCCTGGCATTTTCTACTGATCTGAAAAACTTAAAGTTAAATCAGACAAAATAATACACGAAGCTGTATTATCAATCACTGACAATGACAATATGAAAAATAACCTATCACTTAATAACTCTCTATCTTTTAATATTTGAATCCCAAATTGTTACGTTCACTCAGTTTAACCCTCATCATACTCAGCAGACATTGACACATGCAGTATATTGAATGCATAAAGGCTATGAGAGGGTCTAATGTGTTTTCTTCAAAGGCCTGGGTATTTTTTTCAAATGTAAAGATGATTCAGTCATTAAGCCTTTTCCCCCTGGTTTATACCTTTCATCTAACTTTTATATGCCTTATCAAAAGAACAAAATGCTATTTTGTCTCCTTGAGTTTGTCCTTTGTTTTTCAAAGGAGTGAATTATTCCACTTTCCTAAACAACTTCAACTTTATTTTCGATTACAGAAGAGAAAATGAATTTTAATATGGTTTAAGACTGGAAATGTCAAGTTATTACAGAACAGGCTTTAAAGTGATTTTTCCCCCTGTATTCAAATGCTAAAATGCCTTTCTTCAAATAAAAGACAAAGGAGAAATAAAATAAACATTAATAGGAAACACAAAAGCAAATTCTTATGTATCTGAACCATGAAGTAGAGAACCATTTGGATTGTTGCAATTGTTCCTTTCCGGCCCCATGCTGGCTACTCGTATAAAGCTGTAATTGAAACCATGCAGCGTGTGTAGTGGGGTCATTATTGCCTCTCTCTGAGCATCTTCATGTAGGAACTATGTTTCTATTCCATATTATCCTCAGGGTCACAGTGTCTCCCTTAAAACTTGTAAAACAACAACTAGAGATCAGGGAACAATAACAAACAAAATTCCTTAAAGACAAACAGCATTACACAGCACAGAATCTTTTTTTTTTTTGCTACAGATAGTTTCATGTTAGAAGTCGAAATTTTCCAGACAAATAACTCTCTGCACCATGAAACATGAAAAAAGAATACTGAACATAAAAGAAGACAAATATAAAAGGAATATTAAATATAAGGATATGTTTATTAAAGATATGTTGTCTTCTGACATTGTGAGAATTTAGCATATTTACTGCCCATGACAGCTCAATATTATAGCTTGTCCTGTTTTTTGGCAGCTTTAACATGGCTATTGTTAAATTGTACCACAGGACCTGGAACACCCCCGAGCATGCACCACACGGAAAATATATTTATGATGTTTTAAGAATAATAGTGTCTATGGATCAGGTCACTGCACTCATATGCTACACTAAACCCAAACAATGTGCCCTAATCATGGCACTACTAGTTATGATAATGCTAAACATGCCAGAATCACCTGGGTTGACCTACTAAAGAATTATAAAATGTTCACTTCCAAAATTAAATGTTCATTTAGCTTTGCAAATAAGATGAATCTGTGTTTACTTCAATAATCCAATCATGTGCAAGCAAAACTCCTGTTATTTTCGTTCCCTTGCATATGATTGGATATTCATAGTGAAGAAAGCTTCTCTTTGTTCATTAGTTACATAGTTAGTCTGGTGGAAAAAAGACAAAAGTCCATCCATTTCAACTATAAAAAAAAAGTTATAATCCTACAATCACAGTTGATCCAGAGGAAGGCAAAAAACCCAGCAAAGTATGATCCAATTTGCTCCTGCAGGGGAAAAAATTGCTTCTTGATCCCCCAAGAGGCAATCGGATATTCCCTGGATCAACTTTATCTATAAATGTTAGTAACCAGTTATATTCTGTGTATCCAAGAAAGAATTAGGCTAGATAAACGTTTTACTTTAATTGTCTTTGTCAATCAGCCCCTATGTGTGTTTCCATACACCTTCTACATTAAAAGAATTGTGCTGTTGCCCCTTTCAGATGATTCACATGCAAATACTTTTAGAAATTTAGGGGTGATGTCAAGAGCACAACCAGAACACCTGCAGATCAAACACAAGAATGATTGGGGCACTGGATTTAAATTATCTAAAGGTCACTGAAATTCCTGCCAGGCACACTGGCTCTAGTTCAGCAGCAATCCACAAGACAAGGACTCCCTTCAAGAACAGGGAAAGGACCTATGACTTCATCAGTGCGTAAAGGTTCCTTTCAATCCTTCCTAATCTATCAGCGGCCTGGGGGGTGGGATCTTAAATAAGCAATACTGTTAGCTTGAGTGTAATAAATGAGGCCACTATATATTTTATGACTGCAGAATCATAAAACAGGCTAAACCCAAATCTTTCAGCAGGTATGAGAGTTCACATATATTTATTTGAACTGTGAGTTAAGCTGTTAGCTACAAGCTAAGCTAGAAGACCTATATTTTTGGGGGAAGATGTTTGGTTTGTTACTGTAATTTTCCAATACACTGATCAGCCATTTGAAGCAAACACAGGTTCCCAAGACCTATTACATGAAGTTGGAAATTGCTAGAACCTATGTGAAATTGTTATTGCTGTTTGCATTTCAGTTGGGGAACTTTCACCTCAATTACTGTCCTAGTAACCACACCGTAAGTGAGTAAAATCACATATATAGTGATACAGGTAGCAAAAAAAAAAGAAGAAAACTCACAGATGTTAAAAACATTCGTAATAAAATCTGCACATGGTGGTGGATTAGGGTGTCTCTGCTACCTGTGTGGGTATAAGTACTGAGGTGGCTTGGAGAAGCTACAAAATGTCTTCAATAGTACACATAAAGTTATAGGGAAACCACATCAATGGTGCCACAGGCAGCCAACAACTTTGTTATTGTAACCAATTTAGCCTATTGAAGTATGAATATTAGAAAAAAAGTACATTATTAACTGATTAAATAAAGCAATCCTGCTTTCTATTTTGTCTAAATCAGAGAAAATGTTTACATCTCTGTGCTTCAAGTGTGATTAGAAGGGAAGGTGTTATTTAATTTGGATTCAGATTATATTTTTCCTCTCTCTCTTTTTTTTTTTTTTTGGATTGGCATGCAAATGCGATATAAATAGATAACACTTGTCTCATTTTTCTCAATTGAAATAGCTACAGTTCTATCAGTGCTGAAAACAGCAGCCTGGCAGTGTTTGCTGAGTCACTTTATTTAGTTTCGTGATGAGTAATGTGCTGAAAGCATCTTTATTACTGATCTGGCTCATGGAAACAAACACCCATATGGGGAAACATATGTCAATCTAATTTGTGTATATTATCACTTTTGAACATAAAGCCAAATTACTTTAGACCTTTCTAATTGTGAATCTGATCTGAGGCATACCTTGGCAATGTGAAATCCCACATTCTTATACTGATTACTTACTAACTGAGAATTTACCATGAATAGCTTTGAGGTTAAACATACTGTACAAGCTCAAGTAAAAAATAAATACCATGTTAAGAAACATTCATAACTACGTTTGCTAAATGATGCCAAAAGTTATTTCTTTCAATAAAAATAATGTTTTTACTAAAGAAAACTATTTTTCCTTCTCCAGTTAATAAACAAATTTAACTTCTGTTTTGTAAGTTCATATTAACCACCTCTATACTGGGTACTTTTACCCCCTTCCAGCCAAGGTCAATTTTCAGCTTTCAGAATGACAATTGCACAGTCTTGCAACACTGTTCCCAAACTAAATTTTTATCATTTTGTTCACACACCAGCGTTTTTTTGGTGGTATTATTCACCACTGGGTTTTTCATTTTTTGTTTAAATAAATGAAAAAAAGACTGAAACTTTTGAAAAACAAATGCATTTTTCTTCCTTTGTGTTATAAAAGTTTGAAAATAAATCATAGTTCTTCATAAATGTAGGCCAAATGTATACTGCTACATTTATTTGGAGACAATAATCCAAATTAGTGTATATTATTTAGTCAGTAGGAAAGTTATAGAATCCACAAACTATGGTATATATTGGAAAATCGATCAATCCTGCTTTACTGATCTCATTTCTTGCCACCCAAAAAATGTCAGGACAGTTCAGATATCCCCCAAATTACCCTTTTTTGAAATGTAGACAGCTTGCGGTATTTTTTTTTAACATACAGTCACCAGTGCAGTACAGCATCATCATATAACTAGTGTGGCGGTGATCAATACTAAATAAAGCACTCCATACCATAGTAACACTCCATACCATAGTTACCATAGTAACATTGTACTACTCTGGGGAAGTGATTGGTATATATCTATTTTTTTTTTTACACATTATGATTGCCTATAGCAGTGAATTTTACTGCTATAGGCAAGCATTTAACTAAATGAATTCAATTAATTCAGTGTTTTTGTTGTGATTAGCTGTTATTGACCACAGCTAACAACATGACAGAGATGGGCTGTGATTGTCCCAGTCTGTGCTATGTGATCACCGTGACCAATCACAGCTAACAACCCAATTGTATACAATGGATGACATGAAAGGAAGCTATCCATTGTTTACAATTGTCATGTGACCTGTTGTGGTACCAGCAGCTGGCTGATACACAGATCAGTCATCAGCTGTGTCCGATGCACACGGCCGGTAACAGATTTCACTGCAGCATGGTGGCAATATGGAAGGACGTCATATGATGCCCACCCAGATCAAGGAAAGTCCCACTTGGCTGTCAATTTGCTGTTGGCCGGGTGGGAACTGGTTAAAATGACCTTTTCTTGCAAGTATAAGAGCCCTCCCCACAAACCCCCATATATCTTTGGAGGATGGGATGTGGGGATGAGCCCCTTGTCCCTTCAATATAGGGACAAGATACCTTGTAAGGGTAAGGGGGTAGATTTTGCCACTGCCCTAAAAAGGTACTATTCCAGTGTTGAAGGCATGTGGTCTGGCTATAAAATAAAAATAAATAGTAAAATTAATAGTAAAAATTATTTTATTAAAAAAAGTAAACAATGTCCCCCAGTGTATATCCAATGTTAATCATATTGTTCAGAAATGTAAATGCTTGTTAATCAAGATAACTCTCAATGCAACCCACTGCAACTGCCCAAAAATACTGAACCGCTTCTACTCCAATTACAAATTACAAATCCCTGGTTTTCTCAACAGACCAGCCAGGGAACGTGGGTAATGTTATTGACCAAGCATGATCAAGGCCATATTTGGTTCCCTAACTGGTTTCTTTACAAAGAGAAACCAGCCAGGGATTTGTCATTTAGTGGCTGTATTGCTGCTGCCACTTAATGACAGATCCCCTATTTGAAAACAAAACATGTCACTTTTAAAGGGGATATGATATATATGAATGTATAAATATGTACAGTATATACACTATATTGGCAAAAGTATTGGGACACCCCTCCAAATTATTGTATTCAGGTGTTCCAATCATCTCCATGGCCACAGGTGTATAAAATCAAGCACCTAGGCATGCAGCTTGCTTCTGCAAACATTTGTGAAAGAATGGGTCGCTCTCAGGAGTTCAGTGAATTCAAGTGTGGTACTGTGATAGGTTGCAACCTGTGAAAAAGTCCATCCGTGAAATTTCCTTGCTACTTAATATTCCACGGTTGACTGTTAGTGGTATTATAACAAAGTAGAAGCAACTGGGAACAACAGCAACTCAGCCATGAAATGGTAGGCCATGTAAAATGACAGAGCGGGCTCAGCACATGCTGAAGCACACAGTATGCAGTCATCAACTGTATGCAGAGTCAATAGCTAAAGACTTCCAAACTTTGAGTGGCCTTCAGATCAGCACAACAACAGTGCATAGAGAGCTTCATGGAATGGGTTTCCATGGCCAAGCAGCTGTATCCAAGCCTTGCATCACCAAGTGCAATGCAAAGGGTCAGATGCAGTGGTGTAAAGCACACCACCACTGGGCTCTAGAGCAGTGGAGACATATTCTCTGGATTGATGAATCATGCTTCTCTGTCTGGCAATCTGATTCATGTGTCTGAGTTTAGGGACTTGCCAGGACAACGATACTTGCCTGACTGCATTGTGCCAAGTGTAAAGTGTGGTAGAATGGGGGATTATGGTGTGGGGTTGTTTTTCAGGGGTTGGGCTTGGCCCCTTAGTTCTAGTGAAGGAAACTCACTTAAGGTGTCAGCTTACCAAGACATGTGGGACAATTTCATGCTCCCAACTTTGTGGGAACAGTTTGGGGATGGCTCTTCCCTGTTCCAACATGACTGCGCACCAGTGCACAAAGCAAGGTCCATAAAGACATGGATGCACGCGTTTGGAGTGGAAGAACTTGACTGGCCTGCACAGAGTCCTGACCTCAACCCAATAGAACACCTTTGGGATGAATTAGAGTGGAGACTGCAAGCCAGGCCTTCTCGTACAACATCAGTGCCTGACCTTACAAATGTGCTTTTGGAGGAATGGTCAAACATTCTCGTAGACACACTCCTAAACCTTGTGGACAGCCTTCCCAGGAGAGTTGAAGCTGCTACAACTCAATATTGAACCTTACAGACTAAGACTAGGATGCCATTAAAGTTCATGTGCGTGCAAAGGCTGGTGTCCCAATACTTTTGGCAAAATAGTGTATGTATGAATACATAAGTGGTCCATATAGAGAACTTAATGTTAAGTTATTCACTTGCCGGTCATTACAAAGGGGTCACTCCTTACATCTGGAGGAAAAGAGATTTAACCTTTGCATATGGAAAGGCTGCTTCACAGTGAGAACATGTGGAATAGACTCTCAAGAACTAGTTATGGCCAGCTCAGTATAGTTTAAAAAAAAGATGGGAGTATTCCTAAATGCACAAAATGTAACTGAATACCAACATTTGTTGGTAATAACACCAGGTGTAGCTGATTCAAGGAATATCTGCTTGCCTCTTGGGGAATCAGGAGTTAATTTTTTCCCTCCCCACTGGATAGAATTAGATAATGCTTTATTTGAGTTTTTTGGCCTTCCTTTGTATCAACTGTGGGTATAATTTTTCGTTTATGGGGTTTTTCTAGTGGTTTGTTTTATTTGTTTGTTTATTTGTTTTTTCCTAAATGTTTGAACTAGATGAACTTTTTTTCAACCTGATTAACTATGAAACTACATTGTACTGCTCTCTCACTTCCTGTAGAGCTATAAGGCATCCCCAAAGCATGCTGTTAAATGATTTGTGCCTTTTTAATGACCCCCTACCCACTGAACAGTATTTTATGCTCTTTAATTTTGCATTGGCGTGGCAGTGCCTAGCTAACCATGACAATTTTTAACAAAAGCCTGCAAATTAGTTTTAAAAAGGACCAAAAAAAATCATTTTCAGCTTCTATAGATTCAGTGGTATTTGGCCCTATGTCAGTAGTTAGTGAACTTTCTGCTGGCTTTGTCGGGCCTTAACCTTCTTTTATTTCAGTCTGTTGCAGCTTTGTAATTGTTGGATTCTGCAACTGCCAAAGACTTCAATTGTCACTTTAATGAAGTCATATTTTAAAAAAAGGTTGAATTTGCATATACATTTCCATAAACCTTGTGCCCCTGCTACCTTTATTGTCTTATAATATCTGAAAAATATTCTGTACAGATCTTAAAGAGACCTGTTACCAGACAATATATTTCAACAAAAATATGCTGATAAGGTTTAGTTATTTATCATATTTTTTGCATGCTGCTTACTCTATCTGTAAAAGTCTCTCTTGTGTAGATTTCAAAAGAGACGTTTGCTGGCCTTCACCATCTTGGATACAATGTGAGTTGAAACTCATGTGACCCTCTATGGTATTCCTCCTCCTCTCCTAAAAGTTACATACAAACTTGTGTAGGGAGGTAAAGCAAGGGACAGAGGACCTGAGCCAGCACAAACAGTAATTGAATGCCCACAGAAGGGGAGAGGGCTATGATGTGCAATGAGGAAGAGAACTGTGCTGGGATATTGAGTAGCCAAATTTTCAAGCAAGTTCAAATTCACATTGAAAGTGAACTAAAATAAAAAATAATTGAAAGGAAAAACAGCACACTGATTTAAAATGGAAGGTTGAAATGCAATTATGTGCATTGTCTTACTTGTCAAATATTATGATATAGGGTCCTTCCCAGACATCAGCATGTGATCAGTGATCTCCCTTTTCTCCACTGCAGTTAAACAATGAATGAATATCAACATTTTGATGAGGCAATCACTCAGCTCTCTCCTGCCAACAAGTTCTCAGTGTTAGACTGACAGCATTGACACTGGTAATCCCAGCTTAAATTCTGTTGTGCAGAATAGTACAGGAAGTTAAAAATTACACTACAGCAACTGTGTGAAATGTGAAATTTCTGGAAATGCCTTTAGGTATGTTGCAATAGGAGATTCATCACTGTTAAGACACATGATAAGCATGCTGCAAGATGCTATGGTGGGGGCGAGGCCAAGATGTGAGCTGAGGCGGATGTGCAGCTGAAGAGCTCCTGCCATCCTGTAATTAATCCGTTGTCATCCAGACTCTATTGGGACGGTGAGACCCTCTGATCTCCTTGATCTCTACCCCCGCCCTCTGCCCTTGCCTCCAATGCCATCCAGGAGCAGTTCTGCCAATCAGGGACTCCTGTCCCGTCCCTCCCTGGCTCTGACCATGTGGCCAGACGCCATCTTGGTAGAGCGGCTGCGGGCCTTGCTAGTGGAGATGGACGCAGACCCGGGTGATCCCTCTGTCGCATGCACCCCGATCTGGGTGGCACCCCAGATCCTCTGGTATCCCCCTCAGATGGTACATTAACCATCCTGGCGGCTATTGAACAGAGCAAAACCTCCCTCTTGGTATGCATAGATAAGCTGGCTGAAGAATGTAATTTAATCTGTGCTGATTTGGATAAATGTAAAGGCCGCATCACTGAAACTGAATCCAGACTCTCTATTACAGAGGATCTCATTACAAATCGCGCCAATTCTATAGCTGTTTTGCAACATTCAGTGTCTGCTCTGACGGCCAAAGTAGATGACTCCGAAAATAGACTTAGACGCAATAATGTCAGGATACTGGGTCTTCCTGAGGGTGCAGAAGGCGAGAAGCCATCAGAATTTGCAGAATTATTTTTTAACGAAATCCTTGATCCCCTAACTGTTTCAGCCACTTATGTGGTGGAAAGGGTGCACAGAGTACCAACTGGCTGCAATATACCAGGTAACAATCCGTGCCCATTCCTGGTGTGTTTTCTAAATTACCGCAACAGAGATGTCATCCTTTCTGAGGCCAGGAAATGCCCTGCTTTACAATTTGGAAATGCTTCCATTATGTTATTCCTGGATTTTTCAGCTGAATTACAGAAGAAAAGGAAAATGTTTACTGATCTTGGCAGACGCCTTCGTGACAAAAATATTAAATATAGTATGTTATATCCCAGTCGCCTTCGTGTGCAATATGAGGGATCCTCTCGTTTTTTTTACTCCCCTACTGATGCAGATGGATGGCTTTCTACTCTGTGCTCTGGATGCAGCTTGGGCAAGTCCCATGGTTTACCAGGAATTTCATTCTAGCTGGTGAATCCTTATCTCATGAGTATGGAGACGGTTCGGGTCATCAGATGTTCTGCGGATGACCATAATCCTATACTGGAGCTCTTTGGCCTCGGCTCATCTATTTATGATCTACCCCCCCCCCCATTCTCAGTTCTTCCCTGAAGACGTCTGATTTGTGGGACTACCCTGTTGTTTTAGCCTTGTTGCTATTGTAGGGAAGGACTTCAAGTTTTGTTAAGGGTATGAAACTGACCGGTCAGTCGTTGGGGTTACTGGTCAGTAGAGTGGTTCTACTATTGTTTATGATAAGTATGTTTTAGTTTGTATATGACAACCGTACGCTTCGTAGATTTCTGTTGTGGTGGGATTTGGGGTATTTGTGGTTGGTAGGGGGCTATGGAGGTCCCCCTCTAGGACTGGTGGCCTTCTCCCCCTATTGGCCCTTTCCTTCACTTCCCTTTTTTGCTCAATTGGGTGGTATATGGCCCTCCTTTCATTATTTCTTATCTTGGATATTTAATGGAGCCTAGAGTGATCTCATGGAATGTCCAAGGTTTAAATCATAAAATACAGGTCTCTGAGGTGATTATTGCTGGTGACTTTAATACGGTACTTGATGTCTCTTTGGACTCCTCGAACCCTAGGTGGACTGTCTGTCCGGATTTGGAGATATGATCCCAAGCCTTTGGTTTGACTGAGCTGTGGAGGCTTCAACATCCTGGGGTATGTTACTACTCATGTTTCTCGACAACTCACAGGTCTGCCTCTAAAATTGATCTTGCATTTGGCTCTCGTTCACTATCAAAATCAGTGGAGAGGGTCGCTTACCTACCGGCAGGTATCTCTGATCATTCTCCACTAGAGTTGACATTGAGGTTGGGAAACGGGAGCCACCCAGGATGTTGGAGACTGGATCCTAAGTTGATTCGCAACACCAAAGTACAAGAGTTGTTATCTGGGTCCTGCTCTCAGTTTTGGGAAATGAATGCCTAGTCTACCTCCCCTCTGTTAGTTTGGGACGCTTTCAAGGCTTATACACGAGGGCAATATATCTCGGCCATTAAAACAGCAAGGAAGGATTTCACCAGCACCACTTCCGTGTTGGAACTTAATGTTGCCAATATGGTTTCTAAATTTGCGGACTCCCCTACTGAGGACAATTATTCTGGGTTAACTGGGGCCCGCAGGGAGCTGGAACTACATTTTATGTCCCCGTCCAATGTGGATGCAGCCCTTCTCGTGGGCAGATTGTTTGAATCTGGTAATAAGAATGGCAAATTGTTGGCAAATTTAGTCTGCTGCTGAGTCTCATCAGCAGACAATAATAGCTTGACTTTTGTTCTCTATGGATGACCTCATTCTGGAGCAATCTCAGATCCTACAGGAATTTAGAAGTTATTTTCAGTCACTTTATAGTCCTCACCCCTCTCCAGATTCCATGGTCTTTGGGGATAGATTGGGGAGCCTTTCCTTGCCGTGTTTGTCGGACGTTGATGCGGCTGAACTTGACAAAGAAATCACTATCTCAGAAATTGACGCAGCTATACTTTCATTCCCGCCCAATAAATCCCTCGGGCCAGACGGATTGCCTGGGGACTGGTATAAATTATATATTTCAAATCTGGCATGGCATCTTTATGATCTCTTCAGGAAAAGCTTGGCCCAGGGTGTCCTCCCCCCTCCATGTATCAGGCTCACATTGTCTTGATACCGAAGCCTGGTAAGGATCCTCTACACTGCTCCTCTAATAGACCCATATCACTATTGAAATATGATTTAAAAATTCTGACTAAAATTTTAGCACAGAGGTTGAGGAAACTCCTTCCTTCTCTCCTAAGTATGGATCAGACTGGGCTTAACCCTAGGAAATCTACTGATATTAATTTGCAACGCGTTTTGTCACATATTCAATTCCTTTTGGCGGAGTCATCCTCCAGGGTAATGGTCATGCTTGACGTTGAAAAGATGTTGGACTCTGCTGACTGGGTTTATATGTCTAAGGTGATGGAGCTTTGGAGTTTTGGTCAACATTTTAGTTCCTGATTAAGCATTTTATATACTGATCCCCAAGCCCAGATCAAATTGGGTGGTGACCTTTCTGATCCTTTCCCTGTGGGTAGGGGGATGAGACAGGGATGCCCTCTTTCCCCTGCCCTCTTCGCATTGGTTATGGAGCCCTTGGCTCAGGCCTTGCAGATGTCCCCCGAGGTTCAGGGCATACAGGTGGGCACTATTACTGAGAAAGTGGCTCTATACGCAGATGATATGGTGTTGTTTCTTCACGGTTCGGGTACATCCCTTAAGGCAGCCTTGGCCCTGATTTCTCGCCATTATCGGGACTAAGGGTTAACTGGGATAAATCTCAAATTCTCCCTATAGACCAGGGTGCTAAAACTTTGCTTGATCCTGACATCCCCTTGCAGTGGGCCTCCGCAGTGAAATATTTGGGTGCTGTGGTTTCGTCGAACCCCTTAGATTTCTGTAGGCTCAATTTATTGCTGTTACTCTTGAGGGTGAAGCAATGCATGGCGTCATGGACTAACCTTCCACTCTCCCTCATAGGTAAAATTAACTTAGTCAAATTGAAACTTTTTCCCTCCTTCCTCTATGTACTCCGACATACTCCAGTCTGGATTCCACGGAAATACTTCAAACAATTTGATGCAGCAGTAGTCTCTTTCCTGTGGGGTTTGAGGCAGCCAAGATTTAAATTAAGGGTGCTGCAGAGACCCTGGACTGAGGGGGGATTGGCCTGCCATGATCTACATTCTTATTACCTTGCAGTGTTGCTCTCTCATGCGCACAACTGGATAGTGGCTGATGAGACCAATGCTGCTGTGGTATTGGAGGCAGCTTTCATGGGTTCTTATGAAGCCCTCCATAACCTGCTATATAGGGGTCCAGCCACACCTCTTCCCATTACTATGGTTATGAGAATGGTCCTTAAGGCCTGATAGCTGCATTTTCCTTTAGAGTCCTGAGTTTGGTAGCCCCACACCCCGTTTTGGCTGAATCCCTCTTTAAAAGAATTCTTTCTTTTCCCTGATCCTCAGGTCTGGGCATCGAAAAATGTTAAGTATCTGCAGCAGATCTGTGAGGGTGGTATGCTCAGAACATTTGATTCCTTAAAAGCTCAATATGCTCTCCCCAACTCCTATTTTTTAGATATATTCAACTACGTCATGCTTTTCATCGACAATTTCAGGGTATTCCACTGCAGTTTCTGGAGTTAGGGTGTGAGCAGGAGTGGACTTACAAATCATGGGGCCCCCGGGCAATAGGGGATCATGGGACCCCTGTGTCCTTGCCCAAACTCAAAAAAGCCTATGAAAAAGGTACCAGGGGCATCTCATGGGGCCCCCTACTGACCCCGGGCCATCGGGCAGTGCCTGAGTTTCCAAATGGTCAGTCCGTCCCTGGGTGTGAGTCCATGCTGTGGGATGAGTCCCTGAGGAAACCCCTCTCCTCTGTTTACAAAGCCTTGCAAACGTAGGTCCATATTGGTCTTGAGCATCTTTCTGCGCAATGGCACGTGGAGGTGCCTGATTTGGACTCTGGGGATTGGGAGGGATTGGGGATAGGAGTATCCTGTGCAGCAATTGGTTTCTACTGGTGACCGATTGATTCAGTTTAAGATTCTACATAGAACATATTATACTCCTCAGAGGCTGCTCCGGATGTTTCCAGCATGTGCCCTGAGGAGCCAGCAACATTTTTACATATCTTCTGGAGCTGCCCTGCTATCCAGAGGTACTGGACAAATGTGATTGACAATATATCCTCTATAATGGTTTTTGTACCACTATCTATTGAGGTTTGTCTGTTGAATTTGATTCAGGCCTTAGCTATCTCTCGCACCATGAGAACCTTGATTGGTTTCTTGCTTTTTTTATGCTCGCAAAGCGATACTCCCACATCCAGTTTCTGGAAACAACTGGTTAATACAGTTCTCCCTCTATATAAATATACTTATGAATCTAGGGGGTGTCACGCTAAATTTATGAAGGTGTGACATATCTGGATTGACTCTTCCGAATCGATCCCTTCTAGCTCTGATTAGGATCGAGTGATGGTTCTTTACCTCTTGTCGCAGATTTTTTTTGCTTGGTGTGGGTTGTCAGTGATCTTCTTCTGTGGAAATTGTCTTCTGCCATATCTAAGCCCTGTGATATCATAGGGTGCGTTTTTCATATGTTTGTTGTTGTTCACCTTATCTGTGTGTTATGTTTCTCCTCTTGTTTGTTTGTTTTTTTTATTTGTGATTTGCTCAAGCTTGAGTATGCCCAATAGGCTTTGTTTTGTATTCTCCACTTTATAAGTCAATAAAGAGAATTTTCAAAAAAAAAGATGCTATGGTGAATGCAATTTTCTTAAAATAACACTGGTGCAGTGGAACAGATGATCCCCTTTGCAAGATAGCATTAGTTGTTAGTATTTCTATTGATAATAAGATATCTAAGATGTACTGTAAGTAAAGATCTATTTAGAACTAGTTTTAAGTTCTGTGATGCTAATATAGAGAGGTTTTTTTTGTAAAACAACTGAAGTTCCTATTTACATTGTACATTCTTGATATATTTACCTATGATTCTTGACATACAGTATTTGCTTACTTTCAGATTTCTAATAAAAATATTTTACAATCATATTCTTAGGGAGCTCCCCAATCCAATTGTCTGCTAATTCAGAAGAATGTCTGTAGTATTACTAAACAGCTACATTTAACACATGTAAAATCACAAGTCAAATCTGGCCATGAAAAGCTTGACAATGTTGTCTGGGCAGCCAGGCAGCTCATCTGTGTTGTTTGTAACTATGCATCGATACAAGTACATAAAAAAGAATATATGCAAGGTATGTATGCCAAGTTCCAAGAATATATTTACCAGAGAGAGTTCTTCTTTTATGAAGACAGACTCAACAAAGTTGAATATTTTCGAACAGATATAAAAATATTTTTTATTTATAGTATACTGTATGTTTACAGGTAACATTAATTAGATTGTATTCCCTAGTAAAGGACTTGCATCCTGTTTCAAAACAAGAAACATGATTGTCAGTTATTGAAAGCCCTAGTATTTTCTACCACAAGAACGTTTTCCTACTTTTATATTGTGACTATTGCCGTAGTGAATTTGTAACCAAAGACTGCTGTGCAATCTCTTTGTGGTCATTTATTAGGTTTTCCTTTATTTTAAATATAAAATCATAAAACACACTGAAATAAATCCAAGCTTCAAATATTAATTCCAGCTTTGTTTTTTTTTTTAAATGGCAAGTAAAGGGAGACCTTGCCAAGTGGTTTTGATCTTCACCCCCAGTGTAGGGCATGTAGAGTTCAGCTCATTACACATGTGGGAGGTTAGCTGCTGGTGCATTTCTGTGTAACTGTCTAAATGTTGTATTAATTAGACCGGGCCTCAAAATTTCCACTCGCATTTGGAGAGTGGAACTAACACAGGTACAAGTGTGTCCCAGCATAGGTATACCATGAATATCCAGGGATGTACAAATCCTATCGCACAATGCCTGGGACATGCAGTTCAGGGCGCTGGGCAGGTGTTCTTTTTTACATTTAACCCTGCTGCGGGCAAGCAGCAGGGTTTAATTTTTTCTTTTGGCCTTTAATGTTGCGGATACCAGTGTAGCATAAAGAAACATATCCCCGGGATAAACCTCTTCATGTTACACCGGTACAGTGAGAGGTTTGTGGGAAATGAGAGCCACAAGCTGCACAGGCCCTCCACCCCATGGAACAAAGTTCCTTGTCCAACTGTTAAAGCCCTGTCTACACCTTCATTCTACTTCCCCTCACAGAACCGCCACCTTATGCAGCTGACCAACCTCTCCCATCCAGGAGTTCACGATTGCCCGGGGTGAATGCTGCATGTCTCCGGAGATCAGCTCGGACATTCCTCAGGATGTTGTCATCCTTCTCAGAGGTGACTGACTTAGAAAGTTGCTTTTTCTCATTTGTTATCAGTAATTCTCAATGACAATAGATTTTCTGGGTGTACTGAATATCATGATACATCACCATCAGCAGAATATAAAATGTATTAATTGTTCAAAGGCAATTTTTTAAATAATTTATTTGTATTCTTTTATTTTCCTTTTTATTTCTGTGTTGTGATGTTTTAGTTGCTTTAGTGATCAGGTTGACATGTGACCCCTCTGTTTTTCACTGATGATAACTCTACATGCAGACTAGTACAGCTCTCTGGAGGGCTCATTCATCCAGATGTAAAAAAAAAACATTTTTTATGGATCTGAATGGGCTCCTACACATGGGTGTAAAATAATACTCCTAACCACACAGTTTCCTGCTGGCAAAGATATTTCCCTAAAAAAAAACTACATACAGCTTGGGTATACACTAATAAAATTTTGGTCAACATTTGTTGCTGGAAGTACATTTATTTATTTTTATAACCATTAGTGGGGTCAAATTCAGGGGCAGTAATTGGGAAGTGGTGTCCATCAGTGGGGTACTGAAGGAGGACATGGGATGGAAGAGATGGTACTGAAGGAAGACTAGGGATGGATGAGATGGGACTGGAAAAGGAGGACATGGGATGGAGGAGATGGGACTGGAGGAGGAGGACATGGGATGGGGGATATGAGACTGAAAGAGGAGAACATGGGATGGGGGAGATGACACTGCAAGAGGAGGACATGGGATGGAGGGGATGGAACTGAAGGAGGAGGGCATGGAATGAGTAAGATGAGACTGGAAAAGGAGGACATGGGATGGAGAAGGTGTTTACATTGAGTTATGTTATTATTGTTAAAGTTGTTCCTAATATTTATTTTTGTAACTTCTGTGTAAATTCTACATCAAACATTTAACAGTGTCATTTCATGAGAAAATTTACAAGGGTGTGTTTAGTGGTGGAATTAGGGGTGAGGCAGGGTAGGGGTTGGGTGGAGCAACTTGTGGCGAGTAACTCTTAGTTCCTGGCTAGTAGCTCAGAAATTGAAATTTTGAGCCCTGACTTAAGCAAACCCAGAAATACCACCCACCTCAATTTTTTAAAAATAAATATTTACTTTACCCTAGGAGTGATTTTTTGTTTAGAAAATCAGGTTGTTAAAAAAAGACGAACTACTTTATCAATCCAACAAGACTAGTTTTAAATCTAAAATAATTTGTGATACCAAAATGCTGTAGATTAGAAATTAGCCTTGAATATATATCTTGACAAACTTCAAGATGCTGATTAGTTTATTTAGCAATTTTTGTAAACTTCTATTCTAAGTTTCTATCTCCTCCTACTAAACCTAACCCCAATTGCCTCTATGCTGGTTAGAAACTATCCTGATACCTGCCTTGTCGCCCTCTCAATTGGCTACCTAAGATGCCCCATACAGTGAAGAAGAAATTATTAACTTTCTAAAATCTTCAACAGAGAAAAAAAGGAGCCCCCATTTTAGTCCCTCAGATAACCAATCTACATAAATACTGTACATTCTTAATGGTAACCACTTCCCAAAGGAAATGTTACTTACAACTATGTTGCTCATCTCAAAACCCAAAAATCTTAGAAGGTTTTTGGCAATGTCAGCTGGGAGTAAATGTCCACTCTGTTGCACCAATGTTTTTGAATAGAATTAGTTATGGTTTTTAAGCACTGTATCACTTATCTAAAACCAGAATTAAAATCCCGGGTTGCAGTTCTGGATTTTTTGCACTGGGATGAGGGACTAGAGAGGGGTGCCCCTCTCCCCATTGCTGTTTCCATTCGCCATGGAGCCCCTATCTACAGTAATTCCTCTGCACCCAGACATATGTACATGCAGGGTTGCTGTTAGACATCATGGGGCCTCGTACAGTGATATAATAATATAGAATAAGCATATAAATAGCAAGGTCCATAAACATGAAAAATATTTTGCCCCGAAATGAATGTAACAATATACATGTGAAAGTCCTGTATTCAGACCAACAAGTATGAATAAAAAATTCATAGAACCAAAATCAACAAAGTAGGCATATCAAATATTATATTAATATTTCATACTTTGGTGATTTTGGTTTTATGGATTTTTGATTCATACTTGTTGGTTCTAATACAGGGCTGTCATGTATATATTGAATCTCTCCACATTAATTTTGGGATGTAATATTTTTCACATTTCAGGAACTTGGTATTTATATGTTTATCCTATACAATTTAATATGATGGCACTACACTTCTTTTTTGTACAAGTGTAAAAAAGGCCAGCACAGCATAATGCAGCCACCATAGGGCGCTGTGCTGGAGACTAGGATTTCTATAATACCAGTCTTCCTTTCCCCCCAAGCAAACTAAAACTTCCATGCTGCTCTCAACAAGAGAGAAGGCACAGAATGGAAGTTTTAGTTGGCCTGCACAAGGCTGCTGCCAGAGCAAGGAGAGAACAGTAGGCAGGCAGGGTGTTCTGCATGTCCTGCTGTCAGAGCGGATCTGCTAGAATGCAAAGGAGGGTGCAGTGGTGGGCAAATGCCAGGTGAGTGCAAGGATCAATTAGGGCCCGCTATCAGGAATGGTGGCATGTGCCCAGCTATGCAGGGTGGGTGAGGTCAGGGGGTGCTAGTGAAGGAGCCCATGGAGGAGATGGAAGAGGAGGATGAGGTCAGGGTGGAGGAGACTTTTCCCTGCTCTTTACTGTAGCTGCCAGAGATCTTATCCTGTCTACCAGGGAAACAGCTATCCTCCTGGCACCAGATCCTCTACACTGACACCATCTGGAGTAGCAGCTGGAGGATAGGTGAGATCTGGGAGGTTTGGCCATTCCATAACTGTGTGTGTGATCAAAGTAACACTACCCCCCTCCTTTCCCACTGCCCTCCACATATCACACTGCAGTGGGACAGGAGAAGGAAGTGGGACAGGAGGGAGGCAGTGTGACAGATGGGGGGCAGCAGAACAGGTGGGAGGCAGCGGGGCAGGAGGGAGGCAGTGGGGCAGGAGGGGGGCAGTGAGACAGGTGGGAAGCAGCGGGACAGGAGGGAGGCAGCGGGACAGAAGGGAGGCAGCGGGACAGTTGGGAAGCAGCGGGACAGGAGGGAGGCAGCGGGACAGAAGGGAGGCAGCGGGACAGTTGGGAAGCAGCGGGACAGGTGGGGGTTGGGCAACGGGACAGGAGAGAGGCAGCAGGACAGAAGGGAGGCACCCGGGCAGGTTGGGAGCAGTGTGACAGGTGGAGGGCAGTGGAACAGGAGGAAGGCAGCAGATACCCCTCTCCTATCACAATGACAGGAGTGGCAGGAGGATGGTGTGTGTGTGTGTGGGGGGGTGAGTGTAAAGTAGCATCCCGTTGGGTGTTAACATCAGCATTATACTAATTACACAGTATAGCAGGCGCTCTATCATGGCTGTGTCACAGTGTCACACAGCTGTTGGGTGCTGAATTTATGGCTGTACTGTGTTACAATCAAACATGTAACACACAGTACATGCAGAAATTAACAAAGTCAGCACCCAACAGCCATGTGACACTGTGACACAGCCATAATAGAGCTCCCGCTGTACTGTGTAATTGCTATAATGCTGATGAGAACACAGGGAGGATTCTATCCAGATATGATGTCACTCACTGGGTGCAGTCACGCTCCCTCCAGGATTAATCCTCCTCCTGCTGCTAAGCCTGCCACAGTTCAGCCATCCTGATGTTTCCCTCAGCCGGAGCCGTCCTCTTCTCAGCTGGCAGTGAGGAAGATATCACTCTGCCAGCAGCAGAGACTGTGAGCTGGCTTTTAACCAGCATATGCAGCACTGGATGTTTTGTGAATCCACCTGTGCCGAAAAAGAAAAAAAAGTCCCTCTATCGTAAAGTCTCCTGGTTCCCTCTGGATGTACTGTTGCCATCCCCCCACCACCCCCCCAGCCCAGGGAATTTACTACATGGGAGTCACAAGAGAACATTAGAGGTTCACATTATTCATGCACATGTATACTAGATTATGAGGTTTGAAGCTACTGCTGGCCGGGCCCGCCTGTTAGAGTGGTACCCCCTTATCAGTGGCCTTGCGTACGTGGTTACTCACAAGGAGGTTACTCCCATAAACTCTGCACTTTATGCAGGTTTTGTTTTCCTGTTTCTCACGCAGCTTACTATATCTTTGCCCAATTTAATTTTAGTTTTATCAGGGCTTTCAAGCAACTTTTCGAAGTCAATGGCCATGCCTGTTAGTGTCCCTCTCTTCCAGTGTGAATTTCTCCAGTCCTCTTTTAATTTTACTTGATCAAAGGAGACTATTTCATATTTAGGCATTACTTTTATATTTGATCTATCTAAATGATGTCAATGTAATTACCTCCCACTCCTGAGTAAAATTTGTTAAGTGAGGTATGCTTGAAACATGGTCCTCCTACACAATTTCACTGTTAGGCATAGTTTTTACTATCAGAATGAAAATCTTGTCTAAAATTCTGTTTTTTTGTTTTATTACTCGGTCTCTAGGTGGTCACAGATAGCTCTAAACTACAGAATTTAACTTATTATCAAAACTGGACTGAAATACACTTACCTCTCCCTAAAACCCACTAGGTTTATATTCCTAAACCCTTCCCTGTTACTACCCCATTTCTTCCCTTTCCCCCTTCCCCCCTCCTAAGGTTCAACAATATACTCCAATGAATGAGTAATGTCTGACAATCACATGTACACCACCTATTTCTACACCCATAGAGGTGGAACCTCAATAACCTGTCCTTTAAATAGGAGCCGCATGCCATGATGTCATGCCGCTGGATCACGGAGGTCCGGCGGCCATCTTAGCTCTCCAGCTGGTCAGTGTTTACTACATGTCAGCAATGTACTGAATTGCCAAATTTCCATGGATACTTTGTGATTTGCATAATAAATTCAATATCAAATTACTACACTATGGGCACCTTCTTTTCTGGCTCTGCACCAAGCAATTAATATTCCAGGAACCCAGGTGACATCTGGCCTTAACCATCCCAGAATCCAGAGGAGGGATATCCATACCAGACTGCATTTTCTTCCCACCTTTAAAAGAGACCTCTGGCTGATTTCAACACATTATTATACTGCGCATTTAAAATGCGCATCTGGTGAGTATGCATTTTTACCATATCCCGCACATCACCGGAACATCTGTTTATGCACCATTATTCACACTAATTATTGGGACTATCACTCATCACTATATTTATTTGTTATAAATTGGATTTACTTGGACATTTATCATCATACACTTGTTCACTTTAATATATATTATTTATTTTCCACAATTTTTCAGAACATTGGTATATCTAGCACTTTATAATTTATATATTTATTTATGGTATTATTATAAGTGCATGCTATTTTAAAAGGTTTTTGGTTCCTTTTTTAGTGCAATAGCTGCTTTTATTATCAAGCGCTCGCTGAGTCCCTTTGTTTATAAGTTCTCCCATCAAAAATCAAAACTGAGATACAATGTTAACTCATTTATGTACCAGATTCATTACAGTTAGATAAATGACTATTAAACATTGCTACTATAATCCCCTTTACCTCCATTCTACCATTCCCTAGCACATATCCTTTAGCTCCACACCAGGTTCCCTGGTACGTATGTTCACGAATTGTAAAAACATTGCCCCTATTTGGCAAAAGATCAGAGATAGTTCTTCCTTCATTGCCGATGATATATTTGAGTTTGTCTCCAATGTGCCCCAATCTTGGGAGCATCCTATCAGATTGAAAGACTTATCCACACATTTTGTATAAAGAGTTTATTGTCCATTGCTTTAAATTGGAAGATACCCAGTGTTCCATTCTCCCAAATACTCTCTCATATTGACTCTATAATGATAATGGAGTGTATATATGAATTCTCTGAAAATGGGATTAAATGGGATGCTTCGATCGCTAACTGCAATCTTTTATTGTATAACATTTTTGTTTTTCTTTCTGATACTGCTTTTCAATACTATGTACATAAGAGGTCACTCATGTATTCCATTCTTGATTCTCTGGTATCACAATATGCGACACTTCTTCTGAAATGTTTCACTGTTAATGTTTTTTTCAGTGTGTATTATTTTATCTCAATGCAAATATTTCCTTCTTATGTACTGCTTGTCTCTCTAATAGTTTTTTTTTTTCAGCAAGTTTTTATTGATTGAAGTAAACATGCTACAGATACCTGCAATAAATGAAGCTTCATATAAACATAAGTAAGATCAAGTACATTATGTCAATCTTCAAATTAGTAGTAGGATTCTGCGACTGACTGAATTGCCAGAATCCATAGAGAAGTAAGATAATACAGAAGGCTAAAACATTAGCAAACAAAGTAACAGTAATTAGTAAAACATTGGCAACATTAGAAGTATGTAGCAGTCAATCAAGGTAAAGATTATGAACGTTCACTCCAAATTTTCTATGCCCTTTCAATCTTTTTTTTTATTCAGAACATTTTTATTGAACGCTTTTCCTTATATATAAACAGAAAAAATGTACATTGAGTTATATCAATACTTCCCTTATGATATCCCCCCCCCCCCCCCAACTCCTGAAATAAAAAAAAACATCCCACCCCACTCTATAAAACACAATTAACAACATACAATACTTTTTTCCATTATCCAATATTCTGAGATTCAAAAACCATTCCAGGGGCGTCCACCCACAGTTTCCATACCTTTCCAAATTTGCCCACACACCCCCTTCTCACATAGACAAGTTTTTATTTTCTTAACCTTTCTTAACCAGTCCATGTGATAAGGTGGGAAGGGAGTTATCCACTTCTTGGCAATCAACTTTCTGGCCTGATAAAGACACCACAGCACTGCCATCTGTGTTGTGGAGGGGACATCTTGATAATCCATGTATCCTAACACACATAATTTAGGTTCCACTAAAAGAGTTACACTGAAAACTGACTTTACTGTGTTAACCACCTCCTCCCAATATCTATGTAGTTTAGGGCATCTTCAAAACATATGAATAGATCCCTGCAACTAAGACAGGATGCATCTGGATGTCTCCCAAACAAGAACAATTTTCATGGTGTGTAATATGCACTGTGAATTATATAGGTCTGTGTTAATTTTTGTGATGGAGACAAAGATATTAGCTCTACTCATTTTCATATACAGTTCCACTGTACATCAGTCAGCTCCCCCACAACCTCTGCACATTTTACTCTACATGGCAGGTACACCCTTTTTTCTAATGCTACTAAATGAATACTAGCATACAGTTTTGATATCAATCCTTTAGTAGAAGTAGATCTTACCAAGACTTTTAAAAGAGGGGCATGGCCGCATTCCAGCTCTACAGTTTTAAACTGGATTGCCAGTGCATGCCTTATCTGTAAATATTGGTAAAAGCACTTATTCAAAAACCCAAACTCCTCTCTCAACTCTAGTATAAATATAATTGTGAGAGTCTCCCTTCTGCTTCCAATTATTAAAATTCTCTATTTTTTATTTTCTATATTCTGTAAACCCTGTATAACAAAGTAGGTAGTGTATTGTCAGTCACAAATTCACAAACAACTGTATTGTAGGGCACTGTGGCTCAGTCTTGAATGACCCTGCTTCCAACCCTTTAACTAGTGTAGGGTGCACACACTCTATAGCAAGCAATACCCTCCTCCAGTGCACAATCCCCTAAACTGAGCTGCCAGAAAATAACTCCAAGGATGTGGTATAGCAAAACCACCTATATCTTTGGCAGCTGCAACACTCAGAGATGCACCCTGGCCCACCCCAGTTTCCACAAAAGATCTCTAAATAAAGTATCTATCTTCTAAAACCAGACTCCGTCAATTGATACTGGTGAATTATGCAGGATATATGGGAATTGGGGCATCCTCACCATCTTAATTAAACTTCAACGATCCACTACTGACAAGGGAAGGTGACACCATGTCTTACATTTTTTCCTAAATATGGCCAATAAGGGGATTAAGTTATTCAAAATATATAATTTCAGGTTTGCTGTTCCAATTATTCCCAGAAACTTAAATCTTTCCACCACCTGTAAGTGTCTAAGACTATCAGGCAGTGCTTCTGTCAATGGCTCCAACTGGAAATTTATTAAATGAGTTGTTTAATAGAGGACAGAGAGCGTTTGTGGTGTAATTAAGATTAACCTCACTGGTGGACTGATTATATCAATATTTTTGAATGTCAAAGCGGTACATTGTTTTGCATGGAAATTTTTGTGTCTTATGACGAATTTCCCCACGATTCACTCTCGCTCAATTCTGCAAGTGATTCTAATTCACTATTGCTGTTTTCTAGCTGGTTTAAAACTGCTTTTGACCTAAAGGGGTGTTTTTTGGATGCCATGGACGGTCTCAAGTTTCCAAGCTAAAAGAATGGTAATAGTGCAGGCAGGGCATTGGACAAAGCACTAGGTACAAAACTGAGGTGAAATGGTTTGATACAGTAATGTAATCCTAACAGATTACAATGTATTGTGTGTATATCATGTTTTTACTTTTTTGAATCTCTCACTGGTTCTGCCCCCTGCATAGCGGCCCTCTAAGGGAAGGGAGCCCAGAAGACAGATGCCGGCATCGGCCGGAGGACAAAGTGGGAGGACATTGGCCGTAAGACACAGTGGGAGCATCACAGAGACAAGGTAAGTTACACTACACACATACTACAGTGTAATCCCAAATGTGGTGTTTTTGGTACTGAAAATTAACCCCGAGCCACACTCGAGATTACCACCAGGGAGGTTAACCATGGCAATCAGTTCAGACAAATTAGGTGATAAGTTCTTCCACCACATCTTAGTAATTAAAGATTTTATAGTTCTTAGCACATGAGAGACTACCATACGGTGATGGGTAGGGATATATATGTAAAGAAAGTTTAGGGGTAGATTTCAAAAAGTGCAAAATACATGAATATAGGAAATGTTCGGATGGTGAGATTTGTAAGTTGATATTAGATCTGAAAAGGGTTTAGGTTTATTGCTATGCCAGGTTTCGGATTGCAAGTGAGGTATAAGAATGTTGGGCGCTGATAGTGGAGTTTTGACATCGTTGTTGTGTTTATTATACACTACCCCTTCGGTAAATAGTTGCCATACCTATATGGCTGCCCTCATTGTGGAAGGGTATCATGAGAGCTGTAAGGTTGACCAATTACCTGCTAACAAGCTTGCTTTTAAGTCAGAGGTATGTGCTAATGTGGCTTCAATATCTACTGAGGAAGTGACGTGATGTAACATGTAGAGTGGACCAATGACATCAAGCTGCTAAACAGGAAGTTTACGAGCCGCCATCTTGTAAATTCCTGAACACATTGAAAATACAATATAACAAGGTTTTTTACTGTGGTGTCCCAGCAGGACACTTCTAAATGTGAGTGCGCTTTGTTTTTGCAATAAATCACGCTATATTTATATACTACACTATGGCAAGCGTTTCTGTTTACATATGCGTAGGATTTGTGTGATAAAGAGGAGACGGTACCATTTGCAGCAGAGTGAGGAGGAAAGTAGAGTCATTTATGCAGTATACCTACCCGGGTTAAAAAGGGAAAGGCGGTATTTGACCTATGCAATTTGGGTCATAAAAGGAGGTAAGAGTATATATTTGTCTCTGGTGGAGGAGCACCTATAAGAATATATGTTGTTATAAGCAATAAAGAGCACCAGCTTTGTGAACAAATTATAAAGCCACTGATCAATCACACATTATGGACTTTTAAGTTTTGTTGCATAAACACATGGTTTGGATGCTTTAATTCATATATGAAGTTATAGAGATATATGCGCAGCACTATTTTATGACATATCTTTTGTGTGTGGATACACATGTAAGTATCAGCAGCACTGGTATACACAGGAATTTGAGTTATTTTTTGCACTGAAGTTTTATTTGTACACATTTTTTTAGCAATTGAGATAATATCGAAGCTTAGTAGTAGTCTTTACTTTCTACGATCCCAATTCTTCCAGCCTTCCTATGTTTTTTTTTTTTGATCCAAACACTTTTTATTAAAATTATAAAGCACAATTGACAGAGAGTTTTGACAAAAAATTAGTAGAAAAAATAGATATTCTACAATATTGCTGTGGTAATGGACTATTGCATTCTTCATATTATAAAGAAGCAGGATCCATACATTACAGCAACTGTCCCTTTTTTGTCATAACAACAGTTGTTCTGTCATTGCTATTAATTCAGAGATCATCAACTTAACAAAATAAAGGTGGGTAAATGTAATGCCACTAGAGAGTTGGTCATTATAGGGACATTCTAGGGTTTATTTACTAAAGCTGAAGAGTCCAAAATCAGACTCCCTTCTGCAAAGAAACCAATCAGCTTCTAACCTCAGCTTCTTCAATGAAGCTTTGGCAATGAAACCTGGAAGCTGATTGGTTTCTATGCAGAATTGAGTCTGATTTTGCACTCTCCAGCTTTAGTAAATAAACCCCTCTGAGTCTTACTGTTACCAGAAAATATACCAATCATCAAGAGACACATTCTAATAGTATAATAAGACAAATATCCATAACATACATCTCTTAGAGTTGTAGAATCCTGTCTATGACTAGTTACAGAGGACCTAGCCCTTGAACATCCAACCAGCTGCACTAAACTAGTTTGATCACAGGTTTATAGTTAGCATCAGCTAGGTTAGAGGAAGATGGTGTCAAAGTAATACCAAAATATAAAATATCTTTGTCTTCCCAGGAGTAGGGTAATGTTTCAGAGAGGTATTTCCTTGCTGATCTAGTAGTGCTCATATTTTTGAAAAATGTACTTTTTAGTACAATACTGCACTAAATGATTGTAGCACTTAATTAGGGAATAAGGGACTTAAAAGGGTAAGTTGGTTGCAGGATAACATAATCAGCAAATGAATTGATGACATGGGAATACCCATGTGAACAGAAACATGAGATTGAAGGGTGTGAACTAATTTTTTCACCAAGGGGTTCGATTATTAGGTTAAAAATTGAGAGGGGTCATTCTTGTCATGTGCCATTAGAGATGGTAAAATTTTTAGATAATAGGCTGGTGGAATAAACCCTAGCTGAGGGTCTGGAGTAGAGGGCCATCATAGCAGATACGATGCTTCAGAAAAGCCAAATTTCTCTAATATCTGTTTCATGTAGAGCCAATGCACTCGGTCGATCGTCTTCTTTGTGTCAATGGATAATAGGCGTGCGGTCAATCTCTTATTGGTGAAGTAAGTTTATGATGCATCTAGTAGCATCGGAGGCTTGTCTGCCTTTGGTGAAACCTTTTTGGTCAGACTTAATTAGGGTGAGAAGAATATCAATGGGGCATTTCGCTAGTATATACTTTAACATCAGTGTTTAGCAGTGAAATGGGTCTAAAGTTGGTTGGTGATACAGGATCTTTACCAGGCTTGGGGAGAATAACTATGTTTGCTGCCAGCATCTCCGCAGGAAGGTATGCGTCTATCGACGCTGCTGTGAAATGTTTGGTCATATATGGAGCCAGAATATCTGCAAAACATTTATAATATTCATTTGTAAACCCATCTGGGCCTTGGGATTTGCCATTGGGCAATGCACTGATTATAGAAATAATTTCAGTGGGGGTAAAATGAGAATTTAGAAATGTAAGCTGTTTAGGGGATAGGGAGAGGAGATTGATTTTCTGCAAAAAAATTTTGGATGAAAGTTGTTTAGCAGTGGGGTCATCTTTTAAATTATATAAGGTGCCATAGCAATCTGCAAAGGCATTTGCTATCTGTTGCAGATTATGAAGCTCCTGATTTGTGAAAGGACTGGTCCAAGAATGGTATTCTTGATTTTACGATACAAGTTTTTAACCAGTTGCCGACAGCAGATAGCCAAATGACGGCTACACTGCGGCCGGCCAGTTCTGGGAGGGCGTCATATGACGTCCTCCCAGAACGTGCTCTCCTGCACACACCCCAGGGCGCGCACCTGGCAATCTCCATGATCGCTGTGTCCTACGGACACAGTTGATCACGTGATGTGGTAAAAGGCCGATCACAGCTGCTTTTACCACATGATCAGCCGTGTCAAATGACACGCTGATCACAGGCAAATGCAATTGCCGGTTCTCGGCTGCACTTTTCTCACGCTGTCAGAAAGTGGGGAAAGTACTGCAGAGAACTGGCAGTTGACAGAGCAGGGATCGGCACTGATCATCAGGGCACTGATGATCAGTGCCCTAATGATCGGTGCCCAGCAGTGCCACCCACCAGTTCCACCCACCAGTGCCCAGCAGTGCCACCCACCAGTGCCCAGCAGTGCCACCCACCTGTGTCCATCAGTGCCACCCACCTGTGCCCATCAGTGTCACCCACCTCTGCCCATCAGTGCCACCCACCAGTGCCCAGCAGTTGCGCCAGTCAGTGCCCATCAGTGCTGCCAGTCAGTGCCACTAGTCAGTACCCATCATCAGTGCCACCTATCAGTTCCACCTATCAGTGCCACCTATCAGTGCCACCTATCCATGCCACCTCATTAGTGCTGCCTATCAGTGCCGCCTATCAGTGCCCTTCAGTGCTGCCTATCAGTGCCCATCAGTGCTGCCTATCAGTGCCCATCAGAGCTGCCTATCAGTGGAGCCTCATCAACGCACATCAGTAAAGGAGAAAAATTACCTGTTTGTAAAATTTTATAATAGAAACAAAGAAACCTTTTTTTTCAAATTTTTTGCTCTGTTTTTGTTTATAGCACAAAAAATAAAACCCCCAGTGGCAAGTAAATACCACCAAAAGAAAGCTCTATTTGTGAGGAAAAAATGCTAAAAATGTCATATGGGTACAATGTTCCATGACCACGCAATTGTCATTCAAAATGCGACAGCGCTGAAAGCTGAAAATTGGCCCGGTAAGGAAGGGGGTATAAGTGCCCTATAGGCAAGTGGTTAATCTGTTGGCCAAAAGTTTGCCAGCTTTATTATTATTTGAGTAGTAATTAAGCGTAAGTCTCCTGAGATAATTATCATATTGAGAGCACAACAGTGTACAAAGCTCATAGTGCAACTTGGTGAGAAAAGCGGACATAGAGTCAGATAGGGACATTTTATTTTGGGTTTCCAGAGAGTATATAGACACCAAACATTCTGTAAACTTACCATTTAGTTGTCATTTGAGTCTGGAGCTCATCAGCAGTGTTGGATAACAGTGTTATTATAATGCCAAAGATAGGTTGTTTGACAGGTTTCCTTCTTCTCCACCATTAGGGTAGTTGCAGCATGGTTTGACCATGTGATGTCATGGATGTAGGAGGAAGAAATCTCCATATATAATTAGGTGGGCAGATTTCACTTTGGTTACCTTTCGCAGTAATTTCTGGATAAAACTCATCTGATGGGAATTTAGTGCATACGCATTGACCAGAGTGTAGGGAAATTTATTCAGAAAACAGGATAGAATAATTTATCTGCCATCTAGATTTGAAATGCAGTTGTTCAGTTGGAATGCAACAGTATTTATAATTGCTGTTAGAACTCCTTTCTTTTTCTCAGGAGCACACACAAGGAAACCATGAGGATAAGCAGGATATATACACTTCGTGTATGCACTAGATCAAAATGGGTCTTCTGGACATTGAGCACATCAGCAGCATTAGAACATGCTTCTTTCCACATGTATCATTGCTTAGCTGGGTGGTTTATGCCCCTCACATTCAACAATAATAATTTAATCCCCATGGTGATGATAGAGAGATATGAGCGATGTTGTCTTGGTGTTTGGTGTTGTGTGGTGATAGAAAGCGTACTGATAACAAAAGGAGGGAGTGTGCATATGTTGCCAGAAGGTAGAGTTAACATAGACAAACTTTAACTACAGGCTGAATTGGCCTGAAAATAAACTGCAGGAAAAGGATGGAGTCCTTCATGTGAAAAAGAAGGTCTCGGGCAAAATATTCTGCCAACTATGGTTGGGGTCACAGAGTAAGTAGGTGCACAGATCATCTGTTAACTAGTATACTGTGATAAAAAGAGGTCATGAGCTTGCCCTATAAGCATCAGGTGAAATGATTATTTTGGAAGGCATGTGATGGCGTTGTTCCCTGGTAGGTGGTTCCAGAATGATGTGACATTGCTGAAGTAAACAAAGGCCATATTGAAGGGAAACAACATTGCAGATTACCCATTGGGGTTTCATCTCCTATTTCTCTGGGTGTTTTCATCTGTGCAAGATATTATGGTTTCTCAGAGCTTTCATAATGGCAATGAAATTCTTGCGATGCTGGAGTGTCAATTGGGTCTGGCTGCAATTGCAACTTGGCTGCTTGTTCCGGTATTTGATCAGGGCGACGAAAGGCTGCCAATAGTTGTTCCTTCACATGGAAGAAATGTACTTTTAAAATGATGTCTCTGGGTACTTCCTCAGGCAGGAATGAAGGCTTAGGCACCCTATGTACTCAGTCTATGGTAAGACCAGCCAAAGATGAAGATGGTGTCGCTGCAGCAAAAAGATTGCATACAAACTGAGGTACTTTGGAAGGCTGGATTGATTCGGCAATACTGCAAATTTTTTGTTTTGTTTTTCTGGACCGATCCTGGAGGTCCACTAGTTTCACTTTGATCCATGTTATCTCTGCAGATATGGCTGTATTGGCCTCTACTAGAGTATTATAGTTCACTGTGAAATCACTCATCGACTGTTCAACATGGTCCACTCTATCTCCAAAATCCTGTATCTCTCTCTTAGTTTGGCGTAAACTTTACAAAAAAATCCATTTGAAGAGAAGCCCTTAGGGACAGAAGCATGTCTTGTAACAGTGTCAGACACCGGTTGCCTGCAAGTAGGAAAAGCAGCAATGGGGTCTGGGCTTATAAGAGTAAAGGGTATATCAGATGTGTCACTCAACTCCCCTTGAATTTCATTGTATGAATCTTCCTGAGAGTACCTCCATGATCTGGACTTTGCAGGGCTCTGGAATAAAGGAGATCAATGATTCAGGGTCCCAGTGCTTCCAGCATTTGTGCTCTTGCAGCCTGAGAAGCACTGCAAAGCTGCAGCTAGAGGTTCTGCAGAGGGTTGGCAGCTGCCGGTTTTTTATTGTACACATTTTTTCACAGTTGGGAAGATACCTGACAATTTATTATGTTGCAGGGGCTCCCTATGATAGTGAGGCATGGAGCGGGGCTCCAGAGATCCTCAGGAGGCTCAGGATGTGTTTTAGAGCAGCAGACAGCATTTTAAAGTAATCACTCACTGGTACAGAACACCCTACCACCTCCATAAAATATCCATACAGGTAACTGATAAATGCTGGCGCTGTGAAACTACAGCAGGAACCATACTCCATCTTTGGTGGTTATGCCCCAAATATTTACCCTTCTGGACACATGTACACAGGATAGTGAATCAGGTTTATACCTACAGTACTCTAGCTTTTTCTCCATATCAATTTCTCTTACACCATTCTACTTGAATGGGTCTCTCATATCATAAATCACTAGCCATGCATATGATAAACATCACCTGCATGTGTATTCCGCTGTTCTGGAAACAAACCAAAATACCTTCTCTGAAAGACTGGTTCAATAGACTCAACAAGGATGGTTACCTAAAAACCTGGTCTTGTTGGTCTCACTTTCAATCTACTTTGGAATATCACAACATCATGTCTCTTTAGATCTCTTTTCATCAGTTAAAATACTAATTTGACCATGCTGCAGACAAGAAACCTACGCTCGTTGTAAATCTGCCCCCCCCCCACTCTAATCCCCCCCCCCCACTCTAAGGTACCTCTGTCACTTTAACCTTGCATGTTCTTTTGGTCATTGTATACCCGTGAATTATATTGTATATGCATTTCTAAATGTTTCTTTAATAAATCTTTATGGAATTGAATTGCCAGTGGGCGAGCGGAGCTGCTGCTTCACGTGGCCATTTTGGTGGATCAGCACCATGCCCCGCTTCTCTCGTATAGTTTTCAATAAACTGCTTGTAAAGAGCAAATGCTGTTAGTTTATGATAAGAGTAAATGGTAGTTCCACTAGAACACAGATGTTGCACCACTTAAACATTTTACTGTTCCTTTTCCCTCCTGGGCCTAAGCTTTATGTGCTTTATATGGTAGGCTACCTCCCTAGTTGTTGGTCATTTTGGATATCATTCTAACAATTATGTTTCACTTGAGGTCCACAACAAAAAGGTAGCATACAGGTGCCAAACTACACAGTGGTTCTATAGTTTCTATTATGTAAAAATCACAGTACTCAAGATCAGGAGGCTTTTTAGAAAAATATTCTATCATTTTCACTTGCTCATTGTAAATCTGCCTCCCCATCACCACCGCTACCTTCCTTCCCCTTCCATACACCCCCCTCCCCTCCCCACTTCCCCCTCCCCTTTTTTATTTCCTTTTTTCTTTTTCTCTCCTCTCTTTTCCTGGTTCTTCTTTTTTCTCTTCTCCCTTTTTTCCCTAAATGTAAACACTATTATGGTGATCATATATATTGCCTTCATTATAAGATCAAGTCTATACACCTAATACTAAGCAATACTTTTGACTTACCTCTAATATGTCTCCTACATTTTTTAAACAATTTATTGTTTTTAGGATGCTATGTAACACTCACGTGGTAAGAAAATACTAGATTGCTTTTTTACTTTCAAGATGTAACTCTTCTTTTATTTGATTTTGTAGGAGGCACAAAACTCATCTATACCCTTTTTTGGCATTTCTTTATGCTGAGAATAATGATGTCATCTCTTTTTTGAAAATGCATATTCATCATTAACTGTAATCTTCTGAGGTTGTTATTAAGCCCTAAGGTACCTTTGTCACTCTAACTTTGCATGTGCTTTTGGTCACTGTATACCCGTGAATTATATTGTATATGCATTTCTAGATTTATTTATTTATTTCAGGTACTTGTATAGCGCCGTCAATTTATGCAGCGCTTTACATATATATTGTACATTCACATCAGTCCCTAACCCTCAAGGGGTGTACAATCTAAGCTCCCTAACTTACATTCATACATACACATATTAGCGCCAATTTAGACTGGATCCAATTAACCTAGCATGTCTTTGGAGTGTGGGAGGAACCGGAGGAGCTGGAGGAAACCCACACAGGCACAGGGAGAACATGCAAACTCCAGGCAGGTGGTGTCGTGGATGTGATTCAAACCAACGACCCTAGTACTGCCAGGGGGAAGTGCTAGCCATTTAGCCACTGTGCTGCCCATGTTTCTTAAATAAATCTTTATGGAATTGAATTCCCAGTGGGTGTGAGGAGCTGCTGCTTCATGTAGCCATTTTGGTGGATCGGTACCATGCCCCCTTTCTCTCGAACAGTTTTCAATAAACAGTTTGTAAACAACAAATACTGTTAGTTTATAATAAGAATAAAGGATAGTTCCACTAGAACACAGATGTTGCACCACTTAAACATTTTACCACTAACAGTTTTATTTTTGCCTCTTCAGCACAGAATATTATTTCTGCATAATAATTTCTGTTCCTTTTCCCTCCTGGGCCTATGCTTTATGTGCTCTATATGGTAGGCTACCTCCCTAGTTGTTGGTCATTTTGGATATCATTTTAACAATTATGTTTCACCTGAGGTCCCCAATAAAAAGGTAGCATACAGGTGACAAACTACACAGTGGTTCTATTGTTTCTATTATGTAAAAATCACAGTAATTAAGATCAGGAGGATTTTTGGAAAAATATTCTATCATTTCGCTTGCTATACTTTTTTTGTTTTAAAGATTAGTGGGAAAAAGTTGTCATGGTCCTGGGATATGAAAGTATTTGTGGTTGTGTGTAAAAGGCTTTGCTGTTACCAAAAGATTTAGAATTAAAACCAATTTATCACTATTTTCCCTCAGTCTAAGATAAGAACCTCCATACAAAAAAGTAATACTCCCAGTTAAACTTCTAGAGTCAATACATTGAAGTCAGAGTTGAGAATTCATTAGTCACATTAACATAATTGTAAACTTCAGACATGAAAAATTAACAAAGCACGTTGCACTATATAGTTCATACTAGCCTGACTCCAAAGCACTGGGTTGTCCTACCAGGGGAGACTTTGAAACTGATTAGTTATCCACTTCTTCATCTAGAGTAGTTTTTTAGAGTAAACATCTCAATGAAATTAGACTCTATTTTCTTGCTAAACCATAGGTCTAGGCCTAGGTTCACACTATTGTGGGCCGTGCACCCATTCAAATGGGCTGCTGTGTCCATGTTTCCCGCATAAAAAGGTGCATGCATCTTTTTTAAAATGCAGCCGCAGGGAAACCATATGGTCTTTTTAACAATGTGGTTTCCCTGCAATTCCCACATCTACAGAATGAATGGCAGCCCTGGGCATCTCATAAGAGCAGGGTGATTTGGTTGTGGGTGGTTGGCACAATTCCTGCACCCATACCAGCCCGCAGACTGTGGGCAAGTGTAAACCTAGCATAATTGTAGATAAATCTATGCATACATAAACAGACCTCAACAATGTACATAATCAAAAGCATTTTTATGTAAAACACATCTAGGTTCCCTTTCTCAGCTTCTACAGTATGTAGGGCTTGATCTCCAGGTTAGATCTCCTGTTACATTAGTATAGTGAGCTATGTTACTGCTAGGAATAATTACTCCATTTGTCCTGGTGGCCAATTCAACCAGGACTAGAACTGAGGACTAATCACAAATTTTGACGCGTTATCAAGACAAGCTCACTTGTTCTGGTGAATACTCTCTCCAAAGGGTATTTACCGCTCTTTGGAGAGATTTCCTTTCACTTCTTGTTGTATCTTCAGGACAGAAAGTGAAGGAAAATCTCCCCAAAGGGAGGAATAGATTTAACCATTCATTACATCAAAAAATGGAAAACAAATTTGAAATATACAGTATATACTTTAATTTCAATAACATGCCAGAAACACTTCATATAGTACAGTGTGAAGATATTGATTGCAATACATCAATTCAAGGGGTGTAAGACTAATGTAGGGCAGAGATTCATAAACATCTATCATGTTTCAATGTATTGGATCATATCAGTGCAAGATGATTGACTGCTGTGGGTTACATAATGTTTTACATTGCCTTTTGCATTATTGTATGCGGCCAGTATTGTACAACCCCTGTATACACCTTCATGTCAGGGGCGGATTGACAACTCATGGGGCCCCTGGGCAATAGGGGATCATGGGGCCCCTAAGTCCTTGCCCAAACTCAAAATAGCCTATGAAAAAGGTACCAGGGGCATCTCATGGGGCCCCCTACTGACCCCGGGCCCTCGGGCAGTGCCAGAGTTTCCACATGGTCAGTTTGCCCCTGCTTCATGTAACCAATTTTCCCAGACTTTGTTTACTCAAATAAGTATAGGAATTAAAAAACTATATCACCCAATTTCATGTCAGGCATAAGATGTAAACAATCATTTTTACTTGGCAGCAGACTTATTCAGAAGAGATTGTAGAACTGTGATACTGTACTGTCCCCAGATCCTGTTTTAAATTGCTTACTTGAAAAACTCATTCAATAAGAGGGAATTAAAAACCCAAGGGCTTCTTGGGAGCTGTATGAGTGGGTTTTGCCAAGGATTTATCCCTCATGAATGAAATGGAAATTCCCTGGTGATAATTCTGATTTATTCCAATTGCCATGCCTTTGAAGATTCAAGAATTGTATTTTTGTTTGTAGGGAATCAACCGTGAGATTAGAAAACAAAGTCCAATTGACTATATCACATGTTTGCAGAATAGCACACAAACAGGTAATCTCAGTGACACCGTGCTAGCATTCCTTATTTCAAAGTTCTAGAATTAATTGAACCAATTAGTAAAGTTTCAATATTATATGAAGAGTTGGCAGGGGCTCTGGAGAAAAGCCACAATATTTAATCTGTATTAAAATTGACTTGGTAGACAATCAATAACTCATAAATTCACTCTGTTAGCAAATGTGAAGAGTTACCTGCTGTTAATGGATTTTATTTCTCTTTCTTGTAGCTTGTATGTCTAACTATTATTCAGAATTTGTTTTTCTATGTTTTATTACAGAATTTCAATTAATCCTCAGGGAAATGAAACAATAAAAAGTCACTTTTTGGCACAGGATTAATAACAGTCAGCTCATGAAAACTGTACATCTGTATAAAAATCTGAGAGCTATATCTTTAAGGCAATTTGTGTCAATAACCTGTAACACTAAACTCCAGGCAAACATCTAAATACAGAGAATATTATCACAGAAGGGATCTCATAGATTGTAAGCTCCAAGGAGCAGGGCCCTCCTATCCCTCTTGTATTGAACTGTATTGTTGCTGTATTGTCTCCCTTTATATTGTAAAGCGCTGAGCAAACTATTGGTGCCATATAAATCCTGTATAATAATAATAATCTGTTGTACCTGCCATAGGATGTGCATTTCTACCTGTTCAGTCCTGAGTTTTACACATTTTTGCCACACAGCAAAGCCAGTCAGATGGCACCACTTTCTCTATACTGTTTCAATGAAAGAATACACAGCTTACCCGATTTTGACAGGTACCCACTCCCACTTCAACTCCAATCACCTAGGCCTCCTCCCAGTAGTCTTCTGGGACATGTCACATCTCTCAGAAGACTTTGGGACCATTCGCAGCACTACCACATTCACAGTAGACCCCGTGCTGTGAAGCCCCCAGCTGTCACAGTCTGGTACCCATACTTAAGAAGCCCTGCAAGTGCAGCAGCTGACTGATAACTATAAAGTCATATTTTCTTTGCATATGAAAACAGACAAACAAACACACAAACAAACAGCTATTTCTTCAGAATAACAAAGGGTAGGAATCTGCAACGTTTGTTAAGATCCTTGCAATGTACATAGATTGCCGGGAGGGGAATATTTTTTTCTCAACAAAAGTGGAGTTATTCTTTAAGTTTCTGAAGAAAAACATTTTTCCAGGTGTAAGTGTTTTCTTAATTTCTGTGAAAATATAGGTAGTCAGTTCTTCCCCTTATCAGTATATAGAGGTGGGATCTCACTAACTGGAACCCTTGTTATTAGGTTTGGCTTTACTGTGCTAGATGGGATGAAAATCCACAGTCACAGTTCCCAAAATACTTTATTTAACTTGCTCTATAGGTGGTGGTGTTTCACTATCACTAGTGCTATTATAACACTCTCATGACTCAAGTGAATACGCTGCACGCATAATTGCAGAAATACACACTTCCCAGTATTTACCAAACTTTCGAACAGCCTCACTGCCTAATTAAAGCACCAGGTTCATAATTGCACAGAGATGCTGCTGGTTTTGGTTCAACAATGCTATGCACGTTTTTTGTTTTTTTTAGTAAATGATCCTTCTTATGGAGAGAGTTTTTTTACTTTATGTTTATTAGTTTACTTCCTCCATAGTTCTTAATATTTTAGTTCGTACTTCAGAGGGGCACTGCCCACTTTTTCTCCTAAAAACAAGTTTTGCACTCATATGTCCAGTTTTGAACTGGCTTTTAACCATGCTGTGAATCCCAGTGGGAAAAATCTACTAATTTTTGCAGCAAACAGTGACAGCTGGGTGTGAATAACTGTGTCAGACAAGCCTATGAGGCAAGGAGAGGCTGTAAGTGGCTGCAGTTATTCATGACTGTTCGCACACCTAGTGAGAATGTGTGGTGATCGTGGCTGGGTGCACATAAAGTTGCCCTCACAATTTTAACTCATTTATACTTTGCTACCCTTTATTTAGTAAAGCTGTGGGCTGATGTCAGACCCCTTCAGATATGTATGTATTAGAAGTTTGTGCATTTATATACTATATTTTCTTTTTTTGTCTTTTATATTTTATTGTATTTACTAAGCACTTTGAAATATGACAGTACATAGAAAACATGCAATGTATTGATGTCATAGCAAACATGCAATGTATTATTTATTTTTCTAAACAGTTTGCCTAGTCTGTATGTGGTTAATAGTGTTGTATTGTGCGTTTTGTGTAGGTTTGACATTGGAAAGGGTGGGTACATGATAGGCATCAAACTTAATTTCCTGGATTATTCTTTTGACCTACAGAGTTGATTTTTTTCCATTTTCATTTTGTGCTGTGTTGTAAAAAAAAAAAAAAAAAACATGTTAAGCAGTGTGTTTGTCTATTTGTTTTATTTGCATGAATAGCCTTATCAAAAACCATAACTAGACTTCCGGTTCCGGCGCCGGATGCTGTGACTAACGGGACCCGCGGCTCCCGGGAACCCGCCCGTATAACATCTGCCATCTGCCTCGGGGACCCCCGCATCTTGGCTTTGGGGTGCCTCCTCACATCCCGCGGCGGCCCCAGCATGGAGCGGTACCTTCTCCCGATGCAGTCCGGCCACGAGTCGGCTGCTGGGGCGGAGGGGTGCGGCTCTCCCCCTCCTGCAGCCAAGATGGCCGCCGAAGCTGCCTGTCACAGCATGGACACAGGCACAGAGGGAGATCACAACGTGGGAGCAGGTATGTCTGCACCTCTCCCCACCATCCTCACTGCCTCTCCACTCACATCAGGCACTGATAGCTCTTCTGAGCAATATATAAAAATAGCCCAGGCAGTTTCTTCAATTTTGCTCCCAAATATCACACAGGCTGTGGATAAGGCTGTAAGCCAGGGCATTGAACAGCTGCGAATAGATTTGGGCGAACATTCTAAACGGTTAACTGTGGCTGAGCAGCGCTTATCTGACTTAGAAGATGAAGTCCATTCCATACAAGCAGTTACGTCACAATCCAATCGTATACAGCAAAATATATTGGATAAAATCGACGATCTGGAAAATCGTTCACGTAGAAATAACTTACGCATCGTGGGTCTCCCAGAATCTTTTAATACAGGTTCTCTTCCCGATCTCTGCTCAGCACGAATCCCTGCAGCTTTGGGTCTATCCTCCTCCTGTCAGGTGGAGAGAGCTCATCGCCTGGGGCCCCCATCTAACGAACGCCGGGTACCACGTTCGGTGATTGTCCGCTATCTCAACTATGCTGATCGCATGGCGATCCTCACCTCTTTTCGTAATTCCCATTCTCTACAAATTGAGGGTCACAAATTATTAATATTTGCGGACTATTCACAGGAAGTATCACGTAAACGGAAAGCGTTTCAGCAAGTCTGCGCCACTCTTCACCAGAAAGGAATAAAATTCACATTAGCGTATCCGGCTACGTTACGTTTCAATGCACCATCCGGGGAATCCAAATCTTTCGTCCACCCTGAAGAAGCCCACCAATACCTCCAAGATCATCTAAATGACGGGGATCCGTCGACGCGTATTGCGGGCAGGAATTCTGGCCCTAGAGATCAACGTAGTCCTCGCAAAGACCCACCTAAGCGTCAACGCACAAACCCAGCGTCTTCCAAATCTCGCCCGCCTTGAAGGTATAAGAGGCCATTGGTCTCTACATATTAGCTTTAAGCTTCTCTCCTGGCCCGATTGGTACGGATGTGACTGTTTTTCACTGTTTTTCATTTTTTGCTTGGTTTCTATTGCTTTCTATTGCAATGCACATACTTTCCAAAGTCTGAGTTTTATTGGTTGTTCAACTTGTAATGTTATATATATATATATTATCTGATGGTGCGGCGTTCTCTCACGCTCACCTGCTTCAACATTATTGTGTAAATCATATATCTGCTTGAATTTATACTTCCCTACTCCTGCATGTGCCTGGTTCCCTATTTCAGCGGTGCTGGGGGGGGGGAGATGCTGGAGCCGCTGATGGGAATAAATTTGAGGGAGGCCCTCTCCCATCCCAACAATTATACACTGGCCCCTGGGGCAGGCTCTTCTCCCATATACTCCCGGTCACGCTGGTATTGGTGGAAACAGCATGCGGAATGACGTGAAGTCCTGTATACTGTATTGGTATATTGTATGTTTTGACTTTTTGTTGGGCTCTATTAGGGCCCTTGATCTTGTTCTCGCCTTTCTCTCTCGCTTTTCTTTTCTTCTCCAACTTTATTTCTTGGGAGAACTCCTCCGTCCTCTGAGACCGGTTTCTAATCACCCCCAATTGTCTAGCGAAGCAGTGTTCATTATGCGTACATTTCTAATGGGTAAAATGATTATCCTTCTATCATATCAAGCACATCAGTTAAGATGACACGTATTTTCTCTTGGAATGTCAAGGGTCTCAGGTCCCCTCACAAACGCATGGCGGTTCTACGACATCTACGGCGCTTGCGTGCGGATATAGCTTTGCTCCAAGAAACTCACCTTACCCAATCTGACTTTATCCGCATGCGTAAACTATGGGTGGGTCATGTGTTCGGCTCCTCCTCCCTAAATAATAAAGCAGGGGTACTTATTCTTATTCACAAACGGCTTAATCCGGAATTAGTCGCTATGGATGCTGATACTGAAGGCCGTTTCATAGCAGCTCATATCAAACTCGGAACCCAAGAATTGGTTCTTACTAGTTTTTACGCACCCAATTCCCCGACGAGGCAGGTTTTCCAGGCCCTCTCTTCACGGCTGGCGGCATATGTTCACAAGCCGCTCGTCGTGGGAGGGGACTTTAATTCTGTTATGCAAGAGCAGGAGGATAAATCGCAGAATGTAGACCGTGGCCCTCGCTCCCCTCAGTTTCCCCGTCTCACACCTACTTTGCTATGTAGCTTCGCTGAAGCAATGCAATTTACCGATATATGGCGCTTAACCCATCCGGACGGCAAAGATTACACTTTCTATTCCCCTGTTCATCATTCTTTATCTAGAATAGATTATACCTTTTGTAATTCCGTTCTACTGCAACATGTTGTATCATCTACCATACATGACATAGCCATATCAGATCACTCTCCAATCTCTATTACTATAAACTTTCTAGACCCTACGCCACATCCTAGGATATGGCGTTTCCCCTCGTTTCTGGCGAATAATCAGGAGCTCTCCAAACTATTACAGGACACCTGGGCAGACTTTCAAATTACGAATGCTGTCCATGTCTCTAATCCAAATTTGTTTTGGGATGCAGGGAAGGCTGTGTTACGCGGCAAAATCATCGCTTTTACGTCCGCTTATAAAAAAAGAATTTCACGTAATTTCACTGAAGCTAGTAACCTTTTTAGACTGACTCAAAGAAAAATGGCGGACTCTAATACGCAGGACAACAGAAAAGCTTGGGCGGACGCTAAAACCCAATTTGATACCTGGGCGGCTGCTCAGGAAGCATTACATCACTCACACCTTGACTTACAATATCACAGGTTTGGTAATAAACCAGGCAAACTGCTGGCGCGCATGTGTAGGAAGCCTTTCACCCCTACGCAATTCACCTCTCTTAAAGACTCCCAGGGGGCACTTAAACAATCTCAGGAAGAGATTATATCTATTTTGGAAAACTTTTATGCAGACTTGTACGGGCCGGATCCTATTGACCAGGCACGAGCACAGTCCTTTCTGGAAAGTGTAAATTTGCCCCAAATAGATCCAATAGCACTGCAATCTCTAAATGCCCCTATTTCACAGGCGGATATTTGTCTAGCTATTAGATCTCTAGCTAATGGTAAAGCTCCAGGTCCAGATGGGTACACCTCTGAATTTTTTAAACTAATGGACAAAACTCTGTCTCCTACTCTCCAGCTAGTTTATCAGTCCATCCAGGAGAGCGGGGTATATCTCCCATCGGCTTCGCAAGCCCACATTAAACTAATAGCAAAAAAAGGTAAAGACCCTTCTGATCCTGGATCGTATCGTCCCATTTCCCTCCTTAACCTAGATGCAAAGATCCTTTCTAAGATCATAGCTAACCGTTTGGCCATTATTTTACCCTCTATCATTCACCCTTCTCAAGCAGGTTTTATAAAGGGTCGATCGGCCACGTCTAATATCCGCAAAGTGCTTACAGTTCTGCATCAGGCTAAAAATAACCCCCTTCAGGATTTAGCGATTATTTCTCTCGATGCTGAAAAAGCCTTTGATAACGTTAGTTTTCAATGGCTTCAACTAGTACTCTCTAAATTCGGCTTTTCCGGTTCGTTTATTCAGTTAATTCAGGCTATGTATTCTGCCCCAACGGCTCAGATAGTAGCCGCGGGAAAAATATCTAACTCTTTTCTACTACATAAAGGAACAAGGCAAGGCTGTCCACTATCTCCCTTGCTTTTCAATTTAGCATTGGAACCCTTAGCCCGCTTCCTGCTTTTTCAGTCACAACTTCATGGCGTTCAAGTTGCTCAACAAGACCTTCCCCTAGCTTTATTTGCGGACGACATATTAATATTCACATCCAACCCGTCACTAGATCTGCCATATATTCAGAAAGTTTTTGCAGACTTTCGGTGTTGCTCGGGTCTTCGTATTAATTTTGCAAAAAGTGAGGTCCTTCCCCTATACCACGCCCGACTTCCAGATTGGGCCTGCGACTCCCTCTTTAAAATCAATACACGTTACATTACCTATCTGAGTATCAAAATTGGGAAATTGGCTTCGTCCCTTTATTCTCTTAACTTTTCGCCAGTTATTCAAAAAATTTTAGCGGAATTGGAAGTGTGGAAAGACCTGCCATTATCCCTCATGGGTAGAGCCCATCTCTTCAAGATGACAAGCTTTCCGAAGCTTTTATACCCTCTCCAAACTATCCCTCTTCTGCTCAAACGCACGGATATAGTCAAGTTAAACAAGGGGATTTCCAGTTTCCTATGGAGAGGGCGTCGCCCGCGTATAGCTATACACAAGCTGTTTCTCCCTAGATGTGAGGGCGGCCTGGGCCTCCCCAACATTCGGCTCTATAATTTATCTTGTATTTTACGGGTGTGTATAGATTGGTTATCCCAAGCGTCCATGTTCTCCAATTACCTACTTGAATCAGCCATGGTGAGTCCGTTCGACCTGTCGGCCCTATTACATTCTAACTCCAACTCAATACCGGTTCATCTTAAACATAATCCACTCATACGGGATACACTCTTCACTTGGAGGGAGGTCAGACGTAGACTAGGAGTTTCTCCCTGGATATCTCGCTTTCTTCCCATACATCACAATCCTTCCTTCTCTGTCTCTCAACAACATGCAGCCTACGATTTGTGGTATAACCAGGGTCTTAGACTTGTGAACCAATTGTATGATGGTGCATCAGGTTCTCCCCTTTCGTTTCAACAAATTCTTGGCTCGTTTGAACTACCTTCCCATCATTTTTTGTATATTTTACAAGTCAGGAATTTTGTGAAATCCATAGCTCAGGATAAGTCCACCCGTTTTTGCACGACTATGATAGAGGTTCTTGTGAGGAACCAGAAGTATAACATATCTAACATATATAATCAATTGTCCTTGCAATATGCTACACCGTTGGACTCCTCTACCTCCATCAAAACATGGTTGCGGGACTTCGACAATGTTTTCACTGCGGAACAAATACTTGCAGGCTTTAACACTACCTGTGCGTTCAACACGAACGAATTTTGGCGGGAGCAGCAATTTAAAATTATGCATCATGCCTATATGCCTTGTTTGTACTCAAGATCGGACCCAACGATCTCTGCGTGTCCGCTTTGTGGCTCATATAAGCCATCCCTCCACCACAGGTTTTGGAGTTGTCCCTCGATCTCTAATTTCTGGTCCCAACTCTTGAACTTTATACTCTTCGTTACTGCTCTCCCGCTACCTAGAGACCCACTGCTCCTTCTTTTTGGAAACCTGGATGTTCCCGTAACTGCTGCTTCACATCAGCACATTGCTCTGCTCAGAACTGCCAAACCGTGGCTCTCCACCTGCCTGATGGCAGCGAGAAGGTCAATTTTGAAAAAATGGGCCTCCAACTGCCCGCCAACCATTTCGGATGTCAAATTGGACTTACACTCTCTACTTCGTTTGGAGCGGCTCAGCATTCATAACTCCCCATCTACTCCAGGAGAGGAAAAGTTCAACCGCAAGTGGGGACAATATGTTTCAAGAATACTCCCTTCCTCGGAGTCTCAGCACCCCTCACATGGATTTCTAGCCTGGTCCTAATGTAGCCTCTGGGATATTCCTGATGCATTATGTATTGCTCGTATTAGGGGTAATCTGACTGTTTGAATTATACTTTCTGGGCCTTCTTGGACCTTTGACAATCTACCCTCCTTCCACTTTGGATTCAGTTTTCACTTTTCTTCTACTCTCTTTCTTTCACAACTTCGCTTCTTTGATGACTCTTAGGGAACTGTCCCCATACTAGCCCATCTACACCTCCACACACTGTCGAGCTGTTTCTTGCTACTGACATGTTCTTCCGGTCATCTGGCCTCTGAACCTAGGTAATACATTCCTAAGTCTTCTACCTCTCCCTCTCCCTCTTTTCTTTCTTTCTTTCTTTCTTTCTTTCTTTCTTTATCTTTGTCTTTCATGATGGTCTATTTCTTTCTAGACTTGTTTTCTCAATTTTCTTTCTCCTTATTTCCCTACGGTCTAATCTCTATTCTTTATTCTATGTTTTCTGTTTTTGTTCCCACTTCCTATCCATATGCACGTTGACCCTCCTCCTGGTCATTTGACTATTGGCTAACATGGAATATATCTGCTTGTCTCTCTAGAATTATACCTTTGCATGTTTTGACTCGTATCTTCTTAACAACCTGGATACATTACTCCTAAGCCCTTACATTTCGACACTTCGTGCGATGTCTCCCTTTCCATAAGTAAATCTTTTATTTCTACACGTCTTTGTTTTTCTCTTTGTCTCTCTTGGGGCTTTTGCATATTCGTTATGAGAACAATTGGTATTTTTGGATTTTGTTACCTGCTTTGACATGTTGCTACGCTACGCATACTGTATAACTTTTATCGTTGGTTCATGTGTGTATAAGATAAAACCTAATAAAGTCTCTTTTAAAAAAAAAAAAAAACCATAACTAAAAAAACCTATTTTTTAAATCTACTTTTTACTATTTTGACCTATGCAGAATTGCAAGACAGCATTTTTATGTCTCTGTCTTTTGAAAAAACACAAGCACACCCTCAACAGCTGGGCTTCCTAATTAGAGGCACCAGTTAATTTAGGTGTGGTGTATCCTGAGTTTTAAGAAAAGGCAGCCAGTCCTCTATGCTCATCTACATCTGTGCAGGTCATTGATGCCATTTGTGACATTGTGCTCCATTATGTCCACTTTCCACAAAACCCATGCAAGTGGAGGGACCTCAAGATGTATTTTCATTAATGGACTTGCTTCCCAAATGTTCTGGGGGCAATAGACTGCACCCACATAGCTTTAATGCAACCCAGAGAAATGGTAGTCCACTTTCACAACAGCAAGCAATATCACTCCCCGAATGTTCAGAGAGCATATTTTCATTGCATGGACAGGGTCCCATTATGACACCTACATCCTTCGGTGCACAAGCCTCTTCTGAAAAGCATGAAAAAGAAGAAATGCCCTTAGATTGGCTTATTTATAATGTATTTTTTAGAGGGGCAGTGTACTTCAATAAAATAACATATACATATGGCTAGTCTTTTTTGAAGATTTGCTGACAATTAAACCAAAATAACATGGGAACGGAGATTTAATGGTCACTTAGTGTAGCAAATACTAACTTAACTTACAGAAGAATTTTAAACCAGTTCTATTAAATTGATTGTAAAATAGAAATTAAAAGCAAAGCATTTGTGTATAGCTAACAAAACAATATCTTTTTTTTTTCACTTCCTGTCCTATAGTCAACACAGGGAGTAAGGGGAAATCCCTCTAAAGTGAGGGAATCCTGGTATGTTACCAGAACTGGTGTCCAAATTGCAATGTTTCCCCAATTTTAGTGTTGTATCAACCCAAAATTTGGAATTTTCTTTTACTTTCACTTCTAATGATAAACAGGACAAATAAAAAGGGAGAATTTTCCTAATGGGGGCACAGACGGAAATAAAAACTAGACAAATAAACCTGGTGTTCTGATCCCTGTCCTCTCTATCCAAAACTAGAAAAAAGGTTTGCCTTGAGTTACACTTTAAGCTATCTGCAGTATAACTAAGGGCAAAACTTTTGTTCACTTTTTGCATAGACTGGAGGGTCTAGAACATCTGTCAGGTTTTTATTGCTGTTTGTATCCCTACTAGGGAGATTTACCCTCTCTATTGATAATGGTAAACAGGACAAATAAAGAGGGTAAATCTCCCTAACAGGAACATCAATAAAAACCTGATAGATGTTCTAGATCCTTTCCACTCTATGCAAAAAATGACCAAAAGTTTTATAAGTTATACTTTATAAGCCATCTTGAGGTCCTCTACATGGTGTGTTTGGCAAAAGTGTATTTATTGTGTGAAGCAATAAATGGCATCAAAGACTGAAACAAACACCTTGGCATGTTAGAGGTGGTTTGGAAGGAGAGCTAACGCACAACCCATGTCTTTGATGTTGGCAGTGCATAAGGGAATGTTCATATATAAACATGCATTAAAATGCATAAATATGCTCAAAATAAATATACATTGCCTTCCATTGAATTGTGCGTTGACATGTATTTTATACATATTGACACACATTTTTATGTCTGTTACTTTGCTATGAATGTTGCAGGTTTTCTTCTCTTACATCACATTCTTTTCTTGATTGTGTTGAGAGAAGGAGTGATGGATAAAAATAGTGAGAAGCAGAGACAAACACATTTTTATCTTGGGGAAGCATTGGCAAATTTGATGTCTAGTGTAACAGCTCTAATCATTGTGATTGCTCTAGTTTTATTGAGGCTAGGAAGGTGGATGAGGAGATTAGGGCAAACCAGATGGTGCCATCCATTCCGCACACAGTTTGAGAGTGAAGGATAGTTTTGAACCTTATACCACATCACTTTCCCCTCCCCTAAGATGATTCCTGTATAGGTCCTTGTAAGGGAAAAAAGAATAAAAATAACTTTTGTTTTCTTAATGTTGCATTGATGCGCATTTACATGCATATGTGCATTGATTTGCATTAAAATGCATACATGTTGCATTTTAAAACACCACACTGCACAGGGCACCAGTGTTGTGGTGTCAACAGGACACATGGAAAACAATTGTTTTTTATATGTCCTTGCAGTGATCTGCATTATTCCAGTGTGGTAAAATGCAGGTCAATGCAGTACGTGTAAATAGGGCCAATAGTTCCTCTCCTTGGCCAGAGGTACATGAAGGCTAATTTGAATAGAGATATGCCTGGGAGAGTTGCTAATCACTTACAAGGCCAGTTACCTGATCCTTAAGTCATCTGACAAATTTAAACCAATCACATATTTCACTAATGAGGGGACAGTTAGGTGTTTGGATCATTTGCTAGCTATCTCTGTCCATAGTAAACAATGAAAAATAATAGATTTATCAATGTTTTTGCACGTAATGTCACAGACTACTATTTATCATAGCATTCATATCTATAAAAAATTATTAAAAAGAGTGCCTGACAAATACTCTGCATTTTGCAAAGTATTTTTGTTCACAGATGCAGCTGCATCAGTTTAGTAGTAAATCAGCCACCCCCCCCCCCCCCTGCTATATCAACTTTTATCATAATACCAACCACAATCCCACTGGCTGTCAAAATGCCCAAAAGAGAGACTGCATCTGATTGGATGCAGCTGTTATTTAGCTTACAGTTTTCAACCTGACGCCTTAAATTTTAAATTTGATGAATGTTGATCAAGAGGCTGCAGAGAGGGCTAATTTGCTGAGAGAATTTCAAGTGGTTCCTCAGGAAATGGCCAAAATGTGTACAGTGTAAGGCAAGCTTTACTTTGCTGCTATATAGGTGTCTTTGAGCACTGCACATGTACACAGTGTGTGTGTATATGTGTGTGTGTATGTGTATATGTATGTATGTGTATATATATATATATATATATATATATATATACACACACACACACTGTTTATCACCCCACGTTTGTTGACCTTCTTAACACATTTAATCAAGCATACAAATAAAGATGCTATACTTCAATAAAACCACAATGAAAATGTGCCATTTCAATTATTGGTTCAACCAAAATATCAATGGAGAATTATGGGAAAGGTAAGTACACCCTTGGCTTCAGAGTCTGACATTGCCCCCTTAATCAGGAACTAATACTTGTAGGTATTCCTGATAATTGTCCACCAGACATTCACTACCAAATGCAAAATTACTTTAGTTGCAAGCTGTTTATGGGTTTCTTGCAGCATATGGGGAACAGGAAGCATGCTTGGCACTATGAAAATACTTTTATAAAGATGGCATTCACATAGAATTGTACAACATTTTCAACAGTACATTGATGGATTTATAGTTTTGCTTTTGATGAAATCAAAAGTAAGGATAAACTAATGAGTTTGGATTCAATTGACAGGATGTTCGTGGAACCCATTGTTAAGTCAGAAAACTGCAAATTAACCTCAACCCCAATGAAGTATATAATAGAAACCTGAAAATCAATTCTGACTGTTTTTTAAATTAATAGGCAAGGGATAGTCAAACAAAAGCATGGAGAACTGCACATTGCCATGAAGGACATCTAACAATGCAAAAATAATAATATTATTAATAATAGAAAAAAAAATACTGCTCCACCTTTTCATGCAACTTTGAGTGCAGCGTAGAAGAAATGCCAATCCTTTTAATTACGTGATTGGTAGATGCCTTTTAGCTGTATGTGGTATTGCAGAACAGTGCAGATCTTATGGACAGCATAAGCAATATCTTTTTTTGCATGTGTATTTGATTTATTATTTAATTTTATATTATTCATATAAGTATAGTGCAGCGCTGCGATTTGAGTGAATAAAAAAAAGGTTGGCCTCCCCTCTGATGAAGTGCCGTAGCACGGAAGGCCTCAGGAGGAGTCCGGCAGCCATTTTCCTTGCTGGGTCAGTGCAAATTTTTTTCCACATAATGCTGGCAATTTATTTATTTTGTACATGAACCCATGGATATTTTATGTGACCAATAAACTAGCTTGAACCTACTACACAATTGGCACTCCCTCTTTGTCTTGACCCTCTCTCTGAGGGTTTCAGATTTACAGCAGCTGGTTTCCAGTATATTTTGCATCCAAAAGAGGGAGCCCATTCACCTAGGAGGTCCATCCACTGGTTCAGTGTGCTTTCTGAGTCCTGCTGTATATCACTACACCCAAGGCTGATGATCTCCCTATGAGAGATGTATCCTGTGTTCTGCTGATTACCTGGATTGATGATCATATACATGCGCATATTTAATGCACGGTCGATGAGTGCGCATTTTTTCTACACAGTTCCAGTCACCTATTTAATTTAAGGAAGACTCTCACTTCAAGTCCTTTTCAGATTCTGTAAATTTATGAAGATTTCATGAACTTTACATATTCATTTATTTTTATATTCACTCAAATCGCAGCGTTGCACTATACTTATATGATTTATGTTACAAGGTTTTGGTGATTCCTTTGAGTGTTCTAGCAGCTGAATATATGAGTGCTCGCTATATTTCTTTTCAATTTTATATTATTGCTTGGCTTAAATACATCAGCAGCAGCCCAATCTAAGTCATTACAACTTGGCTGTTTTGGCTACACTACCTGATTTTTTTTTTTTATCCAGAGGTAAAAGGCCTGCATTGAACAGTGGAGGAATAAGCCAAAACAGATCTAAATGCAATAGGGATGTTTACTCTTTAAAAAACATACCTCAGGATCACTTCTCTTATATATCTAATAGATGCCAACATCCCAAAAGTACAGAATTGAATAGGAGAGAGCCCCCCCCCCGCACCTAAATGAGACTTTAAAGGCATCATCAAAATTAATAAAAATTACATCAATCTTTATTGAACATAGATGAATATTAGCCATCCAACATTGAACAGGCGGTAATTTACAAATGAGTACAGTAGTACCATACAAAATTGCGTCAACATAACAGAGTTCATAAAAAGCATCCAACGCGTTTCAGAGTAAGTCTACTCCTTCTTCAGGGTGGAGACTCTGTGCATGAAACATATGGCCTCCAAAGACTGAAATTATATATATATATATATATATATATATATATATATTACAGTCATGAAGTAATTATATTAACAGTTGTAGACAGTGTTATTGTATAAGTGTCAGAAAAACAGTACTCACAGCGTATTATAATGGAGACCAAACAGAAAATATCAATAATCAAGTTTCCACCATATTAAAAACATTTGGTGTAAGTCTGTATATCCTCCCCAGACCGCACCCGGACAAGCACCAACCGGGCCAGGGCCCCCCAAGAGAGCTCTGAGGCCACACCGATAGCCACAGAGGTGAGCTATATACAAAAAACAACAATAGTAAGTTCCAAATAGCCAAAAAGAAAAGAGTATCATAGTATTTTGTTCATATATAAAAAGGGTATAATGACTATTGAATCTAGTAAGACACCCACCACTGCTGAGGCAGATGCAGATTATATTATATCCACTGTTCTCAAAGGGTTGGTGGAAAAATACAGCTCCATGCACAGTGAGATCCTCCAATATTGTAAGCCACAGCTCATCTAAGAAACCCTAAAAAGAGTTTCAAAGCAAAGGCAAAAAAGCCCATATTATGGTCACAAAGAGGTATATAGCCATCTAGCCACACAGTAAGCCCCATATGGAGCCTTATAACAAAGCAAGCAAACAAACCCAAACATCAGTTTACCTGACTGGAGAACCAGCAGCAAGACCGCAACGAGTTATGTCAAGCTTATCACTCGAATATAGGGAAGAAAGAATGAAGTCAGGGAGTGAAGTCTATTTATATTTCCAACAATGTACATCTCAATTAAGTCACCACCCCTCATTCAAAGATGGCTCCAAATGCCAGAGTGCTTTTGCTCCTTCACTTCCGGGCATCAGACTCTGCCCCCCGATACGCCGGTGCACAGCGTTACCTCGCCGGACATGCAGGATGGCGTCATGCATCGGTGAGCCACCGACACACACAGAGACAGCCAAAGGGTGGGGAAAGATGTAACTCCAAGGGCCGCAACATAAGACCGCGTCCACCACAATAAGTGGTGGCGTGGCCTGCTTGTGCAGGGCACCATTCCAGAAGCCCACACTGAACCCGGACCACTGCCCGCCAGGGAGCGAGCCAAAAGAGAAGAAAAAACAAGGCTACACACTAATGAACAATACAACATGCAAAAAAAAAAAAAATTAAAATACATTAATAGTTGTACATAATGAGATTCACTTGTAGAAAGGAGCACCCAAAAAGCAAAGATATATAAAATATCTATACAGTATAGCTTAGAAGAAATTAACTTCTTAGATCTTACACTTTATAATTATAATGGAGGAATAATCACTAAATCCTTCTTTAAGAAAATGGACCGTAACAGCTTCATACCTAGGAACAGCTGCCATCACCCTAGGTGGCTATTTAACATACCCAAAGGTCAATTTACCAGGATACGAAGAAACTGTATGGACTTAGCTACTTTTTAATGATCAATCTAACATTTTAAGAAACAGGTTTATGGAAAAGGGGTACACCGCAATAAGCCTTGATAATACTATCAATTTTGTAGTACAACTCAAAAGAGAGGATTTATTCAGACAAGGTGAAAGAGAAAAAAGGCCAGACCTGCTCATTTATTACAACATATTCTACACAACATAGGGCGATCAACCACATTATCAACAAAAATTGGAATATACTTAAAACAGATCCTGTCTTGACCAAAATACTGCCAGAAAAAAACAGAAATCATCTTCCGCAAAGCTACCAGTTTGCAACATTTTCTAGCACCAAATGTAATTAACCCTCCAGAGGATATCTCCCTCTTTAAAGATTTAAAAGGATACCATCCGTGCAACAAATACATGATTTGCACATATGAAAGAAGTAGAAAACATAAACAAACCACATTTATGTCACAAGTTACTGGGAAGACCTATAATATAGATACATTTATCACATGTAACAGTAAGTTTGTGGTTTACTTGTTGGAGTGTCACTGTAAATTTCAGTATATTGGTCGCACCACTAGGTGACTTAGAGACAGACTGCGGGAACAGGTTAATAATATCAAACGTGGGTACAAGGAGCATTCACTTTTGAACCATTATAAACGGTTTCAAAATAAGGATCCAACATCCTTAAAGTTTACAGGTATCGATCTAATTAAACCTCATTGGAGGGGAATACACAAAAGGAGGGCAATATCCCAACTCGAGATGAAATGGATTTATGAACTCCGTTCCCTACACCCCAATGGCCTGAACATTGAGGTCGATATTAACTGTTTTATGGATAACAGCTGAGGTTTTATTAAATTATTATCCTATTCGGATACCTGGATAAATACTAATGGCATATATATCATCTGTTGTCATTTTATAGGACATAAGGGAATTTTTTCTAATTTTTCTAATTTTTCTATTCCTTTTGTATAAACGTGTGATTTTAGCCAGATTATTATGGATACTACAATATTATATTGCTTTATTCTTAAGCACACCACCTTTTTACTCCTTTTTTATTGGGACCACCAATATTGAAATATATATATATATATATATATATATATATATATATCATCATAATTTTTAAGGAAGTTTCTATGTACTGATTTTTATGGTATTTATTATTTTATTAATGTATGCTATTTATTTTTTTTATATATATATGAAGGTTTTATCATGCTGAACTATATTATTAATCATATATAATTGTAATATGAATCATTTATATATGTGGATTATTATGATTGTAATGAGAAATTACTAATATTTTTATACTGGGACCTATATCCCGCTGATATGGTTTATTAAGAACCTAATTTGAACTCTAATTTGAACCTCTTTATCCCATTAATTACCTATGGATATGTATATACATATATAGTGACGATAATAATGGCCAAATATGTCACTATCTGTGATCCATTACAAATTAAGTTCAGACGTCCTGGTCTGTTCTATTTAATAGGCACTAATTAGACCAATGGAAAATGGCGGCAGAGCCTAGATACGTGCACAACACACCGCATTCTCTATACAGAGACATAGACTCAATGTTTTCTTAGAAAAGACCATAGGAAAATGGCGTCGGAATCTTCGCGCCTGCGCAGTTCTATCTGCGCTACTCCAATATGGCCACCGTGATATGTGCATGTGTGCAATTCTCTACAAATACGAATTACAGACCACGCGGTGTAAATGGCGACCCCCCTCTGAGGACGTGTTTGAGCACAATACGCATAAGGAGGAGCCACAGCACGTCGTGACGTCACACCGCCGGAGCAACGTGGAGCTTTCTTAGATTATCAGATGGTCAGTCTTCATTGATTCCTGTCTGCTATTTTATTACCTTACCTTGATGCATCATAATAAAGTTTTTTATCACACTTACTACACTATGGAAGTACCTTTGTCCCTACCATTTGGGGGAGCTTTTTAGCCTACAGACCCACTATACCACTATACCAGGGATGGACCAGTACTTCCTAGGGGATACTCACATACCCTGAGAGATACCTATTGGAGAGATGGACATCTAGTGGATGAAGATTGTCTTCATCAGTCTCTTATTACCCAATGTGATGACCCACCATCCCATAAGAGGGAAGAGCATCTCCTAACCAGTCCTCTACCTAATGACATCTGTATTATTGTTACAAGGTGCAAACATTATGTGCGTCCAGTGAGTGCGCATTACCTTATCAATTTTGCACCGATACCGGGTCCAGTGTCATCATAGCACAAGAGGCAACTTATTACTATCACCAATTTTATTGGAACTTTTTATTGATATTACATCTGGTTTATAACATATATTAGCGCTGCACTTATTTGTTATTGTCAGTTTAAGGTGTTTATCGGTTGCCTTTCTGTGCATAGTCGCTTTGCTTTTATTATTTTTTGGCGCTCACAATTTTATCTATATATAGCTGTAAAGAACAGACTGTGTTAAGGCGGTACTGAATAGGACTCAAGCCACTGACTGCCTACTGACATTGCAGTCCGGACTGATTATTTTAATGACTGTTGTGTTTTGTATGCCTGTTCACTTTACAAGGTTTCTCTTTTTTGAGTAAAGTTTATAACAAAGTTTTGTATCATTTTTAAACACTAAACACTACTTTGCTTTGGTTCCATTCACTACTGCCTGAGTCTGTTCTTTACTGCTGTTTTTTTGTCTTAGCTATTTGATTGAGCCTCCTCTGCATCCCTGGATTCTTCTGACAATGCAAAGGAAATCTATAGCATAACAGAAAAGGATGTCTTTGCCGAGTACATTGTTTAGAGGAAGGAACCACAGAGATGTGGGAACGTAGGCATTTGACACTCTTGGAAGTGTTGAATGCGGAGGACTTTGCTGGAGGTTACAGCTAGAGATGAGCGAATTATTCAAAAATTCGATTCGGCTGATTCGCCGAAATTTCGGAATAAATTCGATTCGATGCGAATTTATTCGCTGCGAATTTAACTTATTAAAAGGGTTTCTAGGCTTCAGAGAGCCTTTATATTAGTGCAGAACACTGTACCTTTAATTTAAATGCCCTTGGAGTCTGCTGGGGAAGAGAAATAATACTGTCAGTCAGTATGACATGCAGATGAGTGCCGTCGATCTTAGAATCACCGCACACTTCACTCATTTGGGCAGTCACGGGGCACGACGAAGAAGATGAAGAAGAAGATGAAGAAGAATGAAAAGAAGAAGAAGAAGAATGAAAAGAAGAATGAGAAGAAGAATGAAAAGAAAAATGAAAAGAAGAAGAAGAAGAATGAAAAGAAGAAGAAGAAGAATGAAAAGAAGAATGAAAAGAAGAAGAGGAAGAATGAAAAGAAGAAGAATGAAAAGAAGAAGAAGAATGAAAAGAAGAATGAAAAGAAGAAGAAGAAGAATGAAAAGAAGAATGAAAAGAAGAAGAAGAAGAAGAATGAAAAGAAGAATGAAAAGAAGAAGAAGAAGAATGAAAAGAAGAAGAATGAAAAGAAGAATGAAAAGAAGAATGAAAAGAAGAAGAATGAAAAGAAGAAGAAGAAGAATGAAAAGAAGAAGAATGAAAAGAAGAATGAAAAGAAGAAGAATAATGAAAAGAAGAAGAAGAATGAAAAGAAGAAGAAGAATGAAAAGAAGAATGAAAAGAAGAAGAATGAAAAGAAGAAGAAGAATGAAAAGAAGAAGAATGAAAAGAAGAATGAAAAGAAGAAGAAGAAGAATGAAAAGAAGAAGAAGAATGAAAAGAAGAATGAAAAGAAGAAGAAGAAGAATGAAAAGAAGAAGAAGAAGAATGAAAAGAAGAAGAAGAATGAAAAGAAGAATGAAAAGAAGAAGAAGAAGAATGAAAAGAAGAAGAAGAAGAAGTAGGATGAGGATGAAGAAGAAGAAGAAGTAGGATGAGGATGAAGAAGAAGAAGAAGAAGAAGAAGTAGGATGAGGATGAAGAAGAAGAAGAAGAAGAAGAAGTAGGATTAGGATGAAGAAGAAGAAGAAGAAGAAGTAGGATGAGGATGAAGAAGAAGAAGAAGAAGAAGAAGTAAGATGAGGATGAAGAAGAAGAAGAAGAAGTAGGATGAGGATGAAGAAGAAGAAGAAGAAGTAGGATGAGGATGAAGAAGAAGAAGAAGAAGAAGAATGAGGATGAAGAAGAAGAAGAAGAATGAGGATGAAGAAGAAGTAGGATGAGGATGAAGAAGAAGAAGATGAAGAAGAAGAAGTAGGATGAGGATGAAGAAGAAGAAGAAGAAGAAGTAGGATGAGGATGAAGAAGAAGAAGAAGAAGAAGTAGGATGAGGATGAAGAAGAATTCCATTCCAGCAAAAAGTGTATCTGCAGAGAGCTCCGCTATTTCTGACAGTTCTCTGACAGTTCCTTCACATTTACAGCGGTTGAAACATTGTATCTATTTGTTTCCGAATAAAAACATCTGTATCCTAAATGGAAACAAATAGATACAATGTTTCAACTGCTGTAAATGTGAAGGAACTGCCAGAGAACTGTCAGAAATAGCGGAGCTCTCTGCAGGGACACTTTTTGCCGGCAGATCGGGGAAAATTCGATTCGTGCATCCGAAGTTTGCTAATATTCGGATTCGACGCGAATCGAATTTTTCCTAATATTCGAAACGAATTCCACTTCGCCAGGTTCGATTCGCTCATCTCTAGTTACAGGATTGTTTGAAGAAGCAGGAGTTCAGTCTCCCAGCCCACCGGAGAAGAAAGTACTTACAGGGTTAAATTTACTAAAACTGGAGCATTTAGAATCTGGTACAGCTGTGCATGGTAACCAATCTGCTTCTAACTTCAGCTTGTTCAATTAAGCTTTGACAATAAAATATGGAAGCTGATTGGTTTCTATGCAGTGCTTCACCAGATTTTGCACTCTCCAGTTTTAGTAAAACCCCCCAATGTCTTCTATTACAAGTCTTCTTTAGGATCCACAAGGGAAATTACAGTGTGACATTGACTAAATCCTACTGCTGTTCTTTAGCTGAAAAGTCTGTGAACCCTGATCTGAACAGAGATTTTTTTCTCATGGTGTACTTATGAAATTTTGAAAAAAAAATTATACCACCTGATCCCTCATGTACCCTTATTTGTGCTAATAATAAACAAAGATGAGGATAAAAGGGAAAGAAAAGAAGGAGCTGAAAAAATAAGCATCCATGTCATTATTAAAGATTTCTACAATTAACAGGAATCATGAATTTGAAGAGGATATACCATATCTTACACTTTTTTTCTTTCTTACTTTACTTTCATACCCAGTCACTACACAACTTTCTACCTGCATTTTAGAGCATATAGCTCAAAGCCAAAAACAAATCCATGTACAGTAGAGTTTTCTGTTAACAAGGTCATATACCTTACTAACATCATTTACATTACATGTTGCTTTTTTAGCTATAAATAAGCCACATGTATGTGTTTATAACAGTTAACAATAAAAAGAAAAACAACATTCTCTTTTTGGAAACTCAAAGGTTTATGTATGAATCCAGAAATAAAAGCTAAAATGGAAAACAAGATGTCTTGCTTCAAATAGACTTGCCCAGGTTACCTTACTTGTGCAATGCTGCACATAAAGCCTGGTGTGTGTAAATTAATCATGAAAACAGCCAGAATCAAAGTTAAACATGAAAAGAAAAAGACTTGTTTCACAGTCATTATTTTGCTGTGATATTAAAGGGTCAGTCCACCCAATTTTAGTTATAAGTAAAAGTATACAACCTAAAAATTTCTGATATATAGTGATTTCTGATGTTTCCCACAGACTCCTGGAGATGCATTAGTGTTGATTTACTAAAGGGAAAGAGGTTGCAGGTTTGCAGAGTGAATGTACATTGAGCTTGCGGAATTCGTGAAAACTGTGCTAACTTCAATCATCACGTTCAAGAAAAATTCTTTTTTCTTTCCTTGCACGATTAGGTACTCAAAGTGAACACATCATCATCTTATTTACTAAGTAAACTTATGAAGTAAATATTCACTTTGCAAAGTAAAACTCTCCTATGCAAAGTGATCTAACAAACACCATTCTCCTTTTAATATTATAAGTTGACCTGGACAAACATTTTTTTTATGCATTTTTGGTTATTTTCCACATAAAAAATAAATAAATAAATAAAAACCTGAATTCATATATTTTATACACATTGTATTGAACTGTTGCCTGCCAGCTTCAGCTGTTACTGTTCTTTCTTCTGTGCAAGACTCAGTGACAGCTGCAGTTGGCAGATTTGCTTATAAACAAATCTCATGCAATCACCAAGATTGGCTGCCATGGTGATCACATGATCAGAAACTACAATTGGTTATGGATTGTTAAGACCAGGAGCTGTCAGTGACAGTGCGGTGTCGAAACTAAGAACACAAATTAACATTCTTTCAGCATAGGACATGGGGGTTAATTTACTAAAACTGGAGAGTGCAAAAACTGGTGCAGCTGTGCATGGTAGCCAATTAGCATCTAACTTCAGCTTGTTCAATTAAGCTTTGACAAAAAAAAAACCTGGTTTCTTTGCAGAACATTGATATACAGACTGAGGTCAGAAAGGGGCTAAGGCTCAAGAATAACTTCTGTAGCAAAGTAAATCTCTGGGTCTTTAGAAAGGTGATTTTTACATTCCAGCAAGCATGTCTTGAACAGCAGTAGGAACTGCTTTCCTATTTGGTGAAGAGTTTTTGGCTGATTAGTTACAAAGCATACTATATACAGTATATATATATATATATATATATATATATATATATGACTGTTATACTTCTAAATGTGTATGTATTAGGTGATAAATGCATTTCAGTATCTTTTGGCATATTAAAAGAAAAAATCAGTCAAAACATCAAACAGCGGCATGAGAAGCATCAGGAAGTATCTTTAGATAATCCTTCATATACATATTAGTTCAGATTTTGTGGATCATGTATGCTGCTTGAGAACCAGGAAAACTCCCATATGAGACATCACAAGAAGGTTTTTTTTCATGGCAGATGCCCTTATGATACTTACTTTACTGCTCGGAATCAACTAGAGATCAAAGGAGTCAGGAAATTCTCTGCAGCAGTTTTCAAATCCAAAGTGACTGGTTTCAATGTTTTAAGATTATTTCTGCCAATCATCAGGAAAAAGGATCATTTTTTATTCACTCTTCAGCTAACCTTTGGTCAACAATTTATCAATAAAGCACAAGGCCTTGGTACAAAATCTGAGCAGGAACCTCTCAATCTTCATATAATACAATAAAATGTTTATATATCTTGTATGTCGTATAATAAAAATAATGACAAATGCACCACAAAATAAACAAAGATGGATTTCCTGAGAAAAAATAATACCTGACATTTACCAGTGCACAGTACACTGGGGCCTTCTTAAAACTGATTACATCTGCCCTAAACACAGATCCATTAAATAAGTGGTTTATTTCTTTTTTAGGTCAATAGGTGGATCCATGGAAAACATTTATTTGTCCTTGGGGACCTGTGCATGCAGAACAGCTAGTTAAAAATATCACAAAGCAGAACCTACTAAGAAGGGGCTTTATACTCATCTGTCCCCAGTAGAGCTTACGTCACTTCACAAATTTCATTTTGGCACTTCTCAAAATGTTGAATACCCCCACAATGCATTGTGCTTAACTACTGTGTTTTTAATGACATAATGACCAGCAAAAAGAACCACAGTGCTTTGGGGGTAAGGGGGAGGAGGGTCAGGTATCTGACACACCTGGAAGTATGCCTGATGGAAGGACACTTTTGCTAGGCAAGAAAGTGAATATCAGAGAATCAAGCATCAGGATATATGCATATAAACTATCTTCTTGAATGGTCCTGTTTTGAAAATATTTTTTTAACCCAGTGGGAGAATTTCTTTAAAGCAAGGATACATCCATTATAGAGCCATTGATCACAAACTGCACACATCTATGTTAAAGTGGTTGTAAAGCTTTGTTTATTATTATTATTATTATTATCATTATCATTATTAATAAAACAACGAACATGTCCTAATTTCCGGCTCTGTGCTATGGTTTTGATTACAGCAGCCCCAATCCTCCTCGGATCCCCTGCTGGCATTCCTGACCCCTCCCCCTGCTGAGTGCCCCCAGAGCAAGCTGGGGACACTCGCGCATGCTTGCTCCTGAGCCAGGCCTGTATGTCCATAAGACAAACACAGCATGGCTCCCCCCCCCCCCACACTCCCTCCTCACTGGCTGTGATTAACAGCAGCAGGAGCCAATGGTTTCCACTGCTGTGTATCAGCCAATGAGGAGAGAGAAAGCGCTGTATTGTGATCAGGTAAGTATTGGGGGGCTGCACACTGAAGGTTTACCTTTGTTGCACAGTGCCACAATGTAAAATTGGCAGGCAATGTTAAAAAAAATAAACCCAGACATTAGGAAATAGAAATAGCATTTCCCAAACCCATTCCCACTGCTACTATATTGCCCCTTTTAAAGCAGACGCTGTCTGTGATTCTTTTTCTGGCCATTATTGTAAATATTTGTATCAAAATCATGATTATTGCTGAAAATTATTTTCTCATAAATCATGGGTGGTGTTGAAAAATATTCTACATTGGGTGTCAAATGCTTAAGGTATGCCAAATATTTGATGATGATAATTATTATTATTCCTATAATTTTCTAATCCATGAGTTTTAATTTTTCACAAAGGTTCCTCAAGATCTAAAAAAATATTTCAAAGGTTCCTGTAGGGTAAAATGTTCAAAGAAGCCGGTTCCAATCCCTAAGGTGTCTTGGATTAATAAAAATCTCATATGCTCAACATGTCATGGTTTTGCAGATTTCTATGTGCCTTAGATGAGCCAGGGTAAGTATTTACTTTCCAAACTTACTGTATGTTGCAATACCTCATTCTGAATCACACTGGTAATGTATTATATTCCAATATATCAAACAGAACTTTATACCCCTGCTTCAAATCTTCCCCAAGACTAGTATAATTGCATTTTTTATGCAAACATGCAAACCCACTCATTTGCTATTTAAAAGGTGTAAATTGAATTTTGGAGATTTAACACTTTTTAGCAACAAAGTGATGTATTTACAAAACTGGTAGATGAAGTGATGAAAAATGCCCTTGTATAATCTAATGACATGATCCTACACATTTCTCTGTTTTTTGTTATTTTATTTCCACTCATGTAGTTTCTTGACAGCAATTTTATTAGATTTGTTGAAAATGTTGCAAAAGTACCATTTTAAAGTTAACTGAATCAAAAGGAGAAAAATGTGCTTTACCTAGGAAGAATAGCACCAATCATTATTCAATACATTTGAAATCAACTGCTGCAGGAAAATATATGAGGTGTCTGCTGCTAGACTGCCATTGGTTATCTGCAAAATAATGATTTATTGCATTTTAATATGTACATGACTTACTACTGGGAAAAAGTAAACTATTGCAAATTAATGTAGCAGAGCTACAGTATACCAAACTATGTAAGCATGTTCTTAATATACGTTCATGGTCACAATTTAACACCGGTTATATGCAATCGCATTCAGTTTTAAATCCTAAATCCAGTCTTACATGTTAAAAACCTTATATTTGCTATATCTATGTATAGTGCAAGCAGCAAAGTGGAAGTGCTATGTACAGTAATCCTTACAAACAAATCAGAATTCACTTGACTAATGTTTGACCACTACAACAAAGATCCTTACTAATTGAAGTCTGACCACTACAATGTGCTATAAATCCTGATTGACTGCTTGAGCACTTAATGCTTTTCTTATTGAACAATTCATTGAATAAACCTAGAAGCAATGACTGAACATCAAGCATGATAACAATAATGATACAAACCAACTTTAAAGGCTTTAAAATTGATCTTTATCTTCTGGGATCACATTTACGAACATATACACAAAGGGTCCATATGTGTCTCCACACAAGAGAACATTTTTTAACTATATTCTAGATGGTACAGAGTTCTGTCCCTACTTCACAAATTTGACCCTAACATCTCAGATTTGTGTTGGAGATGTCACCAGGCGACTGGTACACTCTTGCATATCTGGTGGGAGTGCCCATTGCTGCAACCTTTCTGGAGGAAAATCCATCCCATAATCACACAAGTAACTACGTACTCCCTAGACCTCTCCCCTGCACAATTCTTACTCCACCACTCCAAACTTCCATTTAGGATGTACCACAAATCACTCGCCATGCACATGGTAAACGAGGCAAAACAATGTATCCCAGTCCACTGGCGCTCAGCACATGTTCCCACTATTCGAGAATGGTTTGCTAGGATCAACAAAATTGAGGAAATGGAGAAGCAATGACTGAACATCAAGCATGATAACAATAATGATACAAACCAACTTTAAAGGCTTTAAAATTGATCTTTATCTTCTGGGATCACATTTACGAACATATACACAAAGGGTCCATATGTGTCTCCACACAAGAGAACATTTTTTAACTATATTCTAGATGGTACAGAGTTCTGTCCCTACTTCACAAATTTGACCCTAACATCTCAGATTTGTGTTGGAGATGTCACCAGGCGACTGGTACACTCTTGCATATCTGGTGGGAGTGCCCATTACTGCAACCTTTCTGGAGGAAAATCCAACCCATAATCACGCAAGTAACTACGTACTCCCTAGACCTCTCCCCTGCACAATTCTTACTCCACCACTCCACACTTCCATTTAGGACGTACCGCAAATCACTCGCCATGCACATGGTAAACGAGGCAAAACAATGTATCCCAGTCCACTGGCGCTCAGCACATGTTCCCACTATTCGAGAATGGTTTGCTAGGATCAACAAAATTGAGGAAATGGAGAAATTGATTTCTGTAGCAAAAGACCATCCCGAGAGATTCAGGAAGACATGGGCTTGTTGGAGTCATTTCAAAACCACCACTACCTATCACCTATTATTGCAGGAACAGCCTACACCCCCTGACTAAATAATTGGACACAATGTTATCTCAAAAGACACCCTATCCACTAGTGACGCATTTAATGCACATTTAGATGGATTGAGACTCAACATCATAACCTACTTTTCAGGTTCTTGACCTACACATTGCCCCATTAAATGATCTTGCACATATTAAACCCCAAGCTACATAGCTATCTTTCTGTCGTATAAAACAATGTGATTTATTTTATCTGCAGCTACCTATTCTAACATCCCCTATACTCTTACGCATTCTCCCCCTCCACCCTCTTTTTTTTTACCTCATATTCCCCCCTACTACCTCACTCTAAATCTCCTCTTCTATCTATTCACCTCTCTGATTTTTCTTTATCTCACACCTTTTGTACGCTTTCATCATTCATATATCCCCAACAAAATACAGCATTTAATCTCTCATACAGGTGTGACTAATTTCACGTGGATCACACCCTCAAATGGGCACACAAATCATAACGCATACACCACCATGTGCTATTCTTTCCCAGCACTTCACATTCCCTCAAAATGGCTTACAAGTAGATAGGTCAGTAATTAATATACCTATTACGATTTATCTATTACACTCTTTGTATCTGCTGGTTTGCTATACAGTTTTGATATAAAGATATACTTCACCTCAATTTGTACTACAATTCAAACCCATAGCCCGTCTGTGAAACGGGATGCTGCATATTGTGTCTATGGTTGGACTGTAATCCATATTTGTTTGTAAATTGATCTGCCTTAACTTTCTCAATAAAAATTACTTTTGGAAAATTGATCTTTATCTTTGGATATATACAGGTGCTCTAATTAACCTACCAATCTCGTACATTACTAAAATTCTGATAATAAGGTCACCATAGCTGAATTTTAAGTGAGAGGGAAATAACTTTTATGGTTTTTGTGCTACTGCATCTGTCCCCCCTCCCCAAAAAAAAAAAAGAAAGAAAAAAGATATAGTCATTTGGATAAATATTGTGTAAAAGGGAACTTTAATCTGAGCATGGGTATCACATTTTTCCGAGGGTTTGACCAGAGATAAATAAAACATATATTTAAGTTTATTACTTCACAGAATAGTAAGGGTTCCAAGGATACAATCTGGTTTGATATAGAAAGAAAAAAGCACTTCATGTTTTCCATCAGCAAAACTGGAGAGTTGTTACAAATTGAAATCCTGACACTACCTGCATGCTTGCATTGTTTCCGCTGGGTACTCCAGTTTCCTCAAACACTTTAGAGACACGCTGGTAGGTGAATTGAATCTAAACTGACCCTTGTATGTGGATGTATGCATGTAAGGTAGGGACCATAGATTGTAAGCTCCTTGACAGCAGGTAGCACAATAACATTACATCTTCAGACAGCTTACAATCACCTTCCACTCTGCTCTCCTCTTTTGGCCACTATCTATAGAAGATGGTCTATATAGATCTTTCTTCTTCCACTTTCATCCCTAGCTATGCACTAACCTCTATTGTTGCCTCTTTTCTCCCAAACCTCTTTTGTTGTTTCCTCTTCCCTTTAGTGTTTCTGCTATTCTTCTTTTATGCATTCTCGCTTCTATGAATAATTTTAGTTATACATTTGTCACTTTCTGGCTCTGATCCCCTTTACTGAATCTTTCCAGAAGCACCCATTATTCTCTATTTCAATATTACTGTTCTCCTTTTATGTGCATGCTCTGCTCTCTATTTTCTCAAGGATCCCTCTTTTGGACCTACTTATCTTTCTGACAAATGTTATTAATACCTCCTGTCATTCTAATAACAGTACTTTTTTTTTCTTTCACTTCTTGAATAAATGTGCCAGGTTTTTGTTCTAGACTTTTAGTGGTCAGGCATACGCAATGAACCACAATGCTCATTGGGAAAAGTTTTTTTTTTATTAAATAAAATTGAAGTTTGTAGGTGTAATTAAATCATGTTACATCTATTTTCATGAGGTCCAAATGAGAAACAATTAATTAGACAGGGAAGACATTTTTAGATTGTTTTCCATTCAGAATATCAACTTCTTATATATGAAAATTGTAAGTATAATTTGAAAAAAATAAAAATAAAACAGCAAACCCAACTGTGGAAATTTAAAATGTGCAGCAAGTCCAAAGAGAGTCCAAATGAAACAAAAACCACATAAAAACTATGGAAAAATTTTAATATGTGTAACAAGCTTAAAGGTAGGTATTCGTCATTGGAGGACTGGGATCTAAAGTTGCAATTAAGGGTTACAAACTCATTGTAGAGAAGCCTGCTTCCACACTTAAAATTTCTCTAACCACATGTGCTCTCTTCATTCACTAAAAAGATCTAAAAGATGGTGGAGTAGATTAGAACTACAGTCAAATTCTTTTTTAAGCTTCCTACTTTGCTGTTGCAAAGTCCTCTAACTTAAATTGTCAATACCATAGGCAGCAATGGGGTAAAGAACAGCACTGTCCAAACAATTAAGGACCCTGAACTTCTGTATGCAACTAAATACGCTTTTCACACACACATGAATATATTAAATTACTTGATCTACATCTATGTGATAATGGCACCCTAAAAACAGTAATTGTTAATATATCAGAAACTACATTTACATATATAATGGCACTGATTTACTAAAGGAGTAAAGCTTGGTTACTCTACACTATGGTGTACAAAAAAAAAATCTCTTTTAATTCCCCTCCATTTGACTTGATACTGTAAGCGAATACTCCTTTTCAACTTTTCTACAATAGCATTAACTGACCAATCTCTATAACTTTACTAAATCAGCCTCTTTCCATGTGACAAGAAATAGGTGGAAAATGGAATATGGAATAAATTCTGTGAGGTGAAAATTCCGTAATTTATTTTTTTAGTTTTGGATAGAATTGAAAAGGCTTACTTGGTTTTTATCAATGACTACGTCCCAACTTTCTATTAGCGCAATGTTTTTTGGACAGAGTGGGAAAACAGTTGAACAGATCTTTATTTGTGCCCCCATTTGGGAGATAACTTTAACTTCCTACATGATCCCTAGGAAAAAAATGGAGAAATGTCCTCAATGGGAGACATGTAGTAATAAAGTACTGACCAAGGTACTAATTTGTCCATACTCAAACTTCTACAAAACTAAACATGGTCGGAGTTGCACTTTAAATTTATGCGTTTTAATATCATAAAACAAGGCTTTATTAATATTTTCATTTTAGTATACAAGGCGTAAAGATAAATATTATGCATACAGTCCTAAACACCTCCAAAATGACCTAATGAAATATTTACTGACCAAGGGCTATAAAAATAACAAGCCCTTTTGAGGTGGTAAATACAACACTTATATTGCAGAGCACAAACATAACAACAAACAGAATGCAGAAGACAACACTTCTATCACCAAAGATTCACTTATGCATGACGTGATGTGGAAGACGATTTCTGGGTAAAGGTTATTTTCCATTGTCTGTGCCTATGCTGACAGAATTTTGGATCGCTTTAGTATATGAACTTTCAAAACATAATAACAGTAATTTGACTGTCAAAATTGCATGCAAGTTATATTTACTTGTGTAAATCCTTTTACTGTGTGACATCTATGCAAAACTATCCATCATTGTAATCATGGCTGTAGGAAAATTGTAAACAACATATTCAAGAGGACCTTTCACCAGTTCATAGACATGAAAAACAATAGCAAATCCATTATTTCTTTGAAGGCTAATTTTATGATCAAGTTAAAAACTACCTAAAAATTACACCCATATATATATATATATATATATATATACACACTGCTCCAAAAAATTAAAGGAACACTTTAAAACCATATCAGATCTCAATGGCGAAAATATCATGCTGGATATCTATACTGATATGGACTGGGTAATGTGTTAGGAACATAAGGATGCCTCATTGTTTGATGGAAATGAAAAATTATGAACCTACAGAGGACTGAATTCAAAGACACCCCGAAAATCAAAGTGAAAAAATTATGTAGCAGGCTAGTCCATTTTACTGAAATTTCATTGCAGCGACTCAAAATGGTACTCAGTAGTTTGTATGGCCCTCACATGCTTGAATGCATGCCTTGAAACATCGCAGAATGGTCCTAATGAGACAACAGATGGTGTCCTGGGCTATTTCCTCCCAGATCTAGACCAGGGCATCACTGAGCTCCTGAACAGACTGGGGTGCCACCTGACGGCATCAGATGGACCAAAACATGATATCTCAGAGGTGTTCTATTGGATTTATATCAGGGGGCAATTCAATGGAATCAATTCCTTCACCCTCCAGGAACTGACTACATATTCTCGCCATATGAGGCATTGTCGTGCACCAGGAGGAACCCAAGACCCACTGCACTAGCGTAGGGTTGGACAATGGGTCTAAGGATTTCATCCCAATACCTAATGGTATTCAGTGTGCCATTGTCTAGCCTGCTGTCATCTGTGAAAAGCACAGGGTGTCAGTGGTGGAAAAAAAGTAGAAGATGTAAAAAAGTAGTTTTCTGCCAAATGTTTCTGCATATTTGTTTTGATCTGCAGACTCTATTTTTATATGAATCACTGAACTAGCAGGTGAGATTTTATTGCTGTTAAAACTTTAATTTCAAACACCTGGTATAAAGGAAACAGAAGTGAAAGCTAGCAGAGCCAGAGTTTTAAAAATGTATATGTGTATACCCTTTATTTTGTTTGCAAATAATTATTTATGTTGTGTATAACTGATAGTATAGCAATTACTATGTTGGTGTGGAAAATTAAGAAGTATGCCTTGATGGAGCTTTTCATTTGTGTGTAATCATTTCATTTAGGTGCAACACAAGTAGTGTATCATCATTGCAATTTTCCTATTATTTTTTACTCCAAAGGTGACAGCTGATCTTTTAGCAAATCTGCTTTTTACATTAATTCATACATTCCTATTATTAAATCCCAATAGTGGCCTACACTGTCACAGCATGTAGCATCTTCCCATTTTGTGTAAACATTGTGCCTATTATTTCATCTGCAGATTAAATCATTTTTGGATACTTAACGGTCATCAAAGAATTAAATCAAGCTATTTTGCAATTACGTATTGCTTGCGTTTCTACCTCTGTAATGTTTATGTTCATAAATCTGACCAGTATGAAATAGACTGCATGGTTACCTAGCAAAAGCTGTTATTTTCAAACTAATTGTAGTAAAAATGGTAATGCATAGGAAATAAATTATTGAACAATTTCTCCCATATAGGGGTCCCATATAATTCCTTACCCATTTAGTGAGCTCAGAGTTTGTTGTTGTCCTTACTCATCTTTAGATGAAAGCCTTATTATAAGCTCATTTCAGCTGAACAAATCTCTGTGGACTTCCAGCTGAGCAGGGCATTTAAACTTTAAAGCTGCAAGGCATTCGTTTTCCACTGCTGACAGTGAAAACCTTACTGTGCAAGCATAATGATACACATGGAAGCTTTCAGATTGTTCAGTGGCAGAACACATTAAGGCATTTAACTGCTTACTGCATTTTTCTTCAGTGAAGAGACATCAGAGGTTTACATTTCCAACTGGCACTATAGTTTGGGTGGACGTCTCAAACCCACAGATTTTATTCCTTTCAGCCTTCTCTTTGTACTGCAGAATCATGAAAAATTCTCATCTTTGGTAATATTTTATGAGAAAGTTTAAGAACAAATGCCACTTTTTTTTTACATAACCTAGGATAACTTTATATGCTAGTGAGAAGTTTTAGTTTATACTTGTCATATTTATATATTTTGTTGGTAAAGGTTTTTCATAGTCTTTCTTTAAGTGTAGCTGTTTCTAGAGACAGCCCAAATTCACATAGGTCAGCCAATGTAATGTTCTTGCCTAATAAAATCAGTGGGTATTAAAAATGTACTAAAATGCTTACATTTAGCACATGGTTCTCTTCAGACATATATGACTCTTCATGTCATTGAGTGTTCAAGTTTTTTCAGGTCTTACCATTATCTGGGATACAATGGTGATTTAAAAAAAAAACAGAAAATAAACCACTTTTATACTGTTTGATAGCATGAGCTGAACAAACAAGTGCTGAACTTAAAAGCTAACAGTCATAAACATTTCACAGAATGCTACCAAGGTTTCAGAAGACTTCATATTGTAAAATATGGGAACAGATCAGAACAGCACTTAATTGGAAAAACTATTCTATATACTATATGTCAGTTATAGTTTATGCCATCTTTTGTCTGCTTGTGTCTAGAACTGAATTTCAGCTCATCCCATGTTTGCTATGCCACATCAAGTGTCTTCCCTTATGGTTATCAGGAGAATAGTAGTATCTTATATCACTAAGTAAGTGGCGGGGCACCTATTATACTAGATAATCAATATGAGGGTGGATGGAATGTATGGGGAGATATTGAGCATGACTTCAGCAGGAAAAATAATTCTAAAGAGATTGGTTTGGCTGTATTAAATGGTTTGATGTTGAGTTTGAACTGAAGTCAACTGCTGCCTATGTATTTTTTAGCTAATGGTCAGTTTGAACTGATAGGCCTAAAGACGATATAAATATCAGTAACAAACCTGATGATTAAAAGCCCCAGTAGTACAGAGTAGGTGCTATAGTGAAGTCACCATATAGCGTATACAGTTTGAGACGATGTTCACCAGGTCAGCTACCATCTAAAGATATTTGCTTCCTGATAAAGCATAGTATCTACTCACCACTGTCATTACTTTTAAAGTGACCCATCACAATATTGAAAAACTTTCTTTTTTTTACCGAAGCTAAGGATGGTGTGCTGTTAAAAATAACATCACCTTTCCATTAAAGGTACAGTATTTCTTATGCTCAAAATACAGGTACAGAGGGATGTTGACCAATTCAGCTGCATAGGTCGTAAATAGTACAGTCCTATCACTGTCACATGTTGTAATATATAAAAGAGGATAGCAGAGGTTGCAGTCTGTATAGATCTACTTATATTAATGAAGTTAAGGTGGTCAATATGTTGGTCACAAATAGGGTCCTGCTTTTTGTCATAAGCAGCAAGCAAAAAAAATGGTTTAATTAATTCAGCTACATTTATGACTAAAAATCTAGAAGTCCTAATATTTGGGTACTAAGAATTGTCAGTGGAATTGTTGGCTTTCCACATGGGCCTGGTAAAAAAAATGAGTAAAAATACATGAATGACTTCACTGGTAAACATCCATTGCCACTCCTATTGACTGATTTGCAGCAATTGAAATCTTTTTACAGATGCTGAGACTGCACATACAGTATCTCTGCAATAATGGCATCATGTATAGCCAGCATTTTTGTTAAAACTGTGACCAATGATTTAGCAGGATTTGTTTTTAAAATAAATATATTTTGCTATTTCATGTAAGTTTGTCAGTGTTACTAATCAACATTACTGGTGTCATCTAATATTATCCTTTGTAATGCAATATTGACATTATCCTGGTATTGTAAATACAATTCATCACTATTTTTTTTTTTCATGAGACTCATGACATTTCTGAAAAACATTAATTTTTGTTTACATGTAACAATGTAAGCATATGGTGTAAGATCTGAGGTAATGACAGCGAAATAACCTTCTCTCTGTAATCAACATCAGTGCTTTCTAGTAAGTATTGCTTTTGGAGAAGAAAAAGAGTGTTTGATCATGAAGGTAAAGAGGATAAATGCAGCTGTAATTATTGGAGAACCCACAAAAAGGTATAATTTATTTGAATGTTGTACGGATAAAATACTAGAGATGTCCACAATTTTTTTGCAAGGCTCCTTGCAGTCTCGTACATTCAATACTGAGCTTCTTTTTAACTAGCAACCTTCACTGATTTACTGCAAGAAAGGAACTCCTCGGGTCTCTTATGAGCAATTCTGAGAAATTCTTTAAAGCCTAGATGGTATATCACAGGTGAACTTGAAATTGAGGTCTTAAGTATTCATCTTTTGATGCATTACAAAATTCATGGATCAGGGATACAACATAACCTTCTGCTAAATTGTGTTAAAAAATATAGAGACATGGTGGAAAAAAGACAGGACTTTGTCCTGTCTTTGCTAGTGTTCTCTGAAACTGGATTTTAATGTTGATGACTTTACTAGCTAACAAAAAAAATATATGTCAGTCTCCAGTAGTGATCCAAAGGTAAATTGATAACTTATAGTTATGCATTAGTTAATGCATTTAAAGTGCTTACTGCCAGTAAGTGACGTATACTTGCTCTTTGATAGCCACTGCACTAATTAGAATAAATAGTTTTAAATGTTTTAATTTTAAGAACTTTAGGAAAATGCCCAGATAAGATAAAAAAAAATGGAGGGGTGCATTTATTGTTTGATTGACATTGACATGGACCTATGGGAAGACAGGACAATGCACAAACACTTCCAACTTTAGGTCACAAAGCAGCAAATTGACTTTGCACTCACAAATATTTGCATACATTTCTACGTTTAAATGAATGAATGATGTTTGAATTCACCACTATTATGATATTGTGGTGAATCCTTCTTCTTCAAGATTTGTCAGACTGCATAATCATTATTCACTTTGTGGCCTTGGAACTTAGGTCAGCTGAATAGTTAATGAGGAGGCCTTTGGAAAAGCCAGCCCGCTGACTTTAAATGAGTGAGATTACAGCAGCCATATCGATTTTAAACTTTAGCTGTGATATGGATAACATATAGATATAAGCACAGGCAGTGCTAATTATAACGTTCACAGAGAGAGATAATGGTAGGTTTATTGGCACTTACAGATCTAAAAATAGATGTAAAACCTTACTGGATGTCAATAAAGTAGTAAAGTGCACTGTATCTTGGGAAATTTTGGGGTGGGGAGAGTATTTTATTTTACATTTTTTCAGCCCTTGTTAAGTCCTAATGCTGCTGATGTCCCACGGCTTCTATTACAGCCTTTCCCAGAAAGAAAGTTCTATGCTTTTTTTTCCCAAAGGGCATATTTCCTAATTATTTCTGGAATAAATGTTTTTTTCCTGCTGCTGTCAGTCAGTAAGGAGTCAGGGACAGAGTCTATGGACACACACTGCCCAGCTCAGAAATGCCCTTGCATGAGTGTCCCCATAGCAAGCGGCTTGCTATGGGGGCACTTAGAAAAAAGGAGGAGCCTCGAGAGCCAGCAGGGGACCCCAGAAGAGGAGGTTTGGGGCCACTCTGTGCAATACTATAGCACAGAGAAAGTAAGTACTGCATGAAACGGTTGTTATTTTAATTTAAAAAATATGCCTTTATAATAACTTTCTTTTATATATATATATATATATATATATATATATATATATATATATATATATATATATATATATACAGTGTATGTGCGTGTGTATATATATATATATATATATATTAGATTTTAATGATTGGACTTGTATCTATTTTAACCACTTGTATCCCAGGTCTATTCTAACATTTCTGTCATATATGTAAAATCATCTTTTTTCTTTTCCTAGAAAATTTAGAAAAACAAACCAAACATTACAATTTTTTTTAAGCAGAGGCCCTAGAGAATACATTTTTAGGTCACACAGTATTTGTACAGTGTTTTTTAAACTTGAGTATTTTGGAAAAAATACACTTTAATTAATTTTTGTGCACATAATACCCAATTTTTTGGTAAAGTATAAAAGATGATGTCATGCCAAGTAAATAGCATTGGGCATGCCCGTGGAAATGTGGCAAACCTCAGTACATTCAATTATTCATAGGCAATGCTTTTATAAGTTACCAGTTTAGAGTCACACAGAAGGTCTGGGGCTAGAATTATTGCTTTTGCTCTGATGTTCACAGTGAAATCTCATATGGGGTGTGATCAGCGTTTACATATCCTGTGTGATAGCATGGGCTGTGATGTCAATAACAGCTTGTAAGCATCAGACTGAGACCAGAAGTGATGAAATACTCAATGCTTGCAGTTTAAGAATTCACAGAGAGGAGGGAGCAACATCAGTCTCTCTCTCTCTGTGCAGTGCACAAGATGCTGCCAGTTGGAGCAGTTCCTGGATCCCCAGTGGAGCAGGATAGTCGGGGAAAGGCAGTAGAGGTGACAGGAGTGGGAGATCCCCTTACACAACCTGTAGAAGTGATCAAGTGGCTCTATAGCCACTCAAATCACTTCTACATTAAAGGGAATTTCCAGCTGAAAATGTTGATACCAGGGTGAAGCTTGTAGCTAACCACTGAAACCCAAGAACGTCTTATGACATCTTATAGACAGCAAGTGGTTAAAAAAGGATGCTTGAATACTTTGAATTGCAGTACAGGTTTACATTTGTATGTCACAACTGATTGGTAGCCAGTTGGTGTCGAACTGACAACACCTTTAGCTACTTTTTTCTACTAATTGTGGTCTTTTCCCTTTTTTTCAAATTATAACTTTTAGCTTTGAATGATGAAAGCACAACAGACAACTGTTACTGGCAGTCTGTTCAATAACTGCCTTTGCCCACAATGCATCACTGCATCCTTTTGAAAAAATGTAAACACACTATGCACCCAAAACACATCATACCCTCTGTTAAAGTTTTTATTAAATTTCAAGAAAAAAAAGTGTAGACAAGGTTACATCTCTACAAAATCAAAATCCCAGTCTCATAATTAAAAAAAAAAATCAGTGCTCCCCCATTTACTGAATGTGGCTAAAAGTCTAATCCTAAAGAACTTATCACACCTGTCCAGATTTCTGAAATCTGCCTGATGGAGGAAATTAGACATGTCAAACAGACCATCTTTGTGACTTTCCATTTCCATCTGGGTAGGTTGAATAACTTTTAAAGACTCTAATCTATAGAGACTGGATGACTAATGTACCCACTGTGGTATTATCAAGTAATTTACGTCATGCAGATAGCTACTTCTAAGACTGTTGTTAAACATCTTCATTGCAGAATAAGAATAGTAATGGGTAAATATATTAAGTTGCATGTAACCCCCCCCCCCCTTCCACTCTCCCCTTCTTTTTTTTTGTGTACACATTTGAGGATGCACTGCTGTGTTTGTACCACTCTAGCTGGTAAATGGAAATTAAATCACAAATGGATGGTACTGAGTATAATTCAATATGTTATTGTGTTAATTTGGAGCATAGTATACAGTAAGGAATGCACACCATAAAGTTGTGTTGTAAAGAACAAATGTTTTTAATTTGCCCTCACCTCACTGTAACCCCAACATTTCCCCATATACCCGAAAAGTGTTTGGTCTTTTCTCTGTCAAACATTTTATAAATTAAATGAATTGATTTTATCGGATTTTATAGTCAGTTTCTCAGTCATCTCACTGTGATCAAATTCCAGTCTTAAATAACCCATGCAACTGGGCAGGCTAGTACCTAAAGAGTGTATTGGCCAGTTCTAGCCAGTGGTACACTATAATGCCAAAAGTATTGGGACACCCCTCCAAATCGTTTTATTCAGGTGTTCCAATCACCTCTATGTCCACAGGTGTATAAAATTAAGCACCTATGCAGACTGCTTCTACAAACATTTGTGAAAGAATGGGTCACTCTCAGCAGCTCAGTGAATTCAAGCCTGGTACCGTGATAAGTTGCCACCTGTGCAATAAGTCCATCCATGAAATTTCCTTGCTACTAAATATTCCAGGGTCAACTGTTAGTGGTATTATAACAAAGCTGAAGCAACTGGGAACAAGAACAACTCAGCCCCAAAGTGGTAGGCAATGTAAAATGACAGAGAGGGGTCAGTGCATACTAAAGTACACAGTGCGCAGAAGTCGCCAACTATCTGCAAAGTCAATAGCTAAAGATCTTCAAACTTTGTTTAGCCTTCAGATTAGCACAACAGTGTGTAGAGATCTTCATGGAATGGGTTTCCATGGCCGAGCAGCTACATCCAAGCCTTACATCACTGAGTGCAATGCAAAGTGTCGGATGCAGTGGTGTAACTCATGCCACCACTGTACTCTAGTGTAGCAGAGACGTGTTCTCCTCAGTGACGAATCACACTTCTCTGTCTGGCAATCTGATGGACTTTCTGGGTTTGGCTGTTGCCAGGAGACCGGTACTTGCCTGACTGCATTGTGCCAAATGTAAAGTTTGGTAGAGGGGGATTATGGTGCGGGGTTGTTTTTAAGGGGTAGGGCTTGGCCCCTTAGTTTCAGTTAAGGAAACTCTTAAGGCATCAGCATAACAAGACATTGTGGACAATTTCATGATCCCAACTTTGTTGGAACAGTTTGGGGATGGCTCTTTCCTGTTCCAACATGACTGCGCACCAGTGCACAAAGCAAGGTCCATAAAGACATGGATGAGTGAGTTTTGGGGTGGAGGAACTTGACTGGCCTGCACAGAGTCCTGACATCAACCCAATAGAACACCTTTGGGATTAATTAGAGTGGAAACTGCGAGCCAGACCTTTTCGTCTGACATCTGTGCCTGCCATCACAAATGCGCTTCTGGAAGAATGGTCAAACATTCCCCCTGACACACTCATAAACCTTGTGGACAGCCTTCTCAGAAGAGTTGAAGCTGTATAGCTGAAAAGGGTGGGCCAACTCAATATTGAACCCTAAGAGCTAAGACTGGGATGTCATTAAAGTGCATGTGCATGTAAAGGCAGGTGTCCCAATACTTTATGCAATATAGTGTACAACCTAGACACTCAGTAGTAAATGAATAAACACCTGTAAAATGAACACTTAATAATTTAGGTAGGGCCTTGCCATTCCTGTCCATGTTTGCTTGACCAGAGCAGGAATGCCCATATGTGTTTTTGCCATCTGGTTTGAAAGAAGTTGAAGTGCCTTGCTGTCATATAGGCAGTGGGAGTTTGGGACATTTTTTTTTCTCACACTTCAAAAAAATGGCATGAGAGTTGTTACTGAGATAGTTGGGCAGTTTTAATTTACAAACTTTTATTAAACAGAAAAGTGGAAATAGAGAAGAAAGAACATGTAGAAATTCCAGCATACTGTGAATACATCCAGTAAGTTTAGTAAAGAATCAACAAATGGTGATACATACCTTATCTGCTGTATAAAATATCCCACATATACAAATTTCAAGGTAAAAAAAGAAACAATTGAGCACTGTCTGTGATACTTTTTTTATTTGCACTAACATACAATTTTGAGGACAAGCTTTCGGGGAGTGTCCCCTTCTTCAAGATCCGAGCAGTACTATACAAATCACAAAGTTTTACCAGAATTTTAGAAGAAATGGAAAAAAAAAAGGCTACAGATAAGACACAGCAAAAGCCAAGAGGTTGAGGGGGGTAAGACAACACTCACATCACAGAGGGCTTTCCCCGAAAGCTTGTCCTCAAAATTGTATGTTAGTGCAAATAAAAAAAGTGTCACGGACAGTACTCAATTGTTCCTGTCGCAAATGCACTACAATCACCTCAAAGAAAAAAAAGAAAACCAACAAAAGGCACAGTCAATTTACAAATCAAGTAGAGAGTGAACTGCAAGTGTATCTAAAATATCCAAAGTAGATAGAAAATCCAGAAAATTACTCATCATGAGATAGGTCAAACATTCAAAAATGCAATACAGAATAAGTAACTTCATTATTCAACAGTGAGTAGGCAATATAAAAACTATGGATCCCATTAAGCATCAAAATGGGGCTTAGAGTCCTGAATTTTGTGAAATATTTGTTCCATCAGCATAAGTGCATCCATTTTGTGAAAAAGGAACAGTCATAGATAATCAGTGATATGCAGTGACCCAGTGCATGGCCACAATCTCTCTACAGGACATGGGAGATCAGAGACAGTATAAAACAATAGACAATGAGCCCGAGTTAAAGTTATCTGTTTACCAGCTAATTTAGCAATGAGGTTAAAGATCTTCTGCCCCATTGGGATTATTTTTTCTCATTCCCAAAAAGCATGTAGAAATGAGCCAGCTTGGTCACAGCCATGGAAACAGTGTAGTTAGACCTAAGGGTAAATGTTAGAAAGTTTAAGCATGGTATAGTACCACCTAGTAAACAATTTAAAGCAGAGTTCCATTCAAAAGTGGAAGCTTCACTTGTTTGCCTCCTCCCCCCTCCACTGCCATATTTGTCACTTTTTGAGGGGGAGCGGGTACCTGGTTTTGACAGTTCGGCTTTGGCGAAGTGATCCAGAAGTTTGGACCCCTCCTTCCTCCTTCAGAGGTCCCAGAAGACTGCCGGACCAATCAGAATGTGCAGAGCGACTCGTGCATGCGCAGTGGGAACCCAGCTGTGAAGCCGTAAGCTGTCACAGCCTGGTGCCCACAGTTGTGATGCTTTGCGCCGAGGAGAAAAGAGGAAGAGAAGGGACGGCACAGTTGCTGGACTCTGGAACAGGTAAGTGTATGTTTATTAAAAGTCAGCAGCGACAGTTTTTGTAGCTGCTGACTTTTAATAAACACAAAACTGACTGGAACTCCGCTTTAAGTAGTGTGTCTTGAACTGTCAAAGATCTGGTACATTTCCTGAGATTAGTCTACATAGTATCCCAATCCTGCTCCATAAATTACTCCCCAAGAACTTTTTCCTAGCCAATCATAAGAGAAAAATATGTTTAGACGTGGTTTCCCTTGTAGAGAGACAATTATAAAGGGTTGAAATCAATCCCCTCCCCTGAAGGTGTTTATGACTTATATTCTCATGTATAGTGTAAGTGCCGTATGGTAAAAGTGTGTAATGTGTAGCAAAATCATGTCTAGTTGATAAATTTGGAGTAGGTTTGGTAAGTGCTGCTTTGAGTTCCAATGCTTCATTCAAGGGTTGGCAGCCTATGGTCACAGGATTGTATGCTTAATTTTTGCCTCTGCCTAACCTTCTTGTTTTGTCTCCAGAGAGAGACACAAAGGAAAAGGCCTAAAGGACCAAGGGGATTTAAAGGTGTCTCTCACCATTCTCTGTGCCCTGAGTGTGAACCTTTGGAGAGGGGTGCTTCTGTGTGATGCCAGGAGAGGACATTTGGTATTTATATCATGTTTGTCACAAGTATTGAAGTAGTAAGTGCTCCATAGTAGGCACTTTGTAAATGCAATGTATATAATATGTAATTATTATTATTATTATACAGGATTTATATAGCACTAACAGTTGGCACAGCTCTTTACAACGTAAGGGCAGACAGTAAAGTTACAATACAATTCAATAATTCAATACAGGAGGAATAAGAGGGTCCTGCTTATTAGAGCTTACAATCTAAAAGGGAGGGTCAAGTGATACAAAAGGTAATAACTGTGGTGGATGAGATAACAGAGAAAAATAAAAGTACAGTTGTTTAGTGGGGGTAGGATAGGCCTCTCTGAGAAGAGGGGTTTTCAGTGATCGTCTAAAAGTGGACAGAGCAGAAGATAGTTGAACAGATTAGGGTACAGAATTCCATAATATGGGAGAGGCTCTGGAGAAGGCATGGTGGCAAGGAGGTGGCAAGGGAGCTAGAGAGCAGGAGGGCTTGGAAGGAATGAAGAGAGCAATTTGGTTGGTATTTTGAGATTAGTTTAGTGATTTATCTAGGGGCCTAGTTGTGTATGGCTTTGTAAGCTGTTGTTAGTATTTTTAATTTAATTTGTTGGGTAAACTGAAGCCAGTAGAGAGATTGGCAGAGAGGGTTAGCAGAAACTGAATGGTTGGTAAGGTGGATTAGTCTGGCAGCAGTGTTCATGATGGACTAAAGTGTGGATAGCTTATGTAAAGGTAATCCAATAAGGAGGGAATTGCAGTTGAGGCGATTGGTAACCAGGGAGTGAATTAGGAGCTTTGTGGAGTCATTGGTTAGGAAGGGGCATACTTTGGAGATATTGCGGAGGTTGAGGTGGCAAGCTTTGGACAGTGATTGGATGTGAGGCAGAAAGAAGAGTTCAGAGTCCAGGATTACACCTAGGCCTCTGGCATGAGGGGACAGATTGATAGTCATGTCATCGATCTTGACCGAGAAGTCAGGGGAAGGGGCTCATTCGAGAGTTAATATTATGTTTTAGAGATTTAATATCAGTTTTGGATAGACTGAGTTTGAGGAAGAGTTGTGACATCCACTCTGTTAGTAAATTAAGTAGAACTGTAAGTTACACTGAAGGTGCCGTGGGATATGTAAGATGAGAACCAGAGAAGATTACAGTCAGGGAGAACAATGGAATGAGGTTTTGGAGGAGTAGGAGGTAGGGGGTGGTCCACTGTGTCAAAGGCAGCAGAGAGGTCCAGGAGTAGGAGTACAGAATAGTGTCCATTGGTTTTGGTTGTTAGTAGATCGTTTGATCTATGAGTTTTAGAAGAGCAGTTTCTGTGGCATTCTGAGGGAAAAATGAGGACTGAAGGCAATCAAGAAGGTTATTTTCAGTGTGGTAGTCACTCTAGTTTTAGACTAGATATTCAAGACATTTGAAGGAAAAGGGAAGAAAGGAGACGGGGTGTAGGTTAAGATTGGTGAGGTCCAATGAGGGCTTTTTAAGTATAGGGGTAACTAGTCCACGCTTTAAAGAGTTGGGCAAGATGCCAGAAGAGAGGTAAAGATTGAAGATGTGAGTTAGAGAGTGTAAGATAGAGCCAGAGGGTGACCATAATGGGAGTGATAAATAGGTCTGCTTGGCAGTGTGGAGGCAGGATTTGTATATTTGAAGGGCTGATTTATATTGGTTGACATCTTTCTGAGATTTATTCTTGTGCCACATGCTCTCAAGAGTGTTTTTTTCAGACTTCGAGTGTCCTCTGTCTACCGAGGTTGTAGGGTTCAGGGCCCCATTCTGTGCGTAGTGAGGGGACAAGTGTGTCTGATGAGGATGACAGTGAACTGTTGTAGACAGAAGTGGTTAGTTTGGGACAGGATAGGGGTGAGATTTGGTCACAGAGGTGGTCAGTAGCTAAATAGAGAAGAGAAGGGTAAAGTGGCAAAGGTTTCTGCAAGTAGCTGTTAAGGGAGAGGAGGTGGAAGAGTGAAGCTAATAAGGTGGTGATCAGAGAGAGGAAAAGGATTGTTGGAGAGCTCAAATTGAATGCACAGGCAGGAGAAAACAAGATCAAGGGTATTGCCATCACAGTGAATACAAGCATGTACCCATTACTTCAAATCAAAAGAGGGGGTTAGACTGAGAAGTTTCAAAATAGCAGGTGTGTTAGTATTTACAGGGATGTTGAAGTCACAAAGAATTATTGTTGGGATTTCAGAAGAGAGAAAGTAGGGCACCCAGGCAGAGAAGTCATCAAGGAAGGTTGATACTTGTGCAGGGGGCCAGGATATTACAGCAATTCTTAAAGAACCTGGAGAAAATAATACAATGAAATGTGCCTCATATGAGGAGAGTGACAGAGAGAGAGGTGGGTGAAGTACTTAAAAGGTCGTATATGGGGCTAGAAGGATTCCCACTCCAGCTCCCTTCTGTCCATTGGGTCTGGAGGAGTCCAGAGAAGGCCACCATGGGAAAGGGAAGCAGGACAAGCAGTGTTGGATTCATGAAGCCAGGTTTCAGTAACTGCAAGGAGATTAAAGGAGTTAGCAAAAAAGAGATCATAGAGAGGTGAGTTTGTTACAGATAGAGCGGGTATTCCAAAGGGTGCAAGAGAAGGGGAAGCTGGTTTTGGGAAGAAGAGGAATGGAAACTAAATTGTGTGGGTTGCTGCCAGAGGGTGTGGGGTGATGGGAACATTGGGTACAGTTATATGATGGAGGTCCAGTTTTTGGGATATATACAGTATCCAGAGGTTAGGAGAAGCAGAAGGGTGAGGGAGGTAATATGGGAGTGGGGATTATATGAAGGTACAAGCCCCAGCATCCTGAAAGTTTTATTAGCATGTGGGTTTAGAGTAAGCAGGAGGTGGTGAGTTTAGCAATAAGGAGAGGGCAGAAGTGAGGGTGTTATATATAAACTGTGGGGTGGAGAAGAGAGGTGAAGGAAAGAGAGTTTAGGGCGAGAGGACACAACTGAAGTGGTAGAGAGTGCATGTTATACAGAGGAAGGAGAGATGAATGGGTAAACAAGCTCACCTGCAGCCTGTTTTGTGTTTTTTCCAAAGAAGTTTTCTGTGCATTTTTGCTTTTCATGCAATCAAAATGTTTTTGCTTTTTTGCAGCGCAGTGTGAATGAGGAAAGTGTTAGCTAGGTGTCTCATCACAAAGCGAAAGCAAAAGAATGTTACATCACCTTGTAGGATATTGTTTTATGTAGGATAGCCAAGAACTCCTTACTATGTTAATTTATGTACAAGGTAATTACCTTCCCTTTGTTATGTTGGGTTAACCTGTTTTTGGATAAATATGTGGAGAGTCAGGGGAGTTTCAGAGTAGGTTATTTGCAAATCTACCAACATTGTAAATTGTAAAAGTCTGTCTGATTAGATTGGGAAAGGTCTTAAATATTCATAGTGTACTTGTTTATGGCGAAGAGAGCAGTTTTGCCATAAACAAGACAAGGAGTATCTATTTAATTTTTTAATTAAAATCTATGCATACAGCTGTTTCAGGTCTAGACACATAAGATCAAACATGCTCATAAAACCAACCAATCAGCTTGTTCGACACTTTGGTCAATGGGAAAAGGTGTATATTAGGGAAGGCTCTTTTGGTTAAGGGGTGACAGGAGAAAGGTCGGTCCGGAGAATGGACACACAGGAGAAAGGGGTGACAGGAGAAAGTGGGGTAAGGAGAAAGTGGGCTCTTTTTTATGAATTGGTTTTGAGCCCATTAAATCTCTCTGAAAAAGAACTGTTATATATTCTGTGAGATAAGACAACACACTTCTGCTTTCAACTTGAAACATGTCATCACTTTCACACCTGCAAATCATGTAGTGTTTCCATTTTATTTGTCTAATCCCTGTATGTCTACAAATATTCTGTTTACTCTGCTTCTATGGACCTACAATAAACACATGAATTCAAGAGTATTTTTTGATTTAAAGATGATGAGAGGAAAACTAAAGATTTTTAAAATCTGATCCATCCATATTTTTCTAATAAAAATAGACTCAGTAGGCAGGAGGGTTTGCAGGAAGAAAATAGAAATGTTCAATTTACAATTATGATCACAGATTAAAGAAATGTACCCTCGCAGAAAAAGAGGGATAAAGCATGTCTAAACATTTTAAGGAGGAAGAAGTAATGTGTTTTAGTGCAGACACATGCCAATTCTAAAAGATATTCAGGCAAGGCAACATTGTCACACTGCAGCTGCACACTTGGCCTTTAACAGCAGAACTTCACCTTATCCGACAACATTCAGTTGCCAAACTGAACAGCCTCTATTCCTCTTGTAAATCAACCCAATGAATCAAATAATGAGCATTAACCTATCCCCACTTCGCCTTTTCACACTTTTTAATAAGAGTGAGTTCCAAAGATTGTACTAAATTTCATTTTGCTGTAAGATTCTTTATTTTGCCAAACTACCAACATTTCACTTCTGCTGATTAAGCAAAATTGGCAAGAAAAAATTTTCTACTCTCTTTTTTTTCAAAGGTTTTTCTGTGGGTGCACTTAAAGTAGTTTATTTAATTTAGGGCTCGTTCACACTTGAGAGTTTTGTAGCTTATAGCTCGAAGCTCAAAAACGCTCAACAAGCAAAAATCTACTGTTTTCAATAGCCCTTGTTCTAAGCATCCTGCTGCTTGTAGGAAAATGCCTGTCTTTTAGAAAAGTACATGAGCTACTTTTCAGGCAGAATTAAATGTGCCCCCATAGACTTCAATGAAAACACCTGAAACGCGGGACATGAGCTTTTTGCAAGTGTTGTCATTTCTGTTTTCTGCTCAAACAGCTGTTCTCCCCCTCTTTTTCAACAACACTTTCACACCACTCCACACCTTTTAATTGAAAAATGGATGAAAAAACTCCTCACAAAAGCTGCAAAAATGTGCGAAGAAAATGCTCAAAAACATTTGAAAAAAATGCTTCAGAACGTGACACTTAGGTATGAATGTAACCTTAGCGCTTTTTCTGTGTATTTTGTTATTTTCTGTTTACTGTTGCTGTACACTTATTTAACTTTTTTTATTGTCTTTCTTTTGCCAATATGCCAAATACATATTTTTCAAATTTATAATCATTGCTGTTAAATAGCTGCTTTATCTTTTATTATATCTTCTTTTTTACAAGCATATCACCTAAAAAAGGCAAAAAGCAAAAGACCTAATTGCTAACATTTCAAGCTCTTAGTAAACTACTGAGGCTGATTTATAGCTAATGGCTCACCAAGTTTGTAGTGGTTGTATCTCAGTTTCAGCTCTAACTAATGACACTGTCTGTATTGAGTTTGTAAATTTTCTCTGTGTTTGCATAGGTGGTCTTTTATTTGTCTGGATTCTTAAAAATCTAAAACATAAAGTAGGTTAAAACAGCCTTTCAAGTTGAAAGTTTGTTAAAGGAGAAGTATAGCCAAAGCTATTTTGGTTGTACTTCTCCTACGGATTATTGGAGAGCAGTTCATTCTGCATGCATGTGACCCATTTTCAGCCAAGAGTGAAATAAAGTCTGCTGTCTGCTGATGTCACTGATCTGGTCCAGGCATTGAAACGATCCCAACTATAAGGTTGGAATTCACCCAAAAGCCTGGATCAGCACCTGACTCAGCCTCTCAGCTGCTCAGAGCCAGTGAGTGACAGTAAAGGGGGCCGTCAGTCCATACTTCTCTTTTAGGCAAGCCATGTTTGCTTTACTTCTCTTTCAAAATTTTCTCAGTTCTGCAAGGTTAAGCAGTGCACAAAAATGCAATGTGTACTGAACTCTCTAAAATATCAGACATGAGTTTACAGTATGAAATATGCAAAGCTGAAGGGCCTAGTAGAACTTCTGTTGTTATTATTATGGATTTTATTATTAATTTCATGATAGAAGTCAAAAAATTCTCAATGCCTAAACACAGCAACTTTGACATGTATTACTATAACTATACATATCATCACAATTACTTTGTGTATCCAGATAATTTATATCATGTTTTTTTGGAAAAATTGGGGTTTTATTTGGCGTAAATGGTAATGGATATTTTCTGCTCCTGAGAATTGCCGCGATACTACATACATGTGCTGTGCTGTATGTTTCTTGTTATTTGTACCTGTAGTAGGTTCCAGAAAAAAAAGTACACATTTTACTTTTTTCTCCTACCTGAAACACACTAACAGTAACTGCAACTGATAATATTTTTTAAATCCCATCTAAAATACACTGACCCTGACCTTTGACCCTAACTGTGGCCTTGATCTAGATCAAATCCTAATCTTGCTATTTTTTCTTTCTTTTTTTTTTAACACTCATGTCTTTGCTTTCACTTTTCTCTTCTAGCAATACAATGTATTTTTTCTCCATTCAAGAAGAGAAAAAAACACAGTGATTCAACACTGTGATAGCCAATCAGAGGCTATCACAGCAATCAAGTAATCTGGAACCAAGCCTCCCTGGTCCCAATCATTATTATGGGACCTAAGGCTCTTGGTGAGATCCCAGTTTCTGTGCTGGAAGCATGCTGCACAGAGTTTTCCCAGCACAAACACAAGTACGCATATATGCGGCCTCACAAATAAAGAGCCACTTCTGTGAGGCCACATATATGTGAATAATTTGTGGGAAGGGTTAAGTAGCACATAGCTGGCATCAGGACATTGTAGAAGAAATATACTGTATATACTTAAATTACTTGTATGAGTAATGGGTACTTATAGTTACTATATTAATCTGCTATAACATCAGGTATACAAAGAACTTTTACTCCAGCACCACTGCCAACCTGACTGGTAATATTAACAATGCAGAGGGGTCATTTAAGAGCCATTTATGACTATATCAGAGCCATGAACAATAATTTAGATAGATCTTAATTTATGTACTTCATTCATTAATACTTGATTCATTTTAACTGATATTACATAAGCTTTATATATACATATCATATATAAATTTGTACGTGGTGGGTAATGCATATAGATTGTATATTCTCACCTCCTAAAGAGTTATGCAATGCATTTATAGCAATAGATGAATCATATATAATCTACTCATAGCTGAGATAACTAGGAGACAGAGGTTAAAAGAAAATGAGTGAATTCAGCTGGAGAAACCAAATCCCATATATGACTTGATTACTTTTTCTGGTGTATTCCTTTTAATGTTGCTGTATATTGTTGTGTTTTATTTATTTTATTTTGTCTTGTACTCAAATAGGAAAATGTCCTTTGATCATATATATAGTTATTTTAATCTGCATACTCAGCATTCAATGGGCAAAATATTCAGCTTTTGTTATAAATGATTATACAACAGATTCAACAGACCAGCAAGGAAAGCGGCAGAAATGAACTTTACACAAATGTTTTTTCTGATCAGTGTTCTGCTTGAACAACATAGACAATGCTACAAAATATGGCACTCTATATCCAAGAAAATTGAGATACAAGATTGCATTTATTTTTATCTTATGAAAAATAAATTTATCTGCTATAGCCATAAACCATTTCAATAGACTATCATATGTATTTGTTTAAAGGCATAGACAATTCAACTGTAGAAGAATAGTTTCTAGATATGTTTACAGAGGTGACATAAGTTCAAGGGTTTTTATTTTACATGGGCAATTTAACCCACTTTTCCTCAAAACTCACATATCATTGCAACTTTGCTAAAAAGCAAAATAAATTTCTTAACAAAAACTGAGAAGTCCTTGCCTCTTCAAATGACTGTAAATTGTACAGCTAAGTGCATATAGCCACAGGGCTGTCACAATCACTTTTCTTGACAATTCATCATACCAAACTAATTCTATAATATCATTACTGTGTCTCTTCTCACTGTAGTCATCCAGCAAGTTAATTTAATCAACTAATAATAGATTCAGAAACGGATGTGAGAGGCTCAAGCCTTTCAATTCATACCATAAGAGTAGCACAGATTTAAGAACTATATACTATTTACTTACTATAAAGTTTAAACAGACAACTCTGGCACTTTTGATTTGAATGAGGCACACAAAATTACATCAAAATGACAATCTCAGATGTGCTGTTGTGCATTGTGGAGCATCAATTAATTTGCTTTCATGATTAATTGATGTGACATCTGAAAGCCTGAGATGCTGTCTTGGATTGTGCTGTGTTTTCATTTTTCCTTTTACTGCTTCTTAAAAACACCAAATGGAACATTTTTGTGTGAAATATGTGTTTGATTATTTCTACTTTTCAGTAAATTGCATATACTAGGGAGGATTGGGCTAGGTGAAAGCAGTCATTTGTCCCCCCTGGTCAATACTAATAAAATATGTTCTACAGGTGGTCTTAAATGGAGATGCTTCACCATCCTGACATTTATTAGAGTAGGACCCTCAGTCAGTGACATGTGTTGGGCATTACATAACTACGTTCTCCTCATTCAGATCCATGATCACAGCTAGAGATGAGCGAATTATTCAAAAATTCGATTGGGCTGATTCGCCGAATTTCAGGAAGAAATTCGATTCGATGCGAATTTATTTGCTACGAAGTTAACTTATAAAAAGGGTTTCTAGGCTTCAGAGAGCATTTAAATTAGTGCAGAACACTGTACCTTTAATTTAAATGCCCTTGGAGATGAGGAAGGAGAAGGAGAAGGAGAAGGATGAGAAGAAGGAGAAGGAGAAGGATGAGAAGAAGGAGAAGGAGAAGGATGAGAAGAAGGAGAAGGATGAGAAGAAGGAGAAGGATGAGAAGAAGGAGAAGGAGAAGGATGAGAAGAAGGAGAAGGAGAAGGATGAGAAGATGGAGAAGGAGAAGGATGAGAAGAAGGAGAAGGAGAAGGATGAGAAGAAGGAGAAGGATGAGAAGAAGGAGAAGGATGAGAAGAAGGATGAGAAGAAGGATGAGAAGAAGGAGAAGGATGAGAAGAAGGAGAAGGATGAGAAGAAGAAGAAGGATGAGAAGAAGGAGAAGGATGAGAAGAAGAAGAAGGATGAGAAGAAGAAGAAGAAGGATGAGAAGAAGGAGAATTCCAAGCCGGCAAAAAGTGTATCTGCAGAGCTCCGCTATTTCTTAGCGGAGCTCTGCAGATACACTTAGCGGAGCTCTGCAGATACACTTTTTGCCGGCTTGGAATTCTTCTTATTTTCATCCTACTTCTTCTTCTTCTTCTTCATCCTCATCCTCATCCTCTTCTTCTTCTTCTGAGGATGAGGATGAGGATGAAGAAGAAGAAGAAGTAGGATGAAAATAAGAAGAATTCCAAGCCGGCAAAAAGTGTATCTGCAGAGCTCCGCTAAGTGTATCTGCAGATACACTTAGCGGAGCTCTGCAGATAGATACAGCGGTTGAAACATAGGCTATGTTTCAACCGCTGTATGGAGTGAATGTCAGAGAACTGTCAGAAATAGGCTATTTCTGACAGTTCTCTGACATTCACTCCATACAGCGGTTGAAACATAGCCTATGTTTCAACCGCTGTATCTATCTGCAGAGCTCCGCTAAGTGTATCTGCAGAGCTCCGCTATTTCTGACTGTTCTGTGACATTCCCTCCATACAGCGGTTGAAACATTGTATCTATTTGTTTCCATTTATGGAAACAAATAGATACAATGTTTCAACCCCTGTATGGAGTGAATGTCACAGAACTGTCAGAAATAGCGGAGCTCTGCAGATACACTTAGCGGAGCTCTGCAGATACACTTTTTGCCTGCTTGGAATTCTTCTTATTTTCATCCTACTTCTTCTTCTTCTTCTTCATCCTCATCCTCTTCTTCTGAGGATGAGGATGAGGATGAAGAAGAAGAAGAAGAAGTAGGATGAAAATAAGAAGAATTCCAAGCCGGCAAAAAGTGTATCTGCAGAATAGAGGAGCTCTGCAGATACACTTTTTGCCGGCTTGGAATTATTCTTATTTTCATCCTACTTCTTCTTCTTCTTCTTCTTCATCCTCAGAAGAAGAAGAAGAGGATGAGGATGAGGATGAAGAGGAAGAAGAAGAAGAAGTAGGATGAAAATAAGAAGAATTCCAAGCTGGCAAAAAGTGTATCTGCAGAGCTCCTCTAAGTGTATCTGCAGAATAGAGGAGCTCTGCAGATACACTTTTTGCCGGCTTGGAATTATTCTTATTTTCATCCTACTTCTTCTTCTTCTTCCTCTTCATCCTCATCCTCTTCTTCTTCTTCTGAGGATGAGGATGAAGAAGAAGAAGAAGAAGTAGGATGAAAATAAGAATAATTCCAAGCCGGCAAAAAGTGTATCTGCAGAGCTCCTCTATTCTGCAGATACACTTAGAGGAGCTCTGCAGATACACTTTTTGCCGGCTTGGAATTATTCTTATTTTCATCCTACTTCTTCTTCTTCTTCTTCATCCTCATCCTCAGAAGAAGAAGAAGAGGATGAGGATGAAGAGGAAGAAGAAGAAGAAGTAGGATGAAAATAAGAATAATTCCAAGCCGGCAAAAAGTGTATCTGCAGAGCTCCTCTATTCTGCAGATACACTTAGAGGAGCTCTGCAGATACACTTTTTGCCGGCTTGGAATTCTTCTTATTTTCATCCTACTTCTTCTTCTTCTTCATCCTCATCCTCAGAAGAAGAAGAAGAGGATGAGGATGAAGAGGAAGAAGAAGAAGAAGAAGAAGAAGAAGAAGAAGAAGAAGTAGGGTGAAAATAAGAATAATTCCAAGCCGGCAAAAAGTGTATCTGCAGAGCTCCTCTAAGTGTATCTGCAGAATAGAGGAGCTCTGCAGATATACACTTTTTGCCGGCTTGGAATTATTCTTATTTTCATCCTACTTCTTCTTCTTCATCTTCTTCTTCTTCTGAGGATGAGGATGAAGAAGAAGAAGAAGAAGAAGTAGGATGAAAATAAGAATAATTCCAAGCCGGCAAAAAGTGTATCTGCAGAGCTCCTCTAAGTGTATCTGCAGAATAGAGGAGCTCTGCAGATACACTTTTTGCCGGCTTGGAATTATTCTTATTTTCATCCTACTTCTTCGTCTTCTTCTTCTTCCTCTACATCCTCATCCTCATCCTCTTCTTCTTCTTCTGAGGATGAGGATGAAGAAGAAGAAGAAGTAGGATGAAAATAAGAATAATTCCAAGCCGGCAAAAAGTGTATCTGCAGAGCTCCTCTATTCTGCAGATACACTTAGAGGAGCTCTGCAGATACACTTTTTGCCGGCTTGGAATTATTCTTATTTTCATCCTACTTCTTCTTCTTCTTCTTCATCCTCATCCTCAGAAGAAGAAGAAGAGGATGAGGATGAAGAGGAAGAAGAAGAAGAAGTAGGATGAAAATAAGAATAATTCCAAGCCGGCAAAAAGTGTATGTGCAGAGCTCCTCTATTCTGCAGATACACTTAGAGGAGCTCTGCAGATACACTTTTTGCCGGCTTGGAATTATTCTTATTTTCATCCTACTTCTTCTTCTTCTTCTTCTGAGGATGAGGATGAAGAAGAAGAAGAAAAAGTAGGATGAAAATAAGAAGAATTCCAAGCCGGCAAAAAGTGTATCTGCAGAGCTCCTCTATTCTGCAGATACACTTAGAGGAGCTCCGCAGATACACTTTTTGCCGGCTTGGAATTATTCTTATTTTCATCCTACTTCTTCTTCTTCTTCTTCTTCATCTTCTTCTTCTTCTGAGGATGAGGATGAAGAAGAAGAAGAAGAAGTGGATGAAAATAAGAATAATTCCAAGCCGGCAAAAAGTGTATCTGAAGAGCTCCTCTAAGTGTATCTGCAGAATAGAGGAGCTCTGCAGATACACTTTTTGCCGGCTTGGAATTATTCTTATTTTCATCCTACTTCTTCTTCTTCTTCATCCTCATCCTCAGAAGAAGAAGAAGAGGATGAGGATGAGGATGAAGAGGAAGAAGAAGAAGAAGAAGAAGAAGAAGAAGTAGGTTGAAAATAAGAATAATTCCAAGCCGGCAAAAAGTGTATCTGCAGAGCTCCTCTATTCTGCAGATACACTTAGAGGAGCTCTGCAGATACACTTTTTGCCGGCTTGGAATTATTCTTATTTTCATCCTACTTCTTCTTCTTCTTCTTCTTCATCCTCATCCTCAGAAGAAGAAGAAGAGGATGAGGATGAGGATGAAGAGGAAGAAGAAGAAGAAGTAGGATGAAAATAAGAATAATTCCAAGCCGGCAAAAAGTGTATCTGCAGAGCTCCTCTATTCTGCAGATACACTTAGAGGAACTCTGCAGATACACTTTTTGCCAGCTTGGAATTATTCTTATTTTCATCCTACTTCTTCTTCTTCTTCTTCTTCTTCTTCATCCTCATCCTCTTCTTCTTCTTCTGAGGATGAGGATGAGGATGAAGAAGAAGAAGAAGAAGAAGTAGGATGAAAATAAGAATAATTCCAAGCCGGCAAAAAGTGTATCTGCAGAGCTCCTCTATTCTGCAGATACACTTAGAGGAACTCTGCAGATACACTTTTTGCCGGCTTGGAATTATTCTTATTTTCATCCTACTTCTTCTTCTTCTTCTTCTTCTTCATCCTCATCCTCTTCTTCTTCTTCTGAGGATGAGGATGAGGATGAAGAAGAAGAAGAAGAAGAAGAAGTAGGATGAAAATAAGAATTCCAAAGCGGCAAAAAGTGTATCTGCAGAGTTCCTCTTTTTCTGACAGTTCTCTGACAGCTCCTTCACATGTACAGCGGTTGAAACATTGTATCTGTTTCCGAATAAAAACATCTGTATCCTAAATGGAAACAAATAGATACAATGTTTCAACCGCTGTACATGTGAAGGAACTGTCAGAGAACTGTCAGAAATAGCGGAGCTCTCTGCAGGGACACTTTTACCGGCTGATCGGGAAAAATCCGATTCGCGCACCCGAAGTAGGCTAATATTCGGATTCGACGCGAATCGAATTTTTCCTGAAATTCATATCGAATTCCACTTCGCCTGGTTCGATTCGCTCATCTCTAATCACAGCACCTGGCAGAAAACAGCTTTCCAACTCAAAACTGCTTGATGACATTGATGTGAATGTGTGTCAAAATAAACCATAGGAGGTGTAAGGAACATCCACCTGTCACCAGGCCCATCAATTAATTCGGTACTATGTTACTCTCAGGCTTCATGTACATGAGCTTACCCTGACCGCTGGCTGTGGGAAAATGCAAATCACAGCAAAAAACACTTTGCTGCAGTTGCTGTGGTTTGCCACGCTTTGCGTTTTCCCATGGTCAGCGGTCACATTGTTCCTATCCTGAACGAGTTCAGGAGAGGAAGGTTTAACCTCACCTAAATGTGGCAGCTCCCAAACTCTGCTAAAAGCCTATGTGTACATGGACACATAAGCTTTTATGGAGTTGAGTTTAGGAGCTTTTGGCAAAAAAATGCCAAAAGCTCCTAAACTCGAGTTTAGGAGATGCTCGTGTACATGAAGCCTTAACATGGTAACTTTCTTTAGCCCTTAGGAATGTTTCTTTTCTATTCTATTAAAGGGCTGCTTGTGTTTGCCCAACCCCCCCCCCCCTTTGTCTTGAGACCTAGGTTTTCCATCCCTTGCATTGGGAATTAATGTACTCAAACAGCTACTGTACTTTACATGTTTACTGTGAATCTTCAATTTGTGCAATATATATATATACACAGTATATATATATTAGTGCTCAGCATAAATGAGTACACCCCAACAGATTTGTCAGAAAACTTTCCATTTAGAATCAATATTTTCTATGAGACACTATACTACAAAATAGTCCCACAAATGCGGGCCATTGATTGCAAACAAGATTTGTTACTTTGCACACACAAATAGGTGTTTCTTTCTAATAAATTAATTCAAGACCATGTTGCAAAAATGAATACACCTCAATGAAAGTCTTCGGAGCAAAGCTAAATTTTAGACAACGAAATCCTAATTAACAAGAATTCAGCTACAGGTGAGTTTAATTATTCAATAAACAGGTGTCCAGCAGCCAGTTGATTACAAAAGGGCGTTACTTAATGAAGACAACCCCTCCCATTTCATGCTGTCAGCAATCCCACTACATGGAAGAGAAATGTCACAAGGCCTGAGAAAGAAATTAATTTGTTTACACAAGAAAGGTGAAGGCTACAAGAAGATCAGCACAGCTTTACTTATCAGTCAGAATACTGTAGAAAAAGTGATTCAAAAATTTATCAAAAATGGAAGTGCAACCATCGCACAGAGATGCCCAGGCCATCCACAGAAGTTAACACCTCAACAAGAGTGTCTTTTGATGAGAAGGATTAAAGAAAATTGCCATGCAAGTTCACTGCAGTTAGCTAAAGAAGTAGGAAGCCAAACTGGAGTGATTGTTTTCTGTGACACAATGCAGCATACACTGCAGAGGAATGACATGCATGGGTGTCGTCCATGAAGGAAGTCTCTCCTAAAGTGCATGCACAAAAAAGCCCATCTAGAATTTGCCAGGACCCATGCTGAAAAAGAAAGAATATTACTGGGACTCTGTACTCTGGAGTGATGAGACCAAGATAAATGTTTTTGGAACTGATGGCTTCAAAACTGTATGGCATCGCAAAGGTTAAGAATACAAAGAAAAATGCATGCTGCCTACAGTGAAACATGGTGGTGGCAGTGTCCTTCTGTGGGGCTGCATGAGTGCTGCTGGTGTTGGGGAGCTGGATTTCATTGATGTTGTCATGAATTCATAGATGTACTGCTCTATATTGAAAGACAAAACACACATCTAAGGCCACTGTTGCATTTCTGAAGAAGAACAGAGTGAAAGTGATTCAGTGGCCAAGTATGTATCCTGATCTGAACCCAATCGAAAATAACTATGGGGAATTCTGAAGAGACAAGTTGAGCATCACCATCACTCTCCATTCAGCATCAAGGCTCTAAAAGAGGTTGTTCTTGAAGAATATAAAAAGATAGATGTTGCAATATGTCTCCAACTTGTTCATTCCATGCCTAGAAGACTTGGTTCTGTCCTTACAAATCATGGAGGTCATACATAATACTAGATGTCATAGTTTTTATTGTGGGGTGTATTCATTTTTGCAACAACTAATTTGAGTAAAACTGAAGATTTTGTAATCTAAGTTATTATCCTTACTTTCATGTAACAAGCTAAACAAATGTTCTATAAAATTTGGTTTTGTCAAAATTTAGGAAATTGTTCTTGTGTTCATTGAGATATTGATTAAAATCTTACTTTTCAAAAGGGGTGTATTTATACTGAGCATTGTATATATATTTATATTGAATGTTGAAACTTAAAACACTGGTGGACGAAACAGTGGTGGACAGACTGCTGAAAAAGAATAGAATGATGTGAAATAAAAATGATACTTTAATAAAATCCTCTCTATCATTGTTCTTTTTTAAAATTAATGAATCAACCCAAGTTTCTCTTGGTGTAAATTACCAATGAAAAAAATGTAAGCTCTGTATAAATTAGTGAAATACTAGTAGTTGATGTTTTATTTTTATCTTGTTGATAGTGTAGTGGTAATGGATAAGTTCACCATTCATAACATGTTACATGTTACACCGATATTCAGGGTGTAATATGTAATATGTTATGAATAGACCGGCACCCGCTCTTCTCCTTTGACAGCTAGCAGGGGGATCTTCTCTGTCAAATTTAAAAAAAAAGCCTTAGCAGCTGTTGGCTTGTAGTTCTCAATGAACAACTACAGAGCTATGGAGCACAGTGGTATTTCATTGATTTTCCCTGTCAGTATATCTGCTTACGCGTACATCCCTTATGGGCAAGCAGATATACTGACAGGTCTGCAAGAGACCTTAATGGCACCAGCAATCTGCTGATCGCTGGTGCAATGGTTTATACGTTCCTGCAACAAAAAATAATAAATGCACATTTTTGTACCTGCAGAAACATGTGCATTTATTATTTTTTTAGCAAAATGTGAATTTATCCTTTACAACAATTGCCCAGAAAAGCTAGTAAACTGACTTAAATAATATTTCCCATGAGAAAAATGGTAAAATATTAATGTGGATCTTAATGTGATTTTTTTTTTAATGGATTTGGCACCTGTTATTTGTCATTCATGCCTTTCTTCTGACATGAAAAATGTAAAAAATAGTTTACCTTCCACTCAAAAAATATATATGACCTATATTTTTTTAAACCTGTGGTATGAGCTTTCCAGATGTGCAACAAACAACATATTAGTTTTACACACAGTCACTGCAATGAGCATGCCAACATCTATCATCTAACACCTCTTTACAATTAGATACACATGAAAACATGATAAAATAAATCAAATATATATCCTGCTATCAGAAATAATTTTTTTGACATCTTAAACTAAAATAGCCCCAAAGGGTTATTAACACATTGATACTACTGATGAACTGATCAAACTTCTGAATTCAGATTCCTATTCAGATTAGGCTGATTTCCAGACACCAGATGCCTGCAATATAATTTTCACATATGCATGCTGATAGATTCAATATCCTGAATCAGGGTTTCAGGAGTGGGCTCTGTCAAATTCCTGGTATGTCATATTTATAAAAATGTACACCTCTAATTGCTGTACAATATTTGGAATCATCATTTAAAATGCACCAAATTGTAAAGCTCAGCTTTATAGATTTCCAGTGAAATAACTGTCCTCTTTTAGCACTGACAGTCTATCACAGGATGACAATTCCAGGCAAACATACAATGAAGTAGCACTCAAAACCCATCTGCTAATAAAACTCCAGATGCTGCTTAAAAGTTGTAAATCTAAACAGTCTCATCAAACACCATGATATAACACACAAATAATTTTATTTTCATCAATAAACAACAGCTTTGTTCATTATCGAGAGCCGTTAGGTGGCAAAGTATTGAATGCTGTGCATTTTATGCCTAAATCAATGTACTGTCTTGAAGTTATGCCACCTAATGTGTTTTTAAGCCATCCACTACGAAGATCAATGTGATTCTTATTTCATATTCAGTGTTAAGTTCAGCCTCATAAATTTAGAATTGCACTCTCCTATTTTGATGGTTATATATTAGGCAAGTAATGAAAGTTTTATAATTTTAAACGGCTGCAAATCATGTCATTTTGCACTGTGCATAACACATGCTTTTCAATTTTATTTTCATTGCCCTTTGAGATATGAAACAGTTGGTTCTTAAAAGTTTCAAGGAACAACAAATTTTATATTCAAATGGAATAAAGGTGAAGAGGAAAAGAAGTATTGTAATAAATAAAATAAACTTGTAATTGAGAAAATAGTGAATATATTATGTAAGTATATTTTAGCACAATACATACACTTGGTTTCTTAAATACTGTATATGAATTTATTTATTTACGTACATACTATAATAATTTCATTTCATTGATACATTTTAAAATGGTTTAGACAAATGCATCAAATGACATTCTGGAAGATTTATACTGTACATTTTTTTAATTAACAGGTTTTGTCTTGGATAGGTAAATTAAGTTGCTATATTCTTAGCAATCTAACAATCAAAATGTTGCATCATGCAACCATCTAAACTCTAATTAACTAGCAACTGAAAAATTGCACTAAGAATGATGTATAAATAAGTATTTATTCTTTTTATTTGCTGATTTAGAGGATATGAAGTTGTGTTTCACAAATTCATAATGAAAGACTGACTGAAATTAACCAGTATGTGGGTCTAGAGGATTTTTAAGTATAAATCTCCCCCAGTATCTTTTTTTGTGGTAACTAAAGACATAACAATTGTAAAAATTTGATGTACAGTATACTTTTCTTTGTTGCTAGTATTCAATTTCAGAGGGAGAAAGCAAGAAGATTTTATCTTTTTCTGAAACATAAGACAAGAAAAATGAACAGATTTTCTGCACAATATGTATTTCTTTTTTTTTTTTGTGCTAAGATACAGTTTCAGAGGTAAAAAGGAGGTATATTTCATCTTGTGGATAAAAAAATATAGTGTCTCTGAGAAGGAAGACAGTTGTACAGATTTGATACACAGTATGCTATAATGTTTTGTGAAAATGCAGGAAGGCTGTGAATGCACAGGCTGTGTGGGATGAATGTGTGGGATGAAGTCACCCCGCAGAGCCTAACTGGGGTGATGTCATCCAGCACAGTCTGTCCACTTTCAAATGCAAGTGTAACATTTGTTTTTATCTAATAAAAATTGGAGGAGTTTTACACTTTTTTGTGGAAATTTCTCTAGTTCCTTTCAGTTTAATGTAGATAGAGTAAGACTACAGTGACATGACCCCTGGGCTGCTGGAGATGCTGTAACCATTTTATGACCATTTAGGAGAGTATTATTGCAGGATAATGATTTGCTGACATGCTGATGACTGTGTATGCAAGAGTATAACAGCTTCACACTGAACATTTTTCTTTGTGAGCCCTGGGTGAGTAACTGTTTTCCAAGGTGGTAAAGTGTGCACTGTAAAGATTATTTTATATAACTGCACAGCACTTTGGCACTTTAAAGTGGTGAATGGAAGATTTTTTTTATTTATTTATATCAACACTATGGACTTTTTTGATGCACGTTTTATACTACATACTGATTGTCGATTTTTTTATGTGAACTTTGTTGGATTTTGCATAGATTTTCAAATTGTAATAAGACATATATATAATTTTTGATGATGAGTTTTAGAATTTTTTGCACAGATATTATTTATTTAGTTACCTATCTATTTATTTTTCCATCTAGCTGTTTCTCAGTTGCGAGTGCAGTCACATTTTCTTTCTTTGTGTTTGCTGCGCAGTATACATGTATTTTTTGCTAGAATACAGTTTTGCAGAGTAGGTAAGGCAGATTTCATTTGGAAATTAAAAAATAAATACCATGTCTTTTTCTGATACAGAAGAACATTTTTCGGCTTTGTCGCACAGTAGGTCCTCCTTTTTTGCTAAGATGCAGGAAAATTTTATTATGAAATTTTAAAAATTACAGTGTCTTTTTCTGAGACAGCATAGAGAAATATTGTATAGCCTCATCCCACAGTATGTACTTCTTTTTTGCTAGGATGCAATTTCAGAGGGAGAAATCAGGAAGATTTCATCTTGTAAATAACAGAAATAATAGTGTCTTTTTTATGAAAAAGAGCAACATAAAATTGTACAGTTTTGATGCACAGTATTTCATCCTTTTCAAATGTAGAGAAAAGGTGGTTTTCATCTGGAAATAAACATTTTTTTTCTAAGACAACAGTAAAAAAAATGTACAGATGTTATTCCTTTTTTGCTAAGATGTATTATGAAAACAATGACTGCCTTTTTCTGAAACAGGGTTCAGAAAAACTGTATGGATGTGGTTTGCCATATGTATTTATTGCTAGGATGCAATTCAGCATAACAAAGCAGGTAGATTTCACCTGGGAATAGAAAATAGCGTATTTTTTTTAAGACAAAAGCCAGAAATATTGTCCAGTTTGCAGTTTCAAAGGAAGAAACCAGCCAGTTTGTTATCAAGGAATCACTGTTGGACTACACTATTTCAAACAGATTATATCCAAAAATATTCTTAATTATTTCAGTGCATTGAAATAGTCCCAGGAAAGGAGACAAACAACATGCCTGCATCAAAGAAAAAAAAAATTACAGTTGGGGGACAGCCTGTTTTGGCCCAAACCAGCATTAATAAGCAATGAAGGATGGACCCTGTAGAGGCAATTGAATAATTTTCCAAATGAGAATTGTCAAGCCAGCAGTGGTAGAAGAAGCTTTTAATACTGGCAGGATGTGGTCATGGTGGAAAAAATTGGTATTTGTTACAGGTTTGCAATGTTGGAAGGAGATTCTAATAATAATATTATTAATAATTCTTATAATAACATTGTTGGGGCTAGATTTAAACTAAAAATGTAATCTTTGGCATCAGCACCAGCAGCCTGATGCTCATTGCTGATCCAGGACTGACACATTTTTATTTTTTTAAAGGTGAGCCAGTCGACTGTGTTTTGGGACAGGCAAATTTGTTTTTCTCTGCCTCCTCCGCCACACAAGCAAGCAAGCTCTGCTCACTAACAAATACTTGTTAAGGGGGTCATCCGAGGGTGTCAACATCAGCCTATAAACTCATATAATCCAATATCATATGATTCAGGTGCTGCCTATACCTACTTTCAGTGGACAGCCTGGGAGGTGAATACTAAAGAAGCATTTGAAAGCCTTGCTTTGGCAGCCACCACCTGCTCCTCTTTTCATCAGTAGGAGTATTTTACTTATGTTGGTCATGAAAAGGGTTACTGCCAGTCTCTGGAATGGATGTCAGGAGGTTTTTCTGCAGTACATTCTCAAAATGTTTAATTTTATGCTCCCTTGGTGATGGCAGGATTAGCTCTCCCATTTTACCCTCATAACATGGATCCAAAAGAGTTGCCAACCAGTAATGGCCCCTGATTTCTGGAATCCTTTCATAGGTAATGCAGCATAAATTAGCTCATTAGCCACAGAGGCAGGGAGTCCATGGGATTGCTGAGGACAATGTCATTATCAACTATCTCCTTCTACCCATGTACAAATCCTGGTGTTTTGGAGGGGTGATGAATTACCCTGGAAGCCTATCCTATTCGTTACTACCGGCACATCAAGTGTAGTCCCCCTCTTGTGACTGTTCCTGCTTCACAGGGATGGAGTCAGAATAAAGCATTCTCTTATGGTCATTACTCCAGTGCCTGTTCTTTTACACCACACAGTGTGTGCTCCAGCAGTAATATTATAGAGGTTGTGTCACTTATACCCACCCATGGCTCACCATTCTGGTTGCCTATTTAATTGGTGACAAAGGGGTACATACATTCTATATGAGAAACCACTGAGGTGGTGAAAAAAAAACAGATTCCTGAGTTTATCCAACTGCAATACTCATTGATGGCCTGCTGATGCAAGTGTAGCCACTGCACCATGGCCAAGGTGTTCCAGTGAGTGGGTGTATTGCATATCAGATGGTTTGCAGGCAGGTGGAGTTGCTGCTGAATTTTAGGCAGCCAAATACTGGCTGGGTGTAACCATCTGAAGTGGCTACACATTCTATTGGCATGCCCTAAAATCTCATGTAAACCAATGTACCTAACTAGGAACAGCCTCACCACCAGGTTGAGGACATGTTACAGACAAGGTTTGTGCCACTGTCACACATGACCTTTCTTGGCATGAGATGGTGTGGCATTAGCCACCTCTGGGCCTGTCCTTGAAGAGCTAACAGAATCTGACTGATGGTTCTCACAATGACTCACAGGATGAGATCATTAATGAGGATGGGGTAGAGATAGCATGCTTGCTAGGCTATCTTTTGTGTTGTCAAGTGAATCTTGCCACTGACTGCATGGTCCAGTAACATGGAGACTTCAGCTTTGTTAGATAACTAGTTTGTGTGAAATCTCCATTAACCACTGTACATAATATTGTAATTGTGAATATATTTCAGTTAGAGGTGTATCAATGTGTGTTTGTAATATTTCTTCCCATAAATCCCTGTTCTACAGATATTTTGGGATGGTTAAAGTTTCCAGAGGGAATAATCTATTAATTACAATTTCTTTACTATAAAACTGTGTAACAGAAGTCTCAACACTCCGCAATACTCTGTCAGACAGTTCGGTGCCAGAGTGCCAGAGTGCCAGAGTTAGTTTTTCTAACAATGGGACCCAAACCTGTTGGCTTCACAAATATCCACTTCAAATGATCCCTCATTTAGATATGCAATGAAGGTGGCCAGCCTTTCATGAATACTTAATTTCCCAGGAAAAGGTCATGAACTGGCATACTTAAATTCCATATAGGGTGTACCATGATTTGCCTTAAAAGAGGTTGGTGTATACAAAATACAGGAGATTTGAAGTTAGCAAATTATGAAAGGGAACAGATTTGCCAACCAATCAGAGCTACTCCATGAAAACTAATGGAGGAAAGGCCTATAACAATAGACACAAGATGGAGAGAGAAGCTCTCTTTGGAACACCCGTAAGTGCTGTTCATGGTAATTATGGAATATATCCCTTGCACTTATATCTAAATGTTTGTCTTAGGTCTTTTCTGTCTGTTTGTATTTTGTGATATGTTAGAGCTTTATTAATAATGTTTATTTTATGTAACTAGATATATTGTTTGTGTTAGTTTAGACCTCCATCCTATTCAACAATAAATTTTGGTTGTTATGTTAAACCTTTCACTTCCTGGTAAGAACTCTTAATTTACCAAATCATATCAGAGAAATATATCTCATAATCTATAGATTTGGTCAACAGCTTCCACATGCTGGAGGAGGGCAGGGATGGCCTTGTGTGCAAAAAAAAAAATGGCAGTCTCTTCTGCTCCTCCACGTAAGCATGTCCTCTCCATCTTTGGGATAGGACATTTTTGAGCTCTTCTACAGCAGAGAGACTAGTTTCCTGCTTGCATCCCCTTGTTTTAACACCTACCTCTCCTCAAATTATCCACCATCCCCTCTTTTTTCCCAGATTCTTGCCCCTTGTTGTTCCAGGGAGTGGGAACTACTTTGGAAAGCACATATGGACTCGCTCAAACTTACCTTGTATTATGTTAATGGACTCAATTTACCTGAAAAACAAAGCCCTCCTTAACGTCGACCTTTTGGCATGATCAGTCATATTTTTTATATAAATGCCACAATTTCACAATTTCTGTTAGGGTATACAAACTTTTGAGCACAACTGTATAACTGTCACTGGGACATGCGTCAATGCTAAAGATTACAGTACAGGTACAGTAAGAAAGATCTTTTTGTATTGCCAAAATTGTTTGTTTATTAGCTCTCTAAAAGAAAGGAATTGAATATCAATAATTGCCATCATTGGGCTAAAGATAAGGCAGGTCCATAAATATAGTGCTATTCCATAACATCACATACAGCTTTAACGCATCCCCCAAACCTGTAGTTTAAAAAATTGTTTATGTATTCAGTGTGGCCCTCAAACCTGCATGAAAAGTTCATTTCACTCTTGAACATTTTTCTTTTTAATTTTTAATGTCTAATGGGTATATGGCAGTGTCTAGCTTACTATGCCTCTTTTTTGGCAATTAAAAAGAGCATAGAACTGGCATTGGGGACATGTGCCAATCCCAATGCCAAAAAAAAATAAAATAAAGATACAGCAGGGAAAGGACCTCTTTATTGTAATAAATGTGAGTTTATTAGTCCTACAAATTAAAGGAATTGAGTATCCTCCCCATGGACTTCAGTGGGGTTTGGGGAAATGTTTGGGATTTCCAAATTTTGAGGACAGCTTGGGAAACTGTCTGAAAATAAAACTCAGGCAGAGCCAGAGTCAGAAGCCATTGCCATCACTTCAACCTTTTAATAACAAAATGGCATCGATCTGTGTTATTTTCACATGCTCACAGATTTTTCCATGCTTAATTTGCTTCAACAAGTTCTTTACTGGTGCACCCATGTATTGGGAAAAGCAGAAGACACGATAAAATAAATATATATAGAAAGGGTACTTACATTTCAATAGTTTTTATTGAATGAGAGTTTTGTATTTTATCCATCATCTTACATAATCAACAATGTAAACAGTTGAACAATGGTCATAAAATAGTGATTAGTCTTAGTGTAATAAACAGTACATGGGTTGAACAGAAAATTTGTAGAGGCAATGTTTAATCCCTGCCCTGGAGCAGAGTACATATCTTATGTGCAATCAGAAACATCAAAGAAGGCTAACTCAGTGGTGGGGTTGGGAGAAGGGAGGGGAACCAGGAAGGAAGGGGTTGGGGACGTAAAATAAGGGAAAAAAAAATTGGTCATTATTTAGAAGTTACAGACCAAGTCATAGTCATATAATTCATTAAACACCTCTTACAACCAACTAAGACATGACTAATTACATATAGAAGAAAAAGAAGGAAAAGAAAGTAGAGATGGTAAAGAAATAAATAAAGAAGGAAATAGGGTCAAACCAAAGGAACAGAAATATACGAAATCCATGGATTCCATAGGGTATCAAAACTTTTTGAAAGGGTACTTTTTAAAATGATTTTTATATGCCATTTCCAGTTGGAAATTTGTTACAGTAAATGTAGCATTTAATATATATCACACACATAAATTCAGATATTTTTAAACATACTTTTATATGCAACACACAAATGAGCACATCACATTTCCTAATAATGTAAGTAAAAGTCATGAAAATATGGCCTATTAGAGTTTTATGGGTTTTCTTTCAATTTTGATTTAGGCTGTCCTATTATGAAGGATAAGGATTTTTGGATATTTTCTGTCAGATAGACCATCTGTCTGTACTCTGGAAAGAAACTTGTTTTTGATAGTTCTTTCTTAAATACATAACTGTTTTTTGCTTTGATACAACAATTAAGTGAAAACCTGTTCTATTATAGGATATGAATGTATAATGTGATTAATTAATGGTAACAAATAATGTAATTTATAAATAAACTGATGCAAATTAATATAGGATCTGCCAATGTTTGAGCAAAATGAAAACATTATAAAAGTTATTATTAAAAGGGATTTCTTCTGTTATCACAGACAAGCTTCAGATGTCTGTAAAATTTAATGGAATATATTAAAAATATAGCAATGGCTATAGATATATAGAACCCTCTCTCTATATAAGTCCAAGTGAGCTTCCAAGGACAATTTTGTATTACCTGAGACTATGTTTGCACTGCTCTAGAGTGCCTTACACCACTACATATGATGCATTGCATTGCACTTGGTGATGTAAGGCTTGGATGCAGCTGCTCGGCCATGGAAACCCATTCTATGAAGGTCTCTACACACTGTTGTTGTGCTAATCTGAAGGCCACACAAAGTTTGGAGGTCTTTAGCTATTGACTCTGCAGACAGTTGGCGACTTCTGCACACTGTGCTCTTTAGCATGGTCTGACCCCACTCTGTCCTTTTAAGTGGCCTACCAGTTCATGGCTGAGTTTCTGTTGTTCCCAGTTGCTTCCACTTTGTTATATTACCACTAACAGTTGACTGTGGAATATTTAGTAGCAAGAAGATTTCACGGATAGCCTTATTGCACAGGTCGCAACCTATCACTGTACTAGGCTTGAATTCACTGAGCTCCTGAAAGTGACCCATTCTTTCACAAATGCTTGTAGAAGCAGTCTGCATGCCTAGGTGATTGATTTTATACACCTGTGGCCATAGAGGTGATTGGAGCACCTGAATACAATGATTTGGAGGGGTGTACCAATACTTTTGTCAATATAGTGTATTTGCAGTTCAGCTGCACTGTGCTTTTAAAAGAGGGTCTTGTGCAAGCTTAGAGTGTGATGCGAATCCAGTGTGTTTTTGATATCAGTTCCCTGATAGGGATAGATACAAAAATTCACCTGCATGAAAAACACATAGTGGAATCGCATGAGATTCAGAAGGCAGCTGCTCTCTAAACTTTACTCTAAACTCTAAATCTAAACTCTAAACCACAAAATAGAATGATTTGGCACTGCATATGTGTGAACCTAGAGTTAATGAAATTTTATACACAGACAAAATACCAACTCCCTTGAAGGTTAAACTGTGCAAAATAACTATCATAATTTTATAACCCATATAATAGATCTGTATTGCTAGGGTATGCTGGTGTGAATTGTAAAGTTGAGGGATTGAATAGATGGCTTGGACAAGATAACAATTTAAAATAGCTCTATTCATCCCAGAAAGGCATATTGCATACTTTAATATCATATTAAATAAATATGGTAATAATGAGAATTCCCTCCTAATGATTCTGTCATAGAAATGCATTGCACCAATTTGCAGGTGCAATGCAATGTTTGATCTTGGGCTGTACATGTTCATTCAATCACTTAAAGGGTAACTCCATTTTCATGGGAAAAAATATTGCAAGAAAAAAAAATAATAATATAGCATATACAGCTGTTTCACAAATGGTTTTGTAAATTATGTTTCCTTTTCAATCTTTAGCATTTTCTGTAAAATACAAGGCAACCTGGAAGCATTCTGTACACAAATGGTGTATGAAATGCCCCTTATAAATGTCATGTCCTGCTTGTCTGATTGGCTTACTGATTTTCGCAGAAGTAAGCAATAAGATTCAAATCAGATTTTGGGCATCCTCACATCCCCTTTACCAAACATTGCAGTTTTCATGAGCTTAATCAAGTCTACAGAGACGTGCCACTTTCTCCATTAGAGCCTTGCAAGTGCAGCATCTGATCACTAGTGACCAAATCACTCCCATACACGTTCACTTTGCACATGGACACAGACAAACAAACAGCTGTTTATCAAGAATAACAAAGGTAGGGATCTACAATGTTTGTGAAAATCCCTACAAAGTACATAGATCACCCAGAGAGGAATGTTTTTTTTCTTAAACAAGTGGAGTTATGCTTTAAGCATTATTTATATGTTGACTAAATTGTTCTTTCTGTGGAAAGCCATAGTAGTTGTAGTGATTGTAAGTAAACTTCTGTGGCTGTAAAAATTAGTTATAACGTAAAGGATAAATGAAGAAAAAAAAATACATTATAATTAAAATTTAAGAAATACAAATGTATTAATTTTGGCCATCTAGTGAATGTGAGCTCTCCTCATCATGCACCAAAAGCCCATCTTTGAATTGGAAATAAAACAAATTACTATTGTCCCGTACCACCCAAAAACGTAATTTCATAATACTCTCAAGATGGTACCTTACACCCTCCAGAGTACACTTATTTTCCCGTCCCACTCAGATTCTTGTTGGTGCTGCCAAGCTTCCCCGGGCACTCTTCCTCATATCTGATGGGCCAGTGCCCGTCAAAAAGCTTTGTTTGTCTCTATAACATTTATATCCAGGAATCAGTCTCCAGTACGCCTGAACTTGCCTTTTTAACTCTTTTACCTCAATCGCTACCTTGAGCAAAAAACTCTCTTCTCAGCTTCTTAATTTTTACAGTTAAACAATTGATCCCTGGACACTGGAAATCTTCTACCTCCCCTTCATTCCCTGAATGGCTTGATATTTTCAATGACATTATGCACATGGAAGAAATGGTAATCATAAACTATGATACTTACGAGAAATTTAAACAGGTCTGACTTGCTTGGATAATGTTCAAGGACTGTCCCCAGCTACATAACTTTTGGAAGACTTTCGATGAAGTCCACTGTTGTGGTCTCATTAATCTATTTGCTTATTTCACACCTACTGCTTTTTTTTTTAGCACTTCATGCTGTCACAAGGGGTTTCCCCCTGACATCCAGATCACTGTATGAGATCCACTGCCAACCCTTATTTGCCAATCTACAATCGTATTCCTGCTCTTTACTCCCATTTCTCTTTTTTCTCTTCCTCTTTCTCTCTATTCTCTTCTTTTGACATTAACAATAAAGGAATATGATGCTTCTATAAGCAGAGATTAATTATACATTTGTTCCCTTCCATCCATCTAGCTTACTCTGACATAATTAGTTACGCAAGATGTCCCATTCCTGCTACTGTGATTTCTCCTTTATGTACCTCTGTACATAAAGTATATGAAGTATACAACTGGATTACCCTCCAGCAAAGATATGGTGTATTATCTTATATTGTTATTGTTTTTAAAAAAGACAAGACAATGAAAAACAGTTTGTCTAAAACAAATTTCTATTGAGAGATCCTTTAGTATATAGCTCTATTTTCACTAGTTTGAATTCTTACTTTCAACTATCCAGAAAAGTCAGCATTAGTGGTCTGCTCTTGCACACTTTTATTTTGTGTAATAGAACATGTCAGGGATGCCATCTGCCTCTTTTTTTGTTATTTCATTGACACTACTCCTGAATAAAGTTAAATTAAACTCTGATTTAGATGGCATATATGTCAATCATCAGGAGCATAAGCTGTAGCCTTCACTGATGATATTATTTTTTTGTACAACAACATCCATATATACTAAACTTCTTAATGAGCTGGATTCCTATGGTCAGCTTTTAAAATTAAGGGACAATTTAACTAAATAGGAAATATTGAATATTAATCTTCCCACTGCTTCCTTATTGGGCTCAAACTTCCCTTTCCAGTGATAACAATACAAGTTTGGATTTTTGGATGGGAAGGATACATATTTTGAACATGCATGTACTACCTGAAATCCTCTTTCTCTATCAAATATTACAAATCCTCCTTCGTTTTTCTAATTATTGAGTAAGATTTTTGTTATATCGATCCAGAATTTCTCATTCAGTTTAAAATTGTTTAATGGGGGGTTGGATATGCTCGATTTTAGAAATTATTGTATTGCTTTGTTATTGGTGAGATGGATGAACATTTCCAAATAAAATTAAAAAGTGGGCTGCTATGGAAAAGTCCTTCAGTGGAGTAAAGCGCTCAGAACAAGATGGACACAGAGAGATGTCCTCTAATCCTTTCCAACCACATTTTTAATGGTGTGCCAGTTGGTGTTCTTCATAGGTGCCTTAATTGAAAATACATAATCACTCCCCATTAATGTCCATTTCTAGGCACAGAATGTTTCTACCCTGTTTGAATGATAACAATTTCTTAAGATGGATGCAGTTATTGCGTCTCAATTATTTCTTTAATGAACCTTCCCTGCTTTCTTTGTCAGAAACGTCAGGTTTCATCCATGGAAATTTGTGGAGGTATTGTCAGGTAAATAATTTCTTACTCTCTCTCCTGCAGCCTATCAGGAATCTAGAAGATTTAAACCTTTAAGAAGCTATTCTTTTGGGCTCTGAACACCCTGATTATGTTCTTTCTTGTATATATTGGACTATTTTGAAATTAGAAACCCCTGCTTTACCTTATTATTTGGGTAAATGGGATGATTTGGTATCATGTTATCTGCAGAACAAAAAAAATAGGATTTTAGTGTTAATGTATACTTCTATTAGTGGAAATTTAAATGGGAGCACATACATTTACACATATCCCCCTCATATATTGCCAGGACCAGAATCTGAACCTGCAACCTCCGCTGTATTTGACAGTATCTCTTCTCGCTGAACTACCAAAATGCTGGGCAGCTCCCTGAACAATTCCTTGGACAATCTTTCCTTGTATCTTGTTTCTGGTGAACCTTGAACTCTTTGCTCCCGCCATGAACTTCCAATTTAAGCCATATCTTTTCACTTCCTGTTTGCCAGATTATTATGCTCTCTCCAGCCAATGTCACTCCTGCTGCTAGCCTTAAGTTTGCTTTCATTTGTTGCCGACCTTTGGCTGGTTCCTCAACTATGCTTCCATTGGATCTCAATCTGCCACCACTTGTTACTGACCTTTGGCTTGTTCCACGACTACTCTTTTACTTGATCCCAACCTACAACCACTTGTTACTGACCTGGCTTGTTTGTTGACTATGCATCTACTTACAATATGCACAAACACTAACAGGATTTTTAAGGTGCTCAAAAAGTTCCAAATATTGTGCTAAAATTATACAAAATTACATATTGTCATATAAAACATTACATTGCATTGGTAGTTATGAAGCTTAAAACCAACAGAGCACTCCATGTGGCTTAGATTTCACAATGCAACATTTCCCACTCAACATGTTTCGGCAAATTTTAGGCTTCTTCGGGAGATTTACAGATAATTGCATATAGTTGCCACTAGGAGGAAATAAAATATAACAATACACAATTTTAATCAACAAAAATATAAAAACGGTACAAAAATCATCAATGCATCCTAGACATACATTATTTACTATGCCTGCTTGATATAGGTTTTTATAGGGTTAACCTACCAGGGCTGTTCTTTCCAGGTGTATCTTCGTTAATAAGAGCACAAGAGACAAGCATCCACTCTAATATCCCCAGACTGGATGTTTGTCTCTTGTGCTCTTTTTAATGATGATATACCTGGAAAGAACAGCCCTGGTAGGTTAACCCTATAAAAACCTATATCAAGCACGCGTAGTAAATTATGTATGTCTAGGATGTATTGATGATTTTTGTACCTTTTTATATTTTTGTTAATTAAATGTGTTTATGGTTTTATTTTCTCCTAGTGGCAATTATATGCAATTATCTGTAAATCTCCTGAAGAAGCCTAAAATTTGGCGAAACACGTCCAGTGGGAATTGTTACATTGTGAAATCTAAGCCACATGGAGCGCTCTGTTGGTTTTAAGCTTCCATAACTATCAATGTGATGTATTTTTTTATTTGACAATATGTATTAAAGTTTTAGATAATTTTAGTGCAATATTTGGAACTTTGTGAGCACCTTAAACAATCCCTTAATGTTTGTGCATATTGTTGGTTATTTACTATGTGGGATGTGGTGCTAACTGACCTCTAGCCCACCTGCAACAATATGCATCTACTTGATCCCTACCTGCTATATCTTCTACTTGACCCTGGCCTGACCATCTCCTGGTTGGGTGGTCCTGAGGACCATAATCTGGTACTAACATGCAGCAAAACCCATCTCCACTATCAGCAGATTTGGTGAATACCAGTTAGCGCTTAGACCCAGCACCTCATGAGCCAGGGTGACCTTCTTGTATACTTATCCCGCTGGTAGTTGGCAACCTCTCTACTGTTATTCCCTTTGGTCTCAGAGCCTGACCCCTGACACATATGGCATCTACTGTATTTCTACAGCCTATTCATCAAAGTACTGGAAAGACTGTGATTTAAGAAGTAATTATCGCAATGTGAGGATCATGTTCCATGATTCAAGCATATCGGTTGACAGTGGTGAATGTAATATTTAAGATTTTGGGTTGGGCTGAAACTTTAGAATCTTGTGTCTATTATTTCACTGGTTCTAATTCTTCAAATAAAGATTATTGGAACTGTTTCATTCTTCATCTCTTAAATTCTGCAAAGAACATCTTGCTTTACATTCAAAATCACTGTCTGCACCATCTATTATTTCATTGATTATTCTGATATTGTATAGGAAAGAACTGTGCAGGAGAGCTGAAATCATTCCAAACCACTACATGGAATCTCTAGAAATCCTGTATTTTCCTTCCTCATATGTAAGTGTAAGATGCATAAATACAATGTTTGTTGTGCAATTAGATTGTTGAATAGAAAAATTGGATGTTCAATAAAAATTGGTTAAAAAAACACCTCAATGGTCACATCCAGCTCTTACAACTGCAGAAGCCTACAAGTAGGATTTTTTAAAGTTTTGGTTGGAGCAGGAAGGGGTTAAAATCCCTATAAGATTTGTATCCCCGTCTTTATCACCGCTGGAGAGATGCATCCTGTGAATTTGTTCTGATGACCCTTGTCCCCACGAGGTAAAGAGGGAAAAATCTAAATTTTAAGCTGTGACCAAAAGGAAAAGAAAATCTTTAAACTGGGCTGATGTTCTGGAGATAACTGTCTAACAGGAGATTTCCCTCACGTAGGACAGATTTCCTCTTACTTCCTGTTCTGTTTTAGGAAAATTTCCTCAATGGGATGCACAAGGCATAAAAAAAAAGAAAACCCTGACAAGGGTTTTTAAACATTTCCTACTTTACCCAAAATGAAAAGAATTTTAGCTTTAGACACACTTTAAGAGCAAAACTTCACCTAAAACTAGCAGAATCAAAAGAATTACAACATAGGCACTTTATGAACTAATACACATATAGTGTAAAATTAAGCTTAGGAAAATATTCAAAAAGAGCCACAGACTGTTTAAATCCAAAGACATTGTATACCCAACATTGATGCTTTCTTGAATAAATAAGGCTTAGCAACCTGTGGGAAGTAAAACATCAGGCATAGAAGTCTATAATAATATTTATTATCATTTGTATTCACAGAAGTGACACTATTTTAGATGGTTTTGTGCTAGAATGCATAAAAATGTGTACATATCCAGTAATTTTAAAGTATGGGGACAGGAAAGTGTAGGATTTGGAGGGAATTCAAAGCTAAGTGTAACTGTAGTGTGTTACAGTTTAAAGTACAATGTAATAGTCCATATTCACTAACTATATTTTCCTCATAGTCCATAGTCACTAACTATATTTTTCTCACAAGTCTTTTCTTACCTATCTTCACTCATTGGAGATCTTTGTTGTGTGGCTTACTCAGCAATGCATAGGCTTTTCTTCAAATTTTCAATATTGAATCCCGCACATGGCCACAGTGATCTAAATACATTGAAATGGAAAGTACGCGTTCTACTTCTCCCAGTGGAGTACACATTTCCATTGGAATGAACTGAGAATAATCAGGATGCACTTCAAAGATCTTGGCAGAGTGAGGATAGGTGGGTATATAACCTGTAGAGGGGGCTGAGACGGACATAGAAGTCCAGTAAGTGTAACTACACTAAATGTGCACTTACACTTTAAGAAAACATATTCCTGTCTAGTTCTAGAAGCATGACATTAGTATTGCTTTTTTGGAAAATGCTGCTATGTTGTAAACATTTATGTAAATGTTGCTTTTCCTTTACATTTTCATGAAATCAGCAGCTTTCCTACAAGTAATTATTGCTGTGGAAATCATCAGCACAGTCTTCAGTAATTCCCAGTGCCTAGGATAGATTACTTTTGCTGAACTTCTTTTAGCATCCTATTTGCACATCCTCAAACAACATGTTGGTTGAATGTTTCATTCATTAGCAAAAAAATTGATCAAAGCGTCAGGCTTACTACCTGCTTTAACTAATTCTTTTTAGCAGTGAGTTCTGGAGTGTTTTAAATACAAAACAGCATGCCACTCCTAATAAATGGAGATGAGCTAACTAGCTCAGAAAAATATCTGTCAAATGTCTTTGATGCATAAGCTGATATTTCTGCCATGAAAATTAATATTCAATGTGACCAATCAGTCTTTTTTTTTTTTTTTAAGAATGCATTGTAAGGAAATGGAGGTGATGCACGCCTCTCCTTCTGAAAAGTATGCAAAAAATACTATACTCTTCTCCTTCTAAAATGACTAGTTCCTGGCTCTCTTGCTATATAAATGGCTTCAATACTTTGAGTTCCTGCCCCATGGCAGGTAGACAGATCAAGCGTAGCAAAGTGCTCATCTCTGAATGACAGCTTTGAATTTGTCCTGAGGCTGCTGACAATTCATCCAAGATGGCAGCTTCCAGTAAAGGTCTTAGGACTTTTGGATGTCTATACAAGGGATAATTTCACAGGTAAATAACATGCATAAAATAAATTAAATACACATATAATCTTATGGGAAGATTTTACTTGAAATGAGTGGTCTGATGACAGGGTCTTTTAGCACAGGTAAGTAACTAATGATTCCAAACTGGAAATAGTTTAATACATATAACACCCCCTTAGATTACCTTAGACCACATGCACAATAATTGCTTTTAGATACCTTCAGACTGCATTGCAGTATGATGCAAGTGAACACATTGCACCTGCCAATCTTAGCAGTATTGACAAAATAATAATCACATTAGAGAACACAATGTTCTAATGTGCAAAAGATGCCATCATGACTTTGTCAATAATGCCAAGTCTGACAAGTGCTGTCTGTTGTGAACATGCATTAAGATTTCCCCTTGGAAAATTTTGATGTGCATTCATAAAGGGATTGATCATTAAGCCTATTTAAAGTAGATGCAAAGCCTAATTAAATGGCATTTAGTTTTCTAAAGTGCTGTTTATGATAAACAATTGATGTTTAAAAGAATTATACTGTTTTCACCTTTTTCATTCTTTTTTGCATTATAGAGCTACTTATCTCCTGCATCCTTTTTTGCAATCACTTCATATCAACATGCATGGGGACAGCAGAATACCATGTGTGTTGAAATGACCACGTGTAGATACTACTGAAAGCCAGTGTGACAGGGTGACAATGCTGAAACACTTTTGAGAGAGAAGGACAGAATGTGTTACACTGCAACATGAAGTGTCTGACAACTTCATGGCAGGATCTCTGGGAATTATTTTATTTAAACTTTATACCTATTTAAAAGAACTTTCAAAATTACATTAACTACCTCTCTACCACCATTTGTAAAGAAAAAATGTCAAGAAAGTCGACTGCTGCCTTAATCAGAGCTACAGAAAACACATATGAGTAGCTAGTGCCTGTGAATGACTGAGAATTAGACATCACAGACCACAGGCACAATGTATAGACCAGTCAGAGTGGCTATGCACTTTGTAATCGCTGTGATGGCCCCTTCCTGTTGCAACAAAAAAGGAGAAAGAGTAGGTAGTAATGAATGGAGGGATCATAGGAAGAGATTAGGAATAAGCAGCATAAAATTCAAGGTTGTTTTGAAGGGGTTCTTTTAAAGGATCACCCTTTGAAAAAAATAAATAAATAAATAACATTTTTGCAGGTGAAAAATGTGCATTTATTTTTTTTTAAGGCGCCTATGATCAGCAGATAGCGAGTGCATTGCCAGGCTCTTTCAGTCAGTCAGGATGACTGTCTGGCTGTACCTCCGGTATAGGCAGACAGATACTTGAGAGCAGGAAGATCAATGAGCTACAAGAGTGCACACTGTGTGCTCACAGTTCATTGAGAACTACAAGCCAAACTATCAGTCGCAATGGCTGACAGTACTTGTAGTCTATTATTCATAGGAAACTGGATATATGATGCATCCAGGTGGGTGGAGCCTGGCATGGCTGCACTGTTTTCAAATTGTGATAGCAGGTGTGCAGAGAGGATCCCCGGCCTGCTCTCACAAGGAGAGGGGGAGCGGGGGAAGAGGGGGAGGATGCTGAACGTATTACACCTTAAATATGGGTATGACATGTAACAAGCTTAGAAACATGAATTTAGCATTTAAAGCTTATCTATTGTCAAAATGTAAAATCATTACATTTATTTCCACATTGTATTTTAATTATTTTTAGCCTACCCCTATTAATTGGAATACTCTTGATGTATGTAAGCTTACTTTGTGAAAGTCCCCACACATAGGCTTCCTTGAATTCTGTGATATAAAAACAATATTTCTACTGCTTCTATGTAGTGTATGAGAGCATCCTGCTGTCACTGGTAGCTGAGGAAGCAGCAGGTACTTGCACCCGCTGCAAACTTAAGAACTGTTGATGTCACTAGAAATCCCTGACCATGTAACCAAAGGGATGGAGACAGTGGTGACATCACTGTACAAATATGGCCGCCAATGGGTCTTTGGGGTTTTTTTTTTTACTTTTAGCAGGCAGCAGACCTTATGATAATTTTTACAAAGAAAAAAAGATGCAGTTCAAAATGCCAGCTTTGTTTAAAAGACCCCTACAAATGGCCCCCAAAATATACAATAGAAACTTAGGGGTCTGCCATGTCTTTTAGGGGACCTTTCTCATCTGTGTGCTTTGTTCTTTTAAAAAAAGAAGCCAGGAAGGATATGTAATTTGCCAGCAATTTAAAACTTTTTTTTTAATTGTTAGTGCTTTAGAAAACACTGCTCCTGGCTGAATGAAATGTTTTTAATTAGTACATATTCCCTATGGCAGTGCCCATGCCCCCATGCAATTCTGTGATGTCTTCCACTTGCTTATTAGCCCAGAAAAGCATCAATTTAATTTGGTAGTTTCATCTCTCATTCATTTTAAAGGGGTTCGGCATCCAAACTTCTTTAACGTTTGACAAACCCCACAAACTGAACCCACGACAGTTAAGCTCATCATTACCTGTGAGTCGGCACTGCTATGTCACACATTTCACAGAGCCTGCCTTCTTAACTAAAGGGGTGCTTAAAGGAGGAGTTTTGGAAAGCAGAGTCAATGAATGGGTTAAAAATTATCCCACAATTATGTGATATGTTGTCCTTTGAAAGTAAACAGCAAAGGAGAAGCTGCAAAGCATGCAGGAAATCCAGGGAGTAATGGAACAAGATAGCCAGTAGACAAAAAGAACGCACAAAATAAAAGGGAGATTTTTCAAGTAAGCTTGTATTGGATTGTCAGAAGTTTATATTGTTATTACAATGCTGATGTTATAAAATGAAAGTGTATACTGAAATACTGTACTATATAGCAAGATGAGTGAGTCTGTAGCAAAGAGGAAAAGCACGAAACCTAGGTGGGTATGTTTGTCTGACATATCTTTTTAGAACTGAATTATTGATCTGGGATGGTTTGTGATAAAAAGTGAAATCACTTTAGGGTGTCTACTTTCCCCCAAAAAAGTGCTTATTTTGGGGTGTTTGTACTGTCAAGCTATTTTTATGTGATTTTTTTCATATGCTGTAAAATGAAAGAAACAGGTTTTTTTTTACATTTTTGGTCCTTTATATAGTAAAAAGAAATTAAAAAATCCAATGGTTATTCAATATCACTGAAAATGATCTGCCCGTCTGGAAAAATTACATAAATTTCATTTGAGTAAAGTGTTGTGAGACAGAGTAATTGTCAGTCCAATTATCACAACACTAAATACTAAACAATGGTTTGATAAAGAATACCGACTAGTTCTCAAGTGGTTAAATTATTAAAGTGAAACCGTGGTTAAATAAAAATAAATGAAAAAAGATAAATATATAAAATCGTAAAATCGTGCAGCCAGTCACAAGCGGTAAAACAGTAATTTTTCAAGTGAGGTGTGGGGATTACAAGATACGTTTGGGGATTATTCTTTGGGGTCAGACCACTCCAGCTATGTAATAAGAATGGGCACCATACGCTGCCCACCAGACCTGATATGTGGTTTTATAGCAGGCAAGCAGTGGGTGTTACCTTTCTATAGTGGAACCTGTATAGCATAGTCATGATCTGCCCTCCAGATCTAATATTTGTATTTATAGCAAGCAAAGAAGTTCAGTGAGCAAGCAAGATAAGGATATTCCAAAGTAACTATCTTTGTGTTTTGCAGTGGGTGTTACCTTTCTATAGTGGAACCTGTATAGCATGGTCATTGTCTTACACCCAGGGGCGGACTGACATCTCCGGGCAATTGAGGATCATAGGGCCCCTGTGTCTTGTCCTTGCCCAAACTCAAAAAAGCCTATGAAAAAGGTACCATGGGCATCTCATGGGGCCCCCTACTGACCCCGGGCCCTCGGGCAGTGCCCGAGTTTCCAAATGGTCAGTCCGCCCCTGCTTACACCCCAGCAACTCTTCACCGGTATATACAAATAATAAATAAACAGTTTAGGAAGTCCATTGCTTAGAGATATATATTTATGTGAATGCATAATAAACAAAATGCTAGCATAGTGAATTGTGCTTTAAATGAAGTTAGTTTCATCATTAGTTTAATTTGATACAATTCTTGCTAACACATGTAATAACAGATTATAGCTACCACATTATTTGCTAAATGACATTTTCACATCTTGTCCATAAGTTCATGCTAAATTAACAATTGATACTAATATACTTGTATAACTGTGCAAAACATTAAATCTAACAAAAATAATTTCTTGCTCCTATTAAAGAATAATTCAATAACTTTAGGCATTTCCATGATTATCAAGTCTATAGAGCATACATACACACACAGACAAACACACATATATATATATATATATATATATATATATATATATATATATATATATTAATGTTCATAGTGCAGTGTGATTCCTCTGAATAAAATTAAATAATGAACCTCCCAGTTGGAAGCTCACCTTAATAGTGGTGCTTCACAGAGTACCATATACTGTTATAGTTAGATAGCCAGGTTGAAAAAAGACACATCTGGCTAGTAAAGACTTGAATAATGTTGTTGAGTAATGGTCAGGCTGTGGATATGATACCTGAATGTGCATACATACCTTCTAGAGATAGAGGTCTTTCTATCTGGTGAGTTTTGTATTAATCAGGTGGAGAGGTATTGACCATTGAGTTCAATATTAATATGAAGACTGAAGGAGGGATTCAACATTGTTAGCTATCCATGAAAGATAGTCTATACTTATCATATCGTTTTTTTATATAATGAGTTTTAGAGTTTTAAATTAAGAATGCAGTGGTTTATATGATGTACATTGTAACACTGATCTATTGTAATTAGATTCTATGCACCTAGTAACTGATCTTTCACAAGCAGACTAATGATAGGGCCATACATATTGAATTAATATGCTCTAAATGCTGTATTTACCCCCTCTTAATCTTTTTTGATCCTTCATATATACGCTGCTCAAAAAATTAAAGGAACACTTTAAAAACAGATCTCAATGGTGAAAAATATCATACTGGATTTTTATACTGATATGGACTGGGTAATGTGTTAGAAACGTAAAAACGTAAAACGTAAAAATGCCCCATCATTTGATGGAAATGAAAATGATCAACCTACAGTGGACTGAATTCAAAGACACCCTGAAAACCAAAAAAATAGGATGCAGCAGACTAGTCCATTTTGCTAAAATTTCACTGCAGCAACTCAAAATGGTACTCAGTAGTTTGTATGGCCCTCATGTGCTTGTATGCATGCCTGACAACATCAAGGCATGCTCCTAATGAGACGACAGATGGTGTCATCCTGGGATATTTCCTCCCAGATCTGGACCAGGGCATCACTGAGCTCCTGGACTGTCTGAGGTGCAACCTGGTGGCGTCGGATGGACAGAAACATGATATCCCAGATGTGTTCTATTGGATTTATTAGGTCAGACGACCATGGGGGCCATGCAATGGTATAAATTCCTTCATGCTCCAGGAACTGCCTGCATGCTCTCATCACATGAGGCTGGGCATTGTCGTGCACCAGGAGGAACCCAAGACCCACAGCACCAGCATAAGGTCAGACAATGGGTCCAAGGATTTCATCCCCATACCTAATGGCAGTCAGGCTGTCATTATCTAGCCCGTAGAGGTCTGTGCATCCCTCCATGGATATTTCTCCCCAGACCATCATTGACCCACCACCAAAACGGTTATGCTGAATGATGTTACAGGCAGCATAACGTTCTCCATGGCTTCTCCAGACCCTTTTACATCTGTCACATGTAGAGGGCCCACTAGAGGCCTTCAGACCACCCTCATGAAGTCTGTTTCTGATTGTTTGGTCAGAGACATTCACACCAGTGGCTCTGGTAGGGTTCATTGGGCTCTGGCAGTGCTCATCCTGTTCCTCCTTGCACAAAGGAGCAGATGCCACTCCTGCTGATGGGTTAAGAACCTTCTACAGCCCTGTCCAGCTCTCTTAGAGTAACTGTTGTCTCCTGGGATCTCCTCCATGCTCTTGAGACTGTGCTGGGAGACACAGCAAACCTTCTGCAATGGCATGTATCAATGTGCCATCCTGGAGGAGTTGGACTGCCTGTGCAACCTCATGCTACCAGTAGTGACACTGACCCTAGCCTACTGCAAAACTAGAGAAATTTTCAAAAGAATAAGTTAGCAGCGTAGTCCCAAAACTTCTCTCTCAACAGGTGTTATTTAAAGGAAAACTAGATGCATTATTATTAAATACAAAAACATACTCACTATTTTATGTTTTAAAAGTACCAGAAGCATGTGTGTTGAAGTTCAAAATGTTGTCAAGCTACCATTAAAAGTAGTTCTGTCAAGCTTATTCAGGTAAAGACCAGTAATGATGTTCACAGTGCAGTAGCCCAAAACAACCAATTAGAGTTCAGTTTACTACTGTCACAGCTGCTTATTTTTAATTGGTTTCTATAGATTGCTATATTTTTCACTTACATTTATGTGCTCTCTCCTAGACCAAGTGAATTATTTACTTAAGTGACGTTAACCTGTTAAATACAGAAAATGTTATTAAAAAAATACTTGTGTAGATGATTGACCGATACAAACTCAAGTTTACTTAGCTTTAGTCAATTACCCTGTATGACCAAATGCATATACTATTGGACCTGGTTTAACTCACTGTATGCTTTTAATTCTGAAAATAATAAATATTAAAATCATCAACATTTCTAGAGGGGCTTTTTCTCTGCCAGACCACTGGACACACAAAACACTACTGGTCATATACAGTGTATATATATATATATATATATATATATATATATATATATATATATATATGTGTGATTTTGCGCAGCAGTATTTCTGCTATAGGGTGGTCAGGAAGTGGTTACAGAAGTGGTTTGTGTTACGTAGCTGAGTTATTTTAACTGACAATTGCGCGGTCATGCAACACTGCACCCAAATGAAATTTACATCTTTTTTTCCCCATGAATTGAGCTTTTCTTTCGGTGGTATTTGATTGCCTGTGCGTTTTTAATTTTTTTGCACTATAAAAAAAGGCCGACAATTTTAAGAAAAAAATAATATTTTGGACTATTTTCTATAAAACATGTCCAGTAAAAAAATTTAAAAATCAAATTTTGTCATAAATTTTGGCCAAAATGTATTCTGCGACATGTCTTTGCTAAAAAAAATCCCAATACGTGTAAATTAATTGGTTTATGTGAAAGTTATAGCATTTACAAATGGCGGTATATATACTGGAATTTTATTTTTTTTTAATACTAATAATGGCAGCGATCAGCGACTTATGGCAGGACTGCGTTGGACATTCTGACACTGGGGGGGAACTGACTTGGTCTCACATACATCCCCAGTGACACCAATACAGTGATCAGTGCAAAAAAAAAGCACTGACACTGTACTAATGGCACTGGGGAGGAAGGGGTTAACATTTTTAGGCAATCAAAGGGTTAAATGTTTGAGGGGAGTGTTTTACTAGTGGGCGGGGGGGTGTGCTTCACAGGAACACACTGTCCTGGAAAGCTGAACTCTGCTCTCCAGAACAGTGCACTGGAAACTGACAGGGAGCAGAACTGCAGTGTAAACACTGCAGACTTCCTCTCTGTCACTGTTTGCCGGTAATCACCAGCTGGGACTCGGTGAATGACACTGCGAACGGCTGCACGGGTAGGGCAGTCGCACGCACGCCCCCTACTCGATATGCAAAATCACGTATATATATTTGCGCAGCGGTGCCGCCCTGTAGCCACAGGATATGTACTGTGGCTGGTCGGCAACTGGTTAAATTCATTGAATAATATTGACCATAAAATGCCTTTAGATGCTTTGTCTATTTAACATCATCTCATGCACTCATGTATTCTTGGCTTCAATTGATACTAAAGGTTCAGATTTTTTATTAAATGACAAACATGTCATACATACCTGCTCTGTTCAATGGTTTTGGAAAGAGAATCCCTGATCCTCCTCTTCTTAAGTTCCCTCCGGCGCTCCTGGCTTCTACTCCCTGCAAGCTGCTTGCTCTGGGGGCACTCATGCTTGCTTGCTACCTAGCTGCCTCTTCGTGTGCAAAACATATGTAGCGCATGACTCAACCCCACCCCCACTCCCTCCTCATTGGCTCCAGCTGCTGTGTCTCAGCCCAACAAGGAGGGAGAGATCAAGGAGAGCCGCTGCTCTAGTGAACAGCACTTGATCAAGGTCAGGCTCAGGTAAGTATTAAGAGGACTGAGAGGGAAGCTGCACACTAAAAGTTCTTTTACCTTCATGCATAGAATGCACGGAGGTAAGAAAACTTCAGCATTTAGAATCACTTTCAGTTTGTGATGTTATAAAAACAGAAAAGGGTAATTCACATATCTAGATTAATTACATGGATTGTTATTGTTTGGTTTTCTTAAACTGAAGGTTATTTACAGAAACAAAAAACAGGAATAAAGAGAGCAATTATACAATCACCCTTTCACAGCTATTGAATGTGTCACAAAAAGCATAATTTCACAGGTGGAGAATGTATGATATATTTTCAGGCACATAGGTACAGGTTTATTTTTTAGAACTCGGTAAAAACTTCTCTGCCTGGAACCATACGTCAGCTAGATAATGATGGGCATGTAAAACATTTATGATGCCCAGTGATAATGTCAATTTATTTTTAAAAAGAATTTAATATTTAAACATTCATCCTAAGTTGTACATGTAACTTTATAATGTAATGTTTACATTTCATTGTCAATTCATTCATTGCTATTATAGCAAATTACAAATGGCTATATAACAAATTTAGTCATGTCAGATTTATTTTGGACTGTTATTGAATTAGTAGATATACAGCTAATAGTTACTGCAGGATCGTATTTCTTAGTCTTCTGGAAGCAGCTGATTAACTACTTAATGACCGAATGACGGCTACACTGCGGCCGGCTAGTTCTGGGAGGGCGTCATATGACGTCCTCCCAGAACACGCTCTCCTGCGCGCCCCCGGGGATCTCCATGATCGCTGTGTCCTATGGACACAGCTGATCACGTGATGTGGTAAAAGGCCAATCACAGCGGCCTTTTACCACGTGATCAGCCGTGTCCAATGACACGCTGATCACCGGGAAATACAATTGCCGGTTCTCGGCTGCACTTTCCTCACGCTGTCAGATCATGAGGAAAGTGCTGCCGAGTACCGGCAGTTGTCAGAGCAGGGATCGGCACCGATCATCAGGGCACTGATGATTAGTGCCCTGATGATCGGTGCCCAGAAGCGCTACCCACCAGTTCCGCCCACCTGTGCCCAGCAGTGCCGCCCACTAGCTCTGCCCACCTGTGCCCAACAGTGCACCCACCTGTGACCAGCAGTGCCACTGACCGGTGCCCATCAATGCAGTCCAGCAGTGCTGCCAGTCAGTGCCACCAGTCAGTACCTAGCGGTTGTGCCAGTCAGTGGCCAGCAGTTGCGCCAGTCAATGCCTAGCAGTGCCGCCAGTCAGTGCCCAGCAGTGATGCCAGTCAGTGCCACCTATCAGTGCTGTCTATCAGTACGCATCATCAGTGCCACCTATCAGTGCTGCCTATCCGTGACACCTCATTAGTGCTGCCTATGAGTGCTGCCTATCAGTGCCCATCAGTGCCACCTATCAGTGCCCTCAGTGCTGCCTCATCAACAGCGAAGGAGAAAAATTATCGGTTTGAAAAAGTTTATAATAGAAACAAAGAAACTTTTTTTTTTTCAATTTTTTTGCACACTTTTTGTTTATAGCGCAAGAAATAAAGCGCCCAGTGGCGATTAAGTACCACCAAAAGAAAGCTCTATTTGTGAAAAAAAAAAATAATTGGCCCTTGAAATCCATGAATAAGCACTTTTGGCCTTCCTCTTCACCTGCAAATTTGCAGCCCTTTACTCTCACAAAAATGCTGAGCTGTGTAAGAGAGCAGACTGAACATGCGTGGGCAGGGGCGGACTGACCATTTGGAAACTCGGGCACTGCCCGAGGGCCCGGGGTCAGTAGGGGGCCCCATGAGCTGCCCCTGGTACCTTTTTCATAGGCTTTTTTGAGTTTGGGCAAGGACACAGGGGCCCCATGATCCCCTATTGCCTGGGGGCTTAATGAGTTGTCAGTCCGCCCCTGTGCGTGGGTCATTTGGTCATTTGGTGCTGGGCACATTCTGTCATCTATAGGATGAATTAGTAAGGACAATGATGTCACAGCAGGTGAAGAGGTGAGCATCTATTTGTGGAGCAAAGCACAGAATTTTAATACATTGGGGACACTGTGGTGCATGAGGATCTTTTTGGACAACTTGTGTAAAGGTGAAAATACTACATTCAATCTGAGCTGTTCTGTATTGTTAAAGATGTTTCACGGTTTACATTAAGTGTGCAGGACTACATTCCTGACACTTCAATCTGCTGTTCCCCAGCATGATCTTGTCATAGAATTGAAGACTTCTTCCCACTCAAATCTCTCTGAAGTCTCTGAGCTTCAGACCCTTATACTGGATTTACAAAACTAGAGAAAACCAAAAGCTTAGTTTTCTCTGCTCTAAATAGTATTTCTGGAGCCCTTCAATCTGCACCCTTGAGGATCTTGTGTACCTTTTAGCTCCTTTTGGCAGAATCTACCGCTGTCACAATATATATAACTTTCAGCTATAGATATACAGTATCTTATAACTATTGTGACAGTAGACACCAAGCATAGAGCTTGCAGAGAGGCAGCTTGGACTTCAAGATGCATTTACAGGCTTTTGACCAAATTTTATTTCTCCACAGAACAGAGTAGTCACAAAAGTCCATCACTTTTTCAGCTTGTTACTTCTCACAGAGAAAAAGCACTTCCCCTAGCTCCTTACTACTACATTTTTATTTAACATTTGTGACAGGGTGGGTCCTATTATTAGTTCCCTGTCTAGTGTTCTAGAACTGGCACTTTACAAACTATGCCCTTGACCCACTAGGGCTGTCTACCATATGAGATTTTATATACATATACAGTGTGTATATATATATATATATATATATGCAACGGGCCAAGTGGTGTCCTAAATTAATGCAGCACATTTTGCCTGGAGCCTTAAAAATTCCTCACAGAAAAAGTGTGGCTTGGATTAGCCAGGATTGACTGTATGAAAAAAGGTCAATAAAATGCATTATACTCACCAACACTACTGATTATTTGTACAAAAAATCCATTCTCCTTTCTGTCCTCAAGAAGGAATGTATTCCTGCTAAATGGCCCTGGTGTTGCCAACTCAAAATCTAATTGGTTAAAGCAACAGTTTCATTTACTGTAAGCTACAGGAGCCAGCACTATTGATTCTGAAGGTCTTAAGGCGGATTTCTTTGACCCTTGCAACACATGATGGCTATCATGGCTGAAATATGATTGGATAAAAGCTCTAACACTACAGGAAACCAGGAGAAAAGCTATGAAATGAAGAGAATAGACTATTGGGAATAACATATTCATGAAAAATATATTGAAATGTAAGTCGGTGATCCTGCTAGTTTAGGCAATTTTTAGGCTAGCAGAGAAGGCCTTGCTGGCCCTGACAGCCCACTATATATATATATATATATATATATATATATATTTTTTTTTTTATTTTTTTTTTTTCTTGTTCTTTTAAAAACACTGAAGGTAAGGAAAAATGCCTTTTGATCTGCCAGAAATGCAATATTCTTCTGACCTCCTTTTTAGACTAAGCACACACTGCAGTGAAGCAGAAAAACGTATCTTCCCTGGGTGTCCAGGAACCCAGAGAGTGTTTGGAAAAGGGGTTAAAATGTCCTGTGCCTGCATGGTAAATAAATGGGCACTCGGCTACATAGGGTTATTTTTTGGGGGGGGCTGGACAGAATGGAGAAAATTTAGAATTTCTGTCAAATTTTTATTGCAGTCAGTGCCCCCCACTAAAAAGATTTACCCTGTATAATTTTCCTGGTCATCAAGACAGAAAGTGATAGAAAATCCAATATTTTACGGTTGTCGCCATAACAAAAGAGGAGGGTAAATCTTCCAATGGGGAATTTCCCTCACATTATAGATATTTTCTCTCAATTCCTATTGTATCTTTGGCAGGGCCATTGCTAGAACTGTGAAAGACCTGGGAACTCCAATGACAAGGATGATGCTGTGTGTGTAAGAAACAGTCAGTGTGGCCTCATTGTTTTGACAGTGAAAGGGCTATATTTGAAGTGACTGGCCTCAGGTGATACTCAGAGATGAAACAAATCCTCCTACATAGCCATTCAAAGTCCAGAGTTCATAAAGCTTATTTGAGCTTTCAGAAAACAGGGGGTGGAGAGCTGCAATTACACACTGAAATGCTCAATGTGGGGAGCTGTGAGAGCTGTTTGGAGGGAAGGGACACACCCCCTTCACCCAGCACACATGAACAGAGTTGAGGCTGTCAATAACAGGCTCACTCCCCTGTTACCTTTTTTTTCTCTTGGTTTCAGGAAAAGTGGTCTGAAGTAATTCAGACTGATAGGAGAGAAAAGAGTCAGCAGACATAAATCACACTTAGGGCTTTTAATTGAGACACACACAAGCTAGGGATGGCTATGCTTTGTTCATATTTTATGTCTGAGGTTTACAACCACTTTAAATAGAACCTGAGCCTATTCACTGTTTGAAAAGTACGCATATGCCACAATCCTTATATTCACTAAACATGTTGTAATTGCTGTGCACAAGTGGGAGTCCCACAGACATATACTGTATAAACCACAGAACAAAAAAAAGTTTAAGAATGGAAGCACTTCCATTACATATGCATTTTTGCACACAAAATATAAACATGCAGCTAATACTTTGCTTGAACTATCTGAAAGAAGCAATTTGATAAAAAATAGTTATGGACTAGTTAGCAACTAGCAACTGCTTATATAATGAACACGTTTGTCAGGAGTATATAATTACAATATAGTATATAGAATCCAGGAGTTAGGCGTTTATGATGAGCAGAGTGCAGTGATCAGAGGTATGTCATGTACAGCCTAGGATACAGAGTGCAGTGGTCGGAGTATATAATGTATAGTCCAATAAACAGAGTGCAGCGTCCATAAGCATGTAAGATACAACAGTAAAGGTATGTGCACAACACAGCACAGCATACAGAGAGTAGTCAGGTGTATGTATTATACAGGGCAAGCTGGGTAATCCTTACTGCTGCAAACTGTAAACTTTCATACTCCTGACCACTACCCCTGTATATTGAGCTATACATTATATAATCTTGACCTCTGCTCTCTTTACAATAGTCTATATATTACATGTTTTGCACATTCCTGCTATCCCACCTTACAGATTGGTCAGGATTATCAAATGTGAAGTGCTCTGGAGTATGTAGCATATGGTCCATCATACAGAGTGCAGGGCTCAGCAATATGCATCATACATCTCATACAGAGTTCTACATTCAGGAGTAGAGTCCAGTTCCACCCATTAATTTGCAAACAAATGACAGTAAGAGGTATGTTGCATATGGGTTAAGTTAAATTGTGATGAAATTAAATTGTACTACAATCATTGTTGTCCAGATTTTCCTTAATAGAAACATTTGGACAAACTTGCAGGAAATAACCAATGCAATACTCAGTAAGTTTTTACATAATGTATCAAGCACGGGTAATGCTTGAGATAACCCTCATGAGGCCAGACTCCACAATTGCACAACAGAGGATTGTTCACTTATCCTCTCACTTTGTGAACAGAGAAGCACTCTTCTTTGAGAACTTCCAAAATCAGGGTTATCAGATTCTGCCAGTGACGGCCAAGAATGCAAATAAATTGAGAGACATCTGGAATTTAAAGACCCCTGGCGTCATATACAATGACCTGTCACAAATAATGTAATTTCACCTGATCATGCCTTCCTCCAACAGAGTGACAATGTTGATTCTTCTGTAGTGAAATTATCACAGTGTTGTCACTCTTTTCAGTTCTGTCACCAAACACACAGTGATGCACCCTTACAGGAAGGAGAATACATACATTGAAGATGGATATTGATTCTCAGCCACTACTGAAAAACTTTCTCTTAGTGCAATGGCAGTGCTGGCAATGCTTAGGTCCATCCCTAGCCATTGAATAAAAGCACTGTCCTCATCAAATGTGGAGAAGAATGACTATACAAGTAGTTCATCAAGGTGTCCTGCATTGGAAGAGGATGTCATATGTCACTCCCATCAATCTCTCCTCATGGCTTAAAAGGCCTTAAGAGTGTTGACATCATCACAGGAACAAAGAGACTGGTTTCTTTGGTTCCTGGACCATGTAACAAAAAAAAATGCTGAACAAATTAAAAGGAAGTGGGGTGCAGACTATTAATAATAATAAAAGATGACTAATTCTGAAGATTGCATGTTTATTGCTAATACAAAGGGTATGAAAGTCATACAACTTTTTTGTTTAATAAAAAAAACTTATTGGCCTAAAAAGAATTGTCATGCTGCATTCAAATAGGAACAAAATGCCAAAACATTTTGCTTTTTTCTAAGGCCAGAATGTCAACTACTAGTCTATATTGGTAGAAAGCAGAGTATTATTGCATCATGTTTGCCTTAACGCACAAAATCAATTTACCACACAGGTCTGACATTTCAGTGGAATAACAAAATGACAATAGTGAGTCATCCATAATGAATAGGTATGTACATACTAGTTCCTGCCAAAATGCTGAACCTGTCTCATTCTCACCCTTCAGTGCTGAACAAAAACATGTAATGTTCATCAGCTAGAAGTTGACATCCATTTTATGGTTGCCTTCACTAAGAAACACTTAGTGTAGAGCTGACTTTTGTTTGGTGTCTTTGAAAAAGAAACAAAAAAAGCTTGTGAAAAGTTTTACACTTGGGACACTAACCTACATTATTTAAGTTATTTTAACCCACATATAATAAATATCAAGATGAATCATCCTAATAGTGTATTGTTTTAGAATCCATAGGACTGCATTGAAAAAAGAGAAGTCTAGGGAAGTAATTACAATATGTTTAATAAAGGGACTGCTTTAAATGTTAAAACATTATACATTAAATAATTAAATTAATAGAATACAACAGATTGGCAGCATTATATGTGCAACCATATTAAAATGCAGAAATACATATAATTTAAAACAAGAATGGATGCACATATAGGAGCTGATAGGCTAAACTGCAAAGTTCCAAAGTTTGCATAAGTAAAAAAAAAAAGTCAAGTTTGCATGTTCATCCATGCCTCATTAAAGAACGTTTTTGAGTGCAATGATAGGATTCAAGTTAGTAAGTTTAAAGTAGGGCTATGATAACAGACTTGCATGATTTAAAGTACCAGAAACTTCACAAAGTCAAGTGAAAGCAGTAAGTGGTGTGTTCCTGGAATGTTCAAGGAGGGAAAGTAATATAAAATCAAATACAAGTTGTAACTTTTTTCTCATGTCCACCTAACCATCTGCCCCCTGGACTCGGTTCATTGCAAGTACTATAATCACCCTTTGGCTCTTTCCTACACTCTCTAACTCACATCTTCAATTACATCTTCCCAACTCTAAAACATGCACTGGTCTCCACAATACTTAAAAAGTCCTCACTGATCCCATCAATCTTAACAACCGAAGACCCATCTTCTTGCTCCCTTTTACCTCCAAACTCGTTGAACACCTGGTATACAACAACCTGTGCTAACATCTCACTGAAAATAACCTTCTTGATCCCCTTCAGTATGGAATTTGCCCACAGCACAGAAACAGCTTTCCTAAAACTACAATTTACTAATGGCTAAATCCAATAGTCACTATTCTGTATTTTTACTCCTGGACTCATCTTCTGCCTTTGATACAGTTGACCACTAGCTCCTCCAAAAACTCCATTCCTTTGGTATCTGTAACTGTACTCTTCGTCAGTTCTCATCTTGCCTATCCCATTGTACTTTCAGTGTCACTTAAAGTTATACCTCCTCCACTTAATTTTTCATCAGGGCCCCCCAAGGTTCTGTTCTTGGACTTCTGTTATTCTCAATCTGCTTCTACTCCTTGGGTCATCTGAGCTGGCTTTCAACACTATTTCTATGCTGAAGGCACCCAAATATATCTTTCTACTCTTCAGCACACTCCATCAGTCTCCTCACACATCACTAATTTACTGAAAGACATCAGTCTGTATGTCACACCACTTCCTGAAGCTTAATCTATCCAAAACAAGCTTGCAATATTTCCTCCTCTACGTGCCCATTCCTCTGACTTCACTGACAAGATTGATGCCACAACTATCAGTCTGTCCCCACATTCAATCACTGTCTAAGTCTTGCTGCCCCAAACTCCGCAACATCTCCAAAATAGGCCCCCTCCTAACCAATGTTACCACAAAGCTTCTAATTCACTCCTTGATTGACTATCTTTCACCTCGACTGCTGCAACTTTCTCCTTATTGGATTATTTACCTTTACATAGGCTATCCCCTCTTCAGTCCATCATGAATGCTGGTGCCAGACCTGACCAACCATTCAGTGTCTGCTACCCCTCTCTGCCAATCCCTCCATTGGCTTCCACTCAGCCAACAAATAAAATCCAGAATACTAACAATAACTTACAAAACCATCCACAACTCACCCCAGCTACATCACTAACCTTATCTAAAAATACCAACTAAATCATTCTTTTCATTCCTTACAAGACATCCTGGTCTCTATCTGCGTCGGCACATCTGTCCAAGCTTTCCTTCTCCAGAGCCCCTCCCATCTTGTGAAACTCTCTTCCCCAATCTGTCTGACTGTCTGCTATTCTGTCCATTTTTATGCAATCCCTGAAACCCCTTCTTTTTAGAGAAGTCTATCCTGCCAACACATACCAACTGTATTAATATCTTTTCCATCAGTTCATTACCACATTTTCTACCTTTTGTATCATCTGACCCTCCCTTTTAGATTTATAACTTATTGAAAAGGGTCCTCTGATTCCTCTTGTATTGGATTGTAGTATCATTGTACTGCCTGTTCTAATGTGCCGTGCAAACTGGTGGCACTATGTAAATCATGAATATTAATAAAAATAATAATCAAATATATTTTCAAAAAGGGAAAAATAAATGTAAAAAGCACAAAACAAGTACAGTAAAGAAAAATATTATGTATCAAATGTAGTGATGATTATTATGAGATTCTGTATTATGAGAACCTGTTATTAAGAATATTCAAGAGGACTGTATAATTCAGAACACAGAAAAGCTTATTTTGCATTTGATGAAGAGGATATTTCAGTTGTGAAAATATTTTGTCAGTACAGAATAAATACCTGTTTACTATATGAATCTATAGATTCTGGTACCAAGAAGAGTTGGTTTCCAAAATGAAGACATAGGGGAGGTAAGAATGCAAAAAAGGTATTACATTTAAATAAGAAAGAGTTAGTAAGAGAGACCAGAGTTAGTTTATTGTGATCTTTGAGAATTTTTGAGAATTAATTACTAGTTCAAGCAGTTAGAGAGGTGAGTGAAGGCTCTATTAAAATCTCTTACGCTATTGCTTTTTAAGCTTGTTAAATTGTGTAATGTCCATAGTCAGGCCATAGGTGCACTTTAAAGTACACGTAAATCCTAAATGAATAACATTTAGTTTGCTAAAGCACTGTGTCTTGTAAAACAACAGCCTTTTTTGTGTGTGAATCTACTCCAGCCTCTCTCTGTGTATTTTTACTTACTTCAGTAGCAACATCTTGACAGTGCTCTGGGTCAACTTACTAATAGTGACTAGGGCAGACATGCCTGTATAATGTATGCCAGCATGATCTCTTATGGGGGGTTGATTTACTAAAGGCACATAGACTTCTCATTTTGCAAGTTGTTCTTTCAAAGGGAATTATCTCTATAGATTAGTGAATGAGTGCAACTCCCTTTGAACAGCTTACTTGCTTTTATTTTCCTATTCTATTTATCTGGTATAATATGCAGTTATAGTAGTACACGCAGCTTAAATTTGAACTTTTACAGGATAAAAACAAGGTTGGTATAACCAGATACAAAACAGTTGGTATATCAAGGATTAAAAAATTTATAAAAACAAAGGCGTAATAACAGATCATGACAGATAAGGAAACAGCATTTATATCTAGAAGTGAGTATAGATCAATGTGGTACTGTGCTGTTGCCAGTTTCAATGATATGATGAGGTTGAGAGGATATTCTGCACTATGGGTGCATGTGTATCAGAAGTAATTTTTTATATATTGCAGTAAAGGTATGTGAGCCATTTATTCCATGCTTATTTGAAGTTGTGAACAATTGGTACGTATGCACATTGCAGATTCATATTCCTAATAACCTCTGCAAATCCTGGAGGGCTAGAGGTGTTCCAGTAACATGTGATGTTGGTTTTAGCAGCATATAGGCTATGTATAATTATTGTTCTAGCGTCAAAAGAAATTTTGTCCATACTAATACGGAGATTAGCAAGCTCAATAGAGGGGGTAATTGGCTGAGGTGCAATTTCTGAAATAAATTTGAATACTTGATTCCTGTAAAACCATAGGGATTTGCAGTACCATGGTATGTGACTTAGGTATCCAAGGGAACTGCATGCTCTCCAGTTTTGTGAGGAGTTAGTGTTGGGAGATTTAGAGAGTTTGAATGGAGTGAATTACCATCTGTGCAGAACTTTTTGAAAAGATTCTCATGTAGTGAACAATTTAAATTTAGAGCCTAGAGCTCAGATCTTGTATTGTGTTTATGCCCTTTTTAGTCTAGGAATGCAAATTTAAACGGAGGATGCAACATGCTAGATGTTCTAGTGGTATCATGAGGGATTAAGAAGTTGTAGGTTTAGACTTTAGCATATTTAGAAGTCATAGAGCATTCCAGGAGGCTTGAATAATAGGGTACTGTGAGACAATTGATGTGTGGTCAATCAAGCATGGTAGTAGTAAAGAGTATGAGGTTCTTCATTGGAAGAATGCACTTTTCTACTTGGTCCCATAGTTTATAGCATATTTGCCTTTAGTAAATCAACCCTATAGTCTCCACTAAAAGTGGCATTTGACAGGGTGACAACGCAAAAAATTAACTAGGAAAAAAAGACAGAGCATTCTCACTTTTGCACAGCCGATGTTCATTGATAATGTAATTTTCATGATGTAATGTGTTACTTATAGTAGAGTAAAAAAAAAAAATCACATTTCAGTGTTAGAAGTTTAATTCTGAGTTCAAATATGAGGCACTGCACTGCACAGGTTAATGCATGGCCTCTGTGTATAGTCTAAAAACTGACACTTCCTGTGAAGAAACTACATACAGTATCTCATAGTCCCTGGATCTCCCACTCTAGTGTTCTGCAGGTGAAAGATAGTAATTAGATCTCACACAGGCAGAGAAATTAACAGCGAGATCACTGTTTCATCACATTAGCACTCCAATATTTCTGATGCAACACAAAGGAAATATATGGGATGTTATGTGACCCGGTACAATAATTTGGCTGTCTCTTTAGCAAATAGGGACAAGCTTGGTGAATTGCTACAAGGACATAGCGGAATCAGTCACCCAAGACACTACAAACTGCAGCCACAACATGTGAGCCCATCGTTACAAGGTAAGGCAAAAAATTGATACAGGGAATATAACTACATTATTACCTAGTTAAAACAATGAAATGCATTTAGAAGTGTACAATGTCTTTAATGAAAGGATTGTGAAATAGTTTGCAATGAAAGCTGCAGAATAATAAAAATAGTATTTTTTGATTATGCATTTATATGTTAAAGAATATATGAGATTTGGGTTCACATTACATATTTTAAGATAGGAAATTGCAACTCGCACCTGGGGGAAACCAATTTTCCCTGCAATAGATTCCTCCATGCCTGTCTTGTGGGTAAAAACTAGTGCTGATTGAGACCTTTTACCTCTGCCTTTTTTTCATCATATCTTTTTTGTTTTACCTGTAGCTATAGTTGAAACTAAGTAGGCAAGTAAGCCTCCACTGGTGTAATGAGTGTTCAGCCACTATCTAAAAATTTAGCATAAGCTAATGAATTACAGTTGTGTACCAGTTGTAGTAGAATTGCATTATGACAATAGCTAATGATGCTACATTTATTTATTATTTATTTATTTCATTTACTTATACAGCGCCGTCAATTTACGCAGCACTTTACACATATATATTGTACATTCACATCAGTCCCTAACCCTCAAGGGGTGTACAATCTAATGTCCCTAACTTACATTCATACATACACATATTAGGGCCAATTTAGACAGGATCCAATTAGCCTACCAGCATGTCTACATAGGTTGAAATTTCAACCTACATAGGTTGAAATTTCAACCTACATAGGTTGAAATTTCTATTTCTGCAAAATTGTATATAACAAGGGTACAAAATGACAATAAGTATAAATGTCAGTAGCAGTTATGGTGTAAGCGCCATTTTACAAAATTAATTGAGTCGTCTGTATCGTTCAGAGTCAATGGCTAGTTCTTGATGTACACTATAGGGTCTATTTATAAAAAAAAGTGATATGTGCAAAATGTGAGCATTTATACAATACTCAAACATAAGACCCTTGTAAATGGTTTTAATATGCACAAAATGTTATTTTCTAATGTGAAAGTTGTCCTTTACAAGGCAAATCCTGTTTTATTTTTAATTTTTAAACACTTCCCATCCACCCTATAGCAGAAGTACTGCTACAGGGTGGAACGGGGGCACAAAATCACATATATATGTGATTTTGCAGTTCCCGGTAGGGGGTGCACGCACCTTACCTGCACCGCCACTCGCTGCCCCAGCTGTCAATCACTGGGTCCCAGCTGGTGATTACTCACCGGCACTTGGTGACTACCAAGCTTCTCCGACGGGGGGGGCGAAACTGTTTATAAACAATACAGTCCTCTCCCCTGTCAGCTCCTGCACACTGCTTTCCATGGCTGTGCATAGCACAGCCATACAAAGCAGTGTGCTTACAGTGAAGCACTAACACAGCACACTATGTAAAATGGCACACAGTTGATCTCCCCACATGTTAACCTCTTCCTGCCCAGTGCCATTAGTACAGTGTCAGTGCTATTTATTAGCACTGATCACTGTATTGGTGTCACTGGGGATGTCAGTGACACCAAGTCAGTTCCCCCAGGGTCAGAATGCCCACCACCATCTCGCAGTCCTGCTGTAAGTCACTGATCGCTGCCATTACTAGTAAAATAAAAAAAATCCACTGTATATACACCGCCATTTGTAAATGCTATAACTTTCATGTAAACCAATTAATTTACACTCATTGGGATCTTTTTTTAGCAAAGACATGTAGCAGAATACATTTTGGCATAAATTTATGACGAAATTTGATTTTTACATTTTTTTTACTGGACATGTTTAATAGCAAAACGTCAAAAATATTGTTTTTTTTTTCTCAAAATTGTCGGTCTTTTCTTTTTTTATCATGCGAAAAATAAAAAATGCACAGGCCATCAAATACCACACAATGAAAGTTCTATTTGTGGGAAAAAGGACGTAAATGTAATTTGGGTGCAACATTGCATGACTGCGCAATTGTCAGTTAAAGTAATGCAGCGCCGCAACGCAAAAATTGGCCTGGTCAGGAAGGGGGGTAAATCCTTTGAAGGGTAAGTGGTTAAATCAAATGTTATTAAAATGTTTAGCTATTATACTTGTTATTTTATGAATTTCTGGTGATTTTAAGCAGTACTGGATGCTATATAGTCTAAGCACATTTGACCTTAAGAGAAATTGATCTAAGAACAACTACATTCATTTTGCCACTCATAAATGACTCAATAGTCACATTCAAATAAGCATTCAAATTTGTAGTATTTACTCAATGGCAACATACACATGACATTAGAACATTTTGTGTTGCCCCATTTGCACAACAACCAAAGCTTTATGCATTATGTGAAAAATCCCAAAAACAAATGCACAAATGCTGGGTAATTTACACAGAACAAATGCACGTGCAGTTTCGCTTGACAAATAACTATGCAAAGGTTTTATAAATAGACCTCATGTCTGTTATCTTATTGATACACACTATGCAATTAAATTGGATTACTGCCAAGTAATCCATGTGTGATTCATGGTATTCACTTTAAGTCATCGCCTTAAATGGAAAAAAATCATAAATTATCATTTCAAATAATAAATTACTTTATTCCCGTTTACCATCTAAATCAATTTAAATTTATGAAATGCTTTAAAAATCAGTGTGTACTTAAACAACACATCTACATAGTTTTTATGCAATAAAATTTTTAACATTCAGTTTTGTTTACATCAGATCTTATTGAGACATTTAACTTAACAAGAATGGCATATCTCTCCTCTTTATCTACACTAATTTCAAAGTCACTGCCAACTTTCTCTTCTATTCCCGGATGAAACTTTGTATGTCTTTACACTACCTTCAGAATAATTTATCACATACTATAGTAAAGATTTTAAAAAATCATTATGCTTTTGATCTAAAAATTCTTAAATTTCAATTTTAATATAATCTCTTTTGAGAGACTTTTTCTGAAAGAGTTGCCATGTATGTGTTAGTCCATGGAGATTCCCAACAGAAGACAGAGTAAGACTTTAGGAACTTCAAATGGTTCTTTAAAACTGTTCTAGGGTTTTGTGTTTGCAAAAGAACAATTCATTTATGCAAAGGAAATAAAACATTATTAGAAGCAAGTATGCCAGATAACTTGAGATTTAAAACAATATAGACAGGTCAGTGTGACGAAGCTAAAATATTTATTACGTTTCAAGCAATTTTCTTTATTTTATATTTAGATCTCATGCCCAAGGCAAATATCTTGGAATAACACAGAAGTTATGCTACCAATATTGATTTTGCTACATTGCTATGTTTTTATCTCTGCTGCAGATTGTCACATTCTAACAGAAACATTTTTAAAAAGTTATATAAATCTGTAGAAATATTATCATCATGCATTAATTATCAGACACAGTAATTATCACAGTGGTGGCAGTGCTGGCATGCAAACTGACTCCCATCCATTATAGCACCCAGGTGTTTGTTTAAATTTTTTACTCTGACTGCCAGCTATGTAGAAGAAGTGATTCTACATCTCCTTCCTGATTAAGTGGTGGTTCTGCCCACCTGAATCCCCTCCATATGTCCCAGGATCATGTGTCCTTCCAGGGTGCCCAGGACCTCCATGGTGGGTGTCATGTTGGAGAATGGCAGATCACTGAACCCTCCTTTGCAGATCTCTCATGAAAAATGAGCTTCTGGGTTCAATGCTGTAAGTCTCCAATCTTTCTGGCTGAGAAGAAACTGATAGAGTATGCACTTAGTAAGCTTCAAAAGAGTGAGGAGGTCACATTAGGGGTCCAATAGACCCCTGATTTCTCCCTAAAGAGAATCTGTCACTTGAACTGTGATGTTACATAGGAGGTGTATTGTGAAAGCAATGAAGTTAAGGTAAAAAGTAAAAAAAAATAAAAATGAAGGTTTGTTAAAAAAAAGCACTTCCTATCTCCACATACAAATGCATATGAATGCAAAAACACGCAATGGGTGACAATACAGTTGAAAATGTCAATTTATGACACACAGTAGTTCTAGGTCCCTCATTCACTGTTAGCGAAAAATTGATGCACTGTAAAGTTTATGGACAATGTTGGGCACCAAAGCTTTTAGCAATTTCACAGGTGCTTATAATTTTTAAACTTGACATATTTAGTTATCTATTTACACAATGCAATGTCATATTTTAAAATATTCAGGGTCAATTTACAGTATTTGCTATGGTGACAGATATTTTGTTGCATGCTAAAATGTCTGTCACCGTAGGGATACACAGGAAACAATTGTTTTTTTGTGTCCCATTCACACTACAACACAATCTAGTGCTGCACTGCAGTTTGCTGAGATAAAATGCAGACATGCATTTTATCACAGTGCACCAGGCTAAACCGTGCTGCAATGTCAGGCAGCACAGTACATCCCACTACCCAACATTGCAGTAAATAAAGTGTACATTTTGTGCACTTCAAATAAAGCTCCTAACAAAAGAAAAAAAAAAAAAGGGGAGCTATGCAATGCGCTAATTCGCTCATCACACTGCCCCTAGCACAGTCGAGAATGCAGAGCATCCGCTCTGGCTGCTCTGCAATTTGATCGACTTTAGTGTGAATTCACCCTTAGTATTATATTGTGTGTGTTTCTGTCCACTAAAAATGTTATTTTAGAAAAAAATGTAGTTGCCACTACTGTATTCTACGTAGCCTCTGCTTCAAGAAAATATAAAATGTAATATATAAAGTAGTCTTCAGGCCTAATGTGGGCATTTCAACAAATATGCAAAAAATGGAAAACATGGTTTAGGCAACAGAAGGGTTAAACCACATTTGTCTAATCTGATATAACTTTTTTTAGGCTATTTTTTTCTATGTCAAATGTGCTCGGTGCTTGAATATCACAGGTATGCCTCTTACTAAATGCACAGCAGATTTCTTTGACTAATTCATGAAAGCACAAGATGAAAAAGAGATAAGAAATGAGGAAAAAGAGATTACAAAGGCCAATCAAGCAAGGTGATACCAATTCATTAGAACGAACATTTTCTGGTAAGTACCAAAGCACTTCAAGATAAAGCAAATGAAAATCTCCTGGAAGCAAAGGCTCCTTTGTTGCTACAAAATAAAATAATGAAGTTTGTTTGATGATGTTAAATTAAGATTAGTGGCCACATGCTTATTATTTTTCACCAAAAAAATGTAAATTTCCTGCACAAGCAATGATGCCAAGATATTTTTATGTCATATATAGATGTAATGGCAGCAACACATTCCAACAGCAGCTTCTTTTACAAACTTCATGTATCATTTGTCATGGCTTCAGACACTCATACTGTGCATCTGCAAGAAGTTTCTATAAAATGCTTTGCTGTAAATCTTGTGTATTCTGCTTGTAAAGTTGACACTTCTGTACGTTTGGTCTGTAGCCAGATATCCAGATTATCTGCTAGTTTTAGCAACACATATACAGTTTTGTGTTGTTCTGGAGAAAGTCAGTGCTGAAATGAATCTGTCACTGCTCAGTTGGGAATGCCTAATTAATGAAAGTGGGGCCTTCTGACACTGTCACAGATGACACCACCTGGTATCATGTCCAGTTGAAAACTAATTACTGTAGTAACTGGTGTAGCTCATAGAAAAGATCTCATTATACTGCTGATTTAAAATCAACAGCATAAAAATGACCATAGGAACATTCATTATTACATTGCATAAACACCTATTCTTTATATTCTCTTTTCATTACATACAAAATTGCCATTTTTAATTTTAGCCAGATATGCTCTTTATTTATCAGTGTCTCATCACAATTACTCTTTTTGTCCCTTAACAACTGTAATGCCAAGAAATTATAGCACAGATTTTACTTTCTATCACATCACACTCCCCACACCCCCAAAAACTTAAATTTGTATTATGATTCTCCTTCAGCCACAAACACATGACTTCCTTTTAGAAAATGGTTCACATTGTGATAGCACAAAACATTTACCGGTCCATTCTAGTTTTCTAGTGAAAAAAAAAAAAAACAACCCCAAAATATAATGGCACAGTGACATTGATTTTTTAGACACATTATGCTTTCATTTTTTGGACCTTAAGCATTGATTTTCTAGATACGTTATGCTTTCATTTTTCGAGCCCTAAGCATCTTTGTGAAATAATGCAATGTTGTACATTACAGTTTTTCTTTTTCCTGCCATACTTGGGACTCACATTACTGTTTATCAAAAACAGCCTAGTGAAAGAATTTGTCAGAAGCAAAGACTGTCTGTATGAACTTACACATCCATTCTCCTCTTATAAGTGTTGCAAAGGTATCCATTATCCATTCTAGTTACACCTCTGGGTGGGTTCTATACTCATCTGTACAAATATTAAAAAAGAAAATACGAGGGGTTTTTAAAAGGTTTCTACACACCCACATACAGTATGTGTATATATATATATATACAGTATTTATACATTGTATGTATTGTATTTATACTGTACATCAAAACATTGGCATTCTAACTACTGTCAGTCAGTCTCAGTGGCCAGCTATATTTCCTAACTTAATAGATCACCCCAAACACAAACTCCTTGTTGGATAAAATGAAAGATAAAAATAAAACTGATTTTTTTTTTAATGTCAATCAAATCAGCAGAGCTTTGTCTCATTTCAGAGCTTCCCCTCGGATATAAAGAAACTTGCAGTGCACAGCATATTTCCTCTTAGTAAATCAACCCCAATGTGTGTACCAAGCGTTATTCTCTCTATGATACTGGAGACATAAAAGGCAGCCCAAGACATCAGTATCCAGCATAACTAGAGAGTGTTTATTTGAAAAACTTAAGACATGGGTGTTTATTTACTAAAGCTGGAGAGTGCAAAATCAGGCTCACTTTTGCATAGAAACCAATCGGCTTCCAAGTTTTATTGCCAAAGCTTAATTGAACAAGCTGAGGTTAGAAGATGATTGGTTTCTATGCAGACATGAGTCTGATTTTGCACTCTCCAGCTTTAGTAAATAAACCCTATGGTGTAGATGTTAGAAACACTACAAGTAAAAAAGTAGCATTTCTATAGTGAAAAACAAGAGATATCTTCTGGGAATCTATAGACTCCGAAGCGGACTCTCTATATCGTGAGTTAGTGTACTAAAAATTACATACTGTGGTTTAAAATGAATAATGAAACTCTGTTTAAAGCCAAGGTTCTGACTATCTATATTCACAACCAACCAACTAAAACCTTTATTGTTGGGTGATAAAAGGTTGATTTTAGAAAATGCAATTATATGGGCTCCAATTCCTTAAAGATTCCTTTAATCCTTTTGCTGCCAGTCCCTGTGCTGCATTTTTTACTTCAAGTGGTTGTACTATTTTTGTAATGTTTCATTTTTTTAAAACATTTTTTCACTTGTAGCTTTCAGAGTGATGCTACTCATTTTGTAAGTTCTATGATATTTGAGCAGATGTTTATTAAAACAATGATTTCTATAAACATACCCTAAAATTATTATTATTTTTATTATACAGTATTTATAAAGCTCCACTAGTTCGCTCAGCGCTGTACATTACAAAGGGGGACAGAACAATACCAATACAATGCAAAACATGAGGGGATTGAGGGCCCTGCTCTTTCGAGTTTACAATCTAGGAGGGAGGGGATAGTGGTACAGGAAGAGATAGCTGTGGGGGATGGAGTGGTAGGAAGAGTGGAGGAGGTCGGCAAGTTAGCAGGGGGTGGGGTAGGCTTCCCTGAAGAGATGGGTTTTCAGGGTGCGCCTAAAGGAGAGGAGAGTAGGTGATAATCTGATGGGTTGGGGCAGGGAGTTCCAGAGGATGGGTGACACCCTGGAGAAGTCCTGGAGGCGGGCTTGGGAGGAGGAGACCAGGGAACTAGAGAGAAGGAGGTCTTGTGAGGAGCGGAGTGTGCGTGCTGGGCGGTACTTGGATATTAGGTCAGTGATGTAGTTCGGGGCAGTATAGTGGACAGCTTTGTACGTCAGTGTTAGGATTTTGAATTTGATCCGTTGCGCAATCGGAAGCCAGTGGAGGGATTGGCAGAGGGGGGTGGCAGAAACAGAGCGTTTGGAAAGGTGAATGAGTCTGGCAGCCGTATTCAGGATTGACTGAAGCGGGGAGAGCCAGCGGCGAGGCAGGCCAGTGAGGAGGGAGTTGCAGTAGTCGAGTCGTGATATGATGAGGGAGTGGATGAGCTGTTTAGTGGTTTCTGGGGTTAGGAACAATCCTTATTAGTGCACACAAACACAGCGTAACTTACACAATGTTAACTAAATCTATTATTTGTATGCTGGAAATAGGCATAGGTTCATAATATTCAAAGGGCATCCTTTGTGAAATCCTCTGTTAATGCTAAACTACCTGTTTCATCATGCAAAGTTGCTGCTTACACTGTCATGTGTATTCCCATACCCTCAAACATGTCAGAAAAAGTGTTGCACAACACAATAAGGAATCAAATTTCAACAACAATGCATGTAAGAGTTCATGTGTTAAGGTGCATACAAATATGTGACAAATCTATAAATACGGAGAATAGAAACTACTAGCATTCATATTAATATATGATCAGTGGATCACAACATATATAAACATCACAAGCATAAATTGAGTGACATATAAGTTACTATTAAACAAAGAAAAGAAATACAAAAATGTGAATAAACTTTATTAGAGCAAAAGATTGCATCACAATTATAGTGCATTCAGAAAGTAGTGCACCACCATCTAAAAAATCTTTGCATATATAAGTGATGCCTCCTTAAGGCTGAGACTCCCAGCTCACATAAACTAGCATGGATACAGCCTCACTTCCTGATGGGCATGTTGACATCCATAGGCCCTGCCCTAATACATTTCGTCAAAATCATGTGACTTTTTTAAAGGGTTTGAAAACCTTTGAAAAAGTCACATGAGTTTGACAAAATGCATCAGGACAGAGCCTAGGGATGCTAAATGTTGTTATGAAAATAACCATCTGTGAAATGTCAATGCTACTTGTACTTCTTGTCTTATGCCATCTCTATAATGTGCAGTCTTAAAGGCACTGCAACAGAAACAAATGCATAGGCAGAGGTTGGATTAATTAAAATTTTTTTTATTGTTTAATACAAATAAAATCTACCAATTGTACATAATGTGTATCTCTGTGTGTGTGTGTGTGTATATATATATATATATATATATATATATATATATACACAGTTTTCCTAACAGGTCCTGTAACTCTTTTTGGAAACGATTTCCTTTATGCTAATATGCTATCGAGTATACCTCCTCAAAAACGAAAACACCTAACCCATTGGTGTCTCCTTGTTGTGCACCAGTAATCTCGATGATTGACCTGTTAATGTGACCTGAGATGGTTTTGACATACTGTATAGACTCAAAACTGCGCATTGATAATGATAAATAAGAAGACTACAACAGTGAATGCTGTGATATTTCTGTAAACAAATCCTCTGGAACACTGGAGGGGCTTCCCGCATTTGGTTTTCTTACATTTTATATACAACAATGTCAAATACTGTAATTCATTGAGCAGAACTCTTAATAATGTCTGGTAGATTAAATATGAATTTTACATGTTATGAGAAAACACAACTACACTCTGCACGTACTTACATGCTTGAGTTACTTGTACTTATTTATACTTTATAACTGTAACTACTACCATGTTAATGTTACACTAGATTTGTCAAATTATTTCTTTAACTGCAATTAACTATAAAGTTTGCTAGAAGATATATATTGTAAACTATAGAAAAACCTAATTACAGGCACTAATCTGTAATTACAGTAATTACACTACAATTATAATATTATTATGGGCACTTAAAATATAGCATTTGTGAACCAATGCTAGTTTCTACTTCAAAGGAAAAAGGTAATGACTGTTAAAAAAAGTTAGATACAGAATTTAAGTTATTTTACTAGAAATAAAATAAACCATTTTTTTCTTTATTTCAAAATAATTTACTAAATGCCATTTCTTAAAGACAAAACAGAAATGTTGCTTATACAATTGCATATATTTCTGTCTTAACTAATAGTGTTTGATGTTCTGTCAAAGCTGAAATTGTAGAGATGAGATTTGTACATCTATACGCATGGCTCTTGCATCCCACCCTGTTTCTGCCCAAATATTCCCAGGCACCAGTGCATTGTAGATGCAGAACTGGGGCATCCCTATACTCAACTGTGAAGAATTTGAGACATTATTGGCAGGCTGGAGGGACACATAATAAACTAAAATTACCTAATATGACAAACCATTCTGATCACTGTACATCAATGTTGCATACATTTCTCACACTTTCAAGGGTTTACTTAAAATATCAATTGATCCTGAACTAATATTTCCATTTAACGTGCATCCTGCTAGGCTTAATCACTTATTACTTCTGATGGCAACAGTGTTGGGATCTCTTCCTGTTTTTTTTGTTAATCTCGCTCTGATAAAATGGGGTTTTCTTTCTTTTGCTGCAGATAAATTCTCATTTGTTTAGTTGCAGTGTTTATAATGTAGAATATTAGAAAATTTCAAGAAGTAGACTATAATATTTCTTGTAATGGTCACACAAGCTGTCAATAAACATTTTGCTGTTGGATTGGCAGATTTAAGGATAGATAGGGTTAAACATTACAATAAAGATAGGCACCGCAATTGTCAACTCAATCCATTGCAACTACCCCACAATACTTATTTTTCGTAGCCACATGGCTTAGTTTTAATATAATAACATTAAAATCACAGATTTAACAAACACCATCAAAGCAAAGACATTATCCAATGTCCTTGACAGAAGTCCAAAAGGATCTGTTGGTCAAATATGCCAGCCATTTTACACCAGCTCAATGGGTACACACCATCTTGCCAGTTCTGACCTACAAAAAAAATGGGAAGGACACAATCTTTGTGGCCATTGATTACTTATCACCTCACTGTGCTAATTTCTTTTGTATCATATACTACATTACTCCTCTCTTTTTCTTTCAGTCAGCAAACAAATGTGAACTGCACCACGCAGGGTAACAAACATTTAAACATACCCCTAAAATAATGCAAAGCTGTCTCTTAACATTAAAATCTAAAATTAAACTAGCAAACCTTCATATAATGCCTGAAATTAACCTTTATCTTAACCCACTTTATCCATCTAATTTTAACAAACTGTTAATAACAACCCTCTAACCTTTACCCTTACTTTTAAAATACCACATAATGATGTGGTGGTACTCTCTGAAACATTCTCTTATAGGTTCAGGGTAGAGGGTAGACTGAGCATCGTTCAAGCTGGAAGTAAGCAGCACTGGATCACATGATGACTGGACTGGTAAGTCTGTGCAGGACAGCACCAGAGACCAGGTAACTATAGAAGCTGGAGTTTAATGTTTAACTTTAACTTTTTAATCTTAAATGTTACTGAGCTACTTATTTTTGCCCAAGCTGGGCTTGGGATTTAAGGACGTATAATAGGATAGGTATATTTAAAAATGTCCTGGTGTGAAGAAAAATTCCACCATGTCAGCAAAAAAGTCCCAGCATCAGTGAATGGAAAAAGCCCCCATAGTTAGTAGTGGGAAATATGCCCCAGTGTCAGAAGCCAGTGGAAGGTACTGAAAGTGCAAGAACATCTTAGTGGGGTAGTCTCCCATTGACTTGTCTCAGAAGCTGTCCTTTTATTTCTACGTCAGGGCATGTCCTGCTTGAAATACTGCAAGATTCTATTGATGTGGTGGAATGTTCCTGCAGGATCTAGAACAGTTGGGAGGCATTCAAATGGCAATTCTCCAAAATATAATAATTGTCCCCATTTTGGAACTCTAGGTCTCTGAAAAGGACTTTCCTCCTGATTTTGAACCTACTCACTACTGCCAAACAACATATTTTTCTGCCATAATCTATATATGGACTCTGCTATACTGTAGTGTAGTGGCTTAGAGTTGTTATTGAATGATATAAAACTTACCGGGAGAATATCAAGTTGTTTTTCCCACTTTCTCTCTCTTTGTAGTTGCAACATATATTGCAACATATAAGCAAAAACTAAAAATATGCACTTTATGCCTTAAACACTGTTAACTATAAATACACTTATATTTGGAACTGAAAAATAGTGTTAAAACAAAAAAAATATGAACAGCATCCTTATTTTTGGCATTTAGGCCTAAGGAGATTACCTCCAATCCTCCAATTAGCAAACTGTTAATAGCACAAACATGCCCCAAACTGACATCTGGCATTTCTCTGTATGCCAGATCAGAGCTGGTCTTAAGTTGTAATGTAATACTATAATGTAATAACTTCCTGCAAAGTGCTCTATCTTTGGCCCCATGCAGACTGAAAGCTAAATGTAAACATAGAGTCTGGGGTACTGGTGATGTATTTACATAAATATGGCAATTCCCCAATTGGGGAATGACAAGCTCACAGAGGAGGTGGATTTTATAGAGAAGTAGTCCCCAAGGCTGCAACACCTGTTATATCTTGGGTATTATTACTAAACTGAAGAACAAGAGAATAGGACTTTACAGGTACAAACAATATAAAAGATGTATAGATGAAATATATGATTTTATTCACAACTCATTAAAAACAACCAAAATACATCAGTGGTTATCTGCATAAGTGAGTTCCATCTATCACAGTAGCAACTTGAAACATCAGCACATTTCAACTCTTAAAGAGTCTTCATCAGGAAAAGGCAGTGTATTCTGGAATATAAATATACATAAATACCAGAACCTGATAACATCAACCATTGAACAAAAAGCTAGCCTATCATGATTATATCTAAATGGCTACTTATACATACCCAAAGATGTAACATTAAAAAACAATAAATGAATGCATGTCTCTAAAGAGGAGGCACACAAGGTGAAATCTCAGAGAATAAAAATTAGAAAAGCCCAGCCAACTCCAAATAATTTTGAGGAAAGGACAGACAATGGTAATACACAATCGTAATTTATATGGTTGGTACCTATAAAGTCCTATTCCCTTGTTCTTCAATTTAGTTATGTTTGCTAGTAAAGAAGTGGTACATTAATAATACTGATGAGGATTCAGCATAATTTTTTCTATAGATCTAGGATATCTGCTATCAATCAAATCTTGGATATCTGCTCTCAATCAAAATTAAGGTGGACTGGATCAGGCTCTGCCCACCCCAGTAGAAAACTCCTTGGCCATTTGCTTGTCCATTTGATGGTTGCAGTGGCTGAGGAGGGAGTGGACTGGAAAAAAGGAGTTTCCAGTAAAGACACTTCAGCTTCAGTATTAGCCTCAAACAGATTCATGTACCTATTTTTGACAGGAGTAGGAATCTGGTGTAATTATCGTCAATTTCAGTGTGGAGGCTTGTCAGAATTCGAAAGAGTATCTACAATACTCTTTATGTATTCCTCATGTGTCTTTGCTATTGACAATCTAAATAACTATCACCAGAAGAACTATCACCAGAAGAAAAAAAGTTAAAGTAGAACTATAAGCAAAACTTTTTTTTTATTTTGGATAGAGTAAGGGAGGGTTATAACCCCTGTTAGCTTATTTTTTCGCCATCTGTGTCCCATTGGGGAGCTTTACCTTCACTTTCTGTCCTATAGTCAAAACAGGAAGTGAGAAAATCTCTGAAAATTAACGGATTTCCTTGGGGACCCCCAGATGAACAGAATTAGGTACTTTTCTGGGGACAATCCATTTTCTTTTTTTTTACTTTCACTTTCGATGATAATGGTAAACATGACAAATAGAGAGGGTGAATCACCCTAACAGGGGCACAGACTGCAATAAAAAACGGTGTTCTAACACCTCTTCTCTCCATCCAAAACAAAAACACAGTTTTGCCTTTATTTATACTTTAAACCCTCCAGGGGATCTTGTCCACATAGTAAGTGTACTCCTCTAAACCTGTGAAAACCTGTGACATTTCTGGGCTGTAATGTCAGAACGCTAGCTCTGCCCACCCATTTAGCTATCTGAAAACACAGATAAACTGAGATGGATTTCTAAATGACAGCTCAGGAGTAGAGGGGGCATGACAGGTAGTGCACATGCACCCCGAATTGCCCCCATCCCCTCCTCCTATGGTGATAGACAGAAAATCCCTGTGCTCTGAGGTGCTGTCTCCTCATCTCTCCTCTAACTTTACCCAGTGTCTGAACCTGCAACCTGCTATTCAGGGGAAAGGAAAATTAAAACAGTCAGTTTGCATGGTAAATTATTGCAACTGGCAACCACACAAGTTGACAACTACAAGCCGATGTGCGTTATTTTAGTTTGTGTTTTTGTGAATGCCACCTCTCTGTTTCAGCTGCAGTCACAGTTTCCAGTCTCTCTGGTCCCCTAATCAGCAGACTTCTGATATGAACTCTGTACTAAAGGACAGAAGAAGATACCAGTCACTAACGAATGGAGAGGGGGTGGGGCTTAGTGCTGGATGTAACTCCCTTACATGGGAACACCCATATTATTAGGCTTTGGAGGGGATCCATCCACTGCTTGGATTTAAATGGGCACAACTGCTACGTGCATAGGGATTCCTGGGGGGGGGTTAATACAATTTTTTCTTATGGTGATAAATATTCCATAAGCTGTCACAACCATATCAAAGGATACATGTTTGCATGTTTCTTAGGACAAGTTGTGATTAACTCCCAGAGTCATTGATATATTAGAAGTCTTCTGATTCCAGTTTTCAGATGTTGGCAAATTCCCCTGACAATTTGTGAGATTAAACCTACAATATAAGTTTTTTTAAAAAAAATAAGTAATATGTGTTTGACCTTGCCTACATAATGTACATTCATAAGAATTCCCTTATCATGTTTAATATTGATTGCTTCTAAACAAATGCTTAAAATCCTAATTGCTGCAAGTAAGACATAACTAACTAGATGACAAGCAGTGGGGGGAAGTCATGGTGCAAGTCCTTTGGAAGACAGCTTGTTATAATTATATTCACTGATGACATTTTGGAAAATCAATCAAGGTTATATCACACAAGTTACAATTTCATCTTTAAAAAAACAGTTGTGTCTATCTGTGCAGTTGATCATTCATTTTTTCAGTGCAATCTTAAGTACCCAATTCCACTGTGTCAATATTTTCCATAACCTAAAAATTGTACATTAAACTTAAATGTCTCCTAGCAAGGGATTATCAGAAGGTTATTCAATGTTACAGGAAGAGTAATACCCTCCTATAATATGAAGTGAGTCGCTTATTAGATGATTCACAACTCATGCATATTAAAAACGCTTGCAATAAAGCCCAATAAAAACATAAAAGCAATCTCATTTAACTCTTTCCATGTGTCTCAACCAAGTTATGTATTTCACAGGCTGACAGCAGGAAGAGGTTTAGAAAATGTACTTATTATTGATCATGGTCAGTTAATGCCTGTTTACAATGACTGCAACAAATTGCGCAATTTCAACCAGCTCAGTGAATGGAACACATCAAGAAACCTTTTAGGGTGTACTGTACACAAACTAAAATAAAAACCATTCATAATCATCATAGTTTTATTCATATTTGTAAAGCTTCAATGCACAGGAAAGAGAATTTTGATTCATGTATGGATTGCTGTTAGTTCCTTTTCAAGAGAAGCATACCTAAAAGGTTATTGATTGGGCTCTGAAGGACACAGTGTTTATTATGTAGGAAGCTGTGGCTGGGTACAAGCGTGAGAAATTAATGATAGCTTTGTAAGTGTCCATGCTGTGGTGTTGAACTAGTGGGGCAACTGTCAATCTATATGATAATACATCCCAACACTTCATAAAATCAGAGCTGTGGAAAAAAAAAACATTGATTTTCTAAAGCTAAACAGAAATCTGTTGGCTAGAAAAAGGAAAAACTTTACCAAAGTAAATACCTCTGTCTGAATAATAGATATATTACATTTGTTTAACCAATTTATGTGACTGCTTCATTTTCACAAATGTTACAGTAACACGAGTGCAGGTTTGAATGACACAAATAGGAATGTAAAGTAAAAGCAGCTATTTAGTCTTACAATCTTCTTTTCAGTTTGTAAATATGGCTTAAACATTAATTTATGTGCAGCTTGGTGATCTGTGTCGTTTACAGCCTAAGCTTTTTAACTGCAACGTGTTTAAAGAAAGAAAAAGGCAAGTGATCTTTATATAAGGGATGTCAAAATAATAGATCAGCACTGTCTAATATGAGGCTTTGTTGTGGGTCGGGCTAGACATCAATTCTCAGTAATGTGTAAAGGTTGCAGAAATTATAACTGCACTCATTACTACATGAAGGCAGTTGGACAGAGTCACTAAAATAATTTCTGACTCTCTGTGGTTCCCAACAGACTGGTGTCCAACATAGCACACAATCACAATTGGCATTTGCAGCTGACAGTCTTACAAAAGGGTCTTGGGACTAAAATGGCATGAAAACTTCATTACACTAAGCTGTCCTTGTTCCTGTTTGGAAATGTTAAGTGGACAAAAAGGATGCGTTAGCATTATCCATTTTTTTTGGCACTTCTATTCATAATCATCAAGATTGCTTTTGAATTTCATGGATATTTTTCATGCATCTAGAAGCATGGTTTTATTTCTCTGGGTTCATGTTCATGACATTTGGGAGTTTAAGAGAAGCACAAATACCTTTACATTTCAACATGATTTTCTACATATATTACCATGGAGACAACCTTTGTCTGATTTTGTTCACAGTGATAATTTTGGAATGCATGCTGGTGCACTTTATATTGAGACGTAACTTACTAAATTATTATAAAGTATGTATGGTCATGTTTAAAACTTCTATGATAATTAAGTGAGAGAAACATTATAAAATTATCTATATACAGTATCTAGCTGCATATACAGACAAGCAATTTTCTCCTCCTTTCGCACATCCAGATTCCCAGTAGAATGTAGAAAGAACCAAGTGCGCACTTGTATAGCGATCAAATGTATTTATCTGAATAATGAAAGTGTCTTCTTATGCGCTCTAAGCTTCACTGCAATCTAACATCTGAAGGCATAGTTTTATTGCAATGTTTTACGTAATGCATTATGTGTGACAATGCTCACTTATATTGCTAAAAAAATAATACTTATAAAGGCAAGAAACTTTTTATTTTATGAGCATTAACCACTTGACTTCTGGAAGATTTTACCCCATTCCTGACCAAAGCATTTTTTGCTACGCAAAAAACTGTATATATGTGAACAGGAGCAATAAATTTACCAGGGAGTCACCAACCCCAAAAATGAAAAACAGAAAAGAGAAGAAAATGACAGGTGATCAAGGGTGACTCACCAGTAATAATGAAAGAAATTCATATATATAAAAATACAAATGTTTAATGTCAATATGTATGTAACTTATATGGAATGTAATCCTATCTAGATGGATATTTTGACTAACTTTTTTGTAAATAAACTTCTGTTATAATGCAAATGTCATAGATTTACTGTCAATGCGTTTCGCAGTAACACTGCCGCTTCTTCAAGACCTTATGTTCTCCTATGACAAGTTTTATATACAGATACTAAAACAAAGAAAAAAAAGGAGACTAGAAAGTCATCACAACAATCCAGGCTGCAGGGAGGCAATTAGGAACCAACTAAGCGGGGGAGAAGTGTTCCATAGGCATATAAACCCCTGAGGATACTCTCATTAAGACCACAAAAGAAGAAGGGCCGAGTGAACGATTAGTGCCTCTGACTGCCACAGCTAAATATCTCTCTTATTAGTGTATCTGCATCATAGGATAACATGATGGATGATCTACAAGTGTTCCATGGAATTCACAGCCTCTAAAACTGTGTCTCATATATCAATCAATTTAGGAGGTTAAACAGCAGGTCTACTAGAAAACAGCAAGGTACCTCATTCAAATATTGATTGCGGCAAATAACCAGCTGATCAGTTAGCAGAGTCTTAACTCCTCGTAGTGTTAGTGCACTTCCAAGCCTCCACACAAATGCTGTACCTGTAGAGGAGTTAGGACCCTGCTAAGTGATTGGCTGGCTATTTGCCAGAATCAATATCTGAATGAGGTCCCTTGGTATTTTCTAGTAGACCTGCTGTTTAACCTACTAAATTGATTGATATATGAGACACAGTATTGGAGGCTGTGAATTCCAGGGAACCTGTGTAAAACATGCATCACGTTATTCTATGATGCACAGAAACTAATGAGATATTTATCTGTGGCAGTCAGAGGCAGTAATCGCTCACTTGGCCCTTCTTCTTTTGTGGTCTTAATGAGAGTATCCTCAGGAGTTTATATGTATAAGAACACTTCTCCCCCGATAGATTGGTTTGTAATTGCCTCCCCGCAGCCCAGGTTGTGATTAGTGATGCCCTTGATGTTTTAGTCAAACATAAAAACATTGGCTGTTCATGTGTTTGGCAAACACATGAACGGTAAGGGTTTGCCCTTACGTAATGCACTACGCTCTGACAATGCATTGTGATTGGCCATAACAATACACCTGACCACAGGTCAGGTGCAAAGCTTTGGCCAGTCACAGCACAATTGGGTGGAGCTAGTGGTAACGTCACAGCTAGCTCCTTTCAACTGTTCACATCTGACTGGCAAATGTCAGATAGCGTTGAGCGCTTGGCGGTTGCGGACGAGTTGATTTTGCTGAGTTGGCGTCATCGTGACAATGCTGGACGCCATGATTAACAATGGATCACAATGATGGAACAATTTTTTTGGCTCTTTTTTTTAATGAAGGACTTGTCAAAAACTGTGTTTTTATTCACATTTTACACTTTTTTGGTGAATGGGTACTGTGCACCCCATACACATTCACAAGGGGGGCCAGGATCGGGGGCCCCCTTGTTAAAGGGGGCTTCAAGATTTTGATAAGTCACACACCACAGAGCCCCTCAACCACAGCCCAGGGTTGTGGGGTAGAGGTCCATGTCTCCATCAACATGGGGGCAAGGTGCTTTGCGGGGAAGCGCTCTACCCCAAAGCACCCCCCCATTGTTAAGGGTATGTGGCCTGGTACAGTTCAGGGGGTGCTTAGTCATCCCACATGATATGTAAAGGAATTTTATTTATTTTATTTTTTTTAGTTTAAGCAATGAAAAATGACTGCCCCTTTAAAAATGGTACTTTAAGGTAAATTTTTTACTAATTCATGTCCCTCAGTGCAGTACTCAAAGTCTTCATACACCTTTTATGGCCAATAACTTGCATATAAGCCTTCAAAATGGGCACTTTTGAATTTACAAGTTTGAGTCCCATAGACTTGCATTAAGTTTGAAGTTTGCGGTCTGTGTTTAGCCCATTACTATTTGTGATGATTTTGTAGTCTCCTTCTTGTTTCTTTGTCTCCTAAATAAGATAAAGTATCTGTATATGAAACTTGTCATAGGGGAATGTAAGGTCCTGAAGAAGCCACAGTTTTACCGTGAAACGTGTTGAAAACCTATGACATTTGTATTATAACAGAAGTTTCTTAATTGTCAATATGTATGTATTAGATGGATATTTTAATTTTATTTTTTTGCAAATAAACATTATTTGTATTTATATATATATATATATATATATATATATATGTATGTGAGTTTTTTTCTTTATTACCGAGGAGTCACCCTTGATCACCCATCACTTTTCAGTTTTTCATTATTTGCTATGCCACATTGCGCCATTTTAACTGACAATTGTGCCGCCATGCATTTATATAATTTTATTCACAAAAACATAGCTTTCTTTTGGTAGTATTTGATCACCACTGGGTTTTTTGTTTTATAAAAATTTTGAAAAAAAGCCCAATATTTTTACTTTTTGCTATAAAACATATTCCAATAAAAACATTTAAAAAAATCTAAATTCTTCATAAATTTAGGCCAAAAAGTGTTCTGCCACATGTATTTGGTAAAAAAATCCCAATAAGTGTATATTAATTGGTTTGCGTGAATGTTATAGCATCTACAAATGATGGTATATATACTTGAATTTTTTTTTTTAAATACTGGAAATGATCAGACACTTATAATGGGACTGTGATAGTGCGGCAGGCAAAATGACAATAACTGACACTTTATGGGAGCTGGCTGACAATAACATCAATGACACTAATACAGTGATCAGTGCTAATACTATACACTTTCACTGTACTAATGACGCTGGCTGGGAAGGGGTTAAAATCAAGGGGTTAACTGTGTGCTGTTTTCACTAATGGATCTTGTTGTTTTTTTTCCCTGCATAGCAGGGAATGAAAAAATAGCAAGATTACTTGTCACTGAACACAGCTCTGTGTTCTTTACTATATTAAAGCTGTGTTCCGTGAATCACTGTGCCGATCAGTGGTCCTGGCAGTTAATCATTGCCTGGGAGCTGCTAATCGGCTTGTGCTGTAGTGAATCATAGCACAGTTGGATCGATGTGTGTGCGCCATACCTGGAAGCGCTGATCAGGTACCAGATACATGATCCAGCACAGTCGAGCCACCTTGTCAACGTACATATAAGTGAGGCGGTCGACAAGCAGTTAATCAAACATATCTAACTATGGTAAGGTACATTATCAAAGTTAAAGTGATTGTAAAACGTATTTATTTAAACTAAAATAACAAGCATGTTATGCTTACCTGCTCTGTGTAATGGTTTTGCACAGAGCAGCCCCGGTCCTCTTCTTCTTGAGTCCTCTACTGACCCTCCTTCCCCCTGCAGAGTGCCTTCGGTATTAAGCCATTTGCTATGGGGGGACTTGTGCAAGCTCAATCCTGAGCTGTCTCTGTATGTGCATTAGACGCACAGAGCAAGGCTTGGGTCCACCCCCATATCCCTCATCATTGGTTGTGATTAACAGCAGCCAATGAGGATGGAGAGAGTTGAGGGAGCCTCTGCTCTTGTGCACATCCCTGGATCGAGATGGGGCTCAGGTAAATATAAAGGGGGCTGGGAGCTGCACTCCGGTTTTTTACCTTAATGCAGAAAATGCATTCAGGTAAAAAAAAAACCTTCTACCTTTAGAACCACTTTAAAATTAGTGTCATGAGCTCATAGGAAAAAATCAGAAACTGGATTTCATTAAAATTGGTCTAAACCCTACCTGGGTGATCGTATGTACTCTCCAGCGCCTCAGGATATGCACAGCCAAAAGGGAAGCCAAGGGTACCAGGACAGCGACAACCAAAGGAAATGTTCCAGGGGTGCAGCCCTCCTCAGACGGGGAAATCAGCCACTGGATAGAGAGAAAACAGGTGGCGCACACACCTAGTGCATTATCCAAGGTTTATTGTAGAAATGAGATAATAAAAACATACTCACAGACGAAGCATGTATCTAAAAAGCATAGAAAAATGACAATGGCCACAACGGCAGGCAAGGTGGTCTCACTGTCAGTGCGGTCAAATACTGACGCGTTTGGGGGACGAATCCCTTTCCTCAGAGCTGATGACCAACCTCTGATGCTGATGTATGATGTATGGACAGAAAGAGCATCAACAGTGAGGCTCTTTCTGTCCATACATCATACATCAGCATCAGAGGTTGGTCATCAGCTCTGAGGAAAGGGATTCGTCCCCGAAACGCGTCAGAAATTTGACCGCACTGACAGTGAGACCACCTTGCCTGCCGTTGTGGCCATTGTCATTTTTCTATGCTTTTTAGATACATGCTTCGTCTGTGAGTATGTTTTTATTATCTCATTCCTACAATAAACCTTGGATAGTTCACTAGGCGTGTGCGCCACCTGTTTCCTCCTACCTGGGTGATATCTATCTGGCTAAAACATTGACTATTTAAATAAAAAGTGGACACTGTTTATAACGTTTTTAAATACCAATGGATAAAATACCATTTTCCATTTTCTTTTATCAATCTTTGCTTCTCAGTGTTGTGGATTTCCTCCCACCTCTTTAAGGCACTTCCTGTCTGCATGGATATATTTCCTCCTGAACTGGCTGCACATCAATGCTCAGGAAAGGTTTCCTGATATTGACAGTGAGCCATGCTTGCACAGTGTGTGTTTACTTAACCACTTCCCATCTGGTCCATGTATATAAACAGCCAGACGGGAGCAGTGCAGGGGCGGGTGGCCATTTATAAATGACCTCCCCGCTCTCTACTTGTGCATTCTCCCTGGGAGCACGCAGCACCGCAATCCGGTGCCCGCTGTGTCCTCTGGACACAGAGGAGCACCGATCATTGTACGGGACCTCTGTGTGAGGTCCCAATCATGTGATCACTGATTGGCCGATCAGTGATCACATGAAGAGTAGTAAGCAAGATGTCACTTCTGACATCATTGCTTACTACGTGTGAAATCTGTGAATGGTCACAGAGGTCACATGGTACAAGGCTATTCACAACAGCCTTGTACCATGTGAAAAGCTGTGACCAATCACAGCTCACACAGTATTTCTCAATGGCTGCAAGAATGCAGCCAGAGAGAAGAAGAAATTATTGCTTTAACAGCCTTTATGGGTGTAAAAGCAATCCGTGTAAAAAAAAAAAAAAATGCCATCACCCCCCACAAGTAGTACAGTGTCACTATGGTAAAACTGTACTGCTAGGGTGACAGTATGAAGAAAAAAAAAACAAAAAAAATATAAAAAAAAAATAAAAATGTCAAAACAAATTTTGAAAAATTATAATTTTTGGTAATAAATTAATTTGGGTTATTATTTTTTTTTATTAAAAAGATAACTGAATACATTTTGGCCAATATTTATGAAGAAATATTATTTATTTGCAAAATTTTTATAAGAAAAACACCTTTTTTCTAAATTTTTGAATGTTTTTATTTATATAGCAAAAAAAAAAAAAAATCCCAGTGGTGAATAAATACTACCAAAATAAAGTTTTATCTGTCTCAAAAAATGCTAAAAAATTCATATGGGTACAGTGTTGCATGACTGCGCAATTGCCATTCAAAGTGTGATAGTGCTGAAAGCTGAAAATTGGCCTGGACAGGAAGGGGGTAAAAGTTTCAGGACTTGAAGTGGTTAAACACTTGCCAGAGAGACTGTACAGGTGACAACTGTCACCCCATAACAGGAAAGTGGCCAAATAAGCACAAACATCTCTCCATTTTCATTGCACGGTGCAGATCAGTGTCCGCACATGAGTCTGTAGCTCTCCTCCAACTGTGTCTGTCTATCCTGTATTGACACTGTGAGGTTGATTTACTAAAGGCAAATATGCTGTTCACTTTGCTAGGAATACCCAATTGCATGTGAGAAAAATAAAAGTAATAGCATTTCCGCTCGTACATGGTTAGATGGTGGAAGTCAGCAGAGCTTCACTTCATTCACCAACCTAAGATAAAATTCCCTTGCAATGTGAACACCTATGTGCTTTCAAGTAAATTAACCCTTATAGGTCAAGTAATGTATGATTTAAGCAAGTAGATATTTGGCATTTTGAGCAGTAGAGTAGGGGCTGGCCAAAAAGGGATCCATTTGATGCAGTTGACCATTTGTTATATATGTGAACCAAGAATCCCTGTTTTACTTTAGAAATTATCTAGAGATCTGTAAATGTGTATAGAGATGTGCATAAGGGTTGATTCTGAATTTTCAGTGTTACCATGTGGTAAAAGCCCTTTAGCACCTCATGGGGTTGATTTACTAAAACTGGAGAGTGCAAAATCTGGTGCAGCTTTGCATAGAAACCAATCAGCTTCCAGGTTTTTGTCAAAACTTGATTGAACAAGCTAAAGCTAGAAGCTGATTGACTACCATGCACAGCTGCTCCAGATTTTGCTCTCTTCAATTTTAGTAAGTCAACCCCCATGTGTTTTATATATGTACAAGCTATATGAAGTTGAGCACAGAGAATCATTTCTAGCCATAGGCTGAAGACTTATTACCAGGGGAGGGCTGACCATTTGGAAACTCGGGCACTGTCCGAGGGCCCGGAGTCAGTAGGGGGCCCCATGAGATGGCCCTGGTACCTTTTTCATAGGCTTTTTTGAGTTTGGGCAAGGAAACAGGGGCCCCATGATCTCCTATTGCCCGGGGGCCCCATGATTTGTCAGTCTGCCCCTGCTTATTACATAAGACTACTAGAGATCAGTATTGCAGCCACTTTAAAAATCAGTACTTCCACATCTTTGCTCTCTACAACCCTTTTTACAGTACTTGTACCACATTGTTATTTCCCCCAGCAACATCTATTATAAAAAAAAAAATAGCACACAAAAAGTATGATGCTGTGAAAGAAATAGACCAAACCATTTAAAGGGAAAATTAAGTCAGCACATAATTACCTCTCTTCCATCAATGGAGGTCATCCCCTGCTGGCACTGACATCTTCTCTGTCTTCTGAGTTCTGCATCTTCACCCATCTTTATTGGATGGCCCAGGATTATGTAGCTCTCTCGCATGCTCATGCAAGGTAAATCATCCCAGCACCAGTTTATGCTGAGAATATACAGGGTCCCTGAGGGCTGCACAATAAGTGCCAAAAACCACAAGAAGGCTACCAGGGGTTTAGATTTGCTTCTATTGTATATGTTGTGCTGCTGTTCAACTAGTAAAGTTTACACCATATCATCACTTGTGCTATTTATTATAAATTCTTAACTATAAAAATAGCACTCAAATACCGGTAACTAACTTTTACTGGCAATATTTAAGCACTTTTATGTGTTATAACAGAAAGAAACTGAGACTAGCCTTAGGCTATAAAAGAATTATATAAAGCAGACAGGTACTGTACTTCAGAGCTTAGCACCTGTTGATACACTGTAAGACGCAACTTCAATATGTGGCTCTCAAGTTTCTGGTTGGAATCAGTAGTTTACTGTATAAAGAATAAAATGAATCATCTCCTGCTTGGAATAGAGGTTGAATGCTACGTTAAGTAATTGATATTTTACTAGACCAACATGCAAAAAGGATTTATTGCAGGACAAAATAAAAATACATTTCAAGGGATTAGAAACTACTTTCAAAAAAATACTTGATGTAATACGTTTGCAGCAGGGTTTATCATCAAAGTTTGGCAAGGGGCTTCAAAAGGATGTCTACTGCATAGACCTAGTCATGTGTAAACTGAGAACACTGCTGTCCTGCAATAATGGAATTCATTAAGATTATCAGCAACGTTGTATTGATTCTTTACAGTTTGACAACATTATTTGTGCCTCTCCATTACAAACATGTTTTCATATTTGTTTCTTTCTTATGGCAGATGTGTGACTTTCCTTGGACACACTTGTTCCTGGCATGCTATAAGTTTGAAATGTATTTACTTTATCCTAAACTTACCCTACTTTGTCTAGACAGTATGGTCTTACCATTATGACATTAGCATACAGTAAAACCAAGTAAACATAACAAATATATATATTAAATATTTTGCTGGTGTCGGTATATATATACACAGTACCATGAGTAGGCTCACAAAATACAGGCAAAGCAAAATGATGTTATCTGATCAAAGGTAGTACTGATAACACAAAAGGTTAATTCTACTAGAAAGAAATAAAAGAAGAGTTGAATTAAAGAAGTTTACAGGAGATCAAGTCTGGGAACGACTTTGAATGACGGTTATTATTATATCTCTCAGAGCTGATAGTGAGATAGCTGCATCTAAGCAGTCAGGTTCATCAACTAGTTACAACCATTATGAGTGGGTCTTTCTTTTCTATCTTTCTCTGTTTTTTCTCAAGTTGCTAGTGCCACTGTCAGATCTACACATTCCTTACATTTTCTATGTAGGAGTGTATTTTAGAGCTTATATTCAGGTAACTCTAAAGCTGGCCATAGCTCCAATCTTGGCAGGTTCAGCAAGGACCAACCAAGATTTCAAACCTTCTATGGGCAGAATGATTGTACCCAGTTCGATTGTTGTATGACTTGGGTACAACCAGCATTTTGTATTTTTAAATGTGCCTATTGCCAGAGGCTATAGCTGCTAGCAATAGCCACTGTGCTCTCCTGACAAGGATGGCTCCCCACGCACCTCCCCTCCCCCTTGCCAGGAGGACACAACAGTGCCAAGGGATAGATTCACCCATAAATACTGACTGTGTCAATGGGGGAATCATGGTTGCAGGAAAGAGAATCACATTGTCTATGGTCTGCCTAAATTGCAAAGAAATCAGTTACTGAGTTTACTTTCCCTCAAGGGAATGCAAAGACATACTGTATAAGTTTAGCTTGAGCTGAAAGGGATGGTAATTGCTGCATTACTTATATTATGACCAGAAGCCTACAGTTATTTAATAGATTATAAAGATCTGCACAGCTAATATCAGCATCACTTCTCAAGATGTAGCACTTATTACTCTAAGACACATTTTTATACAAAAGGCCCAAGTCATGGCAGTCTTTATATAACTTTTATTGGAGACATGTCACACTGTATGTGCGGATATTTATAATATTTTTTCATATATATATATATATATATATATATATATACAGTTGCAAGAAAAAGTATGTGAACCCCTTGGGATTACGTGGAGTTTTGCATGAATTGGGCATAAAATGTGCTCTGAACGTCATCTAAGTCACAACAATAGAAGAACACAGTCTGCTGAACATAATACTACACAAACATTAGATGTTGCCATGGTTTAATTGCACATAACATGTAAACGTTCACAGTGCAGGGAGGAAAAAGTATGTGAACCTTTGGACTTAATAACTGGTTGACCCTCCTTTGGCAGCAATAACCTCAACCAAACGTTTCCTGTAGTTGCAGATCAGACCTGCAGAATGATCTGGAGTAATTTTGGACCAATCCTCTTCACAAAACTGTTTCAGTGTAGCAATATTCTTGGGATGTCTGGTGTGAATCGCTCTCTTAAGGTCATGCCACAGCATTTCAATCGGGTTGAGGTCAGGACTCTGACTGGGCCACTCCAGAAGGCATATTCAGTGCTGTTGCAGCCATTGTTTTGTTGAATTACTTGTATGCTTTGGGTCATTGTCCTGTTGCATCACCCATCCTCTGCAGAGCTTCAGTTGGCGGACAGATGGTTGTACGTTTTCCTGCAAAATGTCTTGATAAACTCTGGAATTAATTTTCCCATCAATGACAACAATCCGTCCAGGCCCTGAGGCAGCAAAGCAGCCCCAAACCATGATGCTCCCTCTGCCATGTTTTACAGTGGGGATGAGGTTTTGATGTTGGTGTGCTGTGCCTTTTTTTCTCGACACATAGTGTTGTGTGTTCTTCCCAAACAACTCAATCTTGGTTTCATCTGTCCACAGTATATTTTGCCAGTAGTGCTGTGGAACATCCAGGTGCTCTTTTGCAAACTTCAAACGTGCTGCAATATTCTTTTTGGACAGCAATGGCTTCCTCCGTGGTGTCCTCCCATGTACTCCATTCTTGTTTAATGTTTTCCTTATTGTAGATGTGTCAACAAAAATGTTAGCTTGTGCCAGAGATTTCTGTAGGTCTTCAGCTGACACTCTGGGATTCTTCTTTACCTCATGCAGCATACTGCGCTGTGCTCTTGCAGTCATTTTTATAGGATGACCATGCCTAGGGAGAGTAGCAACAGTGCTAAACTTTCTCCATTTGTAGACAGTCTGTCTTACCGTGGACACATGAACATCAAGGCTTTTGGAGATACTTTTGTAACCCTTTCCAGCTTAATGCAAGTCAACAATTCTTGATCGTAGGTCTTCTGAGAGCTCTTTTCTGCGAGGCATGGTTCACATCAGACAGTGCTTCTTGAAACCAGCAAACCCAAAACAGGTGTGTGTTTTTTAAGGGCAGGACAGCTGTCAGCAACACATCCAATATCATCACACTGATTGGAGTCAAGGTTGGATCACTCCTGGCTCCAATTAGCTCTGGGAGAAGTCATTAAGCTAGGGCCTCACATACTTTTTCCTTCCTGCACTGTGAATGTTTACATGTTATGTGCAATTAAACCATGGCAACATCTAATGTTTGTGTAGTATTATGTTCAGCAGACTGTGTTCTTCTGTTGTTGTGACTTAGATGACGTTCAGAGCACATTTTATGCCCAATTCATGCAAAACTCCACGTAATCCCAAGGGGTTCACATACTTTTTCTTGCAACTGTATATATGTAATAGTTTTCTTCATATAAAGTGACAAACCCAGGAGGAAAAAGGTGATTCAACACTACCTCATTCACTACCAGAACTATTTCAACTTTAGGTTTCAAGTGAATGTCATTTTAGCAAGTGATTAACTAAAATGTGAGTAGGCAGACAGGAAGAAAACTAAACATGTATAACTAAGGCTTGCAGCTATAGAAAGTATAATACACCTAGAGTATTTTTTGTATTGCATTGCATATTATATACAGTAGCATCAATTAACCACTTGGCCTCCTGAGGATTTACCCATCTTCCTGACCAGGCCATTTTTTGCTTTACGGCGCTGTGTTACTTTAACTGACAATTGCGCAGTCATGCACCGCTGCACCCAAATTAAATTTGCGTCCTTTTTTTTCCCACAAATTGAACTTTCTTTCATTGGTATTTGATCGCCTGTGTATTTTTTTTATTTTTATTTTAAAAAAATCAAATTTCATCATAAGTTTATGCCAAAATGTATTCTGCTACATGTCCTTGCTAAAAAAAAAAAAGGGGTTAAAATTCCGAGTCCAGACCTACTAGTGGGTCACAAAACTTACTCTCCAACAGTTGCCCCACCCAACCTTGTCCAGGTCCGCCCCCAATCTCACCCCCAACCACGCCCCGTTAAAGCTTATGAAATTACATTTTTCTTTAGAACAAGTGCAAACTATAAAACTGTACACAGTAACGTATATCCCAGCTCTCCTGTACTCCATTATAGTGATATGACATGTATACAGTAATGTATATCCCAGCTCCCCTGTACTCCATTATAGTGATATGACATGTATACAGTAATGTATATCCCAGGTCCCCTGTACTCCATTATAGTGATATGGCATGTATACAGTAATGTATATCCCAGCTACCCTGTACTCCATTATAGTGATATGACATGTATACAGTAATGTATATTCCAGGTCCCCTGTACTCCATTATAGTGATATGGCATGTATACAGTAATGTATATCCCAGCTACCCTGTACTCCATTATAGTGATATGACATGTATACAGTATGTATATCCCAGCTCCCCTGTACTCCATTATAGTGATATGACATGTTGTATACAGTACTTACTGTGCCCCCGAGTCCCCCGCGGCGGTGGAGAGGGTGTCTCCTCTCAGCATAGGAGAGCGGACCTCTCCTGCACCTGTCCCCTCGGCGGTGGTGCCGGAAGTTGTAAACCGGAACTCGGCTTCACAATGAGGCTTGGAGCGCAGGTACAGTCGCTCCATGCTTCATCTGTGCTCACCGCTCGCAGCCGCTTGCCGCTCGCCACAGAGGAATTTCTCCTCGCATTTGGCGAGCGGGAGAGCAGCTTTTTCAAGCCCTGCTATATGTGTACATTAATTGGTTTACTTGAATGTTATAGCGTTTACAAATTGCGGTATAGATACTGTAATTTTTTTTTTCACTAGTAATGGCGGCAATCAGCAACTTATCACAGGACTGCGGGCATTCCACACTGGGGGGAACAGACTTGGTGTCACTGACATCCCCAGTAACACCAATACAGTGATCAGTGCTAAAGAAAAAAGCACTGCCACTGTATTAATGGCACTGACACCAATACAGTGATCAGTGCTAAAGAAAAAAGCACTGCCACTGTATTAATGGCACTGAGCAGGAAGGGGTTAACATGAGGGGCGATCAAAGGGTTAACTCTGCGCTGTGTGCTGTTTTACTTGTATCTGTGTCCGTGTGCTTCACTGTAAGCACACTGCTTTGGATGGCTGTGCTGTGAATGAACCCTGATAAAGTCACGAGGCACGTGATGCAACGCGTCGGTACGCCATTTCTGGTTACGAGGTGACGCACTTCCGGGTGCAGTGGCCATATTGCTCTACCCAGTTATCATACAGTACACCCATATGATGTGGTGATAGGCATTTTATACTTGGAATACATGTGAGTGCAATATCTGTTGTACTTTTTTCCTAATAAATGCTTACTGCACTATGGAAGGATCTTTGCTTTGTGCCTCACTTACATGGCCTTGAGTGGAGGTGGAGTGGATAAGGTGCATTTAAGAGGAGTCTAAGTCTCATCTTACTGTTCCTTTGATGAAGAAACACATCTAAGAGGATCCGTTATTGGGGTGACTACTAGCTTTTGGGCCCTGTGCGGGTCAGTGTGTGGAGGTGAGCAGGCATTGCTGCCGTTTGAGGATTTTTGTACAAGTGAAGTGAAGATCACCTTGGCACTGTATCACTTGCATGGACTATATTTTTTTTCGGAATATCACAGATGTTTATTTATCTATGGATTTTTTACATTATTTATTATGTGTTTTTTAGCATCTATTTATATACACTTTGTCTGGAATAGTAACACTATTTACTAATTTCCCTCTTCGAGGGATCACTATTTATACCACTTAATAACCTCAGTGGTTTTTTCCTAGGGGTTAATCATATTTGTCATTTATGATTTTTGCATTATTTACCACAGAGCATTATTTGATTGTGTCAGCACAGTTTTACACTTCAGTGATTTGCACACAATATATTATTTATGTCTAGTATTTGATTACTTATTTATACATAGCGCTTCACTCATTTTTCATATATACTGTGCTGTGCACAGCCAATCAATAGGAAGAAGGGTGAGCCGCACACTGGTGGATAGTTGAATATAGTGTGTATTTATTGATCCATAGGACACACAAAACACCAGGACATGAATACATGACACCTGCGGCCGTGAATGGCGCTGCTTGCGCACACCCCCTACCTGGAAATGCAAAATCATGTATATATATATATATATGTGATTTTGCGCACCCGTGCCGCCCTGTAGCAGTATTTCTGCTATAGGGCTGTCGGGAAGTTGTTTAAGCCAGCTTTAAAACTGTTAAAACTGATCTAGTTTAGTAAAAAAAAGAATATATATATGTATAAATTCATTTTTTAGTCTAGCGATATATATACTGTGTAATTAAAGTGTTTTTAAATCCAAAATTTTAAACATTTTAGTCATTAGAAGTGATAACTGCTTTAGTTTTCTTTTTTAAGCTTTTCTCACTCTTTTTTCACCTGGTGATCTGACAATAACACACCTCCTGTATTATACAGACATCACTCTGGATGAGTGAGTATAGGGAGGCAGTTTTGGACAGCAACATTGTCAGCCTGAGGGTAAGCGACATTTAGAAGTACTAGCAGATTTAACTACAGTAACAAATTGAAGATAAACTCCAGCTAATTCTTTAGAATCATTCACAACAAACAGTTTTTTTTTTCTTTTGGGATACAGGATTTACATAAATAAACTTTAATCATTGTAAGCACCTATGCGAGTGTTAAATGGTCTGTCTAATCCCTGTAACTGCAATAAAGCTTTTCTGTTGAAAAACAACAGACTTACTGGCTGGATCACCAGATGAAAATAGAAGAAAGAAAACCTAAAAAAAGTAAACAAATGCAGCCATCACATATACGATTTATAAAATAAATGTTTGCTTTTGGGTTTAACCTCCCTAGCGGTATGATTATTTCAGATTTTTGATGCTGAAAGCGTTACCATTATTTTGCATGGAAATAAGTAGTTTTTTGATTGTAGGCTGTAATTTTTATGAATAACTCACTGAAATCTGTCCGAACAAGAGTCTAGTAAACATCCCGGGTATGATAAAATTTGAAACACGAAATCATAAATTATAATTTAAGAAATAATCATAAAAAATAATAATATAATAATAATACATTTAATTCAATAATATAATCAAACCAAAAACACTGAAATGTGAAATATAGCGCCAAGTTAGCACATTGCTGAGCAAAGTCGCAAAATCATTTTCAGTGTCTGATGACGAATTTCCCCACAAATCATTATCACTCAATTCTGCAAGTGGTTCTGATTTACTATCGCTGTTCTCTAGCTGATCTAAACCCGCTTTTGACCTAAAGGGACACTTTTTGGACGCCATGGACATTTCCCAGTTTCCAGGCAGAAAGAACATTCAAAATGCAGACAGGGGACAGGGCAGAGCACTAGGGACAAAATGTATATGAAATGGGTTGAAACAGCAATGTTTTACTATGTAAAATTTGTTTGGAAAAAAATGACATTTTTTAAAATTTTCAAATTTCCTGCAGGAGCCCGTACGTCCCGACGTCACAGGGACCGGAACACAGAAGCCGGATGCTGGCATCGGCCGGAGGAGATGGCCGGGGACGCTGCAGGGGACACATCGCGGGAGCGAAGGACAAGGTAAGCTCTGCAGGGAATCCCTATGCAGCGCCGCATGGTAAGCCCGAGTGTAGCTCGGGGTTACCGCTTTTGGTACTGACATTTTACCCCGAGCTACACTCGGGAATACCGCCAGGGAGGTTAATACTGCTTTAAATTATTATATATAACAATATACATGATAATAATTTAAACTCTTGAACGAGTTTGAAATATCATCTGGCAATTCTTTAACATTTTTATAGCAAGACAGTGGCTAAATCATAATGTTACTTTCATTAAATGCCCATGTGAACAGAAATATGACTGGGTAAACCAAAAAACTTCAAGAAATTTCACACTTCCATTACAAATGTCAGGAACTTATCTGTAATTCCCTATTTGAGTCATCTGTGTGTTCCTTTTTAAGCTCTTCATTGCTTATCAACATGTATACATACACCAGAATTTGCCAGGATACCACCTCAGTGACATGGTACATTTAGGGCTCATGTACACTGCAGCTAATAAACTCATGTTTAGAAGCTATTCAGTGTTTTTTTTTCAGCAGCCCCTGAACGCAACCTAATGATTTCCTATGTGTCCATGTACACATATTCGTTTACAGTCATTTACAGGCATTTTAGTTTACAGTCGTTTATTTGAACGCAGAAAACTTGCGTTCAGCAGTTGATTTTATCAGCGTTTCAAACGCATAATGCTTATAAACACAGCAAATCGCATTTATAAGTGTTTGCGTTTGAATTTTTTTTTGTCTGTGCTTCTACTGTGTGTATTTCTCTGAAACAGTCTGGGTTTGACAGATAGAAACTTCACACTAAACAGGCTGAAATGTTGTAATACTGACACTCAGTGGCTGAATGTCTCCTTGCTATGGGAACTCTGCCAAACTGAACTCTCTATCTGCCAAACCCAGCTCTGATGAAGAAGGGAGCATCCCTCGAAACGCGTTAGTTTTATCTCCCTTTTGGATTGACCTGTAACCCTGCGTGGATTATGGTTAACTAATGCCTGTTTTACTGCTACTCTTGTGAGTATATTTCCTAAATAAAATAAATATCGAGGTAATGCGCAAGGATTGTGCGCTCCCTCTTTTATCCCCTTCTACAGTTTTATCGAGTTTCCCCAGCTTCATGATAGAGCTGCACAACCTTTGATCACCAGAGGATGAACACACTGTTTGTTATTAAGGTTTGTTTGATCTTTGAGCGCAGGAGATAATGGATGTTTGGTGACTTTCCACTGGGGACCTGGCCACGTGGTCAGATAGCCATGTATTGGCGATTATTTTCCTGGCGTGCCTTGGATTCCAGTGTGTGTTGAACTATTCTACTATTATCCAGCCAATACCAGTAATGTGGCTATACTGTTCAGGTCTATGTGTTATCTATAATATGTGGATCTAATGGACTTGTACTGTACCTATACATCTAAGTTCACATGTTTAACCAGATGATATTATGATTAGGATAACCAATAGTGGTTTTGGACTTGCCATTTATGGCCTCATTGTTACTCCACTTCTTAGGGATTTATTTCCTACCATCAGTACCATATTCACTCATTGTGGATGGGCCCAGGGGCTTGTATGCATGTATATCTTGTGGTGCTGTATTTACACTTTATTGATAGCTTCATTTCTCCCACATTGGGACAGCTTCCCATAACAGGGAACACATACATACAGTATAATTAACGTCCAGACATCTGTATTGTGACATTGTTTAATTTTGTTGTGGCTACTGAGCACAGCGCAGTTATTCTATTTTGCTGCACTGCAAAAGTTTTTTGCTATGAATAAATATTTTTAAATCGTACAGTCTGATACAAGCCTTGTTTGCTGTCGAATTAACCACTTGTCTCACTGGGTAGGCTTTACCCACTCATGCGACTATTTTGTTTTAGTGGATCAATCCAATACTCCTTTACTTACAAAGTTAAGCAGATGGACACAATTGACTATCAGTGGAGAGGACGTTCTTCTCTCCACTCCTGACCACCTGGCCACTATGTCTCTCAGTTGTAGGTAAGTAGAGAGAGGAAATCACAAGCTCTTTGGCCTTCAACAACATTGCAGAACGGTAATATAAAAGATGTTAACACCATTTTTTGAAACAAAGAAATGGACCCACCGGTTTTAGAGTTGTGTTATGTAATAAAGCTTTCTGCTGCGCTGACATAAGAAATATTCTGCTTATTCACCACTGAGATATGTGGGTGAACGTACTATTGAGATACATGAGCACCTCAATTTTTTTTTCTATAAGGTTAACAATGCTAAATAACCATCTTTACTTCTGATTGATGCATACCAATATGGTATACCTAGAGTGGTTTGTGCCTTTGCAGCCAAAGTAATTTTGCTTTGAATATCTTTTCTAAATGGGAAACTGTGGGGATAGAAATGTGGGATGTGCCACTACTCACTTGTTTTTAATGATGCAGATTTCTGATTATGGCTTCCTGATTCCTTCCTGTACATAGCTTCACTAGCTAGTGATTCAATGACCTGGACCAAGCATACAGAATTTCAGGCTTTTCCTATTCTAGTGAGGACATTCATGGAATCTACAAGTTTAAATAGAACTAAGCAATGGCAACTACCATAGCTTTTCTCACAGATTCACTTTAAATGCTACAAGTACGTCGGTATAGTAAACGTGTTATATCTTTTTTATACTTAGACAATTATTTTATAACAAATAATTGATCACCAAATGGGAGTTAATGTGATTGCCAGCTAATCACATCAAAGAGATCTGTGTAAGAATGGTGAGATACTACAGATACTGCAGTATTAAACCCAAAACCAAAAATGTAATATATTGCAGTTTAACAATCATTAGATGTTGTGGCTGCATTTATTTTCTTTTTTAGGTTTTTTTCTCTCTGTTTTCACCTGATGATCTGGACAGTAACATACCTCCTTTATTGGAGTGCACCCACTCTGGATGAAAAAGAAACAGAGACACTTTTTAACAGCAGCATTGTTACTCTGGGGGAGGGAAGTGTTAGATATACTAGCAGATTTAGATACGCTAACAAATTGAAGCCAGACTCCAGCTCACACTGCAGTTGCACAAGCAATTACAGTTTTTATTTCCTTTTGGGGAAAAGGTTTTAGGCTGTATACACACTTGGCGAAATTGAACCACAGGCAGAATCGCCACACTTCTGCTCACTATTCAAAATTGCACAATTGTTGTAAAAAGCACCACGCTTGTTTGGGTGCTGTTCATTTTTAATGACACCTCAAACACTATGTGATTGTATTCATGATTGTCGCACAATCACTCAGCAATCATGGCAAAATGCATTGCACAAAGCTTGTTGCCTAAAAAGAAGCAGGATCTTCTTTTGGGTGACAGCCTTGGTTGATGCATTTTGCCACTATTGCAATTCTGTTGCTCAATAATCATGACAAAATCATATCGCGTTTAGGGTGCCATTGAGAATGAATTGAACCCAAGCATGTGCAGTGTTTTTTGCCACAAATGTAGCACGATTTGTAATCATGGGCAAAATAACGGCATTTCTGCCTGCAATTCAAAATCAGATCACCAGGTAAGAATAAAAGAAAGAAAGAGCTTAAAAAAGAAAATGAATGCAGCCACCACATCTAAGAATTGGTAAACTGCAATATAATATATATTTGCTTTTGGGTTGAATACTGCTTTAAATTAATATTGGTCTGTATGAAAAGAGTAAACATGGAAATATCATTGCTGTGCATTGTAACCTAGGTAACAAAATGAAGTAATTCTTCTTATCAGTTGCTACAGGCATTAGGAAACTTTACTTTTAGCAGCAAAAATGGTCAGGAGCAGATGTGCTGCTTCCTGTTAATCTAGATATTATGGTGCTTTAAAGAATACCTCACCAAAGGGAAAATCTACTGCAAGTAGACTTTAAAAGGTTAAAGCCCATCCCCTGATAAAGTGTACACTCCAGTGACAAATATTCTTAAACTTGTATTTTATAGCAATTAGCTTTGGCTCATCTGTGTTCTCCATTTGCTCAATAAGATCTCTAAATGCTTTTTCACAGGTACATTAACTTTATACATATAAAACCTACATGTTTAATAAATAAAATCTTATACTCTAGTGTTTTATTGGAAAGTTAATCAGGGTTGTAATAGCATGTTGTCTAAGATGCTATAAGTTAGAGGATAATTAATTTTCCCAAAGACCATTATTCTTTTTTATCTTAATTTGAGATAAATCTGCATTTGGAAAGCAGTCTTACCATTCTCTTCATCTGATTTATTTTCATTGTCAGAGTCAGTCAATGTCAGCGCTGAGTTTTCACGACTTGACAGTCCAGAGCTTCTGCGGGATTTAATACTTCTTCCCCACAATCGTATTGCATGATCAGGAGACATTGCCACATCTGTATCAGAGTCAATATCAGAGCCTGCACTTAGCGCATATCCTGGGTGAAGAATTCCAATGTCTGAGCAGAATCCACCTTGATGTGGGGGTGGCTCACATATCCCTAGTTCTGCCAGAGTGAAGTTAGCTCCTGGAACAGAAGAAAGGACAATCAGCTTTACTATGGATCGATCTAAAGGACATACTGTCAGGAGAGAATTATGGAAGCTGCTACTGATTACTTGTTTTCTTAGGTTCAAGCTCCAGGGCTGTCATCCTCATCCTTCTTTCACTACTTGCTGAGTCATTGGACCCAGAACTGGTCCAGACACCTGCTGTAAACATGCTTGTTCCAGGTCAATAACTCATCAGGTTAAGCCAGGACCAGGACCACAGACTCAGAACATGCATCTCTCCAAAAAGTCAAGAAAAGCAACTTTTTAATTCTGTTTTGACAGGCAGTTCTTAACAAATGCCACCGCATAAAGAATATCATCTTTATAAGAATTTACTTTATGGTTGATTCATAGCCAGGGCAGAAAAATCATTGGCTTTGTAAAAAGTATTTATTACCAATTTTGCTTGCACAGGATCCTTATTTTTCCACCCTGCTCAGCACATAATTTTAACATTTATTGTAGTGCATGGCACAATAAGTTCAAGTCACCAAGCTACCAATCCAGGATAAAAATCTTCCCTTTAAAAAATAAAAAGTAGCAATTATTTTCAGTTGAGTTCAATGAGATCTGAAAATTAAAGTCACTTGACTGAAATGAAACATTTCTATTCTGAGTTAATGCTTTGTGAATTTAGCCTAATGCAATATTATGTTGTTAATTTATTGTTACAGACTGATCCCCATGGAATTAAATTAACCTTCTAAGTAAGGCATACTGTGTATTAAAAAAAGGGAATACAGAGTAAGACCTTAATGTTTACCTGTCTCACTTTACAGTATAATATAATCAAGCAACAAAAATTAATGATAGCACTTCGACAATGTACCGATGATAGGTTTATTAATCCTTTTAAATACCAATACAATGAATATAGAAAAAAAGAAAAATTAACCGCTTCCCACCAGGCCACTGTACATAAACAGCCAGGTGGAAGCTTTCCCATTCTGAGTGAAAGTTCCTGAACATCCTATCAGAACGTGCACCTTGAGCAACCTCGGGGCCATGCAGTGGCATGATTCTGTGATGACTGTGTCTTTCGGATATGGGTGCTGTGATTGGCCCGCCTGATCATGCGATGGCTGTGTCCAATCACAGCCATCCCTCAGTGTAAACAGAGACACATGTCTCTGTGTCTGAGCTCTCACTGAGCTCCGTGGGAAGGTCTGTGTCGGGGGGGCAATGAGGATGCTGCAGCCTGTGGCAGCTCTCTGCATAGCTGGTGATTTTAGTGTTTAGATATGCAGAGAACACACAGATTGAAGCCATCCCCACACAGTACACCAGGCAAGATCTGTCCCTGTCCAAGTGTCACATGAACATATGTACCAGCATACAAAACACCTGTCACAGTGTACTAGTGTCCAATCAACATCTGTTGCAGTGTACCAGTGCACAAAACATCTGCAATGGTTTTCCTTTACAACATCAACATCTGTCAGTGTCTGCCAGTGGGCTATCAACATCTGTCACAGTGTACAAGTGCACAAAAACATCTGTCAGTATACCAATGTCCCACCAATAAATAAATAACAAAATATAAAGTGCCTTCATCTCCCGTGCTCGTATGCAAAGGTGAACACACAAGTTGGCCCCGTATGCATACATAAATGGCGACTGCACCACACATGTGAGGCACAGCATTGAATGTCAGAGTGAAAGCAATGTTTCTAACACCAGACCTCCTTTGTAACTCTAAACTTGTAAGCTTATAAAGCATCGCCTATGGAGATTTTTTAAATACTGAGGTTTGGCATCATTTCCCAAGCGTGCAAAATTTGACATGTTTGGTATCTATTTACTCGGCCCAACACCATATTTTATATTTTACAAACAAATTGGTACTATATTGTGTTTGCATGCATTAAAATATCTTAAAATGTATTTTTGTGTTAGTGTGCAAAATTTCATTTGAAAAACCGCTGCACAAATACCATGTGACATAAAAATTAGCAAAACCCATCATTTTATTTTATCTTTTCTCTCTCTCTCTCTCTCTCTATATATATATATATATATATATAATGTTTTGGGGTGTTAAGTTCTAGCAAAATACAGATCTTTACTGATTTACAAAACGTGTCAGAAGGTGGCCTGGTCTTAAAGTGGATAACGCCTGAAGGTTCTCCTTGGATATTGGGCCTCTCTTTGTGGCTAAACTGTGAAAAAGTCTCACACATATGGCAGCATAACGTGTTTTGGGGTGTAGTTGCAAGTATGTTTATGCCATGTGTGAGAAATAATTTTAATATTTTAATTTCTTTATTTTCCAAAGAATTGTGGGGAAAAAAATTACACCTTCAAAAAACTTACCATGCCTCTTACTAAATAACTCAGACTGTCTACTTTCAAAAAGGGGTCATTTAGCAGGTATTTGGCTTGTTAGTGTCTCAAGAAATGAGTGAGTACATCAGTTGGGATCAGATGTGATCAATTTCCAATGATTGGTACCATAACTTGTAGGCTCACACAGGCCAAATAATATACACTAATTTTAATAAGAAATGTAGCAGTATACGTTTTGAATAAAATTGATGAAGAAAATGTAATTATTTGCAAAATTTTATAACAGAAACTAAGAAAAACATGCTTTTAAAAAAAAAAGTGGCGTCATTTTTCATTTATAGTGCAAAAAAAAAAAAAAAAAAACCATTAAAAGAAAGCTCTATTTGTCTAAAAAAAATTATAATTTCATATGGGTACAGTGTTGCATGATTGAGTAATTTTCAAAGTGCAACAGCACTGAAAGCTGAAAATTGGCTTTGGCAGGAAGGGAGTCAAAGTGCCTGATATTGAGGTGGTTAAAAACGGCAATATTGTCAAAAATGATTGCAGAAATCTACCCTTTGTCTTTGCTTAGCTACCAAGATTCCCCAAGCCACAAGTATACTCAGCTAATGTCTATTGAATCCATATTAAGTTATATGCATAACCTTTAACCACTTGGTAACTGAGTTATAGGCGAATGATGGCTATATCATGGTTATCCAGTTCTGGGAGGGCGTCATATGACCTCCTCCCAGAACGCACCCTCCCGCGTGCCCCCAGCGGCACGCACCCAGCGATCTCCATGGTCACTGTGTCCTACGGACACAGCTAATTATGTGATGAGGTAAAAGGCCAATCACAGTGGCCTTTTACCACGTGATCAGCTGTGTCCAATGACACAGCAGATCACGGAGTAAATACAGTTGCCGATTATCGCCAGCAATTTCCTCACACTGCCACAGTGTAAGGAAAGTATTGTCGATTACTGGCAGCTGTCACAGAGCAGATCGACACTGATCATCAGGACACTGTGCCGGCCAGCAGTGCCTCCCACTAGTGCCTAGCAGTGCCACCCATCAGTGCTCCCCAGCAGTGCTGCCCAGCAGCTGCACCCATCAGTTCCACCCCTCAGTGGCCAGCAGTGCCACCAGTCAGTGCCCATTAGTCAGTGCTGTCAGTCAGTGACACCCTTCAATGTCATTCATCAGTGCCACCTATCAGTGACCACCATTGCTGCACAACAGTGCAGCATCATCAGTGCTTCCTCATCAATGCCCACCAGTGCTGCCTCATCAGTGCAGCCTATCAGTGCCCATCAGTGCTGTCTATCCATGCCATCTCACAAGTGCACATCAGTGCTGCCTATCAGTGCAGCCTCATCAATGCACATCAGTGAAGGAGAAAAATTACCTGTTTGCAAAATTGTATAATAGAAACAAAGAAAAACTTTTTTTTCAAATGTTTTGCTCTTTTTTTGTTTATATTGAAAGAAAGAAAAAAACTCAGTGGCGATTAAATACCATCAAAATAAAGCTCTTTGTGTGTGAAAACAATTATTAAAATTTCATAAGGGTACAATGCTGCATGTCCATGCAATTGTCATTCAAAGTGCAACAGCGCTAAAAGCTGAAAAGTGGCCTGGGCACGATGGGGGTATAAATGCCCACTAGGCAAGTGGTTAAAGTGACACTAAACTATGGTTTAAAAAAAATCTATTCAAGTATGTATTTTTAACTCGAAAATATGTCTTATATTTCTTCTTCCAAACCTCTAGTTTGCTTTGTTTTGCCAATGTGATCTGACTTCCTGTTAGAGAGTAGCTATATTCCTTCTCCATAGCCACCCTCTCTTGCAGCCATATGCAGCTACTACAGCCATCAACTTGTGCTTGGCTTGTTCAGCCGACTCCTGGCTTCAACGGGAAAGTGATGTGGTCCTTACCTTTCATACCTGGATCTAGGGACCTCAACTTCCAGCTTCAAGATGGAGAGTGGTGTGAGAGCAAGACATATCCATTCCTCAATCTCACCTGTAAACAACCAGCAGCAGTGATTTCATCACTGTTGGTTTCATATCCACATATTTTCCAGGGGACACATCAAACTAAGCCAATTGATGCTTGGCTGGATGCTGGTCTTTTAGACCCCTAATTTCTGCATAAAGAGTACATGTCACCTGCCCAATGCTATCACATGGGGGTTTATTAACTCTTTGTGATAGCAATGAAGTAAAAAACAACAAAAGAAAAAAGTTTTTCTTTAAATAAAATTATAATAAAATACATTTTAAAAAATTGTCCTAACCCCTTTGCCCCACATATGCCAAAGTGCAAATGCACGCTCTGGGTGCACATGTGTATGTAAACCACAGTTGCACCACACGTGTGATATATTGCTGCAAAGTCAGAGCTATAACAATAATTCTAGCACAAGAACTCCTGGTTAACTCTAAACTGATAAGCCGTAAAACGTTTTAAAGAATCACCTATGGAGATTTTTGCGTTATCATGGATGCATGCAATTTTAAGACTTGGCATATTTGGTATCTGTTTACTTACCTTTTATATTTTACCAAAACATTTGGTGTTATATTGTGTGTGTTTGCACTAAAATTCATTTTTATATATTTTTCCAGAAATTTTGTGTTTAGTAAACAGTTGTACAGTTTTAATGAGAGATAGATAGAAATTTGAAACTGTCATCTTTTTATTTTACAGGGAAGGACCTCTGCTTTTTGAAAATATATAATTTTATAGGGCTTTTAGTAATTTTATTGCCAAAAATAAAGATGTAAATTTGCTCCAGAGCTGAACTGGTTAAAACAACAATGTGCATTGTAATCAATGTAAAAAACATTGCTATCCAACACTGAGTGGTAAGAAAATATCAAGAACTTAGCTGGAGAATTTATAATCAGAATGTTTTGCAATTTTGATAAGGTTAACATAAATGATCTTATACCAACAAAAACACAATAATTTTGAAGGTACTTAATCCTACCACCCTGATATTTGATGCAATACCAAAAATCCATAAAAATTGTTTGATCCACCAGGTAGGCCTATAATATCTAGCAGCGGTTCCTTCACTGAAAAAAAATCAGTACCTACATTGACAAGATTCTACAGGCCTAAAGGATAACAGTACCTAGGGAAACTCTGCTATTTGGTTTGGACATTGAAGTCCTCTACTATTAAATACCACATGAAAAGGGTCTAATGATTGTCAAAAAGTTTTGAACCAGACAGGACTTGATCAGTTATAAGATAGTAAATTTGTTTTGAAACTATTGAGGGTCCTTAAAACACCCTTTACCCCTTTTTTATATATGTGATCATATACCCTCTGTTCTCAGCTGCATAAAGAGCTCAGAGAGAGCTGGAGTAGGAGAAGCAGAAGTAAACTGATCTTCCCAGTGAATGGTTGTGCAGAGGGTCAGGGGAAGGGGAAAGGGTTATAGAACATATGCCTGATCATTGGGGGACAGCAGGCTAAGTTCTCAGCACAGCTAAAGAACTGACCACGCTGTACTCTCCTACTTGGATAGTCAGTTTTTAATAGGAAATCAGGGGGACTGGCAAGAGCACCAGGAATTTTACACAAAGGAAGCAATACAGAGAGAGAGAACAGGATACTTTTCCATATAAGTACATGGTACAACAGGCACATATCAAGAATATGAAATGTTGAGTTTAAATATTCTTTAAACTGATGCTGCTTCACACCCATTAGGGTAAGTTTACTGAAGTCCTGAGGTGAAAGATGTCAGAGATTGTGGCATACTTGTCAGTGTGATCAAGTTATATAATAAAATAATATAACTTGTTGATAACCAGGCTGGGCTGCAGAGTGAGACCAGAAAATGTCATTCGGTGAGAGCAGTCATCTGGATCACAAATGCCAAATGGGTTGGTGTGTCAATTTTTTTTTCTGCTGGTCAGCAGGCATCATAAATTGTTGATGACAAAGATCTGAATCGTTGGACAACATGATCAATGATGGATTTGCATTGTAGGCCTTTTTTTTTTTAATAAAGGATTTCTCAAAGTGTGTGTGGTGCCTTTATTTGCTGTTTACTTTTTTGTGAATGACAGTTTTATATCCACCAGGCCAGGGATGAAGGAAAAAGGCTCTTGTCCTCATCAACATGATTTTTTATTAGGGACTTTCTACCTTGCAAGGTACCCTCTCCATGTTGAGGACATGTGACTCGGTATGGGAGGGAGGGGGGGGATCACACAATTATTCCCCCTCTTTCTTGACCACACAGGCTGAAAGCATTTTGTGAGCTTTATTTGTATTTTTATTTTAACCACTTCAAAACCAGGCACTTTTACCCCCTTCCTGCCCGGGAAAATTTTCAGGTTTCAGTGCTGTCACACTTTGAACGACCACTGCGCAGTCATGCAACACTGTACCCAAACTAAATTTTAATCATTTTGTTCACACAACTATAGATTTCTTTTGGTGGTATTTAATCATCACTTGGGTTTTTATTTTTTGCTAAATTAACAAAAAAGCCTGAAAATTTAAAGAAACCCCACATTTATGCGTTGTTTCTGTTATAAAAGTTTGCAAATAAATAATTGTTCTTCATAAATTTAGGCCAAGATGTATTCGCTACATTTCTTTGGTGCAAATAACCCAAATCACTATTTATTATTTAGTCTGTAGAAAGGTTATAGAGTTTACAAACTATGTGATATATCTGAAAATTGATCAATCCTGAAGTATTGACAGCCAATCTAATTTCTTGAGGCCCAAAAATGTCATAACAGTGCAGATATCCCCCAAATTACCCCTTTTTGCAAAATAGACAGTCCAACGTATTTCATAAGAGGCATGGCAGTTTTTTGAAGTTGTAATTTTTTGGAATATTAAGAAACGTAAAAAATTATTTTCACAACTTTTTTTTACATACTGTCACCAGTGCAGTAGAGCGTCATCATATAACGGGTGTGGTGGTGATCAGGGACACTGACTGGCGACAGTATGAAAAAAAAAAAGATAATTGTTTTCAATATTTTTTCCAATTTTTTTATTATTTAATTTTTTCATTGTAAACTATGACTAAAGTAGCATAATGTTACTATAGTAACATTGTACTACTTTGGTGAAGTGATCAGTATTTTATTTTTTTTTTTTACACAATTTGATTGCTTATAGCAAAGAAGTTATTTGCTATAAGCAAGCATTTAACTGAATTAAATTGATTCATTCAGATTTTTTGGTTGTGATTAGCTGTGATTGGCCATGGCTAATCACATGACACAGATGGGCTGTGATTGGCTCAGCCTGTGCATGTGATCACTGTGACCATTCACAGCTAGACACACTTGTATACAATGGATGGCATGAAAGGAAGCCATCCATTGTTTACAACTGTCATGTGCCCTGCTGTGATTGGTCACAGCAGGTCACATGGTACTGGCAACGGCCATGTCCGAGATACACAGGCAGTGACAGATCTCGCCACAGCGTGGCCCTGTGGGCACGCGCAAGGCGCGATCCGGGAGGGATGTCATATGACACCCTCTTGGATCGACAAGAGTACCGCCCGGCCGTCATTTTACTATAGGCCAGGCAAGAAGTGGTTTTAAAGGATGTCCTACAGCAAAAGTGACATTTGCAAAGAAAATAGTCCTAATGCTAGCATTTGCTAGTAAATGCCATTTCTCTACCAGCTTCCTTTTTTTTTGGGAAAAAAACGGCTTCGGGATCCCTCAAAATATGTTGTACATACTGGACCCCTCCCCATACTGTTTTTATCCAAAAAAATAAACTGTCATAAAAATGTAATTTACCTGAATTTTGTAAGCATTCTTTTTTTTAGAATTAGCATCAGGATAAATTACAATACAATATAATTATGTTGAACAAAAAAAAAAAATCACATATACACTCAGTTGGTAGGTTAGAAAATATACAATAACTGCATCTCTTGTGTTCCTGTCATTAAGAAACATTTATCAACAACTCTTTATGGAAGAGAATCATTTAAGATGTTGTGAATAACCTATTGGACAATATCAATCACTTAGACTCAGGTGAGGTGGTTCACACTCATACCTGATATTAAACTTTTATATAAAAAATTGGCACCAGGAGGGACAGGGGACAACTCCCCATCTAGGGACATTAGAGAAGGATTATGGAAAGAATGCAGGGAAATATGGGAGGTGATGAAGACTAGGGGCTAGAATAAGGGGTCTGAGGACAGGAAAGGCCAGATGGGTGTCACGTAAGTTACTACTGTGTTAAGGGGAGAGGCATGAGCATATAGAGGGCAGTAGAAGACAGATATTGGGATATGTTTAGGTTGTGCAACCAGTAGGGAATGGGTTGGGGATGAAAAATGCCATTGTACTGTATATGTACCAGGGAATGAAGTACTAGGTGGTGTACTACAATGTAGGCCTTAAAAATGGATTTACAGATAGACAAGAAGTAGAGGATTGATTGGAACTGGATAGGAGATGTTTATATTCTTCTGTACAGGTACTGTATCCAATATAACAAGGTCTAGCAGAATTTGGAATTTGTGCCCATGATGGAGCTTGTCAAATCTTTCATAGGTTTCATGGCCTCAATATACCATAACCATTGCTGGATAAATTGAGGGGATGAAGGAATATTTCCACAGTGCTGGAATGCAAGAGCAAATCACATTGATCAAGGGTCTAATTACTGAATTTTTCTATGTTAAGGACTATCAAAAGCCTTTTTGGTGTTAGTAGAAAGAATAAGGCCTCATGCATGTTTTCTTAAACTCTCCTAGACATCTTTCTTCCTGGCAGTGTTTCAGCAAAAAAATTACCTGTCACTTTTATGTTCAAATAATTTTTATTAAACATTTTGCGGTTTTACATAGCATAGATTTGCGGTTCAATCAACATGACAAGTTAACAATCAAGATAAATACCCCACCATCAGGCCGGGGTATGGTTTCCAATATTGCATTCAAAGCAAACATAATAACACTTTAAGAGCCGCAAACATAAGTGTGTTAGGTTATAAGAGGAAATAGGAAAAACAGCGAACTAGAACATATAGTAGGGTATATAGTAGGGAAGGGAGGGATATGGGGAAGGGGGGGCGGGGGGGGAGAGGGGGGGAATTGGAACCAACCTATCGCTTGGGTGTTACAGGATACAGTTACAGTAGTGTAAGTAATCAGCATATTATAGAACATTTCGGGTTTCGTAGCCATCTATCCCATTGAAAAAGAAACTTATGGTAGGTGGAGGTATTTAGAGATGATCTCCTCTCCATGTCACATTGGAAGTTTAGGTCTGATATGAGTGAGGTGAGAGAAGGGGGATTAGTGGAGTTCCACAGTCTAGTGATATTAGTTTTTGCCGCAGCTAGTATGTGAACAATGATCGTGCGGGTCTCTTTAGGGAACTGGTCAATGTCAATATGTAGAATAGCGAGGGCGTGATTAGGAATGATTGGAGCATCATTTAATGTTGAAATGAAATGAAAAACATTGTTCCAATATGATCTAATGGATTTGCATGACCACAGTATATGGAGAGTTGATCCTATGTCTCCGCATTGTCTCCAACAAAGAGGGGAATGTAGAGGGTAGTACATGGAGAGTTTAACTGGAGTCAGGTACCATTGGTGTAGTATTTTTAAAAAAGATTCCCAGTGGGAGTTACATCGAGAGGCTTTATAGGTAATATTAAAGGTTTTCTCCCATGAATGGAGTGGGATTCGTTGAGCTAAGAGTTTCTCCCAATTGCTAAGGGAAGTCGTTTGTGGAGAGAATTGCAAGTTGATACTGAGTGTGTAAAAAGTAGAGATCCCTTTTCGCGGATATTTTGGTTTGTTTAGTAAATTATATGCTATAGTAGGGATGTTAATCAGAGTTTGAGTCGATGTGTTGTGCAAAGCATGTGCAATTCTTAAATACGTAAAATGTTCTGAGTCAGGGAGATGAAAATTACTTTGCAAAGTGGAGAAGGAATCAATGGTATTTCTTGTATACAGCTGTTGTAAGTGTGTAATGCCATGTCGGTGCCATTGTGTTAGAGTCAAGAAAGGTATTATAAGGTGTAGGGTGGTAAGTGGGGTGGGTAGCGATATCTTGTCTATCGAGGGGTAATTAATGAGATCATACCACGCCTGTATAGTAGCTTGAATGCAGGGGTGACGAAATATATTATTGGTTAGCTGCGTACGTGGAGTAAATAGGATATCTCTAGGTGAGTTCAAATGCAGTGGAATCGTTTCCATAGTAGACCAAATCTTTTCTTGGGTTGGGTGCCACCAGAAATAAACCTGGTCTAGGAGGGTTGCAATGTAATACGATTTGAGGTGTGGAAGACCTGCACCACCTCCGGATACTGGGCGTATTAGGAGATTGGTTGTATATCTCGGTCGTTTTGAGTTCCACATGAATTTGGCGAAAATTGTTTGTAACTTAATAAAGAAGTTGTTTGGGATTGGAACAGGAAGTGTGCGGAATATATATAAAATTTTGGGAAGTATACACATTTTCAGGGTCGCTATTCTCCCGAGTTTGGATAGTGTAGACATGCGTAAATTGTTAAGTTCCAGCGGGATAGAATCTAGGAGAAGTTTATGATTAGCCCCATAGAGTTTCTCTAACGAGGAGGTGAGGTTAATTCCTAGGTAGGGTATGCTGTGTTGTTCCCATATAAAGGGAAATTGTTTACTTAATGATTGCTGGATTTTAGTAGGTACATGGAGATTTAAAATCAAGGATTTGGTTTCATTAAGTTTATAGTATGAGACTTGCGAGTATGACTGAAGATGGGTTCGTATTGCGTGAAGAGATTTTTGTGGGTTTGTGATCATTAATATGATATCGTCTGAAAAAAGGCTGATTTTATGTTCTCTGTCTAGATGGGTGATCCCTGTGAAGAAAGGGTCAGCTCTGAGACGCGCCGCTAAAGGTTCAATGAGTAATGTAAATATTATGGGGGACAAGGGGCATCCTTGTCTCGTACCATTAGATATGTTAAAGGGTGTGGACAGTGTGCCGTCGGTCAATACTCTGGCCGATGGGTGGGAATAGAGCGAGAGGATTGCGGAGAGCATCCAACCGTCAATTCCAAATTTTTGTAGTGTTGACTTCATAAATTGCCAGTGTATACGATCGAATGCTTTTTCTGCATCCAGGGAAAGGAATATAGAGGGTTGTTTGGTGGAGTCAAGTTTGTGGAGGAGAGATAATAGTCTTCTGGTGGCATCGGGTGCCTGGCGGCCGGGGGTGAATCCTACTTGGTCCGGGTGGATTAGTAGGGGGAGAAAAGGTAATAGTCTTTGAGCTATTATTTTGGCGTACAATTTGATGTCTGTGTTTAGCAATGAAATCGGTCTATAGTTATGGGTCAATTGGGGGTCTTTGCCTGGCTTTGGGATTGTAGTTATTATGGACATTAGCATTTCTTTCGGAAAGGTGCCCGCTTCAGCTACATGGTTATAGAGTGTGGAGAGATAGGGAGTTAAATGCGGGGCGAATGTTTTATAAAATTCATTAGTGAAGCCATCCATACCTGGGGATTTGTTGAGAGGCAACGAACGAATGGTTTTTTCTATTTCCATTGGGATTATAGGGGAAGATACGGATTCAAGTTGTGAGGATGTAAGGTGAGGAAGATGTATATTGTTTAGGAATTTTTGTATTAGTGTGGGTGTTGGTTGAGATGTATTTAGGTCATCTACAAGATTGTATAGTGTCTTGTAGTAATCAGCAAAGGCCTCCGCTATATTTTGTGGGTTCGTAAAACACTCATGTGTTGTAGGGTGTCGGATAGAGGTAATTTTAGCTTTAAGGCGTTTTTCTGTTTAATCGTTTTAATTAGGAGTGAGTTTGCCTTATTAGCCAGGGAATAAAATCGTGTTTTTGTTTTCTGTAAGTTTATGTCATATTTGTGTAGTAGGAGTATACGGAGTTTGTTTCTATCAGCGGAGAGAGATGTAGATATGGAGGGGGTAGGGTTTTTCTTATTTGTGTCTTCCTTAAGTTTTATGGATGTTAGTAATTGGTCAATTTGTTTAGCTCGGGTCTTATTTATGCGTGAGTTAAGTTGAATGAGTATACCTCTCATATATGCTTTGTAAGTAAGCCATAGTGTGGAAATGGATATATCAGGAGTATCATTACATTCAAAAAATACCTTATGTGCATCTAGTAAGTATTTCTGGTTTTCAGGCTGTTTCAAGATCATAGAGTTCAGTCTCCATATTCGGGGGATTGAAGAATGGTGAGTGTCGTCTAGAGTTATGGTGACTGGAGCATGGTCCAACCAGGTTATATTACCGATATTGGATGACGTTACATGTTGAAGAGTCCGTTTGTCCGTAATGAGAAAGTCTATTCTGGAGTATGATAGGTGAGCTGGGGAAAAATATGTGTAGTCTCTTTCCGATCCGTGTTGGCAACGCCAGATATCATATAGGTCATGAGTGTGTAGAAAGTTGTTGAAACTCAAATTGGGGGTTCGTTTAGTAGAAGATGAGTCCAAAAGTGTATCTCCAATGATATTGAAGTCCCCTCCAATAATAAGCCTACCCTCTGATATAGGAGAGACTGTAGAGTAGAGTTTTTTGTAGAATTTCATCTGTTGGTGGTTAGGGCCGTATACATTGACCAGAGTGTATGGGATATTGTTGATTTTGCCGATTAGAATATGAAAGCGACCTTGGGGGTCCGCCAACTCAGAAATAAACTGAAATCGTATAGAATCCTTAATGGCTGTGATGACACCATTTTTTTTCTTTTGGTTATTAGCCATGTAGATGTGGGAGAAGCCGTGCATATTTAGCTTTGGGAGTTTAGAAGACACTAAGTGTGTTTCCTGTAGGAACAAGACATCAGCATGGAGTTTGCGGGTTTCTTTGTACAGCATAGATCTTTTAAAGGGAGAGTTCAAGCCTCGTACATTCAGAGATGTGATGTTAATCATTTGTAGTGTTGGTGGACTGTTTGGTAAAGTATGTTAGTTGTTTTTAAAATATTGATATAGTGACTACTGAAAAAAGGTTGCAGAGGATATGTTCCATCATGTGTTTGGTTATGAGGAGGAACAGACGAGCTGGTGGTTCCGGGGATTGGATAGGTAGGAAGGGGTAAAAAAATCTTGCAAATAACGCAAGGAACATGAGTAGCAATAATCGCTACTGTCAAACAAGGGGGTGCAGGTTGGCGTTGACCATAGCAGAGGTCATGCCAGACTTTCAAACGAGACATTAGTGAACTTATTAAGGCCGTAAGTCAGTGTTTCAGATAATAGTGTTCATTCGGCTGAGGGGTCACAATAGGACCTGATAAGGGTACCCAGAGATTTGGTTATTCTGCTTCCATTTGTTGGTGGTTGTAGTGGGCAGAGCGTGGCAGATCCACTGGTATTATTTTCCAAGATTGCAGTAAGTCAATGCCGGATTCCAGTGATTTAATGGTGAAAATTCTACCGTGGTGTTTAACCACTAGTTTAGTAGGGAATCCCCACTGATAGCTGATGCCGTGCTTACGGAGCGCCTTGGTAACAGACACTCATTTTTTTTACGGTTGAGTAGTGTATCCTTTGACAGATCAGCATACAATTTGATGTTCGTGTGGGATGGCGGGAGAGGTGGCGGGTTTCTGGCAGCGGCCATCATACGTTCTTTCACATGATAGAAATGAATGCGGGCTAGAACATCTCACGGAATAGAAGCTGAGAGGAAAGATGGTTTGGGTATCCGGTGTGCCCGATCTATGGCCATCTCTTGCTCCGAGATGGATGGGAGCAGGTGCTTCATAAATTGTTGAATGTACGGGAGCAGAGCATCACTGGTAATGGTTTCTGGTATGCCTCTGAATTTGACATTATTCCGTCTCGAGCGATCTTCAAGATCTGCTATTTTTAACTTAATTTGCTCAAGATCTTTCGAGTGATCTGTGTGTGCGTCAATCATATCATTATGAGCTGATATCATATCTTCCATTCTTGTTTCAATATGGCGTATTCTCGAGTCTTGTCGTTGCATTGTATGTGAAATTTGGGTTAAGGAAGCCGTGATATCATTATGTAGTGTCTGACGCAGGGAAAGTAGCATATTTTTCATACTAATCTCCGTGATCGGTTGATCAGATACAGGGAATGATTCTATCAGTGAGGGTGTAATATTTTCCTGTAATGTAGGTAATACATTTGGTAGAATTTCAATGGTAGGATCCATATCCAGCCTTGGCTTTGATTTCACAGGGCTGCAGGCAGTAGGGGATAGTGGAGGTGATAGAGGTGGAGATGACTCACCCGGGTCCCCGGGGTATAGAGGAGCTCTCAGGCGTGGATCTGTGTGCAGGGCTGCATTATCTCCCCTCGTGCTGCTGCGCCTGTCTGACGAGCCGGCACCATCTTGGATTTCAGAGGAGACGGCCGGGAAGAAACTCGTCAGTTTCCCTGGTGATCCAGGGGTTCTGCGGCGGCGAGGCATGGCTGTGAAGGGTTGCACACCCTTCATGAGTGATCCGGTGATGCTCGGGATCCCCAGATTTGGTGAGTGCCGCTATTTCACTGACGGCGGGACGGAGCGGGTCTCAGACCGTGACCATCCGCTTTGCCGGCCGCGCATGCGCCCTCTACCTGTCACTTTTAAAAGAGTGTAATGCATTTGGGCAAGTTGAGGCACATTTAGCTGCATCAAGAGTTTGGGCGTTAACTCACTTCATTGGCCAGAATAAATAATGTTCTCTGGCCACACTAAACAAGCTTCATTGGCCAGAATAAATAATGTTCTCTGGCCACACTAAACAAGCTAAGTGTTAACGTGCATTTAAACATGTTTACATGCTTTTAGAAGCATGAAGCATTTTTTCTACCCAAACTCTGCTGCTCTGGGATGCACTAGCAATATTTTTTATTTCCTGCCTCTCTTGCCACTAAATGTCTGTAAAAATGTATGAATGAGCACATAGGCTAACATGCAGGGGAGTTTAGAGGTAGGGGAAAAAGCCAGATGCCCCTAGAAGCAGCAGTAAAAATGTCCACTGTGCATGAGCCCTAAAGGCTTCATCTGGGTTTGACAGGATCAGACGAGAGCAGGATATATTCAATTTTTCTCTTGAGTGATCCCATTTTGTTCCACAAAGTTTATTGAGAAAAAGTCAGAACATACAAATGGTATAAATTGTACAACGTAATACAATGTGCCAAAGAAAAACGCGGTAAAACACAAATCGCACATGCCAGACAAAAAGAAATATGCAGGCGAACAAAATAATAAAGCCCTCTTGTGTCACCTGTAACAATAATGAAGTTGAACTTGGAAAAAAAAAAAAAAAACACGAGAATACAGCCAAAAACAAAGAAGGCAAACACCAATCAAAATCACCACATAGCATACAAAATATCACCAAACGAGCAGGATCATTTATGTGCACCCCCAGATATCTTTTATCATCGAGGAGCAGAGTAGGGGGGAAGGGGATAAAGCTAAAGGTGCTGGGCTTCTGGTGCAAGGAAAAAGTTGCGAAAATATAGAAAGCTCGGTGTTATCCAGGAGGAGCAGCAAAGGTACCACTCAAAGGTAACCAACGCATATGAAAAAAAAACTCCGTGGAATGGGAGAGGCACATGTGCAAGTGTAATCCGGGTGTGAGATTAGGTTGCCTATGGACAGCGGAATAAACATATGTGTAGAGGAAAAAGAAAAAGGGAAAAAATGAAGTGGAGAAGATGTGAATAACAACAAAAACAGTAATGGCAGGTACAGGGCACAATGAGGAAGGAGTCGGAAGGAAAGAAAAAATAAAAAATGGTGAGAAGCTGGAAAGCCAAAGAAGAGAAAAAAAAAAAAAAAAAAAAAAAAAAGAGGGGAAGGGGGGTAAGGGTCAAAGGGGAGGGAGACTAAGGGGGGGGGGGGGGGGCGGTATGGATAGACATGTCATAGAGGTGGAAGCTCCAAGGACAGAGCTGGTGTGCTCATCCCCTAGGGGATAGAGACATAAAGCAGACAATCGAGCACCAGGGAAAAGGAGTGTCTCACTACCTGATCAGTGAAAGGGATATAATAGAAAAGTATTATCGACAGCCTAGCAAGGGTCGAGGAGTCAGTACAATACAGAGTGCAATATAAAGCCACAGGTCTGGCTCAGAGTCAGGTAGAAAGACCCATGAGGGATTGGTATTCGGGGGTCGTTTGGAAGTGAATCCAACACGACCAAGTATGGGAGAATTTAGTCGGGTTATCTTGGGAGGAAGCAATCAACTCCTCCATCTCTGCAACTCTTCCCAGACGAGTGAACCAAGCTTTTATTGAGGGGGGTTGAGTAGATCTCCAAAACACAGGAAGACAGAGTCTAGCAGCATTAATCATATGCATAGCTAACGATCGGAAGTATAGACGTTTGGGGAGCGGTGTATGGTGGAGGAGAAATTGGGCCGGGGAGAAATCGAGAGGTAAAGTGGACACTGACGAGGTTATACGGTGGACTTCCTGCCAGAAGGGCAGGACGATAGGACAGGACCACCAAATATGGAGAAGGGACCCATCAGGTGCTCCACATCTCCAACAATTATTGGGTAGAGAAGGGTTAAAACGATGAGTTCTAGAAGGGGTAATGTACCAACGGGAAGCTAGCTTGTATCCGTTTTCTTGGGTCGATACATTCAGCGAACATTTGTGGGAGTATGTAAAAATTTGGTCCCAATCTGAGGAGGAAAAATCTATATCAAGGTCTCTCCTCCAAGCTCGGCAAGCGGGGAGCGAGTTAGGATTCCCATCACCGGTGAGAAGGAGGTACATGGATGAGATTAGATGCCGCTGGGGTTCAGCCTTAGAACAAATTGATTCAAAGGGGGTGAGAGGACGAGTCCATTTGTGGCGGTGAACAGAGGATGTGAGAAAATGCCTGATTTGAAGGTAGGCCCAAAAGGGGAAGGTACGATCTTTCATGGTGCTCGCCAAAGAGGAGTAGGATTTCAATTGGCCGTTATGAAAAAAGTGTTCCGCTTTCACCTGGTCATACGGCCAATGTTCTGACAGGAAGGCCTTGTGCATACCCGGAGGGAAGTCCGGGTTTAAGCAAAGGGAGGTTAAAGGGTTGGGGGCATCTGAGATGGAGGCCGACTTGCACATCGAGCGGAAGATGCTCAAGGTAGGACCAATCAGTGGATGAGTGAGAAGGGCCTGGGGGGTATGTTTCGTCAAGAGCCACGGGATCGAAGCTATAGGAGAAGGAGAGAAGGAGTTTTCGAGATGCACCCAGTCTTTGGTAGTCGAATGAATATTCCAATCTATAATTCTGCAAAGATGGCAGGCCCAATGATATTGCCTGAGGTCTGGGAGCCCAATTCCACCCCTGGATTTGGGGAGAACCAATTGGCAGAAAGATATGCGCGGACGCTTGTGGTTCCAAAGGAAGAAGGAGCACATTCTCCTACATGAAGCGAAAAAGGCGGGTGGCAAGTGGATAGGTAAGGTTTGAAATAAATAGAGGAGGCGGGGGAGAATGTTCATTTTTAATATAGCAGCTTTGCCGAACCAGGAAAAGCATGGTCGATGCCATTTAGTGAGATCTTCCTGAATGGATTTAAGTGCTGGGATAAAGTTTTTTACATAAAGGTCAGAGAGGTCGCACGTAAGCTGAATGCCCAGGTAAGTGAGAGTCTCACTGTCCCATCTAAACGGGAACTGCGATCGGCAAAATGAGACTACATCAGAAGGGAGGGTGACGTTGAGGGCGTATGATTTTGAATGGTTGATTCTAAGGTTCGACATGTATTGAAAAAGTGAGAAATCTTTAAGCAAATTGGGAAAGGTGGTCCGAGGTTCCGTTAGAAACAGTAAAATGTCATCCGCATAGGCGGCGAGTTTATACTCTTGAGCCGGTGCGGAAACGCCCTTAATATCTGGGTTGGAACGGAGTTTACGCAGCAGTGGCTCTAATGATAGCACAAAGAGGAGAGGAGAAAGGGGGCAGCCCTGGCGCGTGCCATTGCCGAGAGAGAAATGGTTCGATAAATGGCCATTCACCCGAACCTGTGCCGTGGGTCCAGAATACAAGGTCATGATGAAATTAAGCATGTGTTCTCTCAAACCAATCGCCTGAAGGGTTGCCCTCAAATAATCCCAGGACACTCTGTCAAAGGCCTTCTCAGCGTCCAAAGAGAGAAGGAACCCAGGATTCTTTGATGTGCGAAGCCAATGGATAAGGTTGAGGGCCTTGATAGTATTGTCTCTCGCTTCCCTGCCAGGAATGAAACCCACTTGATCGAGGTTAATCAAAGAAGGGAGTAAGGGGAGGAGACGGTTGGCCAGAATTTTAGCATAAAGTTTCACGTCTACATTCAGAAGGGAGATGGGCCTATAATTGGAAACCAAAGTTGCATCCTTATCTCCTTTGGGTATGACAATGATGTGCGCTTCCAGAAGGCGATGACACGACACAGGGAGTGAAGAGAAAGTGTTGAAAGCCGAGAGGAAGGGGTTGGACAAGACGGGTAAAAACTCCTTGTAATATACCGCAGACAGGCCATCAGGGCCCGGGCTTTTACCAGACTTCATTTGTTTGACGGCCCGCGACAGTTCCTCTGCCGTGATAGTTTGCTCCAGTTCCAGGGCGGATGTCTCAGAAAGTGCAGAAGGGCTATAAAGATGAAGAAAGTCCGAGATCACCGTGGCTCTGAGTTTGTTGGTTTCAGGTGGGGGACGTTCCGGAGGGAGATTATATAATGCCTTATAATACTGCTCAAAATGAGAAGCAATGTCAGCATTAGTGGTGGCAAAAGAACCGTCTGGACCCCTGATTTTGTGGATTGTTAAGCTCGACTTTTTCGCTTGAAGGGATCTGGCGAGGAATCGCCCGCTTTTGTTCGCAAACTCATAAAATAATTTTTGAGACAAGACATATCTACGTTTAGCCACCTTACCCAGTTCGGTCAAAAGCTGCGTGCGAGTGTTTGTGAGTTCAGTCAAGGTAGAAGCCGCTTGACTGTGTTTGTGAACTCTTTCCAAAAACTGGATGCGCTCCATAAGTCGTCGCAAATGTGCTTGTCTCTCCCTTTTACGCTTCGTAGCCATGGCTATGAGAACCCCGCGAATTACGCATTTATGTGCCTCCCATTGCGTCAAGGAGGAGGTATCTGAAGTCTGGTTGGTCGCGAAGTAGTCTACCAATTGGGAGCGGATCTCGGCTTCGTGAGTTGGGTCGGAAAGAAGAGATGCGTCCAATCTCCAAATCTTAGAGCGGGAGTGTTTTTCAGGAAAACGCAACGTCATGGTTATGGGATGGTGATCCGATAGGACCATTGGTTCAATGGAGGTGTCATGAAGAAATGGCAGATCCACTTGCGAGAGAAAAATGTAGTCAATTCTGGAGTACTTATTGTGTGGAGGAGAAAAGAACGTATAATCTTTAACGTTCGGGTGTAGGATTCGCCAAGAATCGTGAAGTTGTAAATCCTGGAGTTGTGTGCGGATCTGTCTTAGGGATTTGTATGGTAAAAATGAACTGCCCGAGGAGGAATCCAATAAGGGGCATAAAGGGACATTAAGGTCTCCCCCCAAGATCAGTACACCCGACTGAAAAGAAGAAAGAGAGGTGGAGATTGAGCGGAAGAAGGGAACCTGCTTGGTATTGGGCGCATATAAATTTGCCAGTGTAATGGGTCTGTTGGCAAAAGTACCTTTTAGAAATAGGAACCTACCTTCTGAGTCAGGGAGCGACTCCGTTATAGTTAAAGGGAGATGTTTTGCAATCAAGATGGCGACACCTTTTGATTTGGCATGAGGGTTAGGGGCATGAAAGACTGTCGGATAACGTGAGTTAAAGAGCTTGGGAATGACATCCTGTCTAAAATGCGTTTCCTGAAGGAAAACGATATCCGCTCTTTGTTTAGATAAATAGGAGAGCAGAATGGAGCGTTTTTCAGGCGCGTTCAAGCCCTTCACATTAAGAGATAGAACTTTCAGTGACAAGTGTCCGGACAACGATTTGGGAGAAGACATGTCCAAAGAGGTATGTGAAAGCAACCTAAAAAAAAAAAGGGAACACAGGGTACTAAAAGGGTGGGAATAGAATTGGGGGGGGGGGGGGGAGAGAAAAAAAAAAAAAAAAAAAAAAAAGTAAAAGAGATAAATGAAAGAAAAATAAAATAAAATAAAATAAAAGAAAAGAAAAGAGAAATAAGAAAGGGGAAAGGAGAGTAGATACAGGTAAGAGAAAAAAAAAAAAAAAAAAAAAAAAAAAAAGACAGAACTACCAGCGGGAGGAGAAGACCAGCTAATCCGCCTAGATATATAAAAAAAAAGGAGAAGAGAAAGGAAGAGAAGATGGGGGGGGGGGGGTAAAGGGGTAACAGAAAAGAGAAAGGAGGGAGTAAAAACAGCCGGCAAGAGTCAGTAAAAGCTCTCCGAGCTTACTGTGTGGGGAACGCAGTGGGTCGAAATCCAAAATAAAAAAGAGGCCCGCCGTACGGAAGACCTTAAAAAGTGCAGGGAATGGAGAGGTAGGGCGAGGATAGGGCATGCACAGAGAGGGACTACACCCAACCGGCGAGGGAGATGTATCAACCCTCACCTGGTAGGGCGTATGGCTCAGGATTTAGCGAGAAATTGGGGTCAAGAACAAAACGGTAGCCTGCGCTAGGAGGGAAGTGAGGGAAGTGAGACAGGCAACAAGCCATATCAATGTTTGGGAGATACCCATATGAACGGAGCACTACGTAGGAAGTCTAAAGCGGAAATATGGTGTCACGAGTATACCGTGGTGGAACTACTAGGAATGTCGTCCTCAAAGGTATGGCTTCATAGAACGGTCAGACCGCCCTCTCCTCAGGGAGAGAACAGGCAGTGTCTCACAACGCATGAAGTCACAAAATATTGGCAGAGGAACAGTAAGGCATAACATGTGCAGAAAAAAACATACAGCTCAAATATCGCATATCAAAAAAAAACACAATATACTAAATTGAGAACAACTAATATGACAGAACGACCCCCCCCCCGGCCTGGACTCTCAAGGTACTCCTGGACTCGAGCAGCACCTCAGATCAGATAGGAGGAAATGCGTGGGGAGAAAAAAAGAAGGCACAGGCAGAGTACCTACATTGGAGCCTCAGCAGAGGTACTCATTAGTATGCAGAAGGTGAAAAAGGATACAGAGCGGGATGGGAGAGACCGATTTCTGCAAGGAGTCTCCATCCGGAGAGCTCATTGAGGTGATGCTCGTTCACAGGTGCACAGCAACAATGTGAAGGTAAAAAAAAAAAAAAAAAAAAAAAAAAAAAAACAAATAAATAAATTATAAGCAAAGGTTTCCCCCCCCCCCCACCCCTCCCAATCCAAACTCAGCAACCCGCTCATCAGAGTACGTGAAAAAGGATAAATGGTGCTGAGGAACTCTCTTCATCCTCTCCCAACTCAGTCTTCTGGAAACGGTGCAAGGCGAGATGAATACGATGCGTGTGGGGGGACATAAAGTCCTTCATTGGCGAATCCGATATCCTCGAAGGTCCCCAGGAAAGGCTCGGAGTCAGCTGTGCAGGAGATGGAAGAGGATCGGAGCCCTCCGTAGTCCACCCGGGGACTCTAGATGGCAATAGACCTATCAGAGGTGTCATGGAGGAGGTTGGGCACTAAATTGGTTGTAGATCCGATATTCCCGTTGCGAAGCGACAGCGGTGGTGCAGAAAATGGGCGGGTAGAAGGGAGGAACTTATGGGAATATTCTGTGCCAAACAATCATTAAGGGTCAAGAATCGTAGGGATGAGATCTTAGTGGCCCCAGATGCATAGGGCTGCCTGTGTGCAAGAGTACCAATGAGTCCAGTCCAGATCATGTGGAGGGAAGATCCCAGAATGATAGATCAGAAAGCTCCATAGGTAAGGCGAAATGGGACAAGGAATTTGCAGACAAAGTCCGAAGAGTGGCTGAACGGATCGTGAGCAATGAAACCAGCGGTAGCGCACAGTAAATTAAGAAAATCAGGACAGAGTGTAGAGAAGGGTCTCTAAGCTTCATGACGAGGCCTGCGATGAGCAGGAGAGGCCGTCGGGCTGGTTATGCTGGTAGAGCCACCGGCTGGAAGTCTCGGCGGGGTTGCGGGAATCAATCGGCGTCGGCGAGAGCCAGGGCCCTGCCATTCCATCTCACTTGGCGTCGGTCTGGATTCCGGAACACCTGGGAGACGCATATTGCTGTACCAATCGGGGAGGTCGATTAGTGGGATATCTAGGGAAGTGCAGAAATTAGGCAGATCCTCCGGAACTCGCAGGTAGGCTGTGCGCCCCTGCGCCTGTGCGGAAAGACAAAATGGGAAACGCCACCTATATGGTATGTTATGTGAGCGGAGTGTATCCAATAGGGGGCGAAGTTCCCGTCTTTGTTGCAGAGTAATATTGGAGAGATCCTGGAATAAATGTATTTCTGACCCCTGATATAAGAGGCGCCTTCTGTCCCTGGCGCGCCTGAGTATGTCCTCTTTTAGTGGGAAACTGACTAGGCAACATATTACATCTCTTGGGGGATCAGAATCTCTGCCCCTGGGACGGAGTGCTCTGTGTGCTCGTTCCAACTCTATAGGCGTGGCCGGCGGGCGACCTAGTAGGTCATTAAAGATCGCCACAACCGTTGTAGAGATGTCGTTCGGTTCCACAGATTCTGGCAAACCACGGAGTCTAATGTTATGTCTGCGTCCACGGTTATCCAAATCCTCTATTTGTCTGTAGAATTCACGGATATGTGATGCGTGTGAGACTGTTGTCTGCTGTATTTCTGCTATGGCGTCTGCATTATTGCGGCTAGCAATTTCCACTCCCTCCAGCCTTGTGCCCAAGGAAAGTAAATCCTCTCGCAGGTCACTGAGGGCGGTGGTGAGTGTGACTTTAATATCTGCAGCCACCGCCTGAAGATCTCTGAGGGATAATGCCTGGGAGTCAGAGGAGAGATCATGCTGAGGGACTGTGTCAGTGACATGCTCAGTGTCACTGCCCTGAGCACAGGCTGCCGTGGAGGAGGAAGGAGGGGGGGGAGAGGGGGAAGCTGCTTGGGCCCTGTCCCTCTGGGAGCGGAACAGCTCCTGTATATGCCGCGATTGCGGCTGATTAGGGACCCGTGGGGAACGGGAACGGGAACCGGGTGTGTTCCGGTCCGTTTTCCCCATGGTCATGTGCCCCTGCCTCACCCGATCCTCTATGCAGAAGAGGGAGAAGTCTTCGGCCGGCGGGAGCTCCTTGCTTAAGCGGCCATTCCGGATCGCGGCAGACCACGCCCCCCGTGATCCCATTTTGTGCTTCTCGGGTGCATAAATACTATGTGGTCAAGTTACTGTATATTATCTGTTGGATGTGAGGGACCAGGCAAAAAGTTAAAATTTTTTGTGAATAGTTTTAAGTCAATGTTTAGCAGAGAGATGGATCTATAGTTTGAGCAATGCGTGGGATCTTTCTCTTCTTTTGAGATTAGGTTGTTTTAGTAGAGAATTGAATGTGTCAATGAAAGTAAGTTGCCAGTAAGTTTGAAGTTGTTCCTAATAGGTGAGCAGGAACTCATCAGGGTCTGGTAGCTGGATTTGGTATTTTTAGTGCTTGAGCCCACTCTGAAAGTAAAATTGGTTCCCCTAATAGTTTGGCAGAATGGAAGTCTAAAGATGGCATTAAACATGTGCAGGACGAAAAGGTTTGATTTGTTTCATTTTGGATAGATCTGTTATGTTACTAATTAATTTCATAGACTACATTAAGGTAAAAAACCTTGAGACTTTAGAACCACTTTAAAGTTGATGGCCTCACAAGTCTCTTAATATAAAGCCTTCCTACCTCAGTTGACTTCACATTTCCTTGAAGTATTTCATGGCATCAATGATTGTCAGGATCAATGACAGTGAATTTGCCCCATCTGACATTGGTAACAGGAATACTCAAGGGTGTCCCCTTCACCTTTAACTTTCTTGCTAACTCTGCAACCCCTCCTACTCCACATTCGATCTGATCCAGATATATTTAACCTATCAGCTTGAGGATACTACCACAAGGTTGAAAGATACACTTACAACTCCTCTTCTCTAACCCAATAATCTTCCTTCCATCCCTTCTACAGAAACTCCATAAATATGGCAAATTTTAAGGTGAACCTGCAAAAATCCAATGCCTTGAATGTGAAGATGAGCATAACATGCAATCACTTTGGCTTAATTTCCTGTTCAGTTGGGTGTCACAGTCTATCAAATATCTTGGCACACATATACCTGATGATCCTTCCCTGCTGTTTAAGCTTAAAGTGTTACTAAACCCACAACAGTAAAATCAGTCTTTATATGCAGTAAAGCACGCTTGTTATACTCACTGTGGAACTTAAGGGGTTAATCCTCTGCATTGTGTAAAAAGGCTGTTTGATCTTGTCTTCTCTAATCCTCCCCTTCTTCCACAGTCCCCAATCCATCAGCTGATAGAACAGAGCCTTGGTGGAAAGCTGCACATGCTCAAATTGGTGTGTATTGCTAGATAGGTTTTTTTTTTTGGAGCGTGCTTGTGATCAGCCCAGGGCCAATCAGCACTGTCCACACAAATGGTCAGGGGTTATGCAGCCTTATAGGACAATCAGGGGAGAATGACAAGTCCTCCTACAAGCTTTAACCAGTGCTCTGCTGGACACTGATAGAAGTCACAATATTGCTATATACTGCTGATAGGAAAAGGTGTTTAGCAGTTTATATTTACTACCATAATTGTATTTCTATGTTCTATGTACTGTGGGAGGCCAGATATAGTGAATGCAGGGTCCTGGGTTTAGTAACACTTTAATTATCTTCCACTTTCATACACCCTATGGAAAGACTTGGACTCTTGGACTAACAATGCCTTCTCCTGGATTGGGAGATGCAATATCTAAAAAATTTATGTGATTGCACAGCTACTATACCTGCTACGTTATCAATAAGCATGCCCAGAGCTTTTTTCTGTGTCATAAGGTCAGAGTCCATTAAATTTGTCTGGTGTGGTAGGACTCCTCAAATTACTCGTGCAGTTCTAAGTAGTCCAAAGGTAACGGGAGGTATGGGACTACCAGATCCAATGTTTTACTATACTGCAGCACATATGACTTGGGTAATTGACTAGTGCAGACAAATTGTGGGTCTTGCTTGAACAGAACTGCTCCCCTATCCTTTTGTCAAAGCTCCTTGGGCCAGAACACAAGTACCCAAAAACCTGCTCAAACAACTTCTTATAGGTCCAGATCTCTGAGAAGCTAAATGATGTTACTCATGGCAAAAAGTCAGGAGTTTCCTATCTCCTTATACCTATCTTAGTTCATTCTCCTTATACCTATCTTAGCTCCTAGGTAATTCAGAAAAAATGGTATGCCCTTCCTGCACTTTCTGAAAACTGTCTACGTTCTAACACTGCACTTTTGAACTGAAGCCAGCTCCCACATTTCCTGCCCATTGCTTTTTTTTAAATTGTTTCTTTATTAAGATTTTTCAAATAAAATGACAAAGCAGGTTGTCTACAGAAGGTAAAGAGGATATAAAGTTTCATCAACTCTCTCAATATAACAGAAGAAAGTTAAATCAAATCAAATGAAGTGAGCTCAATAGAGGGGAAAGAGCGTATATCATCAAACTGCACCTACAACCAAATTAGAACTTATAAGAATGCTTAGGCGTAAATAATTAGCCAATAAACAGGTTAATCATCCAAAAAATAACAAAGTGGAATACTATGGATCTCAAGATTCAGGAAGCTCTATTAATAAGCTAAGTAGAAAAACACAAGGTGGCCTACTGAAGGTCTGGAGAAATATGTAGGGGAAATTTAGTCATATAAAGGAATCAAATAAATGCCTAAATTTTTGAGAGTTTGAGTGCACCAATGGTATGGGTAGGTCAGTTGGAGTGTGGTGAGAAGGGAAGAAGAAACATGAAGAGAGAGGGCTTCTGTCTTACTAGCATTAATCCTAAATCACGATAGAGAGCCAAAGGATGTCAAAATGTTGTGTGAGACTGGAAGGGATGTGTGGGGATAAGTCAAAGTCAAGAGGATGTCATCTGTGTAAAGAGACAGAATATATTCCTACTGTTGCAAAGATACCCTTCTGATATCCAGCTGAGGATGAATGGCGTCGGCAAGGGGTTCTAAGTAGAGAACAAAGAGTAAGGACGATAAAGGGCAGCCCTGCTGAGTACCCTTTCTAAGTGGGAATGTTTGCGACATGAATGAAGCCAGCTGCACCTGAGATGTTGGGCAAGATTACAAAGCTCGGAAAGCGTGTAGGAAGGGGCCATATAACCATAACGGGCTAAAGTAGCAAACATAAAGGACCAATTGAGACGATCAAATGCTTTTTGAGCATCTAAGCTAAAAACAATAGCAGGATGTTTGGTCTTATTTAGAAAGTCTATAAGGTCTATAGCAAATCACATACTATCCCCTGCATGTCTAGCCGGGATAAATCCGACCTGGTCCTTATGAATCAAAATCAGAAGCAGCTGAGTGAGCCTTTTAGCCAAAATGTTTGTAAAAATTTGGTAGTCTGAATTGAGAAGGACGATGGGGCGATAGTTATCTGGAACAGATGTATTTTTGCAGGTTTCAGTATGACTGTAATGTAAGTGTGTAGAAATTGGGAGTGGGGTACAGGACTGTCTATTAAAGAGGCAAAAAGATGTAATATATGTGGAGTCAGACTTGGAAGAAAGGATTTGCAATAAGAGTATGTTAGACCATCATGAGATTTGTGGGAGGGTAGATGTTTAACTACATCCACTAACTCCTCGGCAGTTATTGCTGAGTTCAGTGTAGATAGATTAACTGAGGATACTTTAGGTACTTGAAGAGAGGTAAAGAATGCATCAAATTTCTTCGGTGTAAATGGAAAATGAGAATCAGGGTTCAAACAGTTATACAGCTTATCATAAAGTTCACCAAAGATCCTGGACATGTTATGTGGACAGTAAGTTGGAGTCCTGTCATGTTGGAGAACAAAGTCAGGAAGGAAAAGAGAAGAGGGCTTAAGTTTATGTACAAACATCCTATAGGGCTTATTTGCATGTTCAAAAAACATCTGTTTAGCCCATAATAAAGCTTTAGTCATTTTGTTAAAACCCAAAAATTTGATGAGATTGTGGAGGGAAACAACAGCCTGTAGGCATTCCACCCTAGGGCAAAGAAGTAGTAGAGTTTCTGCTTTTCATAACTGAATGAGAAGGAAAGACCTTTTGAAGAGTGGTCTCTCTTTTTAATTGAGAACCAGCAGATATGCACTCACCTCTACAAAAAAAAAAAAGGCTTTATGTGATTTCAATAGAGTGGTAGAGTGGAGGCCACAGATACTGTGACTGCATTATTCTGAAAAAATTCAGTTTCTGAGCAAGTTGTTCATAGAAGGATTTTATAATAAGGATTCATTAATAACATGCTCTAGTGGTAGGAGTAGAGGCAAGCAGGTCTAAAGTAATAGATGCGTGAAGTAGGGTTGATTTCTCAGGCTACCATGTATGGTAATAAAGGTGCAGTTAGAAAAAAGTTATCTAGTCTTGTGTAGAGTTTTTAGGGAGGTGAATAGAATGTATATTATGGAACAGAATGTATATTGTTTATGAATAGGGTGTTTAACCCTCCATGCATCAAAAAGGTTATGAGCTTGAACAAGTTTATGAAAGTAAGTAGAAATTTTGTTAACTTTAGTGGATGGAGTAGACTGAACAATGACCTTCTGTCTGCATTTGACCTGAATTGGGTGCGTAAATGTTGACCAAAGTAAGAGAGGATGCCATGTAATCACAGTTCAGGAAAATAAACCTTCCAATTGGATCTAGAAAAGAGGATTTGATCTGCAGTGGGCATTAACATCTAATTAAAATCACCACGTAAGAAGTCACGTAAGAGATAGGAAAGTGTTTAGAAGCAAACTTAAATGACCCACCAGAGCAGAAGTGAGTCTCATGAACCATGACCACATAAGCAGTGAAAGATTTGAAGTCTTTCAAAGCCAACCACCTCTTATGAATATAGTTTACACCTTTCACATTATAGAAAGGGCTCGTAAAGCCATGACATAAATTTAAGGGTGCATGCAAGCAGAACCAAAATAACAAAGATATAATAAGAGATCCATGGTATATGAAAGAAGATAACCAGTATATGTATCCATACGCCAATCTATGTCAGGTATAAGAGGGACTAAGGTGGGCAAATGTTACGATCACTCACAGTTTCTGGGACCCCTCAGATTCTCAAATTTTGCCATCTCTCCTTGTTTTACAGATCTTCATTTGTGTTTGAAGTTGTGAGACAGAATGTTTACGTGTTGCATTATCTTCCTCCAAGACGTGGACATATTGCACCAATTCATGAAATTTGGTTTCCAGGGTGTCAGTGCGATCACCCAATTGATTTATTTCAGCTCTCAACTCTTGTGCAATTTTTCCCATCTCTCTAGTGATATTATAAGTTATATTGAGTAGTAGGGTGTGCAACTTTGAATCCAGGACCTCCACAGTAACTATGGAAGCTGCTGAGCCTGAGTAATCCCCTTCAGGGACCATGAGTGGATCTGTGGGTTCCAGCAGCTCCTCCTTCATACTTGAGGTCAGGGATGCTGGCCTAAACAGAAAGTGGTCTAATGTCAGAGGATGTTGTGACTTGGAGGGTGGCATAGAGGAATGTTTTTGTCTCCCAATTTACCCCATGGGATTCCTGGTGCCCTTGGGAGTATAGGTAGTTGACTCCCGTGCATCTGGTTGCTGTGTACAGTAGGTGGTGCAGGAGTCCTGGAGAGCGGATGGGAACTGCAGCCTCTGGATTAAGCGCCTGCCATCTTCAAAGGTTGAGCATGCACCCCACCCCATAGTTTTTTGAGAGACCTCACTCCCTTTGAGGGAAAGCTGTTTAGGAGATGGAGTTATATGCTTCTCCTTATACTCTTCCTATCAGTTTGTACTTTCAGCTCATTCAGTAAATGACCTTAAAGTCCTTGCCAGTTGGGAAAATAGATCTTCAGCATTCCTTTATCAAGGAGTAAAAAGACAGGATATAATTTTTTGGCCACAAAGCTTTCAACTCGAATAAATATCAACTCTCCTATAAGATTGCAACTAGGTGGTACAGGAGCCAAATAGCACTGGCTAACTTTTTATCCTCAGCAAAGCCCAATTGTTGGCACTGTGCTACCATGCAAGCACTTTAATACATGTCTTCTGGGAGTGTCTGGTGTTATGACCATTCTGGCAACAGATTACAGAAATTATCAAGCAAATCATGGGTTTTCCACTGTCTGATGACCCTGATGCCATTCTTCTCTACTTTACACCCATGTCTCGGAAGAGATATAAATAGTCCTACAGTCTACGAAATGCTGCTAAGGCCTGTGTCTCTGGTAATTGGAAAAAAACTTAACCCTCCTTCATTCCAGCAATGGTTTGACAGGTTGAATGATATTCTGACTATGACAGTCATTACCGAGCCCTCAAGGACAAATCTGCAGACCAAACTAAGAAATGGTTTTACTGTGAAAAATTAAAATGCTCATCCTAATGCAAACATTGTCTTCGAGAGGTCATTACCCCCATCTACACCCCCTCCCCCCTTTTTTCTTTTCTCTCTCTCATTTTGTCTCAGGCTGGAACCCTTCATCTCCCCTCCTCTACTCTCCCTCTGTGATCTAGATTCACCCCTCAACATATGTCTAGAGGACATCCTTATCTAAACTTTGAAAAAATATGGGTTTTACTGAATGTGCTATATAGTCTATACCTACTGGGTGTGAAAGTTTAAACTGTTTAGACATGTATACTTAGATTTTACCTACTACATAACCACTGTATACTATTGTGTATGGAGTCCCCTTAACATTAGGATCTCAAGAGACTAGTATGAATTATGGGGCAACCCAACACTGTTTTTTTGTGTGGGTGTTCCCCAATAGGATAAGGGTCTAATAAAGATGAATGTAATCCCCTGCCACTTTGGTTGCAAACAAATGACAAAACAATTGCCAGATGGCAATTTAAAACTGTTTTTCATTGTAAAGGTAAGTGTAGAAGAGTGTATGCATTGCACAGATGCGCCAATTCAGGGACAGGGTAAGAGCATACCCCAGGCATGTTTTTTCAAATGTCTATTTTTTAAATTAGATTTAGATTTAGATAAATTAGATTTCTTATTAAGATTTTTTTTAATCCTTAATGATTTAGAGTCATTAAATTCAAAACATAGTATGAGAAAATGGCTAACCTTTGTGCTTTGCCTATTCAGGTTTGCCTTATCCCCTACCTCCTTCTCCAGCTACATATGCTTACTTCTCCTTTTCTCCTCCTCCAGCACAAGAAGCTAAAAGAAATGCCCTATACTTTCAACTTTGTGACTCACTCCACGTGACAGTGAGGGGCCAAAGAGGAGTGTCACAAGGAAGTTCTTAGCTCTTTTGTGCTTTCAAGCTTACACAGGACTTCACTCATGGCAGTTGAACAGATTAGCAAGGGACCAAAACTAAATAAACCTATAGTTACATATTGGGTCCCTAAATCAAAAGATTTGCTGTTGTTTTATTTAGTTTATCCAAGTATATATTAAATACACTGAAAGACAATTTAAAAAAATTTTTGTTAAAGGATACTGCTGCAGCTGCTCCCTGACCCGCCGCATCTAGTGACAGCGAACTGAAAATCTTCTCCCTGGACTCCCTGTCCCAATTGAAAAAAAAAGTTGCCGTGTAGGGCTATGTCCACCACCTGGTCCCATCGTTTATTCACAGTGTTCTGTGAATAGTAGAACTACAAGTACCGACAGCTTTTGCAAGCTGTCTGCTTGTAATTTTCAATGAGCTACCACAGCGCTGTTGAGTGCTCTAGGTAGTTCATTGTTTTTTCCTGTTATTGTGTTACAGCAATCTGCTGATTGTGAGTGCAATGCTTTGCAGGATCCTAGTAAAATAAATAAATAAATTAACATTTTTTTTTACCTGCAAAAAAGATGTGCATTTATAATATTTTTACAAAAGTGAACTTATTCTTTAATAGTAAAAACATTTATATTAAATATTTATTAAAACAGCCATTGTGTGTTTTTTATTAAATACACGTATAAAGTGGTATCCATGTTTATATAAACCCATTTACCACAAAACAACATCACAAATAGCTGGTTCTACAGCAAACACTGTATATGTGTGGGTGTTTGCATTGTGTTTACAATTTTCTCTGAATGCAAGATAGGGGCTCTTATTCTGAAGGACACTGGCAACTTTCTTAGCCATTCTATACATTTCTTACAGCACAATAACTTATCAAGGCAGGTGCATTATAAAGAATTATGTACAGTTCTGAGAATATCTTTTAAGAAGATAAAAATGTCAACATTAGCAAGAAAGACATGTAGGAGAATGGATATGTGTGTTTAAACAGTTTATTAGTGTAAATAAGACACAAGAGAGATGTTTTAAAAGATATATATGTAAAACAAGGCTGTCTGGAGGTAATAACGATAAAATGAGACATACGGCATAATTATTTCATGATACGTGACCGTATTAAAATGGATCAAAATGAATGGTTTAGCAGAAATGGCTGTAATTATATTAAGGAGAAGGTTATAAAGACACAGATATAGATATACACACAGCTTTAAACAAAAATTACCTTTGTGCCTCAAAATCTAAACAAAATGGCTACATTACATGCATTGATATATGATTAACTTCCAGTATATTCTTTTATAGTTACAATTTTTTTACTCTTTAATAGGGATGAAGTTCAGTTTTGGGGCAATGCAGGGCTTGCCCCAAACTCTAGCTGTTCATGCCTTTGATCAGAAAGTCCTTCATTAGTAATGGTATTGCTACTGCCGCTAATGAATAACAGCTTCCCCACCACTGTATGCTGGCAGCCTAGCAGCCACCGACCCATCTCCACTGGTTACTTTCAGCTAAGGATGCTGGCTATCATCACTGATTGAATATGGTAACAATTTTTCAGTAACATTAGCCAATTATGTTATCCAGCCCCCTTTGTTTAACCACATGCCGCCCAGCCACTGTATAAATACGGCGGCAGGGCGGCACGGCTGGGCAAAAGCATGTTTTAAAACGTGTGTTTTGAAAACAGGTAGAGGCCTACTGTCCTGCCAATCACAGCCGCGTATGTCAGTCGCCGGGTCACAGCCGGTCGTTACCGGCTATGTCCCAGCGATCGGCGGCAATCGCTGACAGAGAGCACAGAAAGCACAGCTACTGCAGCTGTCAGTTCCCTGACAACTCCAGGACACGCTGATCGTGACAGAAGAGTTTCTCTCTCCTGATCAGCGGTGTTCCCTGCAGTACACACCCCCACCCCCTAGTAAAACACTCCCCTCACACAGTTAACCCTTTCCCTGAATAATAAACTTAACCCCTTCCTCCCCAGTGCCATTAGTACAGTGTCAGTGTTTTTTTTTTTTGCACTGATCACTGTATTGGTGTCACTGGGGATGTCAGTGACCCCAAGTCAGTACCCCCCAATGTCAGAATGTCTGCCGCAGTACCGCAGTCCCGCCATAAGTCGCTGATCACCGCCATAAGTCACTGATCGCCGCCATAAGTAGCTGATTGCTACTAGTATGAAAAAAAAACTAAAAATCCCAGTATCTTTCTCGCCATTTGTAAATGCTATAACTTTCACGTAAACCAATTAATTTACACATATTGGGTTTTTTTTTTTTTCTAGCAAAGACATGTTGCAGAATGCATTTTGGCAGAAATGTATGACTAAATTTGATTTTTACATTTTACTGGACATGTTTTATAGCAAAAAGTCCAAAATATTGTTTATTTTCTCAAAATTGTCAGGCTTTTTTTTTATAGCGCAAAAAATAAAAACCACACAGGCGATCAAATACCACCGAAAGAAAGCTCAATTTGTGGGGAAAAAAAGGATGTAAATTTCATTTATGTACCGTATTTCATGACCGCGCAATTGTCCGTTAAACTAGCGCAGCGCTGTATAGCAAAAAAATGGCGTAAATTGTAGTATCTATACCATAGTTTGTAGACGCTATAACTTGCACACAAAGAAATCAATATACACTTATTGGGATTTTTGTTTACCAAAAACATGTAGCAGAATACATTTTGGCCTAAATTTATAACTAACTTTGAGTTTACTATATATTTTTTATAGCTGAAAGTAAAAAATATTGTTTTTCTTCAAAATTTTTGGCCTTTTTTTGTTTATAGCGTGAAAAATAAAAATCGCACAGGTGATCAAATACCACCAAAAGAAATCTCTATTTGTGTGAAAAAAAGGACGTAAATTTTGTTTGGGTGCAGCATTGCATGACCGCGCAATTATCAGTTGAATTAGTGCAGTGCCGAGTAGCAAAAAGAGGCCTGGTCATTAAGGGGGGTAAATCCTCTGGAGGTCAAGTGGTTAAAATTAGTAGTTAGTAGTGAACAGGGTAACAGGGTCAGGGATGTGTTATTGGTTGTAGCAATCACTATCTTGCTATAAATTAAAGTACTGAAGCTTTGCTGTCATTTGTAGTGAAAGGATCAGCAGGGGAAGGCCATCATAGGACATTTCTTTGTAGGTGACACAACTTGTGTCAGTATCTGGGTCACTTGCTGATGGCACTGTTGTTCCCTGAGTCAACAGTCGCAGTTCCAGTTTCCAACAGCGGGTGTCGCCCAGCAGCAAGCATATCCAAGTAGTTAGGCTGCACGGGACACTGGCTGCTGGGAGGTATTAATTCCCACCCTTTTCTGAAGTTCAGTACTTCAGTGAGCTATGTCCCTGCCTGATCCTGTCCCTTTTTTCTGATCCTGTACCTGATCCTGCGCCTTTTTCCTGTGACCTGCTCCCATTACCCTGCTCCCTGCATCCAATATTCTGCACCCTGCTCTGCTCTCTCTGTTATGACATTTCCCTGCTCATCTGCGCTCCCTTTAGTTGTACATAGTAAGTTAGGTTGTTGTTTGAATTGCTGCACTATCACATTTATTTACATTGTTTATGGTTTACTGATGTTGGTGTTGGAAGAGTGATATTTATGTTAATAGACTTCATTTAACCTTATTCATCCTGATTCCTGATTTCTTCAGGTACAGGCTACACTGATGATCAGTTCACATGTCCCCTCCGAGGAATGCCAATTACCGGCTCTCCTCTCCTCAGCTCAGCTCATGAGGAGAGAAATGCAGATAACCGGCATTTCCCTGTTTACATGCGATCAGCTGATCACATGACCGATCCGACATCTTTGGCTCTTTCCGTGGATTGGTGATCCGCTGTGTCCGAGGGACACAGCGCACTGCCGATTGCCGAGCTGCGCACTCCCGGGCCAGGCATTCGCGGTGAGAATGGGAGGATGTCATATGATGTCCTCCCAGAACGAGAGAACCGCCTTGCATCCATCATTGGGCTATATGGCGGGCGGGAGGTGGTTAAATTTCATTTTGCCTGGATTTGGGCTTAGAGGTGATCCCCATTCATTTGTTTACAATCAGAATGTTGAAGCTAGGAAATGTAATTTACTGACAATTTTAATAGAATTTTTTTTCTTTGCAAATATTGCTTTTGTCATAGTATGCGATACAAATGTGTCAGTTCACAGGCAGTTTAGCGCATCCCTGAATTTGTTCTTAAAATATTTATATTTATTTATTTGACAATCCCTTACCTATTAGCCTTAATATTGGGCAACATTAGTATACAGGATCTATCCCCTTTAGACTTCAGTGGGGTTTGGGGAACATTTGCAACTTCAGAACTTTTTTTAACAGTTTGGAAAATGTCCCTCAAACCAAACACAGGCATACTGGGCTCATCCCTATTCTTTATATTTTTCTACAGCATGATCAGAGAGGTAAACTAAGTCCACTACTGTCAAGTCAGTAAATCAGGCCTTATCTGTGCCTGTCTGTGATAAGACTGTATGGTGGAGGACTAAAAATTTAAAATGTAATGCCTATTGTGACAGTGAGCAATTGGAGCTGCTGGACAGAATGCTATCCAAAAAAAAGTAAAAGACCCTGTGTCCCAAGGAGGCAAAAGGCTGAGAATTTCTGCTGGTATGGGTTTCAACAAGGATAAACCCTAATGAGTTTATAAGCAATGGGGTTTAGAAATTTTATTCACTAGGAGGCAAAAGTATTTACACTGCTGCGCTGTATGAGATATTTGTTTATCTGCAGGAAAGTAGACAATACATATCAGAGAGAAGGCCTTAAACTGAAATTTCTGGTATATTCTGGGCTTGTATTGCAGGATTCCTACTTCATTTGATACCGCCTTGATTTTGGTCTCTTACAGCTGATAATAATGCTTCTGTTTATTTTAATATCTCTCTGGCACATGCACACAAAGAAAGCACTGAAAGACAGACCTAAAGATATATGACTAGAGTTTTAAAATATTTATATAGAATAAAGAGAAAAATAAAGAAACATTTAATTTATCAAGAGTTTAATTTCACTTTTATCCAGTGGAGGTCTAAACTGTAGCCTAACTGCAATTTTTTTTTTAGATTATGCTGAAAATGTAGCTGTTTTTGACATACCTTGATGAGCAAAATGAGCTAGTGAGTGAGATCAATTCTTACTAGGTAAATGTAGTTATTTAAGAGAACTAGTCATTAGCAATAAATGTAGCGAATGAGGATTAATGTAAGTTTCTGTTCCTTGTAAAGAAAATGCAGTCCTCCATGTAATTTGCTGCTCACCATATCCTACTTGTACCACAGAAGGATCATTATCTAATAGAAAGATAGAAAATACAGGCTAATCCAAATGTGCTATCTTCTGTGATAGCTTAGAAAGAAGTACACTTAGTTCAATGAACAGCAAAGAACAAGACGTAAATGTCAAAGGAGTACATGCAGCCTTACCCCTGTATGAAAGTATAAAACCTACTTGATATGTTCAAAGACTAATGATGATGTTGTACTTTGGTCAGCTGCCAGGGATTGCCCTAAAACTCAGTACGACTAGAGAGAACTACACTCCTTTGATACACTCATCACCACTGTACAGGCAGAGGAACCTCTGATCATTTCACGCATATTTCTTTCTGTTTTATAGGGCATTTTTTCACTTCTCCTATTTTGATACCTAGTGGAAGTAACTAACCATTTCTCCAGCTGATTTCCTGTATAGAAACAAAATCGCTTTTATATATTCCGCATTAGAATTAATTCTCATGTTTTAAAGGCTCCCTGTTTCTCATCATTATTATTATAACTCTGTTTTGAAACCAGCAAAACACAAAGTTTATTTTTTTCCTCAGTTTTACACTGCATGCATAGATGAAGTAGCCTGCTCAGTAAGCATTTAACAGATTAGACACTTGAACATGGTTGCAGGCAAAGCTCTCTCATGTTTCTGCGTATTGCCTGATAAACACTTCAAAGTAAACTCCTCATAAATATAAAATGAAAAGCCGAGAAGTCGTTATGCACAGCTTTGAGATACAAATCTCTTTATTCCCCTCTGAAGTGCTGTTTGATTGACATAATGAGTTATAGATCCTGTCCAGGGACACATCGCCTTATCCCCTTTTCCTCGGGAGACAAGAGCACATGAAAGAAAACTGTTTCTGAACTTTGTGAGGCACAGCTACAGAAAAAAGTTGAACCCAAGATACAATTTCTTGTTACTTTCCATATAATAAAATGTTTTATTATCTTAATGTATGTCAAATATTAGGACCACATTCGTGCACGTAATAAAGTATGGAAAACGTCCCTAAGAGGAAAAATTATAATAAATATTTTATCATAAGGCATTATTCAATGTTTAATATGGTCACATATACTGTGAAATCATGAGATCCATTAAGAAATAAGCACACCAGGAGTAAAATTAGAGGCATACTTTAAAGTTAGTAGTCATGTTTGTTTATGCTGGAAAGTGATACACAGATTCAAGGTACTTGCACTGCTAACAATTAATCATACTAGGGATCTTTTCATTTTAAGAATAAACTCATTACAATGACATGGTGTTATATAATAGTGTAGTTATCCTTTTTTTTAATTGTTTTATTTCACTTCATAAATATACTCTGCTTAATAAAATGGTTATTTACTCTCAACACTGGAAAGAACAGTTATCAGTTCTGTCCCACAGCAAGTCACAGCTAAACAGGAACAGTAGGATTTTGAGATACTGTAGTTTGATATGAGAACTCTGCATTATTCATAAATGTATTCTTCTATGACAGAATAAAACTCACCCCTGACCATTTCTTAATTGTGCATCGGTTGGGAGTGAAATTATGGCTCATCTTCGTTTCTGTTTGAGTCTAAGACTTTGCAAATCTTTCTCAGTTTCCTGCCTAGGATTCAAGGCAACGAGGTCTCAAACATTCATGAAAAGTGTTGCATATACTTCTAAATGAGAGACAACTTCATGCATTTAAGTAGGTCTCTAATTTACTTGATAAATATCCCCGTGTGTGCTAATAAAGCCTACCTACTCACTGACATGTTCTGTAATTCTTGTTGTAATATTCCATAACTCATCAAATGCAAAACATTGCATAGTTTTCATATCAGTATCAACATAGATTATTACTCTTCAATGTAAGTCTGCTGAGTCACGCAAATTCAGCTCTGGAGCCTTTTGTTCATTATGTTGGAAAGGTGGCCACACATGCTCTGATCTTTACAACCAGTCATACTTTATCTAAGCACTGCTTGTGATAATTGGGTATGAGGCTCTGAAGATGTTCCTTAATTTGCAATAGCAAGAGCTTTCAAGCATTTAAGGCACTGATTGGTTAAAACAGAAGGTGGGCTGATATCATCACAATTTCTACCTCAGCCAATCAAAGGAAGCTTTGTATCCATTCATAGAATACAAACCTTCCCATGAATGGCAGAGCAGTGCTCAGCCCATCTCTATTTTAATCAGGGAGTGGTGCAGAAAGTTTCCATCCCCCTGCCTGAACACAGCACTGTTTACTATATGTAGCTGAGGTTATTGGCAGATATTACAGAGCACCCAGCAAGCAGAAAATAATTCCTTTTGGCCAGCGTGGCCCAAATTAATTATTTAAAAGGACACTAAACATGCTATGCTTTAAAGAAAAATATTACTGTTTTGAGATTGGTGGACGATTACCATAGCATAGCATACTTACACATTATAGTACACTTTCTTCCTCCAGAGATGCCTGTGATCCCTAGTCTATCCATCACAGTTGCTGACAGTGTCTTCTAAGTATGCTATTGGGTAGCTACAGATGTTGCAATTCCTGCACGTGAGCACAGGAGTCCCCAGCGCCTGGCTGCATTGCACTGCAGGCAGTGTATACCTAATTAAAAACCTACGCGGGGGGTGGCCTGATAACAGACCTGGAAGTTTGCTAGTACCTGAGCGATGTTTCCTCTGATCCATTTGTCCACTCATCCTTGGGAAATTTCTTCATTTTTGCCTCAGGTTCTGAAGGTCTACACCATGGAACTCTGCTGCTACATACACCATGGTGAAAATCAGCCAGAGTCACCAGAACACCATGGCAGAAAAAACAATGAGAGTTTACCACTAGCAACATGGTGGCAAAGAACACACTGCTGTAGCTTCTGACCTTCAAACTCTCCTGATGCTATATTTTCCCAGACAGATCAAAAATGGTGTGATACTGTGGTTACACCTTCAGCACCTTCCTCTCCACCACCTCCAAATTGTTTGGACCCACGTCTTAAAACAGATGCTCTGGAGAGATCAGATTAGAACCCTACCATTGGTATTCTCTTTTTATTCTTATGTTTGTTTAGTTTTGTCTCCTATGTAATACAAGCTCTGGCAATGTGCTGGGTCAGATATATCCCTTGCCCTGCTTTAGAAAGTATGGGTTCTTTTATTTTATCCTGACATCTGCATTGCCCACTATATGCAAACCAAGGGCAGAATGGTACACCGTTTTTTCAAAATGACTACTGCCATTGTGTTAATCTAACACATTGACTTATGGAAAAATGTCTAGAGGGGTTTCTATATTACTGGCAAAATCACATTCTGCTAAAATCCTTCTTCTCTGAACTGACCCAGGCAGTCAATACATTATACTTACATTACAAATAGTTGGTAGAACCTCCATGAATGTCTGTGTCCCCTCTCCCTTTACTCCAGATCTTAAGGAAAAATGCCCATATGCTCACTGATGAATTAGTTTGAGCCACGCTTCATACTGAAAATCTTAATGCTACTGCTCCTATATCTGTTAATCATAATAATCGGCTTAATAAATGTAGAGCATATGTTTTTTAATTTTTATACCTCACAAAGAAAACATTTCTACACACCACCCAAAAATATTTGAACATAGCAATAAGGCAGGTTGTATAATTTCCTACCTTACAAGACCAGGTTGTGCTTCTACCTCTATTCTACAGCTAGTGACCCTGTCAGCTAAGGAACATTACCACATGAGATTCTGGATGTTTTCATATCCTTTTATTCTCCACTCTACTCAATGACCATGCAATACTCTGATGGACAACTGTCAACCTATCTGGAGAACATTCCCTTACCCACATTACTGCCAAAATGAAGGCATATATCGACAATACCATTGCTACTGATGAGATAGAGTCTGCTATCTCCCAATTACCCCTCAAAAAACTCCTGGCCTAGACAGCTCCCCAGATGAATTGAATGGTAAATTTAAAGAAATTATTAGCCATTGTTTACTTGAGAGCTTCAACGGAGCATTGGAAGAAAATATTTTATCCCCCTCCATGAGAGAGGCATGTATTGTTCTTATTTTAGTAAACTTTTTACCTTAATTATCTACATTAAGGTAAAAATGCTTTCAATGTCAGCTCCCCCCCCCCAAATCCTGAAACACTTGGCTTAGCCTTCTCTTGATCCAGTGCTTCTTCTCTCACAGAAAGCAAAATGGCTCCTGCTGTGTTCAATCAAATCCTTTAAGCAGTGATCAAGGGGTGGGGCTGAGCAGTGCTGTGTGTGTGTCAATAGATGCATGCAGCCCTGCTCAGGATCAAGCTCGCAGGTGTGTGCTCATAGAAATCAGCTTGCTATGGGGACACACTCAGAAAGGGGAACCTGGAGCACCTTCAGGGGGATCCAACCAGAGGAGGTTCGAGTCTGCACTGTGCAATACTATTGCACAGAGCAGTTAAGTATAACATGTTTATTATTTTAAGAGAAAAGGGTACCTTTTCAAGCGCTTTAATACATGTGTATGTCAAATTAACTAAGGTGCCAAAATAACAAGGGGATCTCCTATTTAGTAGGGGGAAATCAAGCAGGATTTATTCCTGACAGATCCATTAGAATGAATATCTGAAGGCTCTTTTATAATCTACAATATCCCTATGCCCAATGCTCACATAATAGTGTATTTAGAAACCTTTAATACCTTCAACCATGTATAATAGCCCTTTTTACTTTGAATAAAGCACCTTTTTTTTGGTGCACATATAATTTACTGGATCAAACTGCTCTTGAATCCAGTGGTAAAATTTCAGGTAAGTAACTCTGTCTCAATCCCCCTTTTTTATATCTTGGAACAAGACAGGACTATCCACTATCCCCTTTGCTATTCAATCTAGATCAGTGGTTCTTAACCTGGGTTCGATCGAACCCCAGGGGTTCGGTGAGTCAGTCTCGGGGGTTTGGCGGAGGTGACCCACACCCGACTCATATGATTTGTGATGACATGCCCCGCTTGTCCATCATTGGCTGCAGGTGGTCACACAACATCGCTTAGCCCAGTGGTCGGCAAGCCGCGGCTCTTGTGTGTCGGGCGCCCGCTCCCCTCCCTCCTCTCGGGCGGCAGGGACTCAAATGTAATGATTGGCCAGTCTCGCTGCCACTCACATCCTGATAGCCAGTGATTGGCTGTCAGGATGTGTGTAGGCGGGGCAGCGTGACGAACGTGAGAGGAGCTAGGCTCCTCTCACAGTCTGCCCTGAAGACCGGAACGGCGCGGGAATACAGCGAGAGGAACGCGCGGAGCAAAGGTAAGTGAATTGACACAGGGGGGACTTGGGGACTTAATATGGGGGATGAATTAATATGGGGAATGAATTACTATAGGGCAGTGGTTCTTAACCTGGGTTCGATCGAACCCCAGGGGTTCGGTGAGTCAGTCTCGGGGGTTCGGCAGAGGTGACCCACACCCGACTCATATGATTTGTGATGACATGCCCCGCTTGTCCATCATTGGCTGCAGGTGGTCACGCAACATCGCTTAGCCCAGTGGTCGGCAAGCCGTGGCTCTTGTGTGCCGGGCGCCCGCTCCCCTCCCTCCTCTCGGGCGGCAGGGACTCAAATGCAATGATTGGCCAGTCTCGCTGCCACTCACATCCTGATAGCCAGTGATTGGCTGTCAGGATGTGTGTAGGCGGGGCAGCGTGATGAACGTGAGAGGAGCTAGGCTCCTCTCACAGTCCGCCCTGAAGACCGGAACGGCGCGGGAATACAGCGAGAGGAACGCGCGAAGCAAAGGTAAGTGAATTGACACAGGGGGGACTTGGGGACTTAATATGGGGGATGAATTAATATGGGGAATGAATTACTATAGGGGGAATGAATTACTATAGGGGGGATGAATTACTATATGGGGGATGTATTACTATGGGGGATGAATTACTATATGGGGGATGAATTACTATATGGGGAAGGAATTACTATAGGGGGGATGAATTACTATATGGGGGATGAATTACTATATGGGGGATGAATTACTATGGGGGATGAATTACTATATGGGGGATGAATTACTATGAGGGATGAATTACTATGAGGGATGAATTACTATGGGGGATGAATTACTATATGGGGGATGAATTACTATATGGGGGATGAATTACTATGGGGGATGAATTACTATATGGGGGATGAATTACTATGGGGGATGAATTACTATATGGGGGATGAATTACTATATGGGGGATGAATTACTATGGGGGATGAATTTTCATACCGTTTGTTACAACATATCTTTGCGAGCAATCCTTTTCGAGGATGCTGGACATAAAGACGAAGAAAAGGAACAGACTTTGTTGCGAAAATGACATGAGAGTGGCACTTGCCAAAGTAATGCCGCGCATTTCTAAACTGGCCTCTGAAAGACAACAGCAGAAGTCACACTGATTTGTGGTAAATATTCATTATTTTGTTTTTGTGTGAAAATCATGTTTTAATGGTTTTGTTCTTTGTTCTTAATGGTTTTGTTCATTTTGTGCACCTATGTATAAATATATACCTATGTTTTGAATTTTAAAAATCATATTTTATTTTTCCAATTAAGAAGGGTTCGGTGAATGCGCATATGAAACTGGTGAGGTTCAGTACCTCCAAAAAGGTTAAGAACCACTGCTATAGGGGGAATGAATTACTATAGGGGGGATGAATTACTATATGGGGGATGAATTACTATATGGGGGATGTATTACTATATGGGGGATGAATTACTATATGGGGGATGTATTACTATATGGGGGATGTATTACTATATGGGGGATAAATTACTATATGGGGGATGTATTACTATGGGGGATGAATTACTATATGGGGGATGAATTAGTATGGGGGATGAATTACTATATGGGGGATGAATTACTATATGGGGAAGGAATTACTATAGGGGGGATGAATTACTATATGGGGGATGAATTACTATATGGGGGGATGAATTACTATGGGGGATGAATTACTATATGGGGGATGAATTACTATGAGGGATGAATTACTATGGGGGATGAATTACTATATGGGGGATGAATTACTATATGGGGGATGAATTACTATGGGGGATGAATTACTATATGGGGGATGAATTACTATGGGGGATGAATTTTCATACCGTTTGTTACAACATATCTTTGCGAGCAATCCTTTTCGAGGTATGCTGGACATAAAGACGAAGAAAAGGAACAGACTTTGTTGCGAAAATGACATGAGAGTGGCACTTGCCAAGGTAATGCCGCGCATTTCTGAACTGGCCTCTGAAAGACAACAGCAGAAGTCACACTGATTTGCGGTAAATATTCATTATTTTGTTTTTGTGTGAAAATCATGTTTTAATGGTTTTGTTCTTTGTTCTTAATGGTTTTGTTCATTTTGTGCACCTATGTATAAATATATACCTATGTTTTGAATTTTAAAAATCATATTTTATTTTTCCAATTAAGAAGGGTTCGGTGAATGCGCATATGAAACTGGTGAGGTTCAGTACCTCCAAAAAGGTTAAGAACCACTGCTATAGGGGGAATGAATTACTATAGGGGGGATGAATTACTATATGGGGGATGAATTACTATATGGGGGATGTATTACTATATGGGGGATGTATTACTATATGGGGGATGAATTACTATATGGGGGATGTATTACTATGGGGGATGAATTACTATATGGGGGATGAATTACTATGGGGGATGAATTACTATATGGGGGATGAATTACTATAGGGGGGATGAATTACTATATGGGGGATGAATTACTATATGGGGGGATGAATTACTATATGGGGGGATGAATTACTATGGGGGATGAATTACTATATGGGGGATGAATTACTATATGGGGGATGAATTGCTATGAGGGATGAATTACTATGGGGGATGAATTACTATATGGGGGATGAATTACTATATGGGGGATGAATTACTATGGGGGATGAATTACTATATGGGGGATGAATTACTATGGGGGATGAATTTTCATACTGTTTGTTACAACATATCTTTGCGATCAATCCTTTTCGAGGATGCTGGACATAAAGACGAAGAAAAGGAACAGACTTTGTTGCGAAAATGACATGAGAGTGGCACTTGCCAAGGTAATGCCGCGCATTTCTGAACTGGCCTCTGAAAGACAACAGCAGAAGTCACACTGATTTGCGGTAAATATTCATTATTTTGTTTTTGTGTGAAAATCATGTTTTAATGGTTTTGTTCTTTGTTCTTAATGGTTTTGTTCATTTTGTGCACCTATGTATAAATATATACCTATGTTTTGAATTTTAAAAATCATATTTTATTTTTCCAATTAAGAAGGGTTCAGTGAATGCGCATATGAAACTGGTGGGGTTCAGTACCTCCAAAAAGATTAAGAACCACTGATCTAGATATTGAAGTAATGGCTGTTCTAATAGACTCCACACCTGACATAGTTGGCTTGACTATTGGTATGCAGACAATACCTTAATAAACTTACCTGACCTTGACCATTCCCTCAGTTTTCTGTTAGAAGTAGCTGAGCAATTTGGACTTGACTGGGCACAAAAAACAGAATATTTCCCAGTGCTTTTTAAATTGATGAAGCTGCTACCCAAACAGTTCACTGAATTTCATGACAGCCAATTGTAAAACTCATTTAAATACCTAGGAGTGATGGCACAACTACCTTTGCAATCTTAAAATCCTACAATATCCAAACTTTGATTATTTGTAGCAACAGAAAATTAAACAATGGATGGATCCCTGCTTAGCTTTCACAGGGAGTGTTAATTTGCTACATATGATTTTCTTACCTAAAGTATAATATATCTAGCTAATGCCCCCTGTAAGATACCTGGCAAAGCGGAGTTCCAGCCTTTTTGTTTTTATTAAAAGTTTGCAGCTACGGGAGGGAGGAGGGGGCTGAACCTCTCGAAGCCGGAAGTGGAAGTGGGTACTTGTCAAAAACAGGTATCCGCTCCCCCCCAAAAGGTGATAAATATGGCATTGGAGGGGGGAGGCAAGTAAGTGTAGCGTCCACTTTTGAGTGGAACTCCGCTTTAGTATTTTTAACAAAATGTATGTTTTTGCTCTACCTTCCTTTGGCAGAATTGAAACCCCAGAGCTGCTCTGTAAACTACCCATCAACATGGCATGCTTAGCCTTCCCAGTCTTCCTCACTAACTAGCTGCCCAACTAGTACATATCCATGACTGGCTCACTCCAACACCAACCTCTTATGAATCTCCACATACCATAGTATATAGACTTAAAGTACCTCACTTTTCAGGAACAGCCATTCACACATTTTCCTCTCCATATTTCTCTACATAACCAAGACTGGTAAGAATTACTCCATTATGCTGACTATACCCTGCTAGGGTTTATAAAATAGGTCTATGCATCTGCACTTGTTATCATGAATGTGAAGAAGTAGTTTTGTCACTGCTTCTGGACCTGTCACTATGTCCAAGGCTTCTTGTTAAAAATCAATGACTTTATCTTCTCAGCCCTGGTACTCCCCAATATCCCTCATCCTAAAAAAAGTGCTTATTAGGTATTATTGGGGACCAACAAGTTTTTAAACACGCTAAAGTACTGCTAGTTATACTCTACGTTTATGTTAGGAAGCAATTCTCCCTCCTCCATTGACTCTTGTTAAATGAAAATATTAGTAATACTTTACTATTATACAACTTATTTATAACTTTAAAAAAGCGACAGCGCTTTGAAACAAATTGGGGATTGTGGTTTACATCTATCCATATGTTCATTATTCTGGAACCAGGTCTTTGAGTTAACCGTACCTACTCCTGGGTTTTGAATATTGTTATCATGACAATAATTTAGCTTTCTTGATTTACTAATGGTCCCCGCAGCACAATGAGAGACAAGATGGTTGATATTGTTGTTTATATTATTGCTACTATATTATTTTACAGACTAAGAAAATCAATGAAAGGTATCTTTAACCACTAGCCTACAGGACACGTATACCTCCTTCCTGCCCAGGCCAATTTCCATCTTTCAGCGTTGTTGCACTTTGAATGACAATTGCGCAGTCATGCAACACTGTACCCATATGAAATTTTTATCATTTTTTTGTGACAGATAGAGATTTATTTTGGTGGTATTTAACCACTTGCCGTCCGCCTGCTGTTTATAAACGGCAGGACTGTGGAATTCCAGGGGCAGGTTGCCGTTCATAAACGGCACCCGCCATTTCTAGCTATGCGCTCTCCCTGGGAGCGCGCAGCATCGCGATATATTTGTCCTCCGGACACATTGAAACACCGATCGTCGGACGGGACCTCTGTACGAGGTCCCGATCATGTGATCACTGATTGGCCTGATGTCCCCTCCGAGGAATGCTGATTACCGGCTCTCCTCTCCTCACAAGCTGTCAGCGTGACAGCTTGTGAGGAGAGAAATGCCGATAACCGGCATTTCCCTGTTTACATGTGATCAGCTGTGATTGGACACAGCTGATCACATGACCGAGCAGACATCTTCGGCTCTTTCTGTGGATCGGTGATCTGAGGGACACAGCGCACCATCAATCGCTGCGCTGCACGCTCTGTGAGCCGTGCATGCATGGTGAGAATGGGATGACGTCATATGACATCCTCCCAGAACGAGAGAACCACCTTGCGTCCGTCATATTACTATATGGCGGACAGAAGGCGGTTAAAAAGAGCACTTACACAAACTACAGACAAAAACAGTGGTTATGTTTAAGACTCAGCACAAGGCTACCCACAGAGTCACAGGGAGCACCGACCTTCATAAGTCAGTATGTCAAAAGACATCATCCTGTGTACATCGGAAGCTATGTAATTGGTGCTATTCTGACCATGAGTGTTACCATGTCTGCTATTTCATCATGAACAGCAAGTTAGAACAAAGAACAAACTTGAAATTCTGCTTGAAACTGGGCAAATTGCTGGATCTCCGCAATGTTGTCAAAATAGTGACCTTTGAGCTGGATTGTCACCTTTGGGAAGAGATAACCTTCAGGGGTTGAGCTTGTTGAAGGTCTTCTTGGTCTTTCATCATCTTCTAGTGATGTTCTGCTCTTGAAGCGCGTGCGCCACAAAAGACAACTGGAACGACTCATTGCAGCATCGTTGTTAATTTGTTGAATCATGTAAAATATATTTGTGGCAGATTTGTCCAGTTTCACTCAGAATTTCACATTTTATTTTTGTTCTAACTTGCTGTCCATGATGAAATAGCAGACATGGTAATGCATGTGGTCAGAATAGCACCAGTTCCACAGCTCCTGATGTACACAGAACAATGTCTTTTTGGCACTTTGGCCTGTCTGAAAACTTTTGGATACCAGCTCGTACCTACTTCAATCAACCACTTACCCAGCTGTAGAGAATATTGTAGCAGGTTTTTGAAGTATGACAATGAGACAAAGGATTGACAGAAGCCTCAATAGCAGTTGTGCTCCCAGTGAATCACCTTCCCAACTATGGCTATTTCGGCTATTTCAATTTAGGGGTTACAGTAGCTATTTCAAAATAAATCAATTCTGGAAAGGTTCAGGTGCATATTAGAAGTCAAAGCTCAAACTTTAGAGAAATGATTGCAGGCTAAGAAATTTAAATTTTACAGTTTACACTAGAGCAGATGTATAGTATGCCGACTAGTTACACAAATATGATCAAATTAAAACTAGAAATGGGCTACTGTAACTACTTACATTTTTTTGAATGAGATTAATTAATTAACTTTACTAATAATATGTTTTGCACAAAGATATAACATTTATGTATGCATATTTCCTTAAACAAGTGCTTCAATTTAATGAAAAACAGATAATGTAAAGTTAAAGTATATATTTTACAAAACAGAATAGCTGTATCTATCAAATGAGCTTAACTTGTTTTTAGTGACAGGTTTACTTTGCCAAAGAACTGTAGACCTGATGAGGCATGACTTATTCATGACAGAAAAAGCTTCTAAAATGTAAAACTAATAAGAAGTATCATTTCACCTTGTGTCAAAAGTGCATGAAAGAGGAATCAAGCAATCAGTGTCAGCAAATTTACCTTTGTGCTCTCATAAAGTCTACATAGCTCTGACATATTTTTAATAAAGCCAGAAACTGATCATCAACTCATAGTCTAACTAGAGCAGAGACAGAGACTATGGCAGAATATATTAATGACTAGAGATAGTTCTATATGGTAAAGATATATTTTTATTAGGCTGGCACAATGAAATAGCATAATCACGAATAGGTTGATTTTAGATGTATTCCGCTAGCAATAACTACCATGAAGAAATCTCAGAATTCTTTTGACAGTGATATCTGTCAGTACATCTGCCTATCCATCACCTGACAATTGAAACTGAATACTGAAAGAACACATATTGATGTAAACTGATCTAACCAAATAAAGAAACTAAAACCTTCTAGTGATACACTGAAAGTGTGAGGGCAAGAGAGGACAGCATGGCGTTATTATGAAGACAAATAGTTATAACAACAATCAACTAATAAATTGATCAGTAATTATTAGAACATACATACACAGTACATGCATTTAGAATATACAGGTAAATTGCGTAAGAGACTATCAATATGCAAACTAATAGTCATATAGATGGCACAGCCTAGTCGCCCAGAACAACAGTCATTAATCCAGACATGTTCTATTGTGAAATATTGTTAGCACTGAAATCCGTAACTTTCTGGTACCCTATGGTGCCAGAATACCAGCTTCTCTATTTAAACAGACAGTGTCTTCCTTGCTCCATCCTTTATATGTTCAATTTATGTCCATCTTTCAGCACCTTCTCTGTCAATTGGGTGGTTAGACATTGTGGGGTTTATTTACTAAAGCTGGAGAGTCCAATCAGACTCCCTTCTGCATAGAAACCAATCAGCTTCTAACCTCAGCTTGTTCAATGAAGCTTTGGCAATGAAACCTGGAAGCTGATTGGTTTCTATGCAGAAGTGAGTCTGATTTTGGACTCTCCAGCTTTAGTAAATAAACCCCAGTATGTCTGTTAGTATGCTGTGTAGATAAGAGTCTAACACAACCACAACACATACGGAACTGCAGTACTGGACAAATTGCTTTTAAAGCCTACAGTTTCTGATAGCATTTGAATAATGTGAACGCAGAGTAAAAAGGAGTCTTGCCAAACTTGTTTTCAGTTCATTCTGCCTCTTGCCACCAGGAGACATAGTGCATGTAGCATTTTTTCTTGATTTGGTAGGTGCTACCAATGCTGAGTTAGCATAGTCAAAATGAGCCCCACACTACTGTCTGATCACACTGCTCACAAGCCAGTTAGGTAATACATTTTGATTGGCGGCATTCAGGGCGTGGATGTGTCAGTACAAGTCTCCCTATCCCAGTGAAAACAAACATAGCTGATGCTCATACAAGGCAGAGGGGGCATTAGCAACATAACTCTGCTGGAGCTACACTACAGAAATGCCCACAAACTAGACTTCTATCAGGGGAGGAGCTGACAGACAGTAATGGGAGAGAAAAAGACTGGATTTACTGCACAATCATACAGCATATCTTTACAAAATCAGAGATAAGTATTTCTACAATTATCACTAAACCAGCAGTTGAGAATTCATTGTTAATAAGGCTTCTTTTAGGCAAATCAAATGCAAGCTTCAGCTTTTGCATTGGATAGCTGTATGGATTAAATTTAATGCAGATCTTTGTCACAATACCAACCAACTACCAATAATGCACCTCCTGGCAATTGAACCTAGGTCAGGTGGCTTGCAATAGCCAAAAATATGGGCTCGGATGTGCCAGTCTCCCACTATAAAGGACAGGATACCCAGTAGCCATAGCACCAATGTGCTTAATTGTGATAGATAGATAAATAGATAGATAGATAGATAGATAGATAGATAGATAGATAGATAGATAAAGCATAGGAAGTGTGTAGACATGATTTTCTTAAAGTAAATGTAAACCTTTACTTAATGTCCTTTAGGAAGTGCTTTATATTATTTACTGGGATATTTAGGGGTTGATCAAGGAAAAGATTTTTACATCTTAACGCTGCTGCTGTTTACCTCCTCAAATGCACTACAGTCCTAACAGGTTGCATGTGTTTTTTCACATGTCATATTTTGCTTGATTTTTTTCACAAGTTGTCCCTTTTCCACATGCACTCCAGTCATAGCACACTGCATGCATCTTTTCACAAAACATATTTCCTATTTTTTACTAGCTGCAATAAATTTTTTTACTGCCTTTCCCTGTTCACGTGTTCTTTATTGAAAACTGTCTGCATGTGCTTTTTTGAAGGGCATATTTTCTAATTGTTGCTGGCTGCAATTTTTTTTAAAGGCCTTTGAATTTTAAAAAGATCAACACAAAAGCCTTTTTTTCCTTTTGAAAGGTAGTTGGGTTATTTACAGTCATAAGATTGTAGGAGACCGGGGCAGAGCTTTTCCATCCTATAACACAAAGTACTTAAACTTTTATATCAATATAAACAGCTGATAAAGCTTTTATGACATTTTAGTGGCAAGTTTGCATCTACTTTAACAAACTATGTTTCAGTTTTTTAAATGGGAAAGCAGTGTGACATGTCCTAGAAGACTATGAGGCCATGCACAAAGCACAGCGCTTCTCGCGTGTGTGCAGTGGGCACCCGGCTGTGAACCCACAAGCTGTCACAGCTGGGTGCCCACACTAAAGATGCCAGAACCAGGGAGAGAAGACAGCTGGTGAAACCAGTGGTGGTGAGGTCACCACTGGACCAAGGGACAGGTAAGTGGCTATATTTTAAAAAATCATCAGCTACAGTTTTTGTAGCTGCTGACGTTTTTTTTTTCATCTGGAACTCCGCTTTAAGCTTGGGGTGATTTTTTTGCTTAGTTTTAAAGAAACCTCAAATACCTCACATTACATCACTCACGTTTACCTCACACCCCTTTCCCATGGATAAAATAAAGGTTAAGCATACTGGCTGAGATTTACTAAAACTGGTGCACTCAGAATCTGGTGTAGCTGTGCATTGTAGCCAATCAGCTTCTAACTTAGCTTGTTCAAGTAAGCTTTGGCCATAAAACCTGGAATCTGATATCTGGTTTTTATGTAGAGTTGCACCAGATATTGCAAGCTCCAGTTTTAGTAAATAACGCCCCACCTCTGTCTCTCTTCTGGCCAGTTTTACACTGCTGTATCTTATTATTTTTTTCCAATTCTGAAACTCATTACTAAACACTTAAACACATTTAGGCCTTACACAATATGAGCTGCATAAACAAATTAAATATTTTCTTTGTCTTTTCTTTTCCACAGCACAAAAGATGTTTCTGCCATAAGCATTGGATTGTTTAAGAAAGTCTGCCAGTGCATTGCAATCAAGTGCTTCATTATTACAGGCAAAGCATAATATCTGCTTTGGCAACCAGAAGATATTCATGAGCTTTGCTTTGCTTAGCGTTCATGTGATCGCCCCAATAAAATAAGCTGTATAGAACACTTTATTGCTTTGGCATCCACATCAATCTTCTTTAGGCCATGCGTTCCATATGATTTGGGTGGAATATTTTTGTTACCAATTTAGAGCCATTGCAAGATCATTCCATGGGTATACATGTTTGGCAGCAGAAGCGGGTTGTTCTGTCTTTAGTTCAGGAGCTGTCCCCAACAAGAAACACATGGAAGTTGCAGTACACCTCCATATAAAGCAAACACATTTCCATGCAGAGAAGGCAATTATCCTCCAACTAACAGCACCTCAATCCTCTTTCTTACAGCCAGTACCCCAACACTTCTCCTCTTCACTGTCAGCAACCCAACCCTCCTCTATGTCTATGTCTTCTGCCTGCTGCTGCCTCATGACATTCCATATGCTGGTGGGAGGCAGGGGGATCCTTCTGTGCAAAGTAATGGTGACTGCCTTATGGCCTTCTGGAAAATGAATGGAGGCTGAGGGTGATTTGTGATAATTATTTTTTGAACTATATTGAATACAGCCAAAATTATAGTATTTCAAATATATGTCAATATATTTGGGAAGAATATTTTTAAAATATATTTAAAATATATTTTTCTTCCATGTGGGTTGACTTCACATTTGAGATGAGGGGTGCATAGTTTTGCTGTTCTTTTGTCTAATGGAGGTGTTACCCCCACCAAGCTCCCGTAGTGCAGTCATGTGCTTCCTTAAACTAACAATAGATATAGCAAAATTGGGCCGGTTCTGCAGGGATTGGACAAATTTTGACCCATATATGAACACTGTTGTGCACCGAAGTCAATTTACCAATCTACTTCTGTTCAACCACCCTGCTGGAAAATATCCTCTTTATCAGCGCTGCAGGCTGTAGCAGTGGGGAGGATTTCCCTGCCACCTTGAATGTGTGGATGGGAGACTCGGATCAGTTTTTTCATTCAACCCACTGGTTGAATGAAAACACCTGACTAATGTATGGGATGCCTTATGCATATGGTGCCAAATGGCTGGTACATTTACCATTACTGATACGCTACAGGGAGAGAGTGCAGGCCACAGTTGAGCTGGAAGGAGCAGATACATTTAATAAGGCCCACACTGCAGTGCTCTTTTTATTTGATGCCTATTAAAGTTCATGCAGCCTGCCTAATGCTATCCAATTTCTACCATAAACTTACCTAAAGTCTATATTTTTGACTAATAACTGGGGATACAGAAATTTGGGAAATTAAGGGAATGTGAGGTAGTGGTTTTCAATGTGTTTTTGTACACTATGGTTTGACATTTTAATAAACTTTTAAGATAATGCATAGTTACATAGTTACATAGTTAGTCTGGCTGAAAAAAAGACAAAAGTCCATCCAGTTCAACCAAAAAAAGAAAAAGTTATAATCCTACACCCACAATTGATCCAAAGGAAGGTAAATAACCCAGCAAAGCATGATGCAATTTGCTTCTGCAGGGGAAAAAATTACTTCCTGATCCCCCGAGAGGCAGTCAGATATTCCCTGGATCAACTTTACCTGTAAATGTTAGTAACCAGTTATATTCTGTGCATCCAAGAAAGAATACAGGCCTTTTTAAAGCAATCAAACTGAGTTGGCCAGAACCAACTCTTGAGGGAGTCTATTCCACATTTTCACAACTCTTACTGTGAAGAAACCTTTCTGTATTTGGTTAAATTTATTTTCCTCCAGAAGAAAAGAGTGCCCCCTTGTCCATATTCCAGATGAGGTCTTACTAATGATTTGTACAGGGGTAAAATTATATCTCTCTCTCTCTGGAGTCTATACCTCTTTTAATACAAGAGAGGATTTTGCTCGCTTTAGAAACCACAGCTTGGCATTGCATGTCATTATTAAGCTTGCGATCTACCAGAACCCCCCAGATCCTTCACCATTGACTCCCCCAGTTGTACACCCCCTAGTATGTATGATGCATGCATATTCTTAGCCCCCAAGTGCAAAACCTTACATATATCAACCTTAAACCTCATTTGCCACATAGTTGCCCAATTAAACAGTGCATTGAGGTTGGCTTGTAAGTTGGAGACATCCTGTAAGGACGTTATTCCACTGCACAGCTTGGTGTCATCTGTAAAGACTGAAATGGTATTGCCAATACCAGACCCTATACCATTTATAAATATATTAAAAAGTAAGAGTCCCAACACTGAACCTTGGGGTACACCACTAACAACCCTAAACCATTCAAAGTATGAAGCATTAACAACTACTCTCTGAATATGATCTTTTAGCCAGTTTTCTATCCATTTACATACAGATTTTTCCAAGCCTGTAGACTTTACCTTACACATTAGCCATGTGGGGGAACTGTGTCAAATGCTTTAGCAAAATCCAAGTATACCACATCCACCTCCTCCCCCCGTCCAAGGTTTTGCTCACCTCCTCATAAAAAGAAATCAGATTTGTTTGATAACTTCTGTCTTTCATGAATCCATGCTGTCTGTTGCTTAAAATATTTATTTTCCAGCAAGAACTCATCTATGTGGTCTTTTATTAAACCCTCCAGTATCTTCCCAACTATAGAAGTTAAACTAACAGGTATCTTGACCCCTTTTTAAATATAGGCACCACATTGGCCTTACGCCAATCCAATGGTACTATACCAGTCATTAAAGAGTGTGGGGGTGCATGCACGGCCGGCTCCTGAATGGACGTGCAGTGAGGGAAGCTTCGGCCATCCGCCAGAGTGATCGCGGCACACCTAGACCCCAGGGAATCCAAACCCCACAGTGTCCTGCATAAGAGGTACCCGAACCTCACCAGCTATGCCCCGCAGAAGGAAAACCCCGGGGCAGCCAGGGAAACTGACTCATTTCTTCCCTGGCATCTCGGCAGGGATCCAAGATGGCACCGGCGGCAGCACCATGAGGGACAGCAGACAGGAGGGGGACTTCACAGCCCAGAAGAAGGACCACAGGCTCCAATACCCACTGTATCTAGGGGACCCTGGTGAATTGTCTCCCCCTCTGTCCCCCACCACGAGCAGCCCGACCAAGTGTAGACTCAGACTAGACCCTGAACAACAGTCTGCATACCAGGCCCTCAGCCATCCATTACCTCAGGTACACACAGACCTCTCTGCCATAGATGCATTCCCGGCAGCAGACCAACCTATAAGAGAAATATGCATGAAGAATATGCTACTATCACTCAGGCAAACCATGCATAACGATTTGTCTTCATCTTTACTACAAATCACCACCGTGGTCAAACAACAAGAGAACAGATTATAACATATTGAATCCAAATTGGGTGACATCATTTCAGCGCACAATGATTTGATTGACGCACATACAGATCATACGTTGGACATCGAACAAATCAATTTGAAACTAGCTGACTTAGAAGATTGATCAAGACGTAACAATATCAAGTTCAGGGGTATCCCTGAAAACGTTACTAATGAAGCACTACTACCCTATATACAACAGTATATAAAACTTCTCATTCCATCTATTTCCGACATGACTTCGACAAACTTTTGTGAAACTCCCAACCTAACCCAGCAACCGAACCTAAACCACTTCCGTAATACTGCTGGACTCTTCCTTCACAAAGATATACTCACACAACTTCACATCCTTTCAAGCATCACCTCAAATATTCTGCTCAGCACTCAAAGACCCATGTTATAATCAACATCACATCTCTTAACGTTCGGGGCTTAAATTCTCCATTTAAAAGATCGATGCTCCAAAAACAAACTAGAATGTTCCAGGCCGATATCCTCTTTATACAAGAATTCCACTTCACTACAAACAAGACTCCCAAACTCCACCTCAACCGCTTCCCAAACTCCACCTCAACAGCTTCCCACACATCTTTATGGCTACTAACCCAAAAAAAAAAAAAACGGGATCATTACAGCTATAAAGGATAAAGGATTCAGTTCCGATTCATCTCAGAAACCGTTGACCCTCAAGGTCGCTATCACATCCTAATTTTCCATCTAAATAACATTCTCTACACCTTAGTGAATGTCTATGGCCCCATCAAAGACCAGATGAAATTCTACAACAAGCTCTACAACATCATCTCCTCTCTAAAATAAGGCAGAATATTTATTGGAGGAGACTTCAATACTATTGGCAGTCCGCATTTAGACTCGTCTTTCAACAAAAGACCATCTAAACAGGCCTTCAACCAATTCCTACACAACCACGACCTCTACGACATATGAAGATGCCAGCACAGCAACAAAAGAGACTACACCTACTACTCCCCTTCCCACCTTTCATACTCCAGAATCGATTTTTTCCTCATGGATAAATGGACACTGCAACACATATTATCGTCCAAAATTGGTACAATTGCATGGTCAGATCATGCTCCAATCCACATCTCAGTAGACAACAATCGACGCCCAGCAATCCCGCCTATCTGGAGACTAAACTCTACAATTTTGAAGAACCCAGAACACCAGAAACATTTATTAGAAGCTCATAATCTATTTTTTGAAACCAACTCCACTCCTAACATACCTTTAACCATAATTTGGCCCACATACAAGGCTTACATGAGAGGTATCCTCATACAACTAAACTCCAGCATCAAAAAGCAACGGTCCCAACAAATTGACCAACTCCTATCCTCCATTAAATTGAACAGGGAAATTAATTTAAAAAAAACAAATGCCGCCACAGCCGCAACCCTGGCCTCCGATAGAAATAAATTACGAATAATCTTATTACATGACTACGACCTCAACCTACAAAGAAATAAATCCAAATTCTATGCACTTGGCAATAAAGCGAATGCACTCCTAGCGAAAATGATTAAACAAAAAAGGCTCAAATCTAAGATCGCTACAATTAAACACCCAACCACACATGCACTCCTCACAAACCCACAAGACATATCCAACGCCTTCGCGACGTATTACCAAAAATGATACAATATCAAAGACAATCCTGACACAACCCAACCCACCACTACTAGCATTCAAAACTTCCTAGACACTACCAACCTACCCAGACTCACATCGTCTCAACTTACATCTCTTTCTGTACCAATTTCTCCTGCAGAAATAGATTGTAACATAAAAGCATTACCCCTAAATAAATCTCCAGGAAATGACGGTTTTACAAACTAATTTTACAAAACACTTGCACCCAACCTCACACCACACTTATCTGAGTTATTTAACCATGTGGCCTCTACAGGTACATTCCCCTCTGAAATGTTACAATCAGTAATCACAACCATCCCTAAACCAAACAAAGACCCCCAACTGGTCCAAAACTATAGACCGATCTCTTTATTAAACATAGACATAAAATTATACGCCAAACTAATCGCCCAAAGACTGCTTCCCTACCTCCGCACACTAATTCACCCAGACCAAGTGGGATTTATCCCTGGTTGACAAGCACCAGATGCAACTAGAAGAATAATATCCCTCCTCTACAAACTTGAATCCACTAAACAACCCTCACTATTCTTATCTCTAGATGCTGAAAAAGCATTTGATCGAATCCATTGGCTTTTTATGAAACTTGCTCTCCAAAAATTTGGAATTACAGATTGGATATTATCAGCAATCCTCTCCCTTTATTTCAATCCTTCTGCCACAGTTTTAACTGACGGTACACTCTCACAGCCCTTCCAGATATCCAAAGGCACCAGACAGGGCTGCCCCCTTTCTCCCATAATTTTTACCTTATTAATCGAACCCCTGGCATCCAAACTCAGAGATGACCCAACATTCACAGGTATTACTCATCTTAAAACAGAACATAAAATTAGCCTCTTCGCGGACGATATTATCTTAATGGTTACCAATTCCTATAAATCTCTCCAATCGATACGCACTCACCTCCACAACTATTCAGAAGTCTCATATTATAAGCTTAACAAACCAAAATCCTCCATTTTAAATCTTTACACTCCTCCTAAGATCCAAAATATGATGACCAAACATTTCCCTTTCGCATGGGAATGTCACAGCATCCCTTATTTGGGAATCAAACTCACTACCACAACTAACCAACTATATGAAGCCAATCACAAAATGCTCCTTGAATCTATCCCACAGGAACTTAAACAATTACATGCATCAACCCTAGTGCTGGAGACAATGCGGAGAAATAGGAACAATCCTCCATATACTCTGGGCTTGTAAATCTCTCAAATCGTATTGGAATAAAGTCTTCCAACTAATCTCCTCTACATCTGGAGTCCAGACAATTCCAAATCCAGCCTTAGCTCTCCTTCACATAGGAATAGACAACTTTCCCCCAGACTCACGTACCATTACAGTACATACATTAGCAGTAGCAAAAATTAATATCACTAAGTTATGGAAGTCCAGCACAACCCCCTCCTTTTCAACCCTCATTTCGGAACTCAATCTCCATTGAGAGAAGGAAAAGAGAACAGCAATCCACAATTCCTCATATCATAAATTCCAATTTCAATGGTCTCGGTGGCTCCAAAACCATAACTGCTCCGTTAAATGACAACTATAACAAAATAATATCACGTTATGACCAACGCACTTGACTGGTGCCTCTTCCTCCCCCCCTTCCCCTCTAATGTTTATCACAGTCCTAACCAACTAGGGTTCACAATGATTCGAGTATACCTCTCAAGTATCCGCGGCCATGTTATAGCGTCCCCGGCCAATTGGTGGGGACATGCTTCCTCTCTTATATGTATATTTACCATGTGTTTCATTTTATTGTGAACACCGCTCTTCTATTTCTTTTTCTCTTTTCATTATGTGATAACATGTCTATTGAAAATCTTTTCAGTAAAAAATATTTGAATATAAAGAGTGTGGTACTCAAATAAAAAAAAACTAATTCTGACAAACTATATTATACCTTCTGTGATCTTAAGGAACCCAAGACCATCAGGCAAACAGGTTGGTAGAAGTAAATAGTCCTTTTTTTTTTTCAAAAACAAGAGAACAGAAAAACATAGCTTATCTCCAGTAAACAAAAATGTCCATCACTTGATAATCCAAAATAAAGATATGACTCACTGTCTACATAAACCTTGTCCCATGCAGGGTTAAAGTCCCAGACAGCTCCAGGAGTACCAAAGGCCAAGCCATCAGCAACTTAGCTACCTCAGTCACAAACAGTTCACCACTCATGCTCCTAGGTGTGTACTGCTTCTTGTTTCCTCACAGACAAGTACTGGTTGCTTACTGTTGCTTTTCTGGAGTCACTTGCAGATGGGTTAACCCCTTGAGGACCAAAGTCTCTGTAATCAGAATTTGGAAGATCTTAATCTCCTGAAAGGTCACGCCAAACCTTTGAATTTTGTGTATCTAATGAGGACTTACCAATCCAGAGTGTACTGAAAATCAGTGCTCTCCTCTTCAACCACACTACCCCAGAACCCCTCACCCAGCATTGGTAATAACCCCTGAGTGCTCAAGAATGTCTTCAACCCATCCCCCATCCCCCAACTAGTGGGGAAATATACCTGCTATCGAGGACCCATTTCTGGCATCCTGTACACTTCCTATAACTTTTTGACTTGTTATGGTAGCTGCTTCCACTGGTCAGTTCAGGCCATAGACTCTATGGGAGCATATGTTCATGTAGACTTCATCCTCGCACCTACCCCATAGGCTCCCATTTCTAAAAATTTTAAGGCTGAGCTAGTGAACATGTTCTGTAACAATCCTACTCATAACACTGTTAGGGTATTCATACTGAAGTCTATGAGGAAAGAAAAATTATTGTAAATATTTGATAGGAATTTTTCAGTTTTCCTGACTGACATCATGGCAGTATGCATTTTGGAAAGAAATAGCCACAAACAAGGGTGGTGTGCAGGAAAAGGTACATTTTCCTTTCTTTCTTTCTTTTTTTTTCCAAAAATAATTTTTATTAGGAAAGTTAAGGCAGATCAATGTACATGCAAATATAGATTACAGTTCGGACATAGACACAATATATAGCATCCCGTTTCACAGATGGGCCATGGGTTTAAACAGTATTACAAATCGAGGTGAGGTATCTCTTTATATCAAAGGTATATAGCAAACCAGCAGATACATAGAGTATAATATATAAATCGTTATAGGTATATTCATTGCTAACCTATCTACTTGTAAGCCCTTATGTTGAGGGAGTATGAAGTGTTGGGAAAGAATAGCACATTATGATGTGTTCGTTATGATTTGTGTGCCCACTTCGGGAGCGTGTGATCCAAGAGAAATTAGTCACACCTGTATGAGAGATTAGATGTTATATTTTGTTGGAGATATATGAATGATGAAAGCCTACAAAAGGTGTGAGATAAAGAGATGTCAGAGAGGTGAATAGATAGAAGAGGAGATGTAGAGTGAGGTAGCAAGGTGGGAATATGGGGAGAAAAAAGAAAAAAAAAAAAGAGGAAAGAGGGTGGGGAGGGGGAGAATGGGTAAGGAGTGGAGGGGATGTTAGGATGGGTAGCTGCAGATAAAGTAAATCACATTGTTTTGTACGAGCCAGAAAGACAGCCATATAGCTTAGGATTCACTACGTGCAGGAGAGGACTGACCATTTGGAAACTCGGGCACTGCCCGAGGGCCCAGGGTCAGTAGGGGGCCCCATGAGATGCCCCTGGTACCTTTTTCATAGGCTTTTTTGAGTTTGGGAAAGGACACAGGGGCCCCATGATCCCCTATTGCCCGGGGCCCCATCTTGTCAGTCCGCCCCTGACTACGTGCAATATCATTCAATGGTGTAACAAGTGGGTCTGAAACCCAAAATACAGGCCACAATGTCAATTCTCAATCCAACTAAATGTGCCTCAAATGCGTCACCGGCGGACAAAGCGTCCCCCGAGACAACATTGTGTCCAATCATTCAATCAGGAGGTGTAGGCTGTTCATCCAATAATAAGTGATAGGTAGTGGTGGTTTGTCTTCCTGAATCTCTCGGGATGGTCTTTTGCTACAGAAATCAATTCCTCCATTTCCTCAATTTTTTTGATCCTTGCAAACCATTCTCGAGTAGTGGGAACATATGTTGAATGCCAGCGGACTGGGATGCATTGTTTTGCCACGTTTACCATGTGCATGGCGAGTGATTTACGGTATGTCCTAAATGGAAGTATGGAGTGGTGGAGCAAGAATTGTATGGGGGAGATGTCTAGGGAGTACGTAGTTACTTGCGTGATTATGGGTTGGATTTTCTCCCAGAAAGGCTGCAGCAATGGGCAATCCCACCAGATATGCAGGAGTGTACCCATCGCCTGGTGACATCTCCAACACGAATCTGAGATGTTAGGGTCAAATTTGTGAAGTAGGGACGGAACTCTGTTCCATCTGGAATATAGTTTAAAATTGTTTTCTTTTGTAGAGACACATATGGACCCTTTGTGTATATGTTCATAAATGTGATCTCAGTCTTCTGGCGATAGTTGGAGTTGTAAGTGAGAGCTCCAGGCCTTGCAAGCTTTCCTAGATGGAAGGTCAATGGTGTTTTCGAGGCATGTGTAGAGCTTAGATATAAGATAACTCTGGGGACAGTCTGTTGAGCAAAGTTTTTCAAATGGGGTGAGTGGTCTAGTATAGTCTTTTAGGTGTGATGTATAAAAATGGTGGAGCTGTCTGTACATCCACGGCGTCAAGGTTAGGGATGGCCATTTGTTCAAAAGGTGGTCTCTGAGTAAGACTATCCCATCCTTGAAGAGTTGATGCAGACTCAAATTGTCTGGGGGGTTAGACCTGGCGAGAAAGGCACGGGACATACCAGGGGGGAAGTCTGGGTTCATTTTGATAGGAGTGAGTGGACCCAGGGGTCAAAGAAAAATCTGTTTTCTGACTTATCAGATGATAACACGATAGAGTAGAGCCTATAAGAAGGTGTTTCCTGAACTCAGACGGAATGTGGGAATTTTTCAGTCAAGGAGAAGTGGCAAGCGGGGTCCTGGAAAATGCAGCTTCCAAATTAACATAAGCCTTACAGTTGCGGTTCGTAGACCAATCTACTATTCCTGCCATATGGCAGACTCTGTAGTAACGGGAGATATCAGGCAGTCCAATACCTCCGCCCATCTTAGGCATGGTAAGTTGTTCAAAATCAATTCTGTGGCATTTATTACACCATAAAAAGGAGGCACACAATGTTTTATAGGACCTAAAGAAGGAATTAGGCAGTTTGATTGGAATTGTTTGCATTAGGTATAGTAGTCTGGGGAGCACATTCATCTTAATAATAGCTGCTCTGCCAAACCAAGAAAATAATGGTTTGTCCCATGTCTGTAGATCATTGGTGATGCTACGTAAAATGGGTAAAAGGTTTTTGGCATACAGTTCTGTCAGGCGAGTCGGTATTTGGATTCCTAAGTATGTGATGGCCTTAGACTGCCATGCGAAAGGAAAGTTCATTTTCGCCTGTATGAACGTATCTAGGGTTAGGGAGACATTAAGGGCCTGGGATTTATTAAAGTTAATTTTAAAATTGACCAAGTACTGGAATAATTTGAAATCGTGTAGTAAGTTAGGTAGAGTAATATGTGGGTCTGTCAGGAAAAGTAAGATGTTGTCAGCAAAGGCAGCTATTTTATGGACTTTGCCATTGATTGAAATTCCTTTGATGTTGTCATTCTGTTTAATGCAGTTCAAAAAAGGTTCCAAGGTGAGAATGAATAGCAGGGGGGATAGTGGACAACCCTGTCTGGTCCCATTGCTTATCGAGAAGGCGTCTGAAAGGAGGCAATTGACTCTGACTTTAGCCGTTGGTGTTATATAAAGATATGATAAAGCTCAAGAGACAAGGAGGGAGCACAAGGCCAGTCAGAATGGCCTCCATGTAGTCTCATGCCAATCTGTCGAAGGCCTTCTCAGCGTCTAGAGAGAGGAAGAAGCCAGCATGTTTCTTCTGTGTCAACCAATCATGTACATTTATCGCCCTGATCGTATTGTCTCTTGCCTCTCTACCGGGTACAAACCCTACCTGGTCAGTGAAAATAATGGGGTCTATGATGTGTAGTAAACGATTGGCTAGTATTTTGGCAAAAATCTTTAGATCAACGTTCCGGAGGGAGATTGGCAGATAGTTAGCTGGAGATGTCTGGTCCTTGTTTTCTTTAGGTATATGCGTTATGTGGGCTTCAGAAAGATGACGCATGGATTGTCCTGCGGTATCTAGTGAATTGAAAGCCTTTAGGAATGGGTGTGTGAGGATGTCTATGAAGGATTTGTAATATGTGGTTATAAGTCCGTCTGGGCCCGGGCTTTTACCTGGTTTTAAATGTGCGATAGCCTGTTGTAATTCTGTCAGTGTCAAAGCTCTATCTAATTCTCTTGCTTGTGATTGGGAGATAGGTTTAGGAAGGTATTGGGAGAGAAATGTCTGGATAATGGCCTTACGTGGTCTAATATTCCCTGTCGGTTTTGGGGCTAAGGGTAGGTTGTAAAGGGTGGTATAATATTTCTCAAATTCGGCTGCGATATCCACAGAAGTTTTAAGTACGTGGCCTTGTTTGGAGTTGAGTTGATGATTGGTGCGAGCCGCTTTTTTAGATTGCAAGGCCCTGGCTAAAAATTTGCCACTCTTATTTCCATGTTCATAAAAGAGTTTCTGAGATAAAGTAAAATTACGCTTGGTTTTCTTTTCCACTATGTCTCGAAGTTGTTTGGGTGCCTGATCAAGTTCATTCGCAGAGTTTACAGCCTTAGAGCGTTTATGTGAGCATTCAAGTTTACGTACTTTATATAAACACGAGTCAGGGTTCCAAAAAAGGGTTCCTCATAGACAAAGGGCTTGATCCTGGAAAACTCCCAGGATGAGCATAAAGCCCTTAGAATGAGTGCTTTTATGACAGAGCCTTTACTAAAACTGAACTGAAAGTGATCCCATCTGGATCTGCAGACCACCAAAGAGTCCCTCATAGCCTAAAGCCCTGATCCCAACAAACTTCCTGGCTGAGGAAAAAGCCATTAATGACTGAGTCTTTACTCAGACTGGACTTAAAGTGATCCCTGCTGTAGCTAAAGAACACCGAAAAGGATCCCTCATAGCCTAAGGCCCTGATCCTGTCAAACTCCCTGGCTGATGATATGGCACTTATAAAGGCAGTATCCATGGCTCAGTCTTTGCTCAAACTGAACTGAAAGTCATCCCATTTGGAGCTGTGGGATTCCAAAGTGTCCCTCGTAGTCTAAGGTTCTGACCTTAGCAAACTTTCTGGTTGATGTGATAGCCCTCACAGAGTCTGCCTTCATGGTTCAGTCTTTACCCAAACTGAACTGAAAGTTAGCAAGGAAGTCCAGAACAAGTATTAAGTCCCACTTAGGAAGCCTTGGCTTTCCCTTGAGTCTTAGATGTAGCACTCCATTAAAGTATTGGATAAAAAAGTGATAATTTGCCCTAGAGACACTGGGGATGACATGGAGTGCAGAGAGCTGAAGATCAGTCCAAAAACCAAGCTGCTGTAGAAGTCCAGAATGTACTGGGCCTGAAGACTAAAGCAAAAACTGAATAAGCTTCACTCAAATCCTCGTGATACCATCCAGGAGTATAGATATCAGTTTAAAAAAAATAGCCAAGGCTGATTAGTCTTTTCCTCTCAAGGCGAATAACTGGAGAAGATATGAACAAGGTAGGAGTATTGCACCTTGCAACAGAAGACTTTGTCTGATAGCTAAAAGGACTAATAAAAAGGTTCTGATAACTCGGAATCAAAAGCAGGAACCAAGGCCTACTTGGCCAATGGGGAATCACTGCAATAATTGCCATTGTTCTTAGCAACAGACCTGCAAATCTGGTTAGTATTACATAGATCAGTCACTAGTGGTGTACCTCAAGGCTCTGTACTCAGTCATGTTCTATTTAATCTATATGTAAGTGATATAAATAAAGTTTTGTTGGGTAAGGTATGTCTTTTGCTGATGATGCAAAGATGTGTAATCGGGTTGATATCCCAGGTGGTGTCTGTAACATGGAACATGATTTGGCATTGCTGGAAGATTGGTAAAAGAAGTGGAAATTGCAGTTCAGTGTTTCTAAATGTAAAATATTGCACCTAGGGAAAAAGAATCCCTTGAGATAGTACAACATTGGGGGTACAGTGTTGGCCAGCACTACAGAGGAAAAGGATTTGGGGGTACTTATTTCAAAAATTCAAAAATGATAGGCAAAATGAGCAAACAGTGTGGCCAGGCAGTCGGAAAAGCAAGTAGCATTCTTGGATGCATCACTAGAGGGATCACCAACAGGAGGAAGGAGGTCCTGGCCCCCCTATATATAGTAGATCTTTAGTTAGACTTCATTTAGTATACTGTATCCAGTTCTGGAGACCTCACTTACAAATAGATATTGATAAGATAGAATGAGTCCAGATATGGGTAAAAAAAATGGTGAAAGGTCTGGGAGATAAAACTTATCAAGAGCAACTTCATGAACTTAGTTTGTAAAGTCTGGAGGAAAGAAGGGTAAGGGGGGACATGATTGAAACCTTTAAATACAGTTGCAAGAAAAAGTATGTGAACCCCTTGGGATTACGTGGAGTTTTGCATGAATTGGGCATAAAATGTGCTCTGAACGTCATCTAAGTCACAACAATAGAAGAACACAGTCTGCTGAACATAATACTACACAAACATTAGATGTTGCCATGGTTTAATTGCACATAACATGTAAACATTCACAGTGCAGGGAGGAAAAAGTATGTGAAGCCCTAGCTTAATGACTTCTCCCAGAGCTAATTGGAGCCAGGAGTGAGCCAACCTTGACTCCAATCAGTGTGATGATATTGGATGTGTTGCTGACAGCTGTCCTGCCCTTAAAAAACACACACCTGTTTTGGGTTTACTGGTTTCAAGAAGCACTGTCTGATGTGAACCATGCCTCGCAGAAAAGAGCTCTCAGAAGACCTACGATCAAGAATTGTTGACTTGCATGAAGCTGGAAAGGGTTACAAAAGTATCTCCAAAAGCCTTGATGTTCATGTGTCCACGGTAAGACACACTGTCTACAAATGGAGAAAGTTTAGCACTGTTGCTACTCTCCCTAGGCTTGGTCGTCCTGTAAAAATGACTGCAAGAGCACAGCGCAGAATGCTTCAGGAGGTAAAGAAGAATCCCAGAGTGTCAGCTAAAGACCTACAGAAATCTCTGGCACATGCTAACATTTTTGTTGACACATCTACAATAAGGAAAACATAAAACAAGAATGGAGTACATGGGAGGACACCACGGAGGAAGCCATTGCTGTCCAAAAAGAATAGTGCAGCACGTTTGAAGTTTGCAAAAGAGCACCTGGATGTTCCACAGCACTACTGGCAAAATATACTGTGGGCAGATGAAACCAAGATTGAGTTGTTTGGGAAGAACACACAACACTATGTGTGGAGAAAAAAAGGCACAGCACACCAACATCAAAACCTCATCCCCACTGTGAAACATGGCGGAGGGAGCATCATGGTTTGGGGCTGCTTTGCTGCCTCAGGGCCTGGACGGATTGTTGTCATTGATGGGAAAACGAATTCCAGAGTTTATCAAGACATTTTGCAGGAAAACGTACGACCATCTGTCCGCCAACTGAAGCTCCGCAGAGGATGGGTGATGCAGGACAATGACCCAAAGCATACAAGTAATTCAACAAAACAATGGCTGCAACAGCACAGAATACGCCTTCTGGAGGGGCCCAGTCAGAGTCCTGACCTCAACCCCATTGAAATGCTGTGGCATGACCTTAAGAGAGCGATTCACACCAGACATCCCAAGAATATTGCTACACTGAAAGAGCTTTGTGAAGAGGAGTGGTCCAAAATGACTCCAGATTGTTGTGCAGGTCTGATCTGCAACTACAGGAAACGTTTGGTTGAGGTTATTGCTGCCAAAGGAGGGTCAACCAGTTATTAAGTCTAAAGGTTCACATACTTTTTCCTCCCTGCACTGTGAATGTTTACATGTTATGTGCAATTAAACCATGGCAACATCTAATGTTTGTGTAGTATTATGTTCAGCAGACTGCGTTCTTCTATTGTTGTGACTTAGATGACGTTCAGAGCACATTTTATGCCCAATTCATGCAAAACTCCACGTAATCCCAAGGGGTTCACATACTTTTTCTTGCAACTGTACATAAAGGGGGTGAATAAGGTTCAGAAGGGCAGTATTTTCAACAGGAAACCAAAATCTAAAACATGGGGACATAACCTTAAACTAACTGGAGGAAAATTCAGGACTAATCTCAGAAAGTATTATTTTACCGAGAGTAGTTGATGCTTGTAATAAACTTCCAGCAGAAGTAGTGAACCAGCCAACAGTAAATAGCTTCGGACAAGCATAGCTCTATACTCAGACATAAAAGCTATCATAAAAAAAAATGGGCAGACTCGATGGACCACACGGTCTTTATATGCCGTTATTCTTCTATGTTTCTATATTTCTATGTATTGGAGGAAAAGCATACGAATTGAGAAACCTCCCATGATCTGTCAGAACAACCACTCCCAGGGCTTGCCAGCCTAGGCGTCTTGTAAAACAACTTTTCAGCTTGAAATTGTAAGGAGATGCAAACAGATTTAACCCCAGAATCATGCATAGAGATGGAATCCAGTTGAAGTAACCTGAATGTAGGGCTACTTGCTGGGACACAAAGTCCCTGTAGATTTGCTTGAATGCTGGAGAAATTGTTTTCTGTACAGGTCACAGTCATCTCTATCTCTCTCAGTAGACTGATTGTCTGTGAGATATGAATAGCTTGGTGCATGTTCATTGTTGGAGTAGAATGCTTCTGGACATAGAGCCTTCTCCACCACTTTAAGATAGGGATGGGAGAGACCATGGTTCCAATTATTGTCAGGCATTGAGATGCTGACAGGTGAACAGAGGACAGTCAGGATAACCCAGCTCCTTACCACTGGTATGCTCTATTGGCTACACTAATGCATTCTGAACCGTGATGAATTGGGCTTCCAGATATACAAGGGCTTGTGTTGTAGTCAAATGACTCTATTTTCCTATACAATAATTGTATTATTTCAATAAGAAATATGGCACTTGGAATACAAGAAGTAATGACACAATGAAGAAACGTAATATGGGAATAGCATAGTAGAAGATTACTATTCTCACCAATCATATAGTGATAGTCAAATAGTTAGCCATGTAAGGCAGTAGCATACAGTATACACAAGTCAGCAACTCATGCTAGACAACATAAGAGGAAGTAGCAATTTGACAATGAGAGGTTCATTCACAAACAGGTAGTAATCCATAGGGAATAGTGGTCATTTACGCCTGAAGCGTTATCATTTCCTAGAAGCCAGATAAAATGTTAAAACAATAGATGTAGATACGGTGGGAGATGTAGAACAAAAGTCTCCGGATCTTGGTAGAAGTATTTGCTGGTACCTCACCCCTAAATTGAAACACTATGAATAAGACCCTAACCAGAAAATCTAATGGGGTTTTTAAAGGTACCATACCACACATTAAAGAGAACTTTACAAAAACATATAATATTACCCTTTATTAGTTAAAAAGATCCACCATATTGGTGGAACATAACAACTGAGCACATTAAGCATGTCATGCCCAAATACAATAGACAAACAGTGCTACAAATTATAGCCTACTAACACACATAATAGGTTGACATTGTTGTATATATAACTAATATTCTTTGGCTTGTTCTGACATTACAAATTAATACTTTATTGGTTACTCCAGCATAATTGGTACAGATTAATGCGTTGTTCATTGCTCCAACACATTTCACAGGGCAACGCCCGCTTCTTCAGAGAGCCAAAGTATACGTTTCTAAAATCAAGCAAAACATTAGATTGTACACTCCTTGAGGGTTAGGGACTGATCTGAATGTACAATATATATGTGTAAAGCGCTGCGTAAATTGACGGCGCTATATAAGTACCTGAAATAAATAAATAATAAGTAGGCCCAAAACATTTTATAGATACATAGTCATTGCAAAACTCAAAAACTCAGCATTTACCGGTTGGTGATATTAATGACTTCACAGAGGGTCAATGAAAGCCAACCCGAGCAACTGGTTCAAGCATGGATGGAGAGGACCCCTCAGTCAAAGGCATCAATTAGCACCTATCAGCACCGACTGATTTGGAAAACAGTTTTCCTTTTTTGCCCTCTTTAATTGGCAGTCTGTCTATGTGCTTGGCTCTTTCTATCTGGTGGTGACAGGTATACTAGGTGCTTGGTGTCTTGGATTATGGGCTTCATTAAGATGGCCATGAAAATGTGACCCACTGACGTCGGGTGTTGTGACTGCGGCATCGTACGTCAATGACGTCACTGCACATGCGCACGCACTACAGCGCAAATGCCACCAATGTGGCGGGATGCACCGCTATTTACTGTCTGCCACAAGCAGATGTATGCTAGGACTACACCAGAGGAGACTGCTGGGATGTAGGGATGCTGCCCTTTTTCCCTCCCTTGATCTGCAGGTCTTCCTGATATCCATTCAACCATTGCTCTGGAGCCTTTTTGGATGTTTATTAAGACACCTACAAATATTGTTCTCTTTGGTATGTATCTGGATGGACCTTGTTTGTCATTAGTGATTTTTATTCCCAAGACAACCCCTGTATTATATTTAATTTGGTGTCACTAAGTTGCTAGAGATGTGGAGGGAAAGAGGTTTTACCCTTTTTCCCCTATTTTTTCTGTTACTGTTGTCCCCCCTCTTTGTAGGGCCTTGATTCATTACTTAGTTTGGGGAGTAGGGGTGTTGTTAGGAATGCTGTGGGACACTCATTACTATATGATGATATTATGTAATTCTCTATAATGATGTTTCAGCTTTTCATTGTGGATTGATGGTTCCACTTGATTGGCGCTCATTGATGCCTTTGACTGAGGGGTCCTCTCCATTCATGCTTGAACCAGTTGCTCGGATTGGCTTTCATTGCCCTTATGTGAAGTCAATAATATCACCAACCGGTAAATGCTGATAGTTTTTATTCCATTTTTATTTTTATGTTTGAGTTTTTCAATGGCTATGTATCTATAATATGTTTTGGACCTACTTTTGCTTGATTATAGAAATGTATACTTTGTCTCCCTGATGAAGTGGGCTTTGCCCCATGAAATGTGTTGGAGCAACAAACAAAGTATTAATCTGTACCAATTATGCTGGAGTAACTAACAAAGTACAGTTGCAAGAAAAAGTATGTGAACCCCTTGGGATTACGTGGAGTTTTGCATGAATTGGGCATAAAATGTGCTCTGAACGTCATCTAAGTCCCAACAATAGAAGAACACAGTCTGCTGAAGATAATACTACACAAACATTAGATGTTGCCATGGTTTAATTGCACATAACATGTAAACAATCACAGTGCAGGGAGGAAAAAGTATGTGAACCTTTGGACTTAATAACTGGTTGACCTTCCTTTGGCAGCAATAACCTCAACCAAATGTTTCCTGTAGTTGCAGATCAGACCTGCACAACGATCTGGAGTAATTTTGGACCACTCCTCTTCACAAAACTGTTTCAGTGTAGCAATATTCTTGGGATGTCTGGTGTGAATCGCTCTCTTAAGGTCATGCCACAGCATTTCAATCGGGTTGAGGTCAGGACTCTGACTGGGCCACTCCTGAAGGCGTATTCTGTGCTGTTGCAGCCATTGTTTTGTTGAATTACTTGTATGCTTTGGGTCGTTGTCCTGTTGCATCACCCATCCTCTGCGGAGCTTCAGTTGGCGGACAGATGGTTGTACGTTTTCCTGCAAAATGTCTTGATAAGCTCTGGAATTCATTTTCCCATCAATGACAACAATCCGTCCAGGCCCTGAGGCAGCAAAGCAGCCCCAAACCATGATGCTCCCTCCGCCATGTTTTACAGTGGGGATGAGGTTTTGATGTTGGTGTGCTGTGCCTTTTTTTCTCCACACATAGTGATGTGTGTTCTTCCCAAACAAATCAATCTTGGGTTCATCTGTCCACAGTATATTTTGCCAGTAGTGCTGTGGAACATCCAGGTGCTCTTTTGCAAACTTCAAACGTGCTGCAATATTCTTTTTGGACAGCAATGGCTTCCTCCGTGGTGGCCTCCCATGTACTCCATTCTTGTTTATTGTTTTCCTTATTGTAGATGTGTCAACAAAAATGTTAGCATGTGCCAGAGATTTCTGTAGGTCTTTAGCTGACACTCTGGGATTCTTCTTTACCTCATGCAGCATTCTGCGCTGTGCTCTTGCAGTCATTTTTACAGGACAACCACGCCTAGGGAGAGTAGCAACAGTGCTAAACTTTCTCCATTTGTAGACAGTCTGTCTTACCGAGGACACATGAACATCAAGGCTTTTGGAGATACTTTTGTAACCCTTTCCAGCTTCATGCAAGTCAACAATTCTTGATCGTAGGTCTTCTGAGAGCTCTTTTCTGCGAGGCATGGTTCACATCAGACAGTGCTTCTTGAAACCAGTAAACCCAAAACAGGTGTGTGTTTTTTAAGGGCAGGACAGCTGTCAGCAACACATCCAATATCATCACACTGATTGGAGACAAGGTTGGCTCACTCCTGGCTCCAATTAGCTCTGGGAGAAGTCATTAAGCTAGGGCCTCACATACTTTTTCCTCCCTGCACTGTGAATGTTTACATGTTATGTGCAATTAAACCATGGCAACATCTAATGTATTATGTTCAGCAGACTGTGTTCTTCTATTGTTGTGACTTAGATGACGTTCAGAGCACATTTTATGCCCAATTCATGCAAAACTCCACTTAATCTCAAGGGGTTCACAAAATTTTCTTGCAACTGTATTAATTTGTACCAACGATGTCAGGACAATCCAAAGAGTATTATTTATGTATACAACCATGTCAACCTGTTATGTGTGTTAGTAGGCTATATTTTGTAGCATTGCTTGTCTACTGTATTTGGGCATAGCATGCTTAATGTGTTCAATTGTTATGTTCCACCAATATGGTGGTTCTTTTTAACTAATAAAGGGTAATTATTATATATTTTTTAGTAAAGTTTTCTTTAATGTATATTATGGTTTCCCCGGGGGGGGGGGGGGGGTGTAGGGGGTAAAACCAAAAAAGGTCAAGGGGGGATTGTTAAGGACGCAATAGAGTGTTGTCAAAATGAGAGGGTAAGAAATGGCTTACACAGGGTTGCCACAGTTTTGTGTATTTTGCAATCCTGTCTTTGTGGACAGTTTACATTTTGGAATGGATCATAGCCCACCTGACCTAGTTCTTAGTCTCCACTGTATTAGGAGAGTTAGTTTTCCAAGTCTTTACTAGGGTCTGTTTTGCAGTCATTGTTACTTGCAAAAACAATTTGAATTGGACACTCAGAGGATCAGGGCAGACTACGGTGCAGAATAGTGTAGAAATAATATGGAATACCGCCATCCAAAACTGTATTACTATGGGGCCACCAGGTGTGTAGGGGGTACCACAGTTGCCACAACCACAAAAATAGGTTGGTGAGTAGTTCTGAACAAATTTGATAATTTGAGCAGGAAAAGGGTATGGGGGGGGGTTAATACTTAATAGTTAGTTTCTAGTGCTCTAACATTTTCTACAGAGGACTTGGTGGTGGCCGAAATATCATTCCAGTCAATCACATCTGAGGAGACTACAAGATCATGTTCCCATCGACAGGTATATGTGGGAGACTTAAAATCATGTTTACCCAGCAACTGAAAGTAAATGTGTGGTATAAGACCCAGGGTGTGAAGATTGTCATTTGCACACATTTTCAAAGTAAAAAATCCTATCTAAAGTGGAGCCTGGTCTAAGATAGGTGGAGTAAAATGTTAGAACTGTAGGTAGTGGAACATTTATGAGTTGGGAAGGTCGTGTGTAGAGATGAAAATGACTTCAAAGTCAAGGAGGTAGTCAAATTGTGAAGTCTAATAAAATTTTTAGCCTTCCAGGCATGGAAATAAGCTGGAGAAATGAAGGCTGGATAGAAAAATGGGTTTTTGAGAAAGGATAGTAATAGATTGTGAGGGGATAAAAGTTTAAGAGAGGTTTTAGGTTGGTCCCACAGGAAAATAATAATGGTTTGTTTTCCGTTCAGAAATGATCTTCCAATCAAATGGGTGGAGGCAAAGGAGGTTTGAAACTGAAAAAAGGTCACAATAAACTGCCTCTAGGCTCACCCCGAGGGGTTTTTGTGGACTGCATAATATTCTAGGAGTTGCTCCAAGTGTGCTGTGGTGTATCATTTCATTAGTTTGGGGAGACCCAAACCACCGTGGAGTCCAGGTAGTTCAAGAATATGTCTGGGTAGATGAGACTTCACGATTCTCCATATATGGTGGGACACCTGATACTGCAGAATCCTCAAACAGTATTCTAGGACAGAAATGGGTAGCACCCAGAAAATGTAAAGTATTTTAGGTAAGATGGTCATTTTTACCTATTTGATCCTCCCCATCCAAGAGATTGAAAAAGAGGACCAGCAGGCAAGCAATGAGGTAAGATGAGTCAGCATGGAGGGATAGGTAGGAGAAAAAGTGTGTAGCCCATGTAAATGGGAAGGTCTCTTGAAGCCAATGCAGGTCAGAAGTAAGTAGGGAAATGCTTAGAATCTGCTATTTCTGCAGATTGATTGTCAGCCTGGAGATATGAGGTGATCTAGTATTCAAAGAAGATAATATGTGGATATGAGTGGTGATGTTAAGAACAAGAGAACATCATCTGCAAAAAGAGTTTGTGTTGATGTCCCTCAACCTTGACTCTCTTAACATTTGGGTCTGAGTATATTAGTTGTGCCAGGGGTTCAATGACAAGGTGAGGGGAACACCTGTTTAGTACCTCTACCAATCAAGAAGAAATCATACCAGTAACCAGTGTATTTGGCATATGGCTAAGCATGATAAAAAAGGTAGATGACCAAATGCAAAAAATGGGGACCAAACCCCATGTATGGCCAAGAGACCACGCTGAACTCTTTTTTAATGTCTAGGAATATAAATCAGGTTGGTATGCAGTGGGTAAGGACTACTCTGAGCTGTTTTCACTAGCCTAGCACAGTGGTATAAACCCTACTTGGTCATTATGAATCATGGACCCTATAAGAGAATTGAGGTAAGTTGCCAGGACCTCAGCCAATAATTTAATGTCTTTTTTGAGGAGAAAAATGGACCTATAACTAGACCCTGCAAAGTCATCGGTATTGGGTTTGGGAATCATTTTAATGATGGCAGTCAAGGTATCCATCTGAAAAGACTGCTGGTCAAGAAAGTAGTCAAAGGCATCAGTTAAACGTGGGACCAATAAGTCAGGGAATCATTTCTAATAAGTGGCTACCAAGCCATCAGGTACTGGCCTTTTATTAGGTTTAAGGGTTTTGATAGCAAGGATAGAATAGCAAGGGGTATTCTAACTGTTCCCACTGGGAAGTGGACAAAAAAGGGAATTTGATGCATTGTGAGCAGATTCATTATTTTCCAGTTTTTAAGTCCCCCCAGCCTTAGAGAGCTGAAAGAGATGCTTGAGTAATTCTTATAGCACTTTAACCACTTCCTGTCTCTTTACCATTTAGAAATGATGGTGAGATGAAGTGGTTGTACCTGGATCATGACTGCAGCTACAGTCATGATCTTTGTATTGTTCTTATTAACTGGAGTTTCTCTTTTATATAATAGTGTTCCTAGCAGATATAGCAGCTACTGGATCACTTTTAAAGGCAATGGAAGAGGAACTCTCCCTTCCGCTGCTGCCGCCACCTTTACCTTTACCTTTCACCTTTACCTATGTGACACTGGAAACTGAAATCAATGATGATTTTGTCACGTCTGGTTTCAATCTGATGTAAGCAAGCCATTACCAGTTTGTGTAAGCATCTGGTCAAACTGATCAGTTTGATCAGATGCTTTGGAGGTCAGAAGAGACATATAGTTACTGGTCACAGATTTCACAAGAAAGGCAATCAGTTTTATGCTCTGATGTGGCTTTAAGAGCTTTCTGCAGCATCTTGTCAAATTGCTTCAACAGATTCTGTGGTGAAAATCTCCCTTGTAGCTGCACTGTATGAGCACTTATGTCTATATCTGATTTCTCCTCCTTACCTATTTTCTGCTGGGCTGTTGTGAAATGGCCCAGTGTAACCGCACTGGTAGAGGGGAGAAGCACCATCTTAGGTGGGGGAGCCAGGCAAAGGCTTCCTTGATTGTTTTAGTGTGGGATTTTGTTCAAGCACCCACCAAAACCATCTTGAGGACCACTACAGGTGATTATGAGTGGTGAATCTTGGTTGCTGACAGGGAAGAGGCCGGGTGAGTGCTGATATTCTTGACTGCAGGAGCAAACCTCTATGGGGTGATTTAGATACTGACTTCTGATTTGCAGTCTCCTTTCACTAATGAGACATTTATTCTGATTCAGAAGGCTAGACTAAATGCAATCCCAGCTCTTTGATATCAATTGACGCTTGCTCTTAGAGAAAAAGAGGACAGTTTCAGCTTTCATAACTCAAGATCTCTCACCTGTTTGAATTCTTCATTAGGGTAGAATTAACACATTACATTGGAAAAGAGGCAAGGTTCACAAGTTGCAAATGAAGACAGATATATATTCTAAGATTATGATTAATGTGGTGATTGAATATATCCTTGAAAGACACAGCATCCTTTAATGGTACATTTATGTGTCTAGCTAATTACATAAGGGCTGTGTTGACTAATTATAATGGCTCCTTGTGCTGGAAACCCTCTTCCCTAAACATGTCTAGTCTGACATTCTTCTGTGCAGTTAAAAGTGTCCTATTGGGATTTGAACTGAGTACCTCAACTTCTCTGTGCTATGAATACCACCCCACGCTGTTAGCTGGAAAGTTTTCTTTCTCGCTGACACACAAGCTATTTGTTTATTTAAACATACAGACAGAGCATGCCAGCACACTTACAAACAGCACACAGATCACAACTGTCTAAAGAGTTTTATGCGCCATCCCAAGGAAGTGGCCAGTGTAGTGCCAAAAAACACTTTTACAGTGTTTTATATTATTCTGTGAGCAATAAATATTGAATCAATGAAGAATCCATTTCTCAGCTTCTCCTTCAATTTGGGCACCTCTGCTGACACTAGTTTCTCACCTTTTGGTGCTCATAAATCACTTATCATGACCACCCCACTAAAAGCTGGGGAACCCAGTATGATTCTGTAACGTTGCAGATGATAGCTCAATTTAAGAGCCTGACAGAGATCCAAGAGCTGTCATCCATCAGTAAACCAATAAAGGTAATATAACTCCACCTTAATAGATCCCATGAGGAGGGCAAAAAAGAAACATGTTTTCTGGCTCAGCATCAACATTTATGGGAGTGGGGTCCTATGGGGCAGGAGTGAGGGCACAGTTTTCCAGAACGTATGCTGCCATGGAGTCAGTCAGGAAAGTAAACTTGCCTATACCTCTTAGGTCTGTTGCAATTGCTACCTTTCAATTCAGGGCTATTGCCACAGGATAAAAAAAAATCACATTTCACAGCCAAAACTACCTAAAAAAAAAGCCTTTTTTTTTTTCCTCACCATGAACCCCTCCAGATCAGTAGGTAGACAGACGCAGGTACACTCCAGGCAAGAACAATTCAGCAGGCCCATAGAGTACAAAGGTAAACCTCCATAGTGTAAATACACTTTGCAACGTGACGTAACGCGTTGACAGCGTGGTGACGCAACTTCCGGGTTTGACGTGTGACGTGTTTCCGGTTCGGCGCCATCTTTGAATTCCCTGCAATTCATTTCCAATACACCCATATATGGGAAATGCCTGCTGACGACTTCTAAAATGTGAGTGCTATTGTTTTTAATTATTTTGATTTACAATAAAGTGGATTTACACTATGGAGGTTTACCTTTCTACTCTATAGGCCTGCTGAATTGTTCTTGCCTGGAGTGTACCTGTGTCTGTCTAACTACTGATCTGGAAGGGTTCATGGTGAGGATTTCTTACTGGCTGTATACTTGTCACAGCCCTGTCACCAGACCACCAGGATTTCCTGTATCAGAAGGATCAAGGAGAGATCCATAAGGCTCCATGGCCCCTAGGGGTCGATAAGTGGAGATGAGAGGCCACTTTAGCCATTGTTTGGAGAGCACCTACTGGTGAGTCACGATCATTTATGCATGGTCTGGAAGATTGGAGCACTGCAGCTGTGTTTACACATCCACCTATGATTGGACTTTGCTATTTATTTGTGATTTTGGTGCACATGATTAGCACTTGTCCCTCAACAGGGATCCACAATATTTTAGGCTGCTACCCCAATTGTGGGGACTAAGGGTCACGATACTTTGATCCCCCCATGGGATTGGGTTCACTTTTAGCCACCTTACTAGGTCTGCTGTGACCTTCATTGTGAGCACTTAGTGTCACTACTATTGATGTTATTTATTTATTACATGTATTGCATTTGCTACTGAGCGCTACACCACTTTTTTCATTATTATCCATTTACCTACAGGTTTAGGAATAGGTGTTTAGCTGCTAGTAGTGGTTTTATATTTATTTATTTTTCCATCTCAGCACGGGGAGACCTTCTAGATACTTGTGTTCCCTCCTCTTACTGTTTTGCTTTTCAAATTTTTCATTTATTCCTCTCATGTCCTTTCATGGCGCCAGACTTTGAGGTACAATTCTCAACTAGAGTTAGAAGGTGTCTGTTAGTATTCAAGTTCACTTGCAGGTTTGCATCTCACATGCGTGAGTTCTAAAAGGGGGTCACTAAGGGACAAAACATAATTTTTTACTGCCTATGGAGGTTTCATGAAGCTTTTTGGTGAACACTCAGCATGTTTTTTTTTCTTTGCCAACCATGCCCACTCACAGAAAGTTTTTATGGTTTTATTCAGACCTCTTTCGTGTTTTCAACCAAAGGGGGGAATTTGTGTGCCCTCAAAGTTCAGGATGGGACCTGCTATTTTTTTTTCTTTGAAACAAGATTTTCCTCTTCTCTTCATGTTACCCTGTTGTCTGAGCCATCAGCATTCTATGCCTCTGGGAAGCACCAGTTTCAGTTTGTGGTGCTTCCTTTTAGGTCAGCATTAGTGCCACAGGGCTGGGACAGTTTTTGGGCCTTACCCACCAGCAGGAAACCCCATCATATCTGAATGACCTTCTCTTGAAAAAGCCGAATGTGCAGGATTTGGGGTCCTTTATTCTGTTGATGTTGGAGGAATTTGGTTGGTTATATTTTGCAGAATCCCCCTGGCACCGGTTGCTTAGAGTTTCTGGTCATCATTCTGGATACTTCTTTCATCAGAGTGTCTCTATCTCAGGAGAAACTTTTAAAGCTGCTGATCTGCCACCACTGTAGTTGACCTCATGATTCTCTCAGTATCATCAGAGGTCAGATTTCAGCTTTGGTTTCTTTTTTCAGGGGCCAAAGGATCACTCTTCAAGTCAGATCATTTCCTCAAGTTAGATAACCTCCTCAAGTCAGATTCCCTCTTATCCATGGGGTTTGACCCTAGTACTTGTTCTTCAACAAACCCCTATTGAACTGTTCTTAGAAATCCCCTTACATATCTGTTAGCTTAATATAAAAAAAAGTGTGAAGATCTATGATGTTTACTTATTAACTATTATCAATAAAGCAATTAATGTCGATATCCACATTGTGTCCAAGGGGGGATAAGGTTCCCATCTCAAAGATCCATTTAGTTCCTAGTTGGGAAACTGATCTGCATTTGTTGGTCCCTCTCCAATGGGCTTGGATTATGTCTATGCCCACAAATTTCAAGGTGGCAGGATCTCTATTATCACAATAGATATGTATCTGTAGTGCTTAGAGAGAGAATGTTCTTTAAAACCTCTTTTAATATTATAGACATGCTTGCATAGTCTATCTCTAAGTCTCCTGGTGCTGCGACCTATGTATTGTTTTTGACATGGAAATTCCAGCATGTAAACAACATAATGGCTATTGCATAATATAGTGTAAATCTTTGAATATCATAGAGTTTGCCAGTGGAGGACATAAAAGTGTCCACCTTTTTTTTCCTTTCATTATTACACTGGCATGTCACAAATTTATTGCACGGAAAGAAATCTTTCATGTTTGAAAAGAAGGTTGTGGCTATTGGTGGATTTAATACATTTGGAGCTATTCTATTCCTAAGTACTGTAGCTCTCTGAAACGTGATCTCTGGTCTATCCGGTAATATTTTGGATAGGACGGGGTCAGTTTTTAACATTCCCCAATTTTTGTTAGTGATCCTACTAATAGCTTTATGCTGTACATTTTCTCGGATTTTCTGATTCCCTTAACATAACATAACATTCTCTCTATCCATGTTAGCCACTTGTACCACAGTGTGATTAAGTACAGATTCTTAACAAAAATTGGGGAACATATTACATATTCCACCTGTTTTTAGGGTGGAACATGTAACATGTTCCCAATGCAGCAGCCACTGACCAATTCCCCTCCCTGTGACAGCAGTACAAGCTGTCACTTTTTAAAAACAGCGCAACCATGTGGAGCTCTGCCCACACAGCCGCATCATTCATTTACAGAGTTCTGTGAATGAATGAACTACAAGTCCCGACAGCCTTAGCGGCTATAAGCTTGTAGTTCTCAATGAAATACCATGGCTCTGTGGAGTGCCGTTGTAGTTCATTGATTCTTCTTGTCCATATATACTGTATGGGAAAGTAGATATACTGACAGGTCTGCAGGAGACCTGAGTGCCACCAGCCAGTTGATCACTGGTGCAATGTTTTACAGGCTACTGCAACAAAAAATAATAAATGCACATTTTTTTTACCTGCAAAAAAAGTGCATTTATTATTTTTTGTCAAAAGGTAAACTTATCCTTTAACCAACGTTTCCTTTCCACAACTTCCATTTGTTAATAAAGTTCATTTAAAACACCACAGGTATCTCAGTGTGCTTGAGTTAACATTTTTAGGACCATATGCTGTATACTTGAATATACATGTGATACAAAATGAGCTGAAATGTGTAACTTTATGTGTACAAATGGACAAAAAACAGCATCTATTTGCATAACCTGTGAAATGCTACTCACATAAGAAAAATGCAGGTTATAATCAATTCTCTTGTGCTTGCTTATTGTAACCTGCTATTCCTTTCCATAATTAGTGTGGAAGGCCAAAAAAAACCCGTTTGGTGCTTTCAGGATTCAAAATAAAGTCCTTAAAATGCACCCAGCCATGCAATCTCCAACAGTTCTATGGCACAATCTACAATCATTGTAAGTTTATTTTGTTGAGCTAAATATGTAAATAGGAAACCACCTCCAAACTAACAGTGAGAATCTGTTTTGTTGCCAGACAAGTCTCTCTTTTCAGGTATCTTACTTTATAAAGTAATGCTGGTAAGCTTTTGTTTAAACTGAGCAAACATACATTTGCTCCCCCTTATGTCCTCTTCTTCCTCTGTTATACACCTGTTAAAAGACTTAACTTCAAAAACATCCTAATCAAATGCATTTTGTTTGACTGCTGCCTCTTTATAAATGGTAAATGACAGAATCATTCAGTATATTTTTAGCTTGTAATATTTTGTCAAATATTGTTCACATTCATTGTGATTTAGTATTAGAGAACATCAATTAAACTGATCCTAAATGTATATATTTATATTTTTTTCTGCACAAGAAAAACATAGGTCAGCATTAGGGCAAATAAAAACAAGTGTGCTCTATGTATGTGCTCCACTCCCACCACTCACTTTAACCACTTGCCAAATTGTAGTTTACTAATTTTACTGCAGGCGGGCGGCACACGCTGACACAATCGCGTATATGGACATGATTGTGCCTGCTTCGGTTTAGGAGCGGACTGCATGCCTGTTCACTACACAGAGCAGATTGCGGCTTCTGGCCCACAGCTATCACATGGTACCTGGGCTAATCACAGCACCCTGTACCATGTGATTAGCTGTAGCCAATCACAGATTACTAGTAATTACAGCTGTTATAAATGAAACTCATTCATGACAGTTCAAAGCATTGCTGTTGCAATAATAATTATTGTAAAAGTATTAAAAGACAAACAAAAAAACCCTGATCATCCCCAGAGTAGTGCAGTGTTATTATTGTGACACTGAACTACTCCAATGAACATATGTTAAACAAAATTGTAAAAACAAATGTTAAAAATTTTTAAACTTTTAAAAAAAATTTAAGAAATTAAATTAAAAAAATACTTAAAATTTTTTTAAACATACTGTTACTAGTCATTGTCCATAATCACTGCCACACCAATAATATGATGACGCTGTACTTTGTTGGTGACAGTATGCAAAAAAAAACAAAACACATTTTATTTAATTTCTTCAGCTCTCACAAAATAGTAACAATAAATTACAACTTCAAAAAACTCTTTATGCCTCTTACTAAACACATCTACTTTCCAAAAAGGGTCATTTGGGGGTATTTGTACTGTTCTGGCATTTTAAGAGCCTCAATAAATGAGATAGGCTGTCAGTACATTAGGATTGATCACTTATATATAGTATACCATAGTTTGTAGACATTATAACTTTCACACAAACCAATTATTATACACTTACTGGGATTTTTCAATGGATATGTATTATAACAGTAAATAGAAAATATAGGTTTTTTTCAACATATTCAGTCTTTTTTCATTTATATGATAAAAATCCATTACTGAATAAATACCAACAGAAGAAAGCTCCATTTGTGCGAAAAAATGATATAAATTTATGTGCATAAAATGTTGCATGGCTCTGCAATTGCCAATTAAAGTAGCACAATGCCAAATAGCAAAAAATGGCCTGATCACGAAGGGAATAAAACATTCCAGAGCTGAATTTGTTAAATGAAGTTAGAGTGTAAAGTATATATTAGATTATATTTATATTATAGTATTTTTTATATTATATATTTTATATTTTAAAGTACAATTAAAATCAAAAATTTTTTTTGTTTGTTTTGAGTAGAGTATAGAGAGATTAGAACGCTGTCAGGATTTTACTATTGTCTGGTCTTCTGTTAGGGATATTTATCCTCTCCTTTTGTCCTGTTTAACATTATCACTAAAAGCAAAGTAAAAGAAAATCCAAAAAATCCCAAATTTAGGGTTGTTACCAGAACAGGAATAGAGGGGAAATCTTCTAATAGTTACACTACTTATAGTGATTCCAGTAATGACCACAAATTCTTTTGGAGATATTTATTCTAACTTCCACTTTTGGCTTTATAGAAGGAAATGAAGGGGAGTCTCCCCATTGGAACACTGATGGAAATATAACCTGTTAAGGGTTATAGCCCTTTCTTAAGTAATCCTCTTCAAAGTGGCCATAGATGGATTTTTTTTTTTTGTTGATCAGTCAGCCAAGTGATGAAATAGAAAGTGCAGATTCACCATATGCACAGTGTAAAATCGTACAGTTTTTTAGTAGAAAAGCCTGTCTCCTGCCCACATGCTATAGGTCAGTGGTGGTGAACCTATGGCACGTGTGCCATAGCAGGCTCGCAGAGCCCTCTCTGTCGGCACGTGAGCCAATTCACCCCAGCATCGACCCAGCAGCTGAGCATCAAATAACACCACACATAGGAGCCATGCACATGCTTGGAAAGGAGTAGCGTCAGCAGGTGATGACATCATGAGCCGCAACTTATTAGTTGTGACTCATTCAAGTTTTTGCATGGCTGGTCAGTGTGCTTCCAAGGATATATATATTGGACTCGCTGTGAGTTTTAATACATCCACTTTTATTAACACAAGATTTTAGCTTGTGCTAGTGGTCAGTGGAACTTTGCCCCCTTGTGCTAGTGGTCAGTGGAACTTTGCCCCCTTGTGCTGGTGGGCAACTGAACTTTGCCCCCTTGTGCTGGTGGGCAATGGAACTTTTCCCCCTTGTGCTGGTGGTCAGTGGAACATTTCCCCCTTGTGCTGGTGATCAGTGGAACTTTGCCCCCTTGTGCTGGTGGTCAGTGGAATTTTACCCCCTTGTGCTGGTGGTCAGTGGAATTTTGCCCCCTTGTGCTAGTGGTCAGTGGATGCTATGTTATTGTGTTTACTTTTAAGACAAAATGTGTTATTGTATGGGTTGTTTTTTCTAAATTAAAACCTCAGTATTCAGGTTTAATTGTAGTGTTGGCACTTTGCGATAAATAAGTGGGTTTTGGGTTGCAGTTTGGTCACTCGGTCTCTGAAAAGTTTGCCATCACTGCTGTAGGTCCTCGATCTCTGAGTGGAAGCAGTGGTATCTCAGCAGAGGTCTGTTACACCCCCTGTTGATTCAGAGCTAAAACTCTCTAATCAGTAGGGAGGATTAGCTTTGCTTATTGCAAAGTTAGAGGTCTAACTAAGCAAAGGGACAAACCACTGCTTCCACACACAGAGCAAGAATCCTTCTCTATAGCATACTGTCAGGGATAGGTTCCTACTCTGTATTGGTTGTGCATGCTTGTTAAGAGAACAAACAGTAAGACTTCACTTTTGTTTTCATGCACCTGGAATTTAGCTGATTTGAACAGAAATCTTAGGCCAGATTCACATTGCTGCATTGTAGTAATTGCAGATTGGTGCAATGAGGTGACATTCATTCTGAATGGTAGCCAAATGCACTTTGCCGACAGAATTGAGCGTTGCAACTTACTAATGTACGTTGTCAATAAACATGTGTTGTAATGCACTAATGTTCATTGTGGTGCACTGGGAAAAATGCTACATGCACCTTTCTGGTGCATTTATGGTATATTAGACAGCCTGTTGAAATTAATGGGGTACCTTAGTGCAATGAAAATTAATGCACATTAATACCTGTGCACTGCAGCTACTATCACGAATAGCAGATTGGATAGATAACTCATGGGGCAGAAGCTGGGTAAGAATAGAAAGTACACTTTGTAAGGTACATTTAGATAGGATTATTTGGTCTTCACAAAAGTTTTGTTTAATGAACAAAAATACAAGCACTTTGACACGGAACATTTTAAGAGTATGGGATATAGTGCACAAATAAATGGATGGGAGTACAATTCACTGTTAATACTATTGGTTGGAACAGAGTTTTTCCCGCTGAGTAAAAACAGTATTTCGGGGAAATGGATACAAGATAGAAATTCATGTTTTAAAGATATTATAGACAAAGGGAAAATATGTTCTTTTCAAGATTTAAAGAGTAAAAAAAGATTTATTTTTCACATTAGATGAGTGGTGTTATTATCAATTCTGACACTTTGTTGCAGCATTCCCACAGCCACTAAGGACAGTGGAGGATATCTATCCATTTGAACGAATGTTTAGTTTAAATACAGCTCAAAAAATGTTATGTCTAGGGTTTATAAGATCCTCACTGTAATAGCTGGATTTGATCCTCCATTGTACTTAGAAACGTGGGAAAAGGAATTAGGAACAAAATTAAAGGAGCAACAAAAAAATAAAATATTTAAATTAACACATGGGGTGATGAACATGAATAAGGTAGAAATTAACTATCCATGTTTAGTTAGATCGTGTTGCACATAAACAACGACCTGAAGTTTCACCTTTATGTTGGAGGGGGTGCGGGATGAAGGGAACAATGACACGCATTTGGTGGGAGTGCCCTAAAATACAGAATTTTTGGCAAGAAATAACCCAATATATACAAGAGATTCTGGAGATAATGATACCGAAGGACCCTTTTGTCTGTTTATTCTATATAACGGAAACCTCAGTGAAACAATATACGAATAGAGTAATATATAATTTAATAAATGTGGCTAAAGGACTTATCCCTAAATTGTGGCAAACTCAAGATCCACCAAAAATAAAGGATTGGATAAATAGAGATGAATATACATACAGTATATGATGGAGGAATTATACCATTTGGATGTAGATCGAATGGAAAAATGTAAAACATTTGGGGCGGATGGTACAACTTTAAAACATCAAAAAGATACCTCAAAGTGGTCGGAGTTTAAAGAGTAGGAAGAGCCTAGTTAGAATATCCCATAGGAGGGTAGGAGAGAGGAGATACGAGATGTAGAGGGTGAAGATAGAATGAAAGAATATTTGAGAAACCAGAAGTAAAAGAAAATAGAAAGTGAAATAATATTTGAGGAACCAGAAGTAAAAGAAAATAGAAAGTGAAAAGGGGAATAAATTAGGGAAGGGAGGTGAAGGGAATAGGGTATATATTGTGTAAAAATTTGTATTTTGAAATGTTGGTTATAAGATGATTTTGTATTGAAAAAAATTAATACAAGATATAATAATAAAAAAAACCTGTGCGCTGCAAATATATAAACGGGCTCTCAATTTTTTCTTGTTTGTCAAGCTATGTGCTTGAAAGTAAGGAGGGCCAGAATGATACACGTGAGTCAAAGTACAGGACAGTTCAATCCGCTTCATATGAAGCAGATATACAGATTATTAGCTGTTGGCATTGTGGTTCAAACCTGTTGAAAAAGAATTTTGCTTGCAAGGGTTAAATTATCTTATTTTGCTTGTCTGAAATAAATGTATTGTTCTGTTTATCTTTTATAAATGCCTGGCAACATGTTATGCTGTCTGCAAGGACATCTCCAGAAACAAGCTGCTTAGCTGTTCACTGATTTAAGGAATACTTATTTTACTGTATGCCATTTTATTTGCAAGATCAATACCAATACAAGAAAAGTTTGGTTTCATTTCTAATTATTTTTTTTTTATATAGTTAATTGATAGTAATTCTAAAGGCCAATAGGTGTCATCATGGGATAAGAAATGAATCAATGTTGTGGTCAAATATTTTGTAATATCAAAGGGTATGTGGGAGGTTTCATCCAACACAGGTAAAGCAAAAAAAGGGGGAGGGGTAAGTGGGAAAGAGTGTGCCACTCACTAAGTGTAGTATATGTGCAGATACAGGTAAATAAATTTCAGAATGGTAGATATTTACAGAGTAAAAGCTAGTACAATGTTCCACTAGCTGAGATTAGGGAAAGGTGGCAAAATGTTTGTTTGGAAGAGGAACACCCTTCCAGGATGTCAGCAGTCTTTCCTTCATGTGAGCTCTAGAGTCTTCTCACCAGTACATGTAAAGCAAAAAAAGGGAGGTATGGGGGAGAGAGGGATCCACTGTCTAGGTGTAGTATATGTGAAGATATGGGTAAAAAAAATGTCAGAAAGGTAAGTATTGCACTTGCATATTATTATTATTATTATACAGTTTTTATAAAGCTCCGATAGTTCGCTCAGCGCTGTACATACCATGTGACAGAACAATAACAATAAGATGCAATACATGAGGGGATTGAGGGCCCTGCTCTTTCGAGTTTACAATCTAGGAATATGCAAAGATGAATGCAGCATATCAATATGTATTATGATGTCGGCTGGCTGTGGATTATAAATAGAAACAACATCTCTGAGGAAGAAGGGACCCCCCTTTGAAAAGCGTCAGCTGAACTTTGAGAGTCTCCCCTCTTGATGTGGTTCGCACTGGTCTTGCACTTAATTGTTCCTTTTAGGATTTTATACGCCTGTTATACTGCTTTGTTTGTGAGTATACATCACATTTTAATAAAAACACAGCTTTTTATTGAGGTAATGCGCAAGCTTGGTGCGCTTTCTTTTTGTTTTCACTCTGTGGCTTATAAATTGTAGGAGTATATGGCATCTCAGTGGATCTACCTGTGATGACCTCATCAGGTGCAAACTCATACTTCAGTATGCGGCAGTATCATTGGACACAATATATTTGGTTCTCAGATGGATATACAATAAAGCAAAAAAAAAGGAGGACAACCAACTCCCAGTGTAGTATTAGTGAAAACAGTGATGTGAAGAGAATATAAATGCACTCACATTTGGGAGCTGAAGCAATAGCCTTACTCCTAAAATCCAGCACATAGTGACCTCTAATCCATCCATTATTTTGGTAGTAAGCACAGTTTCTGATGCATATCCTCATCAGTCAATTGGAGTAAATCATTTCCCAGGTATCAAACAAATGTAAGCAAAGAGAGAGTTTTTATTAAAGTGAAATTGTTCAGTGCTGACCAATCTCATAACACCTTACACCACCACATAAAATAACTGTAATATTCAATAAACATAAAAAATAATTAATAAAATAAAAGTCCTCCACTATCAATTTATTGAGAAAAGTCCGATTTCTTAAATGTATGTCACCGCTTGTGCTTAATCCAATTACATCAAGTGACTGTACCACCACCGGGTTTCTGCTCATTTCCACTCTATGGCCTCACAACAATTGATTGGTCAAAATATGCCTTTGTCTCTTTAATGGACCATGAGGATCTCTTGTGTATGTCCAATGCCAGTCTTCATAACTTTCCACTGACCTTAATATCCACTCTACCACCTGTGTCTGCTGGGCTGGCTGGGGTAACTCTCGGGCAGACAAAGGACACCTGTGAAAGACAGCCACTGCTCAGACTCAGTCCAGTGAGAGAGGAGGTGAGCAGACCCCTGGTGGTGGTACAGTCACTTAATGTAATTGACTTTCATTTTATTATTTATTTTTATGTTTATTCAATATTACAGTGATTTTATGTAATATGATGTAAGGTGTTATGAGATTGGTCAGTGCTGCACAATTTGTTTATAGTTTTGATTTTTCTGAACATATGAGAATGGCAATAGGTGTGTAGCTTCTGAGACAGAGAGATTTCCTAATATTTTTCAAATTTCACATGTAGTTTCAGTCTTAGTAGGAGGAATTAGTTTAGAGTAGCATAGGCAGTGTGCAGTGGATTTATATAACTTTTGCGGTCATTTCAATTTAATTTAATACTTCTTAGAAGCTCACAAGGTTTATATATACACAAAGAGAGAGTTTTTGCGACTCTAAGTGTAGTATTTATTATAATCGATACACACAAGTAAAGCAGTATTGGAGTCACATTAATAGATAAACATTATGCTCAAGTACCAGCACATGGTGTCATTTCATGGAAACCAATGGAAGGCACATAGATGATACATCTCCAATGACCATAGGTTTATGGGTCTGTCAGGAAGTGGAGCAAGCCAACATTAGGCCAAAAGCCAGGAAGAGCCACCACTGCCAGTGTACAGGATTGCACACGGACAGACCTATACAGCTATGGTTATTGGAGAAATACCATCTTCTGCTATTTGTGCATAATGCTTATCTATGTATCACTAATATGAGGGCAATACTGTTTTTCTTGATTATAATAAGTACTGCACTTGGAGTGGCAAAACTCTCTCTTTGCTGACATTTGTTGATACCTGTGCTGTGAAATGGTGTACCCCCATTGGCTGATAAGGATATCCACCAGAAACTTTTCTGTGCTTACTACCAAGATCATGAATGGACAAAATGTCACCATCAGCTGGATTTTATGAGTAATGCCATTGCTTCAGCTCCTAAATGTTAGTGCATTTATATACTCTTCTTCACACCACCATTTTTACTAATACTACACTAAGAGTTGGTTGTCCTCCTTTTTTGCTTTTATCATTTTATATCCATCTGAGAACCCTAGATATTGTGTCCACTGGTACAGTCACACACTGAAGTATGCGTTTTCACCTGATGAGGTCATCACAGTAGATCCATTGAGATGCCATATATAGTGGCGCATTGTACTAGCTTTTACTCTGTTTTGCACTTGACCACATACACTACTTCTCCCAGAGTCTGTTTTTTGTGTATTGTATCTTTTATCCATCCAATGCAGGCCTGCCTAAAAAGGAAAAAGGTCTGACTTTTATGTTTGATATTTAGAATTTGTAGTGCACACCTAATGTTTGCTAGAGTGACATGTCTCTCATGTTCATTTAATATTTCTCTTTTCCATGCTTTTTTCATCTGTGATTCTCTGCCTAGTTTTTAAATAATCATCTATTTTGTGAAACTCTCAACCATTGAGATTTCTTCAAGATGTTAGGTAGAAACATCCTGCAATTCAGCATCAGTTACATTCAAGACAGTGGGAGACTGCTACTGCTGTGCTTTCTGTGTTATTCATATTTTAAAAACTGCAGACCAAAACCTAGTGGTATTATGCATTTGTGATTCCTATTAGTCAGTAGTGCCGCAGTACCAATGTTTTTACTAAACTGAGATACCTGTGGTATTCTTGCTCTAAAAATCTTGACAGTAGTTACCATGCTGAAAGTACTGTTTATCTGTACATTCCCATCAGAGGAGATGCCCAGCTGTTGACATTTGTTATTCTGATGATAAAAAGGTGGCATTTTTCTGTTAGTTTATGGCACTAATAATAGGCAAAGCTGCAGGTGCATTTTCCAGATTACAACAGAAAAAAATGATCTAATGCTAATTCTTCTTGTATTCCATATTGCTTGCAATAAAGCTAATGCTTGTTGAATTGATATTTGCTTGCTGTCTTCTGCAAACCTGATGCTTTCACTCATTCTGAAAGTCCGGCTGCCAAATTGATAACAGAAAACACTGCCAGCCACTTGGCCACCCAGCTTTTTTTGATCATATACCTTTTATTTTGAAAAAAGTATAAACAATACAAAGAAACAAGGCACACAACTCATAGTTTCACTGCATTATTAACAATAAAAGCAGCATAGTAATCTAGCCATGTTGTGGGTGGGCAGTATCCTCAAGAATGGCCAGAGCTTCTAGGCATAAACAGTAGTGCAAAATAGCAAACAATACAACAGGGCAGTGGGTTACAATGACATAATACAATACATCATAGATAGTATCTACTGTAGTAAACAATAAAGGTGACAATTCTGAGAGAACTTATATATATATTAGTATATATTTTAGTCATAATGAGACTTTGAGAAGTAAGTGGAAACAGAAAGGAAAGGTGAGGTGAAGTTAGGAGACTGGAATGCTCCTGTTGTCAGCCAGGCCCATTGGCCATGACATTTAGAAGCTGTGAGATGGGCTGTAGCCTAAGAGAATTCCAGCAAGGGATTGTCACTGAGAGCATGAATAACATCTTGTAGAATAGGTGGTTGTGTGGTTCTGTCTGGAAACAGCTAGTCTGGCAGCAGTAAAGGTATGAGAATGTATATGATGAGGCAAGACCTGGATACCTACTCATAGAAGAGCCATGTATGATGTGAGAGTCAGTGGTGTACTGATATGAGAAAAGTGTTTGACCACCACACAGAACCTGGTGATAATAGGACAGTACCTCCATTTGTGGCGTAGAGTTCCTGCGTAAGCCAAATTTTAGTGGGGCTCTGAGCATATTAGTAGTAGTAGTAGTACTTGTAGTAGATGATGAAATTAAGGAAGTTCTTCCAGTAAGTCATAGATAGGAGGAGTAGTCAGCCACCCTGCATTTTTAATGGATTGCCACCATATTTACTCTCATCACACTGTCAGCAAAGAAGACTGCCACCCATATGGGTATCCTGCAATCTAATTTGCTTGAAACAATGCTTAAACTTGCTGTCAGTCATCATTTAAGTTCATTTTCCAAGTTGGTAACAGAGAAGGCTGCCATTAACTCTTTCATTCTGCATTATATATTACCTACAGCTACACTGCCCCTTTTTATATTCAAATAATTTTTATTGAAAAGTTTTAACATATCAAAAGTATATACAAACAACAACATGGAATGGTTCACATTTGAGAGGCGTAGTACATGGAAAGGGCAAATAAGGATGGAGGATCCCCACCATTTGGCTGGGGAAGTTATAGGTCTTAATCATATTTACATGAGAGGTATGCTCGGTGTCTTGTGAACCATGTTAGGAAACAAGTAAGATGTAAGTAGGGGAGGAACACGGGGTAGAGGGAAAAGGGGAAGAAGGAAGGCACCAATGCAGCAGGGATAAAGTACATTAAAAAAGTATATTATAGCAATCAATTTATTGAACAATTGGGATTGTTTAACCATCGAGATCATTGGACTGTAAATTTGTTGTAGGAAGAATTGTGAAGGGCTGTTCTTCTTTCCATCTCACATTGGAGATTGAGGTCAGCTACGAGGCGGGGCAGAAGGGGAGTGATGATGGATCGCCATAGTTTGGTAATGTTAGTCTTTGCGGCTGCTAAAATGTGTATGATAATGGTGCGTGAGTTCGTAGGGAATTTATCTAAGGCAGGGTTTGGGGTTACTGGCGTTCTTGTAATTGAGGAGATTATTTGGAAAACTTTGTTCCAGTAGGATTTGAGGGACTTACATGTCCAGAGTAGATGAAGAAGTGAGCCAGTTTCTCCGCAGTGTCTCCAGCAGGCCTGTGAATGTTGAGGGTAGTATAGGGATAATTTAGTAGGGGTTAGGTACCATTGGTGGATAATTTTCAGGTATGTTTCCCAATGGGAGCTACATTTCGAGGCTTTAAAAGTGATGGTGAATGTTTTTTCCCAGGTATGTGGGGTTGTTGGTTGGAGAAGGTTTTTTCCCAGTTGATTAAGGATGAAGTATATGTGGTAAATTTCGCTTCAGTTATAAATGTGTAGAAAGTTGAGATTCCTTTCTTTGGGTAATTTGTCCTATGAAAGAATTGGTGTGCAGTTGCAGGAATTTCTATTTCGAGTGGTATATTTGTTTTGTGAAGTGAGTGGGTTAATCGCATATAGGTGAATTGTTCTTTGTCAGGAAGGTGGAATTTCTCTTCGGTAGTATGGAAGGAGTCTAGTTTGTGTGTAGTGTAAATGTCTTGGATATAACGTATGCCAAGAACTTTCCACAATGTCAGATTTAAGTGAGGAGTGATGAAGTGTAGGGATGAGAGTGGAGTAGGGATTCATAGGTTGTCTTTGTGTAATTGGTTGTAAGCTAAGAAGTCGTGCCAGGCTGTCAAAGAGGCTTGTATGCAGGGGTGCTTATGTAGGGGTTTAGATTGAGCTGTTCAGAGTATGAATAATATATCTGTTAATTTGTGTGGTAGGTACAAGGAGGTTTCCATGGTGGTCCAAATTTTTTCAGTGGTAGGGTGCCACCAGAAGAAGAGCTGGTCCATTAGGGCGGCTTGGTAAAACGATTTTAGGTGTGGGAGACCAGCTCCACCACTGGAGGGTGGACGTATTAGGAGATTTGTGGTACATCTGGGTCTTTTTGAGTTCCATAGGAATTTGTTCAGTATTTTTTGAAGATTAGAGAAGAAGGTGTAGGGAGCTGGGATAGGGAGTGTATGAAAAATATAGAGTATTTTAGGTTGTATGCACATTTTTACAGTTGCTATTCTGCCTAGTGTCGACAGAGTGGTTGTGTGTAAGCTCTTGAGCTCCTGTGGGATAGTGTCAAGTAATGGTTTGAAATTAGCAGTGTAAAGTTGGTTAGTAGTGGCGGTGAGTTTAATCCCTAGATAGGGGATGCTATGTTTTTTCCCAAGTAAAGGGGAAATGTTTAGAGAGTAGGTTTTGGGTTACGGTGGGTGTATAAAGGTTTAGTATAGATGATTTGGTTTCGTTGAGTTTGTAATATGAGACTGCTGCATAGTTTTGGATATGCGTGTGTATCAATTGGAGTGACTTATAAGGGTTTATAAATTAGAATAATGTCGTCTGCAAAGAGACTAATTTTGTGTTCATTTTTAAGAAATTTAATTCCCGTGAAATTTGGGTCGTTTCTGAGATTGGTTGCTAATGGTTCAATAAGTAAGGTGAAAATTATGGGGGAAAGAGGGCAACCTTGTCTGGTTCCGTTGGATATGTAGAAAGGTTGTGAAAGTGTTTGGAGTAAAGGGATAGGATCGCTGATAGCATCCAGTCTGTTATTCCATATTTTTGGAGTGTAAGTGTCATGAATTGCCAGTGAATTCGGTCAAATGCTTTTTCCGCATCGAGTGATAGAAGGAGTGAGCATTGGTTGTCGGATTCAAGGTGGTGTAGTAGGGATATAATTAGTCTAGTAGCATAAGGAGCCTGTCTACCAGGTATAAATCCCACTTGGTCTGGGTGGATTAGTGTAGGTAGATACGGGAGTATTCTTAGGGCGATTATTTTGGCGTATATTTTTATATCTGTGTTGAGTAGCGGAATCGGTCTGTAATTCTGGACCAACTGGGGGTCTTTACCCGGTTTCGGGATAGTGGTGATTATTGACTGTAGCATATCAGAGGGGAATTTACCATTAGAGGCAATGTGATTGTATAGGACAGAGAGGTGTGATGTAAGATTGGATGCAAATGTTTTGTAAAATTCGTTAGTGAAGCCATCGTTCCCTGGTGATTTGTTTAAGGGTAGGTTGTTTATGGTTTTTCCAATCTCTGTGGGTGAGATCGGCACAGAGAGAGATTCGAGTTGAGATAGGGTAAGTTGGGGGAGATTGGTGTTACGTAGGAAATTTTCAATGGAGGGAATCGTTGGTTGGGTTGTATTTGGGTCATCTTTTATATTATAAAGGTTCTGGTATTAAGACGCAAAAGCGTTGGCTATATCCTGTGGGTTTGTTATTGGGGTGTGTGTGGTAGGGTGTTGGATTGTGGATATTTTAGTTTTGAGTCGTTTTTGTTTGATGATTTTAGTGAGGAGTGAGTTTGCTTTATTACCAAGCGCGTAGAATTTGGTTTTGGTTTTTTGGAGATTAGTGTCATAAGTGTGGAGTAAGATGGTGCGTAATTTGTTTCTATCTAGGTTTAGGGCCGCGGATGTGGAAGGATTTGGGTTCTTTTTGTTAATCTCTTCGTTTAAGTGGATGGAGGTCAATAGTTGGTCAATTTGTTGGGATCGCTGTCTATTGATACGGGAATTTAATTGTATGAGGATACCTCTCATGTAGGCTTTGTATGCTGGCCAAAGTGTAGTAATAGAAATATCAGGGGTGGCGTTAGTTTCAATGAAGAGATTGTGAGCTTCTAGTATATGCTTCTGATTTTCTGGAAATTTCAGGAGTGAGGATTTAAGTCTCCAAATGGGTGGGATTGCCGAGCGTCGATCATCGTCCAAGGATATATTGATTGGAGCATGGTCTGACCAGATTATGGTTCCAATATTGGATGATGTCACTTGTTGTAATGTCCATTTGTCGGTAACGAACATATCGATTCTTGAGTATGAAAGATGATGAGGTGAGTAGTAGGTATAGTCTCTCTCGGTGCCGTGTTGACATCTTCAGATGTCGTACAGATCATGGTCATGCAGGAAATGGTTAAAGTTAAGTTTGGTGGGTTTTTTGTTGGAAGAAAAATCTATAAGTGGGTTACCCATAACGTTAAAATCACCACCAATGATGAGTCTGCCTATGACGTGAGATGATTTTGTAGAGCTTGCGGTAGAATTGCATCTGTTTGCTGTTCGGGCCATATACATTCACCAGGGTATGGGTTAAGTAATTTATTTGGCATACTAAGATGTGGTAGCGTCCGTGTGGGTCAGCTGTTTTCGAGATGGTGCGGAATGAAAGAGAGTCATTGATGGCAGTAATAACTCCTCTTCTTCTTAGTATTGGTTGCCATAAATAATTGAGAGAAATGGTGGAGATATAGTTTGGGGGTCTTTTCTGTAGCGAAGTAGCTTTCTTGTATAAAAAGTATGTCGGCTTGGGATTTCCGGGCTTCTTTGGAGAGCATTGATCTCTTGAAAGGAGAGTTTAGGCCTCGTATGTTAAGAGATGTAATATTAATCATTGGTAAGTATTTTTTGTAGGTATATGTTTAGTTGGGTTGTTATTTGAGAAAATCGTGGCTCAGTAAGCGTCTCTCTGAGAAGGAAAGTAGTAGTATAGCTTCAGTATGGATTAGGCTCGATTGGAGAGGTAGGGTGCGTATTCCATATAGATTCAAGGTTTTCAGATCTTGGGGTATAGGTGGATAGCTGGTGGTGCCGTGGTGGAAGGAAGGTGGGGATGCAAAGAACAATAAAAAAACACTTGCGTAAAATGCAAGTAAACCGAGTAGCTTGCATTGCTACTTCAAAACTGGGGGTTTTGAACGGGCTTTGACCACCCGAGGGGTCATGCCATCTGTAAACGTGTAGAGCGAACTTCATCGGGTCTAAGCCGATCGCCAGAAATTTGTATATTGAAGAGTGGCCTCTGGGGGAAGGTATAGGAGTGCCTGAGCACGGAGTGTGCCGCGTTATCAGTTATGTTGCCTCCATGTTTTGGATGGAGCTAGGTGCAGTTTCCTGTGAGTCTGCGTGTAGGATGTTCCAAGCTTTGAGTAGGTCTAGGCCTGCTTCCAGGGTTTTGATAGTAAAGATCCTGCCTTGTTGTCGTACTGTTAGCTTTGTGGGGAAACCCCTTTGTTATGCTATGCCGTGATTTCTTAAGGCTTTGGTAATGGATACCATTTTTTTCCTGTTGAGAAGTGTGGCTTTGGATAAATCTGCATACAGTCGGAGATTTACGTGTGATGGCGGGAGTGGTGGTGGGTTTCTGCCCGCCGTCATAATTTTCACCTTAATGTGGTAGAAATGTATGCGGGCTCGTACATCTCTTTAAGTAGATGCCGACAGAAAGGAGGGCTTAGGTAGTCGATGGGCTCGATTGATCGCAAGCTCTAAATCAGAGAGTGATGGGATGAGGAGTTTGATGAATTGCTGCAGGTAAGGTATTAATGTCTTGTTGGTAACTGATTCAGGGATCCCTCTGAATTTAATGTTGTTACTGGTTTGATCGGTCTTCTAAGTCGGCTAATTTTAGGTTGATTTGTTCGATGTCGGATGAGTGATCCGCGTGAGCATTATGTGCCATCATTATGTGCCATTATTATGTCTCCCATATTAGTTTCAATGTGACGTATTCTGCATTCTTGTCGTTGTACCACGTTAGTAATTTGGTTTAGTGATGCGGAGATGTCGTTGTGCAGGGTTTGTCATAGATAGTGACGCAAGCATGTTTTTCATGCATATTTCTGTTAGTGGCTGGTCCGATGCAGGAAATGCGTCTATGTCAGGCAGGGCTGTATGGGGTGGCTGAGGTGGGATGTTTAGGGCCTGGTATGAGGGGTCAGGGTCCTGGTCAAGTCGTGGCCGAGACTTGGCTGGGCTGCTAGTCGTGGGGGACCATGGGGGTGACAACTCACCACGGTCCCCTGGGTATAGCGAATGCTGCAGCCTGGGATCCAATTGCTGGGCCCTGTAGTCCTCCTCGTGGTCGCTGCTGTCTCCCTGCTTGTTGTTGCTGGCGCCATCTTGGATTCCCGGCATGACGGCCGGGAAGAATTGGGTTAATTTCCCTGGTTGCCCCAGGGTTTTTCTCCTGCGGGGCATGTCTAGTGAGGTGCGGGCACGCTTCAGCTAGGTGAGTATGTACTTTTTTTCCCCCAGGGCCAGTGTGTGCCACTTCAGTGCTGGCGGATGGACGGAGCTCTGTCTATAGCGCGTCCATCCCGAAGCCGGCCGCGCATGCGCCCCCCCCACTGCCCCTTTTTAAATTGCCAGCAGGAAGACTACCATTCAGTCATTCTACTTTAGGCAATGTTTGCAGTAACACTGACAACAGTTAAATTGCCAGCAAAGAGTGCTGGCAGCCAATCTGTCATTTTTCATTCTGTATTTTTCCTATAAACAGCTCACACTTGGTCGTACAGCCAGTACAGTTACTAAATTGCTGACAAAGAAGAACCTCATATTGAATTATTTATTTGCCAATCATACTGACTTTTTTTAAAAGCATGTATTGTGGCATTTCAAATTTCCGGGCTCTCACCAAATCTTTCTCAATCTGTACCTTTTGAATTGTTATATTTTATTATCATAAGCCTTTTTTTACATGTTTAAAGAGTGCTCAAAACACCTTAGAGGATTTGCCTTCCAGGTATTGTCATCATTGATATTAGTTGAAACTACATGGTTTAAAGCAAACCTTTCACAATAAGCTGCAGTTCTCTGAATATTTATGTCATACTGGTTTCAAGTCAGTAGCATAATTTCCAGTGAAGCTCATCAATGTTGGGTTTAATGCCCTGAATTTCACTTGTAGCCCAGGCGTAAGCAAAAGTAGCTTCATTTGGGTATTCTTACACAGGACATTTGCTTTGTGAAAGATTTTCCTTTTAACAGGGAAAATAATTTTGCATTGAACATAGGCCTAGGGTAACCCAATGCAACCTTTTAGAAATCTACTTTCATAAATTATTTTGTTTCCTTTGGCTACAGAGTACAACTTCCAGTTACAGGATTCTTTATAGTCCTGTATGTGCCACAACACATGCTATATTACTATGCAACAAAATGAAAGTGTTGTCTTTACTACATAAGATGAATGAAATGCAAACTGCTCTTTGTTCTCTAGAAATAAAGTGCAATGGTATTTAGTAACATTATTAAACAGCACCATTGTGTGGAATTATACACAGGGTGGATTAACCTGAATAATAATGAAATATTATCTTTTGCCAAGTACATCCTGAGCTCAAATTATTTTTCCAATAGGTTGGAGCCACTATTGCTTCTTAAATCCTACCCACAGCTTTATTTTGAACAGTTCCTTCCATCTGCAGAGAATGTCTTCATTTTGTTTGCAAAAAGCTGTTTTGAATTACAATTTAGTTTACTTTCAGAATTATTTAGAGGAAAGATCCATCAAGAGCCAAAGATAAAATATAAAACATGAAAAACATGTAAATCTGTTTGGGATGATTTTATTTGACTTCAAAATGTACTTTTAAGTTACTTAGTATATTCTTACATTTGTTATCTTTTAAATTTTATTGCAAGTAGAGCATTGAGGGTTGTTCTGAACCTGACAAAAATTCTCTCTTAAACCCATTATTATCAGAACACATGTCCCTTTTGGCTATTTCCCTTTATTTCACTTTTTGATTTTGCATCAATTTTTGTCTGTGGTCACCAGCAAAATCACTTCAGTGGAGACACACAGAAAGAAAAACTTGTTTTACCACTTCTATATCTAACACTAACAAAATATATAGCTTTAATGTTATATTTGTTATTTCACTAATGATTTGTATATCCCATAATTACATTTTTATTAAGAGGTTAAATGGGCACTTTTTTGACATTTAAGTAATACCTAGTACACACGATCAGAAAATTAAAAACAAAAAAAAGCTTTCAGAGCGATCAGCAGCAGCTTTCGAGAGCCGATCACAACATTTCATGCAAAAAATATCCAAAAGGCAAGTATGAAAAGTTTTCTCGTAAAATAACAGAACAAATGATTTTCATGTAATTAGTGTGGTATTTGTACAAAACTAATTGAGTGACTAAGACCACGTATGCTTGTAAATGAAATAATACATTACTATGCAATACAATACATTATATCAGTTCCGAGCATTATAAGCTACTGAAAATTTTCAACAGTTTTTTATTACTTTTTTGCTTTTTTCTTTTGTGACAAGTAGAGGATTATTTTTAATGTATTGACAATTTGATTTATTAACAGAGATAAGTCCTTTCAATCAAAAAATAGGACTATCTACTCCTGCAATCTGGGTTGCAAGCGTTGGGTACATGTTAATCTACAATTTATCATTAAAAAAGTATCTGATATTTTGATGGAAGTTTTCTTAATGAACCACTGATTTTTACCCACTTTTCACAAATTTTTGCCCATACATATGTTCCAGAATTCCTAGGGCTGTATGACCCCCACATACAGTATACATGAGCACACACACACTGTTGTAAAAAGAAAAAGAGAATATCAATATTTTATTCACCATTTTCCAGTTTCCTTTTCTCAGGTGTGCTATGGATACTGAACATGTATGAACGCAATAATATTTTTTCTCTACAGCTTTATTGAACTGCAAGAAATCATTATTAAGTAAAAGGATGATACTACATTTTTTGCACAACATCACTAGGGTACATCAAGGTGAATATTGATTAAATTAAATGGGATGAGGAAAATTAGCTTGCTCTAAAAATTCCACCTGTGTTTTTCAGCATCTGTCTTTCCCACTTCATCTCTGCTAGACTGGATGTCCGATAATTCTTTGAACATATACTGTAGGATAGGAAAAGAATGTGCATGGGGTAAGCATATATTTTGATGATCATCAATAAGTGGGCCCATAAGAGGTGCTTTCTGCCAATCTTTGTCTTTTCTCTGTATTGTCTATGTGCATCAACATTCCCCTCCAAAAGAAAGCTATTTTTTATTCTACATCACATCTCTCTTAAAACTCTTCATAATTTTGAAAATGTTAAGTGTCTCCATTTAACTCCATTTCTCCTTCCTAAGCTGTACTATGCTTAAATTCTAAGAAATGTCAGTAATGATTGACTATGACCACAAAATTGTGCAGAATAACAACATGAAATATAAGATATTTGAAAGACATGAATAAAGGGATTTTTAAGATATCACACAAGTTGTATACATCTCAGTAATGTTTTAAATTCAACAAACAATACACTGTACATACCAACAACTGACCTGTCTGAGGTTGAAATGTTGTCTCCCCTCCATGGCTGCAGGTGTTTGTTGGATCCTCTGGGACACTTTATGACAATACTGACCTTTTGCTGCCCATTCAGTTGAAATCTTCTGAGCCTAACTAATTTTATAGATTGTGTATAAAACAAACTGTGCAATCAAATAAAAAAGAACCAATAAATACATGACTGGTACACTGTTCACTTCTCCCTGAGATTGACTAAAATAACCACACTGACAACAAAGATACTTTTAACTGCTTTGATACTTTATTATTTAAGTATTTTAGTATTTCATCAGCTTACTTAGTCCTCCTGCTACCAATTCCACCATCTCTACCAGCCAACTACCACCTCAGCCCGCAAAAAACTCCAGCTGTGACAGAAAATACTGCATGACAACAAATATACATGACTGGAGCCAATAATAACAACTTGTCTCTTAATTAATTATTTTGTAGTTATTTGTTCATTGTCCTTTAGGAAAAAAATGCACTTTTTTTTATTTATGTATGTATTCTTTTTTCCTTTTTTATAATTATTTATTTAGTTGTTTATTTTTTTTTTTTTAAATGTCATATGCAAAGCCATAACAACACAACCCAGAAACAAAAACTTGGAGAGGGAGGGTGGGAACTTCTTTCTTCATGGAAGGGTGCCAACTGAATGACCAGTATGTCATGGGACTTAGCGTGATGCAGGAGTCCCCTCCTTTTTCTTCCTTCTAACAATAATCTGCCAACACAATCCAAATCACGCCCCTTGAAAATCCTGTCCTTCTGCCATCACTTAACCCCTTTATTACCCTACAGACTAGTCTGAAGGGACAGTCCCCAGTCATGATGCCTGCCCCCAGTCATGGGAAACCAGGGGAAGTAGTGGCGGTTTTTGGCCCTCCTATGCATGTCGGGCTCCAAGAAAATGGAGGCAATATACACGCCCCTTGCAAATTATTCCAAGTGGTTAAAAGGAAGTCCGGTCATCCAATGCGGCATCCTGAAGAAGCCACGTGATCGTGGCGCAACGCGTCGACGTATTTCCGGTCATAGGGGTGACGTACTTCCGGTTCCGGGTTCGGACGCCATCTTTGTACACCTGTATACACCCATAGCACATGGGGAACTGCTTCTCTCTGTTGGAGGATATGTGAGTGCGTTTTTTGTCATATATCTCTGAGTGCATTAAAACAGTATTGCACTATGGAGGTCTGTTTTTTCTTGCATATGCGCCCTGTGTCTGTGTTCGTATTGTGAGGGGAGTGATTTGAGTGGAACTCATTGCCTGGAGGAGGATTAAGTCGGTGGAGGCAGTGGAGGAGGAAAAACCTGGCAGAGATATATTATTATATAAAGCTTTGTGACCCGTAAGGGTCGAATTTGGAAGGTGAGGGGGCACTTTGGCTATTATTGAGTGGAGTCACATCAAGATTATCACGAAGAGCACAATTACAGCATGGAGTGGAGTTATTGAACACTTTTCATTATTTTTGCACAGTGTGGCATCACTAATTATTTTGCATTTGATTTTTCATTGAATTGTTTTTGGATATATGTATCACTTTGCACAGTTCATAAAGCATTAGTTGATTATCACTATACCACCAGGGGGTGTATAATTTATATGTGGGGACGTTGCACTAGATATTTTATTGGGAATAATTTATTAATATTTAGGTAGGAGATAATTTTCACTTTTATATAAGTTGAGCGCTTCACCATTAATATTATTTATGATGCCTGCTGTGTTTATAACACAGGGCATTGCTATTTCAGTGCATAAAAAATAATAATAATAATAATGTGTTAAGACAGCCATGCTCTCTAATGTTCAAATGTAAGAATATCAACAAGTTTGAAGCTGTGTTAAACCCAAAACCAAAAATGTAATATATTTTAGCTTACAATCCTTATTTGTGGTGGTTGCTTTAGTTTCCTTTATTTAGGTTTTTTCCTGTTTTTGCCTGGTGATCTGGCCAGTATTACACCTCCTGCAGTATTAGAGTGCCCCCACTCTGGATGAAAGAGCACAGGGGGCACCTTTGAACAGTAGCACAGTCAGTCTGAGGGAAGCGGAGTGTTAGATGCACTAGCAGATTTAGACACACTAACAAATTGAAGACAAACTTCAGCTAACATTTTATAAGCAGTTACGGCAAACAGTTTTTGAGATAAAAGTTTTACATAAATAACCGCTGACCATTGCAAATACCCCTGTCAGTAGCTGCATGACAGCTTGTTCTTTTGTAAAACAACAGACCTTACTGGCTGAATCCCCATGTGAAAATGAAAGAAAGCCTTAAAAAACGAGTGCAGCAACCACATCTAAGAATTTATAAGCTGTGATATAGTAAATGTTGATTTTTGGGTTTAATAACACTTTAAAGTTACAATGTGTTGTACTGGCCTCATTTAACAAGTATTTTATATTAATATTTTTTGCAAAAAATCCATGTAAAAACAATCATCAAAGTGAAACAAGCTATTCTGAAAAAAATATGAATGAAACCAGTCATTAGTAAAGCAACAAATAGCCTGTGTTAATCTGTGAATAACCAGTGTAATGCTATTTTTCTTTTTAGTGCTGATATTTCAGTGTTCAGCCACCACCGCATAGAGCTTCTGCTTATCAGAAATTAAGACCTTTAAAATTAGAAAGTCTAACAGGGTTTGAACTGTACCACAGTAATTCCAATTGCAGCCCAGTTAAAAGACATCCATTGCTCAAGATCTTAGTGACATCAGATAGTATTCATTAGACAGGAGAGAACAAAAGGGATCTCCTAGTATATAATGAAACCTCACTGTTTATTTGTAAAAAGAAAGGTTCTCACATAAAAGCAGACAGAGACATCATAAAACAATAGCACAGATCTCCTAAGCGGACGTGATAGTGTTAGCAGTGCTAGCTCCATTGACGCATTTAATCATAATAGACATCATCATAACGCTCAGCAGTAGTGCCTGACAAGCACTTTAACATTATTAAGCCTGCAAAAGATGTCACATTGAAGTGCCACTCCCACCACATAATACATTACTATTCCAGACATAAAGACCAATTATCCTTTCATAAATCTAGTTAAGATGGAAGAGCTTAATACCAAAACAAGATATATAAATAATTAATTTTGTTAATCGGTCACACCAATCTCATTGGTAAATAAGCATTATTGCAATCTAGTGGTCAAAATCCAGATGACAGATAAATTGTGTTAAAGGATTACAAACATTAAAAGATTAACATTTAAAATTATATATTATATCAAATATTAAAAAGGAATGGCCAACCACCAAATAAAACACCATTAACTTCAAAATCAAAGATCCAACACTACATCATTGTTATACTTTTATCAAATATAAAAATACATAAAACCCATATAAACAATATGAACTATTATTAATAAAACACTCCAAGTCCCATTCCATGTTTAATCCAAAAGGGCTGTTAGATTTTACTTCATAAATCTAATGGGTTTAAAGGTGTAACATTACTCTTTTACAATTACTACCACATCAATAAAGCACAAACCTATCTATGCCTACCCTATCTATATCAGTTTAGGCCTAGTGAGACCCTTAGCATGATGCCTAGAAAGATTATGCCCCAGAATCCCTTCCAGATGTTGGCTATATGCTCCCCAATTCTCCCTTGCAGTGTCTGTGTGGTTCTATCAATATATTGTAGGCCACATGGGCACCACTGCAATGTGGTGAGTAGAAAATGTTACAAATTGCTTTTATAATATTAATAGGCTTGTCAGCTGCTCAGAGGCGTAGCTGGGGGGGCAGGGGGGTACATTTGTAGCCGGGCGCCTAGGTGCCAAAATGAGGTCAAAAGATCACTGCAGCGGAAGCAGCAGATGTGTCATCTGATACGTCTGCCATCCACAGTGAGTTATGAGAGGAGAGAGGAGCTGGCCAGGAGAGGAGCGGAGAGGAGGGCAGTGAGCCAGGCATGTGCCGGAGGGGACGAGGGGAGAGCCGAACCGGGTGAGTAGTGCCATGGATGAAGGGGGGGCAATGTGATCAGGACGGGGGGAGGGTGTCTACAGGGACCATATGAAGCAGGGGGGTGTCATGAGGTGGCCGTTCATCCCCGGGCGCAAAATAGCTACGCCTCTGCAGCTGCTACTCCTGAGCCACTTGATAACATCTGTTATGATGAAACATGTCGGCCAAAGCTAGCGTTGGTAATGTTGTCACATAAGCTTTGGAGAGCTGTTCCATTTTTACATGCTACCTCTGTGTGCTGTTATGTGAGAACCTTTCTTTTTACAAATAAAGAGCATTGTTTCATACTACTATGAGATCCCTTCTGTTTGAGATCTTGAGAGGCAATGGTCTTTTAACCAAGTGTGATCAGGGGATAGGTAGCAGGTGCTAAATTTCCTGGGGTGAGCACACTATCAGGCACAGATACCAGTCCAGCGATGTAGTGACTAACAGTGCTGTATTTATTGATGCTATTTACAAGTCAGGTATTTACAGGTGCTATAATGCATACCAAAAAATAAGGCCTGGCATTAAGTACACAAATCTACATCCTTACTAGCAAGCTGAGCAAGCCTAATGCTTGTCACTCTATATATATATAACGTTTGCAGCTCTTACAGGCAAGACTTGTCTGTTCCCCAGGTTGTAGAGCACTGACTCTGAGTTCCAGGTGATCCCAATTTCCAAAAGGGATGTAAACCCAAACTGGACAGAGAATCAGAGGTCTCTAAAAGTGAGGGAGCGTGGAAGATGTGTAAACCCCCAACAGGACCTTTCCAGGCCCCCTTTGAGACATTCTGCTACAAGGGCTACAATAGGAAGTACTGTGGTTCAGTTGATGCTCTATTAGCCTTACTAATTTTAGAGGTCTTAATTTCTGGTAAGCAGTGGCTCTTTTTGGTGGTGGCTGGGCACTGAAGTATCCGCACTGAAGAAAAACATCTAATTTGTGTGTCATTACACTAGTTATTCGTAGATTCTCATGGACTATTTGTTGCTTTATTAATGAATGGTTTAGTTTCTAATGTTTTCATAATAGTTTGCTTAACTTTTATGAGTGCTTTGTGTACCTTAACCTCCCTGGCGGTATGATTATTTCAGATTTTTGGTGCTGAAAGCGGTACCATTTTTTTGCATGGAAATATGTATTTTTTTTATTGTAGGCTGTAATTTTTAGGAAAAACTCACTGAAATCTGTCCGAACAAGAGTCTAGTAAACATCCCGGGTATGATAAAATTTGAAACACAAAATCATAAATTATAATTTAATAAATAATCATAAAAATAATATAAAAATAATCAAAAATTTAATTCAATAATATAATCAAACCAAAAACACTGAAATGTGAAATAGAGCGCCAAGTTCGCACATTGCTGAGCTCAGTCGCAAAATTGTTTTCAGTTTCTGATGACGAATTTCCCCCACGAATCATTATCACTCAATTCTGCAAGTGGTTCTGATTTACTATCGCTGTTCTCTAGCTGATCTAAACCGCTTTTGACCTAAAGGGACACTTTTTGGACGCCATGGACATTTCTCAGTTTCCAGGCAGAAAGAACAGACAAAATGCAGGCAGGGCGCAGGACAAAGCACTAGGGACAATATGTATGTGAAATAGGTTGAAACAGCATTGTTTTACTGTGTAAAATGTAAAAAAAAAAAAATGACATTTTTTAAAATTTTTAAATTTCCCGCCGCCGGCCGCGCCCGTACGTCCCGACGTCACAGGGACAGGACACAGAAGCCGGATGCCGACATCGGCCGGAGGAGATGGCCGGGGACGCTGCAGGGGACACATCGTGGGAGCGCAGGGTAAGGTAAGTGAAGAACACATGCCGGAGCAGCGCCGCATGGTATTCCCGAGTGTAGCTCGGGGTTACCGCTTTTGGTACAGAAATGTTACCCCGAGCTACACTCGGGAATACCGCCAAGGAGGTTAATGTGTTTTCACATGGATTTTCTTTTTGCACTATCAATGTGTTAATATGAAATACTTTAAAGGAGACAGCACAACACATTGTATGTTTAATTATAAAGAATAGTTAAAATACTTACCTTTTTTGGCTAATTCAGTTTACAACCATTGAAGCCCATTGATCGTATATATATTATTGAATTCTTATATATTAGTGATTAGTATGGAATAAAAATGTATCCATCCTATACACTACTGGATCCATTGGTCCTAAAAATACCAATATGATAGATGTGGTAACTTGAAAATAGCTTGGCAATCTTTATGGATAAATATGTTCTGCTTTCTTCTCTGTCCCATTCAGCCCCCCTGGGATGGATGTCATCCTTATATAGAGGGGCATAGACATACCTTGTGAACAAGAGTTATATCCCTATGTGGTCTGAAGAAGCAGATTGGGTCTGTGAAACATATAACCACTATCTTGCAATCAAAACATTGATGCATTCTGCAATGTAAAGTCAGTTAATTTATATGACAGAATGTTTATATTAAAGTGCAAATGGTAAAGGGTAATGGTATGGAAATAATATGCAGCTGTCTTTATGATGATGGTACTATTAGTGTGATCAAAATTTATTTTTATGTATTTTATCAAATTACGTCTTTTATGAAATTGTAAATGAAGATTTATTATTTTTCAAAATATTTTTAAAATGTAGAAATATGTTGTGGTACCTCAAAAAATCCCTTTTGTTGATGTCCCTCAATTTTATCCTAATATTGGGATGTGGTGTCTAGATAGTTTCCATTAGGGACAAACTGAAGTATATGAGAACATGAAATATAAGCAAAGGCATTTGCATGAGTTGAGTCGTAAAACAATTGAGTGGTATCCTGGCTCCAACTCAAAATGTCATATTACTCATCATCTTTCAACTATGACTATGAAGACAAATGAGCCAACTGGGCAACAATGTAATAAGCTTAGCTGAGATTAATTGAGCTTCTAGTACTAGAGCTAGCCAAAACTTCGGGAATGATGCCTCTCTCATTTGCCGGAGCCACTCCTACTAAAATGACTGCTACTGATGTCCCACTTTCTCTTTGTTTCAACAGTTTCAGTATTTTTTGTGAGTTGAGGATGCTATTTACAGTGTAAACACAACGCAGTAACAAGAAACAATTAATTGTAATTGAATCACAATATGCAACATTCATTGAGAAGTTTACAACATTAATAGACACTTCAGGTCTCCAGCATGTATACTCCCTATTGAAGAAAACACAGAATAGGGACGCTCAAACACTACCACGAAAAAACCTGTTTAGAAAGAGACAAGGACTGGCTGGGACAAGGCTGCTCACTGTTCATATGAACGTGTATGGGAAGGGAAACGAAAGAGCTTTAAAGGAGTGTCTGAGTCCTATACTTTGCAATGAATGATATGTGGTCCATATAGGAAAGTTCAAGAAGAGCCAGGTGTAACATTACAATCCATAATTGGCTCTTCTTGAACTTTCATATATGGACCACGTATCATTCATTGCAATATATAGGACTCTGGTGCTCCTTTAAAGCTCTTTTGATAATCCTTATTGACCAGAGTAATTTTACATTTCAGCTGTGGGAATATTGATTCGGTCATAACTTTGTAATTGCCTAGGGTAACAGCATAATCAATATATTGTTTTGGTACAAACAATGCTTTCTCTCAGTTATATTTTATTGCAAAAAATATTTCATTTTATATGAAATTTATAGACAAGGGTGTATGAAAAATAAAACAAGGGCCTTTCTTCTTTGACTAGTGTTAGGTTTAAAACAATCAATAAAAAAATGAGCTGGTAAAAGGTCTAGGGTGGAGGTACTAGGTCTAGAGATAACAAGTGATACTTACCTTACTTATTTCTCCTATAAGCTCCCTCCATTCAGAGAGGAGGGACAATGGCCTGAGATCCCTGATATTGATACAAAAAACGAAAAAAGAAAAAACACCGACAATATTACTGTCGATCGATGCGGAAAAGGCATTTGATAGGGTCAACTGGGAATATATGTTTGACGCACTAGACATGTTAGGGATAGGACCTAAAATGCTGAATTGGATAAAAGGATTATATAAGAACCCATCTAGAGATGAGCGAATTATTCAAAAATTCGATTCGGCTGATTCGCCGAATTTGCGGAATAAATTTGATTCGATGCAAATTTATTCGCTGCGAATTTAACTTATTAAAAGGGTTTCTAGGCTTCAGAGAGCCTTTATATTAGTGCAGAACACTGTACCTTTAATTTAAATGCCCTTGGAGTCTGCTGGGGAAGAGAAATAATACTGTCAGTCAGTATGACATGCAGATGAGTGCCGTCGATCTTAGAATCACCGCACACTTCACTCATTTGGGCAGTCACGGGGCCAAAACCAGAGTGTGGCGCCACAGTGTGGCGGTGGAGGCAGCAGCAATGGGAGGCCATACAGCACCCTATGACAAAATGGAACCCACCAGCAGTGTGAAGAGACCTGAAAGTGGCACATGGCAGAGTGTGGCGATGGAGACAGCAGCAATGGGAGGCCGTACAGGGACCCATGACACACTCTGGACCTGGCAGCAGCATGAGGAGGCGGTACAGGGGCCCATGGCAGAGTGGCGAAGCGTAAGCAGCTTAAATTGAAGGCCATACAGAGGCCTATGTTAAAAAGTCCCCCCAGCAGCAGTGTGGGGAGACGACTATCAAGAGTCCAATGGCAGAGTGGCGGAGCAGAAGCAGCTTCAATTGAAGAAGAAGAGGATGAGGATGAAGAAGAAGAAGAAGAGGATGAGGATGAAGAAGAAGAAGAGGATGAGGAAGAAGAAGAAGAGGATGAAGAGGATGAGGAAGAAGAAGAAGATGAGGATGAGGAAGAAGAAGAGGATGAGGATGAAGAAGAAGAGGATGAGGATGAAGAAGAAGAAGAAGAGGATGAGGAAGAAGAAGAAGAAGAAGAGGATGAGGATGAAGAAGAAGAAGAAGAAGAGGATGAGGATGAAGAAGAAGAAGATGAGGATGAAGAAGAAGAAGATGAGGATGAAGAAGAAGGAGAAGAAGAAGAGGATGAGGATGAAGAAGAAGAAGAAGAAGAAGAGAATGAGGATGAGGAAGAAGAAGAAGAAGAAGAAGAAGAGGATGAGGATGAAGAAGGAGAAGAAGAAGAAGAGAATGAGGAAGAAGAAGAAGAAGAAGAGGATGAGGATGAAGAAGAAGAAGAAAAAGAAGAGGATGAGGATGATGAAGAAGAAGAAGATGAGGATGAAGAAGGAGAAGAAGAAGAAGAAGAAGAGGATGAGGATGATGAAGAAGAAGAAGAGGATGAGGATGAAGAAGAAGAAGAGGATGAGGATGAAGAAGAAGAAGAAGAAGATGAGGATGAGGAAGAAGAAGATGAGGATGAGGAAGAAGAAGAAGAGGATGAGGATGAGGAAGAAGAAGAAGAAGAAAAAGAAGAGGATGAGGATGAAGAAGAAGAAGAAGAATAAGAAGAGGATGAGGATGAAGAAGAAGAAGATGAGGATGAAGAAGAAGAAGAGGATGAAGAAGAAGAAGAAGAAGAGGATGAGGATGAAGAAGAAGAAGAAGAAGAAGAAGAAGAAGAGGATGAGGATGATGATGAAGAAGAAGAAGAGGATGAGGATGAAGAAGAAGCAGAAGAAGAAGAAGAAGAAGAGGATGAGGATGAGGATGAAGAAGAAGAAGATGAGGATGAAGAAGAAGAAGAAGAAGAAGAGGATGAGGATGAGGATGAAGAAGAAGAAGAAGAAGAGGATGAGGATGAGGAAGAAGAAGAGGATGAGGATGAGGAAGAAGAAGAGGATGAGGATGAGGAAGAGGATGAGGATGATGAAGAAGAAGAAGAGGATGAGGATGAAGAAGAAAAAGAAGATGAGGATGAAGAAGAAGAAGAAGAGGATGAGGATGAGGATGAAGAAGAAGAGGATGAAGAAGAAGAAGAAGAAGAAGAAGAGGATGAGGATGAAGAAGAAGAAGAAGAAGAAGAAGAAGAAGAGGAGCATGAGTATGAGGATGAGGAAGAAGAAGAAGAAGAAGAGGATGAGGATGAAGAAGAAGAAGAAGAAGAAGATGATGAGGATGAGGATGAAGAAGAAGAAGATGATGAGGATGAGGATGAAGAAGAAGAAGAAGAAGAAGAAGAAGAAGAAGAAGAAGAAGAAGAAGATGAAGAGGACGAGGAAGAAGAAGAAGAAGAAGAAGAAGAAGAAGAAGAAGAAGAAGAAGAAGAAGAGGATGAAGAAGAGGATGAGGATGAAGAAGAAGAAGAAGAAGAGGATGATGGTGAGGAAGAAGAAGAAGAAGAAGAAGAAGAAGAGGATGAGGATGAAGAAGAAGAAGAAGAGGAGGAGGATGAGGATGAAGAAGAAGAGGATGAGGATGAAGAAGAAGAAGAATATGATGATGATGATGAAGAAGAAGAAGAGGATGAGGATGAAGAAAAAGAGGATGAAGAAGAGGATGAGGATGAAGAAGAAGAGGAAGAGGATGAGGATGAAGAAGAAGAAGAAGAAGAGGATGAGGATGAAGAAGAAGAAGAAGAAGAGGATGAGGATGAGGATGATGAAGAAGAAGAAGTAGGATGAAAATAAGAAGAATTCCAGTACAGCAAAAAGTGTATCTGCAGAGAGCTCCGCTATTTCTGACAGTTCTCTGACAGTTCCTTCACATTTACAGCGGTTGAAACATTGTATCTATTTGTTTCAGAATAAAAACATCTGTATCCTAAATGGAAACAAATAGATACAATGTTTCAACCGCTGTAAATGTGAAGGAACTGTCAGAGAACTGTCAGAAATAGCGGAGCTCTCTGCAGGGACACTTTTTGCCGGCTGTAGAAGGGATGAAAATCGGCCGATCGGGGAAAATTCGATTCGTGCATCCGAAGTATGCTAATTTTCGGATTCGGCGCGAATCGAATTTTTCCTAATATTCGAAACGAATTCCACTTCGCCAAGTTCGATTCGCTCATCTCTAAACCCATCAGTGGCGGTAAAGGTAAATGGAACTTTCTCTCAATTTTTTAAAATGTATAATGGCACCAGGCAGGGATGCCCCCTTTCCCCCTTGTTGTTTGTGTTGTCACTAGAACCACTCTTGGACAGGGTTAGAAAAAATATGGATATAAAGGGGATGAAAGTAGGAGAAATAATACAACATGGCATCTGCATAAGCAGCGACTTTATGTTCTATGTGGCAAATCCTAGAATAACACTACCCAATTTAGTGAAAGAATGAATACAATATAGGGAAATTTTGAACTTGAAGATACATCCTGTAAAATTTAAAATTTTAAATATTAATCTTTCAGCTATAGAAAAAAAAAATACAAAAAGTTTTCCCTTTTTCCTGGTGGGAAAATGAAATAGGATATCTCTGAATAAAATTAACGGCCTCAGTAAAAAGTTTATATCAATCAAATTATATTCCCCTTATAAATGAAATAAAGGATGAGTTGAAAAAATTAGTAAAAGGGGGGGCCTCCTGTATTGGAAGAATTAGCCTAGTTAAGATGGTGATTCTTCCAAAAATATTGTATAGATTCCAGATGCTTCCGATTACTCTACCTGGAGCTTTCTTTGCAGTAATTAGAAAGATAATTACCAAATTTATATGGGCAAATAAGAGATCAAGGATAAGTTATGAAGTGTTATGTAGAGCAAAAGTAAATGGAGGATTGGGTTTATTAAATATGAAAAATTACTACACAGCGGCAATTTTGTCATGGGTGGTGGAATGGTCATTTAATTTACAAGGGAAATGTTGGGTAAAAATGGAAGGGGACTTAAGTACATCACGATTAGAGAAGATGATTTGGATACCTCACGGGTTCCGCACATTAGATGTAGATACAAGTAAACTGACTAGGATAGTTCTGGAAATATAGGATAGAATACACAACAAGGAAAAGTGGAAATTTAATTCACTGTTGATCCCACTAGAGGGAACAGATTTCACAGGTCTGCAAAAAAATTTTTTTCAAGAGCTGTTTTGGTTATTCCACGTAATCTTTATGTTTTTCTGTGCGCTGAATCCGAAAATGACCTCCATTTTGTCATAGGACATCACGTTTCCTGTCAATTTAGGTAACTATGTTAAATAAGGCAATACCTCAAAATAAATGGAAATAGACTTATAAAATTAAAGTTTTATTAGAATTTTTTCATGAAAATAATTTTGAACTGAAATTAGCTCACCTACACACACTTGGTGCATTTACGCTTGTGAGTAGTATCTGGAATGTCTCTCTGAAGTAGTCTGCCATCATTGTAATGCTCCATTTTCCCTGGTATCTCCTTTCCATCTCTTTAATGTCTTGGTGGAATCATTCACCTTGTTCCTCACTCCGTATGACTTCTTTAAATGCAATCCACCCTTCTTTTTGAGGATCCGTCATGGTATTGACAAACTCTTGATCAACTATAAGCCTTCTGGTCCGACGAACACACCTTCCTTCAATTTTGCCTCCGACAGGCCGGGAAACTTGGTGTCCAAGTATTTGAAGCATTCTCCATCTCTTGGAAGTGATTTTACGAATTGCTTCATCAATCCCAATTTTATGTGGAGAGGTGGTAGAAGAACTTTATGGGAAGGTACCAAAGTTTCTTGGAGGACATTTTTTTCACCAACTGTTAGTACCCTTGACTGCCAACTCTTCTTGGTCCAGTGATTTTGTCATTCTCGACTGTCCCATAGACACAGAAAACAAGGGTATTTGGTATCCCACCCACTGGATTCTTCAGAAAAGATTAACCCCTTCTACCATTAGAAACACAGACTCAGGGCTGAGGCTTACACATACAGCATGCTGCTGAGTATCCCAGTAGTCAGACATGTCACTCAGAGCAGCACTTGTATTCACCCCCTTTGCAGGGGGGGAGGGGCAGAGATTGTTTACCTGCAAATAACAGCAAAGGGCCAGAAGAGAACTAGGGAAATGAGGAAATAGAATTTTATTTTTTGCTAAAACTTGCTTAGCTTATGAATATATTGCTGACCATCAGATTTACAGTGCTATATTTTTTTTGACATAACTTGGACAACCCCTTTAAGGTTTTTTTGGCATTTTATATCTTAAATGCACTTATGTGAATTAATTAATAGTAATTTGGACTTGAAATTTGGTTAAAACCCCATAATATAAAAAAAATACCAAAAATTAAAAAAATTTGATAAATTCGAAGACAGTTTTGCATTTTGTGGCAAATCATGACGTCTAGGAGTTTTTTCAATATTTTATTTGTTTTCAGCACACCAAAATACATGGAAATTAGATGAAAATAATCAAACAGCTTTTTAGTCGCAGACCTGTCATTTTTTTGCACCAGGAAATGTTAAAATTAGTGGGAGATGGATTAAAGATAAGAATGCACGTTTGATGAATGGAGATACAACCAGTTATATAATTTTGTTGCAAATTTACATCAACCGTTGAGGGATGTAGAGGAAATGAATCCATTTGAAAAATTAATGAATGTTGACGTAAGTCCAAAACATATCACTTCAAAGTTATACAAGATCCTTATGGGCCTTGAGGGCGTAGAGCCCCCTGGGTTTGTAGCAAAATGGGAGAATGAATTGGGAATAGAAATAAACTCACAGCAAAGGAAAGATATTTTTAATTTAACAGATAAGGTAACAAATATGTCCACAGTAGAGATGAGCTATAAATGCTTAGCAAGATGGTATATAACACCAAGTGTTGCCCATAGGCAGCTAAAAGTAAGCCCCTTATGATGTTGGAGAAGTTGTGGAGAAAAGGGTAATATGGAGCACATTTGGTGGAGTTGCCCAAAGATACAGAATTATTGGATGGAAATAGCTCCATATATCCAGAAAATTTGTGAGGTAAACATTCAAGGAAACCCATGGAAATGTTTATTTTTTTATTTTAGCCCACTTCGGAAGTATAAAAAAATAAAGTATTGTACCATTTAATCAGTGCGGCAAAGGGTTTGATTCCAAAATCTTGGCAAGTGGATGAGGTACCAAAGATAGTAGACTGGATAAAGAGTGGAAAACATTGGTAGAATGGAGGAATTGAGGTGTATAGAAGCAGATAAAATGGGAATGTTTAAGAGAGTATGGAGTGATTGGACGAAATTTAAAACTTTGGAAACTTATATGGAATTGATTAGAGCAAAGGAGGTAATTTAGAAGTGAGGGTGAAGTTAGGTGAGTAATAAGATAAGGAGAAATAGATACAAATAGAGAAAAGATTAGGAAGTTGTAGGGGGGAGGGAAAGGGTAGGGGGCGGGAGGATGAGGTAACAGACTGTAATATCAAAAAAAGTATATTTTTGAAGTTGGAATGTGTTTTGATACTGTTTGTATAATAATTCAATAAAAATTTTAATAAAACCTTTTTCCTCCACAGAAAGGAACAGTACTGGATCCCGCAGAGCAGGGTAAGGTAGGCAATAGGGTCTCTTTAATCCCCATTTAACTAACAAGCATTTAACCCTTGCAGTGAAAAAGAGGGCCATATGCCAGGATGTTTTCTCCCATCCAAGAGTTGGACTTTATGGAACAAAACAAGTAATAAGAACATTTGAAATATTAATGGTAAAAAAATATATAAAAACAATCAGCAGATAAAATTATCTAGAAGGAGCAGGGGATGAAGGCACCAATTAGGGCTGATAATGGTTTGCTAAAAGTTGGCAAGGGGTTAAATGGAAACATAGAAACTGATATCATTTGCAGATATGCTATGAATGAGGCCGAATGTTTACAATGTAGCAAACAAGTGCATTGTATTGCTAGTGTCAGTCTATCCAGGAGCAGCAAGATCTGCTTCTGTGGTAGTAAACAAGTTCTAGCTGTGAGGGCTCGTTCACACTCGTCTTTTTTTCCAACTCTTGCCAAACGCCCCTATAGCATTTGACAAGCGTGGGTCCGGCGTTTTGCAGAGCGTTTTTAATGCTCTGCAAACGCTCCAAAAACGCTGTATGCGCTGTTTAGCGGCGGTTGCTAGGCGTTTGCCTAGAATTAAAAACGTCCCACAAACACCTATAATGAAGTTTGAATGGTGTTAACGCTCCGCAAATGACTCTCAACTGCGTCACAAACGCACAGCAAACTCCGGCCGGGCATTTGCGGAGCGGCACCATAGACTTGAATAGGAGGCTTTAACTCCTCCTGACTCGACCAGAGGCGTCCATTTTGCCGCGATGCTGACGCTCCCGTGTGAACAACACTATGTGCTGCAATGTGCAGAATTTTCCGAGGTGTTTGAAAAACGGTAAAAACGCTTCCCAAACGCCTGTCTGCCACTTGCTAACAAGGCTAGTGTGAACGTAGCCTTAGAATAACAGTCAGATTTTACTAGTAACCACAGCCATGCAGCTGCATGATTGGAGAAGAGGAAGTGTGTACCACTAGTTAAACAAGGAATACACTCAAGAAAAAAAGCTACATTAAACTGCAAGTCCAACAGTTCTTTAATCATTGGTGTGAATGTATGCTTAACTATAGAATGTCTGCGTCTGCTAAGCAGTTTTTTTGGTGCAAAGAAGAATTGGCCTACAATGATACTAGCCATACTAGCATTTAGGGCAGAAATTACACAAAACATGGTCTTGTAAGATCCCAATTTTGTATATTTTCATCTAATTTCCCCACTCTCCTGCCCTATGTTCCTAATACCAAATGCAGGATAACAATACATGCTCTGCTATTACACTTGTGTAAAAATATAACACAATGGGGGGCTTGACCGATCCGCATGGGAAGATGGCTGCCTGAGACAGGAGCTCCTCACATACCATGCTGTAATAGCAACCCAAAGTGACCTCAGGCATCAGAGATAGCCGTGACAAACAGCAACAGACCTCAGACCGGTAACGCTTACCACCCGCGATGACAAAGGGGAAGAAAATCACTATAGAACCAAAGAAACTCACAAAGTTCTTCTCACAGCCTCACACAGCAGACAGCTAAGATGGCTCCGGCTCTAACACACAGGAACTGTCAGAGCTGCACCAGGAAGACACATCACTATCCACATCAGCCTCGGACACAGACATAGCTGATCTTCTGTCACCAGTGAAGGAAAAGAGCAAGAGACCAGCTTCATCTCCTCTCCTATCACCATGTACAAAGGCTCCTGTAAGTACAAAGAAAACAATTCCCACTTCTGCTGAAACAACAGATCTGACTGAAGAAATACATTTAATGGTAGAGCTGCCAGCTTCAGACTCCCCTGTCACAGCCATTACAATGAAACAGATGCTATTGTTCCTTCATAAAGACATACAATCTGATCTTCAAAAATCTGTACATTTTATTCAAAAACAAGTCACCCAAATTGAAGAACGTACAGATGCAGCAGAAAGGAAAATTCAGGAATGTGTTGTAGCACACAATTCCTTGATAGATGCTTATGAGACACAATCACAAGAAATCATAAAAATTAAAGAAAAAATGGCTGACATGGAAGACCGCAGAAGGAGGAATAACGTTAAAATCAGAGGGATTCCTGAATCAGTCACTCTGCCAGAGTTATCCATCTACCTGGGGAGACTACTGAAAACACTTCTACCAAACATGTCACAATCTGAGCTCATTATTGATAGAGCCCATAGACTGATGAAACCTAAACATCTGCCAGATAGACGTTATTGCCAGAATACATTTTTTTTCATAGCTATGAGAAAACTTAAAACACTTCCAGCTCCATATGAAAAATGTGCTATATTTTCGGACATATCAGCCTATACCGGCTTCAAACGCATCACATCATTTCTAATAACCCATAAAATAAGATATCAGTGGGGATATCCCACAAAAATCTTAGCCAATTTTCAAGGGAAATTAATCCCAATTCTGACCCCTAATGATGGGATATAAATTCTGGCATCATTGAATGTCGTTATACCACCAGAGCCACAATAAATGCATAAAGAAATGCATACCAAAATATCCGCACACTGTGTTACAATCCCGACAACCTGAACACTGGGACTTTTGGTCTCTTTTATCTTTTCCCTATTGGGATGTCTCAGTGCCTACTTCCGCATTAGCAGGGAAGAGTTAGCCCCTATACTTCTCAGGTATACTACACACTCCACCAGATAATGAGTCTGCTATGCACACTCATTCAAGTTTTTGTTTTGGTGATGTTTTCTTATACTTCTTACTCTTTTATATTCTTACTATGGTTATTACATTCTCCTTATCCTCATATTCAGCTAACATTTCTATTGATGGATACATCTCAAAAACCAGATACCCTTCAGAGCATGGGGGGGGGGGGGGGTGTCAGTGTTGTGCTTGGTACCTACAACTTATAACTACAATACTAGCTACTTTAGAGCAATTATATAAAACCCAAAAATGGTTATCATATCGTCCTTTAATGTTAAAGGACTTAATAGCCCTTACAAACACATGTCTATAGAGAGAATCTTTAAAAACCAGATGTGATAAACTGTATGTAGAAGAAACACACTTTAACAAGACTAACCCACCTACATGCAAACATAGGAAATTCACACAATACTTTTTTGCAAATGCTAATAAAAAAAACAAAGGAGTAATGATCGCAATAAAAGACACAATAGCTATACAAATTCAATCAATATTCTCAGACCCACAAGGTATTCTCTTAGTTGCACATATCGACAATTTCTTAATGACATTGGTAAATGTGTATGCACCAACCACAGGACATAAAACCTTCTTCCAAAGCTTATCAAACAAAATTAAACTACTAAGACAAGGAGCTTTAATCATTTGCGGAGATTTTAATGAGGTAATAGATACAAACCTAGACTCCACTAACAAACTACGCAGACAATCACATACTTACATTAATTCAGATCAGGTTGGATTTATCAACGGACATCAAGCACCAGACAGCACACGTAGATTCATACATTTAGCTCAATGGGCAGGCTACACACAAACACCATCTCTGCTCATCTCATTAGATGCAGAAAAGTCGTTTGACAGAATCTACTGGCCATACCTACAACTGGTACTAGAAACATTTGGAATAACAGGTTTGTTCAAGAAAGCAATTATGGCTTTATATACATGCCCTAGTGCATGTAGAGCCTAGAGTATGGTCATCTGGTATACTCTCTGACCTATTCCAGATATCGAATGGTACAAGGCAAGGGTGTCCCTTATCACCTTTAATCTTTTCTTTATGCGTAGAACCATTGTCAGAAGCGATACATATACAACCTGACATTGGAGGTATCAAAATAGGTCACAAAACACATAAAATAGGACTATACGCCGACGACATCATAATTGTTATGAGCGACCCCAACATCTCAATAATAGCATTGCAAAAGGTTATCTCGCAATTTAGCTTATTATCCATGTACAAAGTAAATGAAGCCAAATCCCCCATGTTGCCGATAGGAATCCCACTTAAACTACATAAACAAATGTCATCAATCTCCCCCTTCTCATGGGCCACATCATCACAAATTACATACCTAGGAATAAAATTAATCTCCCCACTCTAACACATTTAAGATCAACTTTTCCAATCCATTAAAATAACAGAACTATGTAAAAAGAGTTCTCCAACACCACTATTTCATGGGTTGGGAGAATTGCTATTGTAAAAATGTTTATCTTACCACACATTTTATATTTCTTTCGAGCCATCCCAATACCATTACTATCTTCATCCATACAAAAACTACAATCACTATTAAACACCTACATCTGGGAACACAAAAATGCACGGGTCAACAAATTGACACTATACACTTCTCGATCAAATTTAGGTATGGGAGCCCCCAATCTACAATTATACTACAAAGCAATAGTGTTGGATCAGGCACAGCATTGGTGGTCCCCTTAAATAGTCAAATGATGGGTACAGATAGAACAGTCCCTTATCTATAGTGACACTCAAGCCACATTGGGAGCTCTTACTCTCACTCATAGAGCCCCAAGATACTGCCTAGACACAATCAATGTGACTCTCCGCACCTGGGTGTCTATTCTACGAACCTCAAAAGGGAAATCACCCTACAATTAATGGCTTCATTCCTCTACTCTCCATATCATTGATGACACCTGATCTAGAACTTAAATCCTGGTCAAAAGCAGGCCTTCAAAATCTTGCCCAACGATATGCCAATGGTACCCTACAAACATTTCAACAACTTTCTGAAACATACAAAATTACGCATAAGGACTTTTTCAAATATCTAAGAATTTGTCATGCATTACGCAACCTGGAATACCAAGAGGATTCTCTAGTCAGATCTTTGACCAAATTTTATGAAAGAATAGATTCTCACAAACGAGGTATCTCATTCATATATTATATCCTTCTTCAACATCGTCACCAAGGAAAATTACCAACGATGCATAAACAAGAATGAGACATTGGGAAACAATTCCAGATTCAACAATTGCAAACAGCAGGAAACCGGACTAGGAAAACTACCAGATGCATTAACCATTGGGAATCAGCCCAAAAGATATTACACAGATGGTACATAACTCCACAACATTTGGCAGCACGTTCATTCAACCGCAACTCCTCATTATGCTGGAGGAACTGTAGTCAACAAGGATCCTTGTACCATATATGGTGGGAATGTCCACAAATTACTCCATTCTGGTCAGATATCTTCACGTTTATAACATCAATTACAAACTCCTCTCCAATTCCTGATCCAGCCCTGGCACTTTTGGGAATAGGAATAGACTTCTGGCCACCAAAGTCCAGAACTGTACTAATGCATATTTTGATAGCGGCATGATTGAGAATTGCCAGGCTTTGGAAACAAAATACAACGCCATCCGTTCACACAGTAACTGAAATCCTGAACAAAAACACAGCCTTTGAAAAAACCTTTGCTCAAATACACAACTCATCTGCTAAATTCCAGAAACACTGGGACTTATGGCTCAAAGATCATCAATGTACCCTTACATAAGAAACTACAAGATGTACCAATCAAACACCACTAGAGATACAGCTACTCCACTCTATTTTTATTACCCTAGTATCTCAAAAAAGGAAATAAGGAATAATTTCAAATCTCATTCTTTATTCTACTTCTCTCTAATCTCAAATCTCCACTTCTCACAACCTTCCTTTCTTCTCTAAACTATTGATTTACTGAATACTGCAAACAAACAATGCATACTCATCAAAAAAAAGAAATGTATTGATGAAAGTAATGACCACAAAGTCACATTGTTTATAAGCTGAATTTTGTAAGTTGTTGAATATGCTCATACTCTGTTATCTATATCCTTTACAAATCTGTAATACATTATTGTGACAATACTGTTAATTGTTGTAAACAATCAAATGACCAATAAAAAACTATTTTATATAAAAAAAAATATAACACAATGCATAGTCATGCTTAATGTTCATAATACTGTGAAATTAAACTTTACATTGTTAATATCCTTAGCCATTGTTTATTGAAGCTAGTATAGTTGGTTAATATACTGCCATCTTGTGGTTATTTTGGTCATTGCCCCATCCTTTTCTGTCTTCTATCCTGTGTCACCTCCCACTTGTGATGTATTTTCTTTTCCTTTTCACTCTGTCTTTATTGAGATGAATAAGGCTGTTAGTCTCTTGGCCACATGTAATCTGCTTGCGTCTGGGAACACATTACCATGTTTTGACCTGCAAATACCATCTTTTCAACCATCTGACACATCTTGTGGTCTTCTGTAACCTGATACATACAATAAAGTTCTTTGTGGATGAGAAAATGGTGTTTGGTGAGTTCAGCTATCTGATAAAGGCTGTCTGCAGTGATTGTATCTACTTATAAAGGCCAGGCATAAAGGTCTCAGCAAGGGACTAATACAACAGTTGGAGACAGAGTACATGCATCTCCATTATATAGAATATTACAATTTTACAATTTTGCCATGTCTAATTTACTCTTAACTTTGATTAACCACTTCAATACTGAGTACTTTCACCCCCTTCACGCTCCGGCCAATTTTTAGTTTTCAGTGCTGTTACACTTTGAATGACAATTGCAACACTACCTTAAAGTTTCTGTTATAAAAATTTGCAAATAAGTAAATTTCCCTCTTTACTGATGAGGCTGCACTGATGGGCACTGATAAGCTGCATCATCAGGGCACTGATTAGGCTGCATTGAAAAAGCTGCATTGATAGGCACTGATGAGTTGGCACTGATAAGTTGCACTGATGGGCACTGATGAGGGTGCACTTATGGGAACTGATATGCTGTAATGATGGGTACTGATATGCTGCACTAATGGGGAAGCACTGATAATCAGGGCACTGATGACCAGTGCCTTAATTATCAGTGTAAAAATCCCCTGTCATAGGAAAGCCAGTTGTCTGCTTTATTTTCCTCATGCTGTGACAGCTTTGAGGAAAGGAAATGCCAATAACTGCATTTGTGATTGAGCACAGCTGATCATATGGTAAAGAGCCAATGTTGTTGACTCTTCATCCTGATTGGTGAAGCACTGTGTCTGAGTGAGCAGCATGAAAGGGAGCACATCATATGACATCCACATGAAGACAAAAGGCTTGCCCATCTATCAATCTTCTATTGGCTGGGTGGGAACCAGTTAAGTACAAAAAACAATTGATCATAAGAACTGATTTACTGGTCACATGATCCCCAGGCCAATTCTGACATTCCTCTCCTATATGTAAAAATCTGCACTTTTTTGCTAGAAAATTACTTAGAACCCCCAAGCATTATATTAAGCAGAGGCCCTAGAAAATAAAAAATATTTCACTTGTGCAGAGTTTTTTCAAACTCAGTTTTCTTTTTCAAACATAATATAATGCCCAATAGTTTGGTAAAATATAAAATATGATGCTACGCTGAGTAAATAGATATCTAACAAATCACGGTTTAACCAACTATGGACCGACCTATAGATGGCACCTGTGCGCAAATTCAAGTATATATACGTGTTTTTGCAATTCCCGGGTAGGGGGTTCCACCATTCGCAGCCACGGATGTCAATCACTGGGTCCCAGCACCCAGTGATTACCTTGCATCTCCAACAGGGAGGAAGATTGTTTTGTTTGCAAACAATCTTCCTCCCTGTCAGCTCGAGTACACTGCTCCCGATGGCGGTGCACAGTAAAGCCATCCTGATCAGTCTGCTTACAGTGAAGAACACCCCCAGCTTAGTAAAACACACACAGCACACAGTTAACCCTTTGATCACCTCTCACATTAACCCCTTCCTGCCCAGTGCCATTAGTACAGTGTCAGTGCTTTTTTTTTTAGCACTGATCACTGTATTGGTGTCACTGGAGATGTCAGTGACACCAAGTTAGTTCCCCCCCAGTGTCAGAATGTCTGCCGCAGTCCTGAAGTCCCGCTAAAAGTCGCTGACCGCCGTCATTACTAGTAGAAAAAAAATCCCATTATCTATAGTGCCATTTGTAAATGCTATAAATTTCATGTAAACCAATGAATCTACATGTATTGGGATTGTTTTTTTAACAAAGACATGTCAAAGAATACATTTTGGCCTAAATTTATGACAAAATTTGATGTTTTACATTTTTTTACTGGACATATTTAACCTCCCTAGCGGTCTGATTATGTCAGTATTTCTGTGGTACTTTTTTTTGCATGGAAATATGTAGTTTTTTTATTGGAGGCCTTTCATTTTTAGGAATAACTCACTGAAATCTGTCCGAACAAGAGTCTAGTAAACATCCCGGGTATGAAAAAATTTGAAACATGAAATCATAAATTATAATTTAATAAATAATCATTAAAAATAATATAATAATAATAATAAATTTAATTCAATAATCTAATCAAACCAAAAACACTGAAAACAATTTTGCGACTTTGCTCAGTGATGTGTGAACTTGGCACTCTATTTCAAATTTCAGTGTCTGATGATGAATTTCCCCACAAATCATCACTCAATTCTGCAAGTAGTTCTAATTTACTATCGCTGTTTTCTAGCTGGTCTAAAACCGCTTTTGACCTAAAGGGACGCTTTTTGGACGCCATGGACATTTCTCAGTTTCAAGGCAGAAAGAACAGTAAAAATGCAGGCAGGCCACAGGACGAAGCACTAGGGGCATAATTTATGTGAAATGGTTTGATACAGTAATGTTTTACTATGTGATTTTAGTTTATTTAGTGAATGTCACTTTTTGACATTTTTAAATTTCCCACCAGTTCCATCCATATACATTCCGACGCTCGCAGGGAACGGAACCCGGAAGACAGATGCCGGCATCGGCTGGAGGAGATGGCCGGGGACGCTGCAGGGGGGACATAGTGGGAATGCAGGACAAGGTAAGTGCAGAAAGGATCCCGGAGCAATGCTGCAGGGTATTCCCAAGTGTAGCTTGGGGTTACCGCTTGTGGTGCTGAAACTTTACCCCAAGCTACACTCGGGAATACCTCCAGGGAGGTTAATAGCAAAAAGTCCAAAATATTGTTTTTTTCTCAAAATTGTTATATTGTTTTGCTTATAGCGCAAAAAATAAAAACCACACAGGTGATCAAATACCACCAAAAGAAAACTCAATTTGTGGGAAAAAAAGGACGTAAATTTCATTTGGGTACATGACTGCTCAATTGTCAGTTAAAGTAACGCAGTGCCGTAATGCAAAAAATGGCCTGATCATGAAGGGGCGTAAATCCTCAAGAGCACAAGTGGTTAAAATTGCGCATGCTCTTGGAATGGTAACAAACTACTGTACTTAAAAATCTCCATAGGCAACACTTTAAAAGCCTTTACAGGTTCCCAGTTTAGGGTTATATGTTATCAGCACACACTTAAGACATAAAACCTGCACAGCCTGATACTTTGGTTCTGATATGGAAAGAATACAATGACAAAAATATGAAAAATCCAGTAATCTCTGAAAGGTAACATTGCACTATTATAACAATTTAAGTGTGGAGATTCTGATTGCCACAAATGCTTTGGTATCTGGTTCTCTTAAAAGCAATTGTACAATACTTTTCTTCTTGTAATGATTGCATGATAGTAAAGAGTCTATTAATGTCGGTTTATTGTTGTGTTACTTGATTCCCAACCAAACTGTCTGAAATATAAAGAATTACTGTGGTCTTCATTCTTTTGAGTGCTACTAGATAGGTAATATTCTTTTGGAATCAGGAGAATTTTCTGAAAGCAGTGCAAGACTAAAAGTTGGGTTCTCTGGGCTGCAAATGTTAAAATCCACACATTCAGAAGGGGAAGAGGACAGTGTTTCCCCACATTTGTTGTGAAATGTGTGAAGACGCAGTGGGCTCCTCCTCCCTTTGGGCCCATGTGTACCACCCACATTGCACATTTGGAGGATATACCACTGATTGGACCCAAAGACATTTTTGGTATCACTCAAAACATTGAAGAAAAAAGTAATAAATAGTTTGATCTTGTCTGGAGAGGAGCCATTATTGGAGTGCTGACCCTTAGAGAGAGTTGTGTATGCAGTGGGAACAAATCTTTGGAGTGACAACCGTCCTGAAGGATCTGTGAGAGGGATACAGTAAGTGTTTTGACCCGCAAGGGTCGAAGTTTTAAGGTGAGAGGCTGATCTAGCTGGTGGTCGGATATTTTGGCAACAATCAACCCACTGTCACACAAATATCAGCACAAGTTTTGGATTGGAGTGTGATCATCTATGTGTTTGGAATTTATAAGCACAGAAATATATAATTTTCGTGTTGTGTGTTGCTGCACTTTTTTCACATGTATGCACATTGATTTTCACTGAATGGGGGTATTTATGGATACACGTGTGTATTGATATACACGTTGGTTCATATTTATATATATTTATTTATATATTCCTGTAGATGCACTAATATATTTTTTGGAATTGATTATATATAATATATTTCCAATAGTTGGAAATATTGATTTATTTATTTTTCATCACTATCACTATTGAAATTTGTTTTGGGTTCACTGATCACTGGATTATATTTATTTGTGAAAATTTCACTTAAAAGGGCACGGTATTGGTATTATTATCATACGATATATTAGATGATAAGTTATATATTATTATAATTATGATTTGATACACATATTGTGGGTTTATACACAGATAAATATTTTATATGAGTAGCACTACATTTTATTTATAAGTTTCCAGGCCTGTCGGAGGCAAAATTGAAGGAAGGTGTGTTCATCGGACCAGACATTAGAAGGCTTATAGTTGATCAAGAGTTTGTCAATACCATGACGGATCCTCAAAAAGAAGGGTGGATTGCATTTAAAGAAGTCGTACGGAAATTTTTAGGCAATAGCAAAGATCCTCACTACAAAAATATCGTCGGACGAATGCTGAAAGCATTTCAAGCTTTAGGTTGCCTGATAAGTTTGAAAGTGCATTTCCTTCAGTCTCACCTTGACTACTTTCCTGAAAATTTGGGAGCTGTGAGTGAGGAACAAGGTGGAAGATTCCACCAAGACATTAAAGAGATGGAAATGAGATACCAGGGAAAATGGAGCATTACAATAATGGCAGACTACTGTTGGATGCTTCAGAAAGACATTCCAGATGCTACTCACAAGCGTAAATGCACCAAGAGGAGCCTCACAGGGAAGAAGAATCGAGTTTAGTGTGCGTAGATGAGCTCATTTCAGTTCAAAAAAGGATTTTCATGAAAAAATTCTAATAGAACTTTAATTTTATAAGTCTATTTCCATTTATTTTGAGGTATTGCCTTATTTAACATAGTTGCCTAAATTGACAGGAAACGTGATGTCCTATGACAAAATGGAGGTCATTTTCGGATTCAGCACACCAAAAAACATAAAGATTACGTGAAATAACCAAAACAGCTCTTGAAAAAATTTTTTTGCAGACCTGTGTAATGTTCTGGACTAGAAAAGCTACAATTTCTGTGGAAATTGTGTGAAGTATTCTTGCCTCCACCAGTAGTCTACAACTGGAGTGGGCGGAGTAACTGGGTGGAGTGGCTTGAGTAACTGTTGTGTGGTTGGAGTGGCTGGAGTAACTGTGAAAAGGTAACTGGGCGGCGTGAGTTGCAAACAAATTGTCATATTGTGAAAACTATCAGGACTATGGCTTATCCGTGGACATTTTTAGTGGCAGCAAGGATAGCTGAACATTTTGTGTAGGTGGGCTTGAAAATGAGGGAGTGATGGCAGTTTAGAAATCATGTCCTGATTTTTCAGCTCCCACTCTAGCTTTTGTCAGCTCCCACTCTAGTTTTGAACATTCCGCCATTCATTCCGATGAGACAGATTTCACCACAAAAACGCTGATATTTCGTGAACCATTCGATGAAACGTTCCACAAAGTAATAGCACACCAATCGGGAACAATCCGCACGTTTCGGTATATTACTGTCTATGTAGTGTAAAAACTGTGGGAGGAGTTAGGGTGGTAAATTTGGCTATAATAATAAGAATATATACTGTATGTGAGATAACAGTATATGTTCTTGCCATGCAAGAACACTTAATAATGTAGCTTACATGTGGTTCTGTGCTTATGATCTGTTAAAAAAAAATATATATATAATTTATTATCTTCATGTACATGTACAGGGCTCCATATCTTGGGGTACATGTATTAGGCACCTGTACTTCATAAGGAAGTTAAATTACTTTTTTTTTAAATTTAGGTATAATTCAAAGCTTTTGTGCACGAACACCCCCCCTGAAATCAAAGATTATTATTAGAGATGAGCGAATCGAACCTGGCGAAGTGGAATTCGTTTTGAATATTAGGAAAAATTCGATTTGCGCCGAATCCGAATATTAGCAAACTTCGGATGCACGAATTGAATTTTCCCCGATCGGCCGATATTCATCCCTTCTACAGCCGGCAAAAAGTGTTCCTGCAGAGAGCTCCGCTATTTCTGACAGTTCTCTGACAGTTCCTTCACATTTACAGCAGTTGAAACATTGTATCTATTTGTTTCCATTTAGGATACAGATGTTTTTATTCGGAAACAAATAGATACAATGTTTCAACCGCTGTAAATGTGAAGGAACTGTCAGAGAACTGTCAGAAATAGCGGAGCTCTCTGCAGATACACTTTTTGCTGCACTGGAATTCTTCTTCATCCTCATCCTACTTCTTCTTCATCCTCATCCTACTTCTTCTTCTTCTTCTTCTTCATCCTCATCCTTCTTCTTCTTCATCCTCATCCTTCTTCTTCTTCTTCATCCTCATCCTACTTCTTCTTCTTCTTCATCCTCATCCTACTTCTTCTTCATCCTCATCCTACTTCTTCTTCTTCTTCTTCTTCATCCTCATCCTACTTCTTCTTCTTCATCCTCATCCTACTTCTTCTTCTTCTTCATCCTCATCCTACTTCTTCTTCTTCTTCTCCTTCTTCTTCTTCTTCCTCATCCTACTTCTTCTTCTTCTTCTTCATCCTCATCCTACTTCTTCTTCTTCTTCTTCATCCTCATCCTACTTCTTCTTCTTCTTCTTCTTCTTCTTCTTCATCCTCATCCTACTTCTTCTTCTTCTTCTTCATCCTCATCCTCTTCTTCTTCTTCTTCTTCTTGCCATGGGCCCCTGTACCGCCTCCTCATGCTGCTGCCAGGTCCAGAGTGTGTCATGGGTTCCTGTACGGCCTCCCATTGCTGCTGTCTCCATCGCCACACTCTGCCATGTGCCACTTTCAGGTCTCCTCACACTGCTGGTGGGTTCCATTTTGTCATAGGGTGCTGTATGGCCTCCCATTGCTGCTGCCTCCACCGCCACACTGTGGCTCCACACTCTGGTTTTGGCCCCGTGACTGCCCAAATGAGTGAAGTGTGCGGTGATTCTAAGATCGATGGCACTCATCTGCATGTCATACTGACTGACAGTATTATTTCTCTTCCCCAGCAGACTCCAAGGGCATTTAAATTAAAGGTACAGTGTTCTGCACTAATATAAAGGCTCTCTGAAGCCTAGAAACCCTTTTTATAAGTTAAATTCGCAGCGAATAAATTTGCATCTAATCAAATTTATTCCGCAAATTCGGCGAATCAGCCGAATCGAATTTTTGAATAATTCGCTCATCTCTAATTATTATTATTAGTAGTAGTATATAATTGTTATTATTATACATTAAAAAAGGAAAAAATGGCTAAAAGTTACAGTAAACCTAAGAAGATGATCCTGAGATCTCCAACTACCTGGAATTGGGGGATTATTGTTTCCTTGGAAACAGGATATACAGTATTTTTATGCTTCATACGCAATGCAGGTCTCTTAAATTATATGCTTGCTCTATTTTTCTTCATATATGAAAAACATTAAAAATAAATATTTAAAAAAATGTGGTTTATGATGAGGTTTATTTACATTTTATGAAGAATATTTTAAAGTTTTTATGGTGTCCCTTTTTTATTACTTTTAGTACAAGAGCATACAGCACTTACTGTGTATGCAGAACATTCTTGTTGTGACTTGCTAAAGATGAATTTAAAGGGAAAATGTGATGGCTTTTGGTCAGATTTATTTAAAATTATTTGTGTCATTTTTTCATTGCTTTTAATACATATTGCATAGTATTCTGAGTTACTATGTTTGCAGAACAATCTGAGATTTCCAATAAGATACTCCCTTAGTAGATGCACATTTATGACTGCATTTCCCTAACTAATGTTATATGAAAAAGAGAAGTGTTCTTCTTCTTCTGTCCTTAACCACTTGATCTCCGGAAGGTTTTACCCCCTCCATGACTAGACCATTTTTTGTTATTTAGCACTGTGCTACTTTACTGTAACTGGTAATTGTGCGATCATGCAATACCCAAATGAAATTTGAAATTTCATGTCATATTTTTCACATAAACAGAGCTTTTCTGACACTAATACAGTGACCAGTGATATTACTATACAATGTCACTGTACTAATGACACAGGTTGGGATTCACATCCCAGGGTAATCAAGGGGCTAAGTGTATGTGGCTAACAAGTGTTAATGTATGTTGCTTTTTACTAAAAATCTATTTGTTTCACAGAGATAGTTTTCTCTGTACAGAACCCTGTGTTGTTTGTCAATGCTCTCTGCTGTGATTGGCTGATCAGTAGGTCCTGGCATGAATCATTGGCCAGGACCTGCTGACAAAATTGGCATGTGGGGGAGAATGTGTATGTGTGCCCTGAACCCAGAAACAGGTAGTGATATACAGGTATGTTGCTGTGCCTGTAGGAGAGTACCGCCTACAGAGTACTGTCATAAAGAGGTTAAAAAAACTGCATTTTTGTGCGTAGATCATGAAAGTCAGCAGAGCTTACCTCACTTGCTAAGCTTTGGGGATATTTCCCTTGCAGAGAGCTGCTGCACTTGCAAAGTCAACAGTCTATTTGCCTTTAGTAAAGCCGAAGCCATTCAGCAGGGACCAGCCAAATTTTGATCCATGCATGGGCAGGCTTTTTGTACAAAAGTCGATCTACAGATTTTTTCCTCTTGATCTTCTATAGCAGGCAAAGCTGACCAGTGTATTCTGAAGGTGGGGAAGTCTCCCTGCTGTCACAATACAGTAGCTCAGAGAGGAGGAAAAAAAAAAATTGATTCCCCCATCCACACACTCAATGATGATGGGGGAATCAAGTCCTTTTTTTTTCTTTTTGTTCATTGAACAAAAAAAAGGATTCATTTATGGGCTGCCTAACTCTAACTCTCTGGGGGGGATTTACTAAAACTGGTGCGCTCAGAATCTGGTGCAGCTGTGCATGGTAGCGAATCAGCTGCTAACTTCAGCTTGAGCAAAGCAAACTTTGACAATAAAACCTGGAAAATGATTTCTATGCAGAGCTGAACCAGAAATTGCACCATGCAGTTTACTAAATAACCCCCTATATCTCCTAATCATAGCAATAAAGACTTTCAGTAACAAAAGCATTACACTCCACACCATTTTCAAACAGGAGCTTATTTATCTATGATCAGATGGAATGCATACTGTTCCAAAACTATCAAAGATATCTACATGACCTATATGAACCAATATGCTGATAATAGAATTGCTGACAGAGATTTGTTGCCCAGTGATTATTGTCAATTATTGTCACTGGTCATTATGCCATTACCTTTAACTTGTTTTCAAGGCTACATAAAAATCATAATCATAATTGCATTAAATAGAACACCTGATAAAGGATAACCTATATCTATCTGTATGTCTATCTACTGTATCTATCTATCTATCTATCTATCTATCTATCTATCTATCTATCTATCTATTTATACGGAATTGCTTTTTAGACATACCTATTTTATTAAAAACATTTTGGTCAGCAATTAAATGTACAAGTTTCTTAAAATAAAAAAAAAAGAATGTGTTAATTGCAGTAACACAGTGCAAACAAATAGTTTTCATTTTGTCAGTCAAATATAATATCTTTACTCAGTCTTTGTATCTATAAAGGTAAGGAAGGTCTTCATGTAAATTATCTTGTGCAATTATTTTCATGTTAAGCAAGTACTAGTTGCTTCCCCCTTCTTACATCACATACCGTAACAGCAGTTGATGGGAAGAGAGACTGAAATTTACTTGAAATAATTAGAAATATCTTATTTCCAGTGATTTTGTAGTAAATATTGTTTTACAACTAGCCTCTGTGCAGCATGTTCTTGCCTGGTATAAACAAGGGTGCACTTAAAAGCTGTAAATCAGAATTTGTAGTAGTATGCGCTCTACAAAAGACATATGGGAACATTTATTAGATTTACACTGTGTAGTAAATTGAAGCCTCTGTGTGACATTACCCATTTGGCAGAACTAGAACATAATGAATTGCTCCATAGACATTTAATAAAACCACACAAAAATGTAAGTACTGACTTAGTTTTACATTTCTTGCGCTCAGAAAGTAGTTCTAATTTTCAATAAATTTAACTATGCCATGTTTAAATAAATATATACATTACATGAACAGAAAAGTGTAGTTTCATATAGTCTTGAGGATAGTGTTAGCCTGGATACCTACCATTTACTCCCGGAACAAGGTTCTTTTCCACTATCATCTTAAGATGATGTCTTTTCCAGTTTGCCATTGGGCTGTTAGAGATCATGACCATTCTTTAAAATTAAAATTACCATGTTGTGGTTTATACCACACAGATAAGGTGGAAAAGGAACATTTTTTTTAGGAGGTTCATGAATTGCTCCTTTTTTTGACAAATAGGAGCATAGTCAGTTGCATATGTTTCATCAAATCTACATCCTGGCCTGCACGGGAGCAGGATAATGCAATAGACAACTGTGCTATGGAATGTATATTTACCAAACTGTGTATTCTTTGCACTTAGACAACTGCTTTTAACTAGTTAATTTCTCTACTTACAACTGTGATGCGTTGCAAGGATTGCCTATCCATTCTCCATGATGCTGAATCAGTGTTTTAACTTTGGTTCTGTACATTTTTTCAAACTTTGTTCTCCTTCCAAACCAGCTTGGGGCAATAGGCTTGTAGCCTGGCATTCTACTGATGAGAAGGCAACAAATGTGCAAGCCTCTTCAATGCTAATATACACAATGTGCCTTTTGACATCAGAATGTGCTGATAAGAGGGTTCCTCAAAATAAATGTCTTCTCTTCTAAATAGTGTTGGGCGTTATGTTTGAGTCGAACATAAGTTTGACTCAAACATTGGCCGTTTGTGTGTGATAGTGCATTGTGATTGACCAAAGCAATGCACCTGACAATGCTTCCGCCAATCACAACGCAAGATGATGTTTTTCTTCTTTTTTTGGTTGGCGGTGGTGGAGTGCATTGTGATTGATGTTGGATCTGCTTTGAGGGTCTTCTTTTAATGTTTTTTTTAATAAAGGACTTGTCAAAGACTGTCTACTGTAATTTTTTACACTACACTTTTTTTGTGAATGAGTAGCGGTACTATATACCCAATATTCATTCACATAGGGGGGTGGTGAGGGTGGGATCTGGGGTCCCCCTTAATAAAGTCTGTGTTACAAGAATGTTTAGTAAAGTTGCATCAACTGTTCTAAGCCTGGTCTGAAGTTACTTTAAAGGGGTGCATGAATTCCTGCACGGTTCCTGGTGTATGAATGAATTGGGTCAGTAAAGCACAAGTGGGGTATAAGCAAAGCCAATACAAAATGTTTACTCAGAAAGAGGAGCAGGAGGGGACATGCAGTTGACATGGGTAACCCAGAACTGGTGAAAGGTGTACATAGAACCCAGTGAGTCTATGGGTCCTCCGGTACTGAGGGGGTCAGTGACCTGACTCCCTCCCCAGAGGTCAGTTTCCCAAAGCAAATGGGGCCAAACCCACATTACAGAGGCCTACAGCCTGGTCACATGGTATGGAAATGAACTAGTGCACAACAAGACTCTATTCTGTCACTGGGAGTGAGTGTGAATTCTGCATGTTACTATACATCACTACATACAGTGCATGGCTCATCTCTAAGCCATTGAACCACCATAATGTTTGACTTTCACAAGAAAACAGTACCCACCTGGTCCTGGGCATTGGCTAGCATGTGCATGGGGCAAGGTACCCCCACATGCAGGGCGAGTGTCTCTGTCCACACACTCAATAAATCAAATCCACTAACAGACATTGTGCAATAACAAAATAAAAAGCACTTTTTGATATATTAAGAAGTCTGTAAAATTGGTTAAGCACAGCAAGGACACTTCAAGGATATAAAAAACATAAACAGAAAACAAAACAGAAGAATCTGAATAGAAAAGAAATAGACTTCCAGCAGAAAATATCATCCAGCAACATACCTTCAGTACAATAAACAAGTAAAGAATTTAATATGATTAATGCCCTTAATCTGTTAAATCTATTGATGCTTTCAAGGGGTCTTTTAAGCCAATGTTTCACTTTGAACCGTTTAGCATTTTAGTTTAAAATTGTTTTGTAAGCAACATTGTTTTAAAGAGACATTTTTCCACTTAAGATCTTGATGTTTCACCAGATAGCCCTATGCATCGAGATTTGACTATTAAAACACAGATCCCTATGATTGCGTCCTACACCAATATTCAAGAATTAAAAGTTAAGCTGATATTAGAGTGAGTGAGTGGAGAATTGTTAGGTGTCTGTGACTTATCTTGTGAGAAGCACCCTAATATAGGTGATAAGTATTTTATCCAGTTCAGTCACAAAGTACTGTAGTAGATACTTTTCAGGTAAAAGTATACAGCACAAGGAAGAGTGAGATGTGTAATGCTTATGGTGCAAAAAGAAGCACAATTCAGTCAATTACTTCAAAAAAAGAGAGACATTGTTGAAAAATGGCGATAAGAGTGGAATGATCATAGTGCTTGATGCATCAGTCTATAAATCTAAATCTATTTAGCAAGTGGAAGAAAAGCTTAACTATATCTATTCTTAAAGAATATGTAAACCCATGTGCCTTGACATGTGCCTGTTCTACAATGTATTTGTATGAAAAATAATCCTGTTCTCTTTGGTTTCTTTGTATGAAATACCTGCTGTGCTTGCCAGTCCCTCTGCTTTCCTATTAAACACTGACCATACTAGGCATGAGAGCACAGCATTGTCAGTTCTCCACCTGTGATGGGAACTCATTGTGCTCTCCTCCTACAATCAAACTTGTGCTGACACCAGCCCCCCCCCCCCCCCTTGCACAGTTATTCACTGGGAAGTTCAGTGTGCTGCAGTTTCTCCTCCCAGTTCTTTATGCAGCTATCAATGGCTGCACTAAGGAAATCATGCCACAGTTCACAGAAGTCAGAGCTGCTATTGAGCACTCCCTTACACAGAGATCCAACATCACAAGGCTGGACCAGATTAAAAATAAAAGTAGGGGGCGCATGCATGGCCGGCTACTGAATGGACGTGGCTTGATTACCGCTCCGTCCCCTGGCCAGACTCACCTCGGCACACATCGGCCCTGAGACTCCACAGCGACAGGAGACGTCTATGAAGGGTGTACAACCCTCACAGACGATGAAACGCTGCCGCAAATCTCCTGGGCTACCAGGGTAACTCACAAACTTTTTCCCAGCCATGTCAGCGGGAATCCAAGATTGCGCCAGCTCCTCCACAGGCAGAAACAACAGCCAGGTAGGAGACAGCATCTCCCAGCACCCAGATGTGTGGCTGAGGGCTCCCCTGTATCCCGGAGACCCGGGCCAGTCATCTCCTCCCCTCTCACCCACCATAAGCAGCTCAGTCAAATCAAAGCCACGCTTAGAGGGGGATTCCTGCTCAGAAAGCTCACTGCTCATCCCTCTATCTCTTCATACCAATGCTGAGCCATCAGTAATAGAAACATTTCCAGCGTCTGATCAACCTATCACAGAAGTCTGTTTGAAAAATATGCTATTGTCTCTACGTCAAACGTTGCACAGTGATATAACAGCATCACTATCCTAGATCTCCACTGTGATTCAGCACCAAGACCAAAGAATACACCACATTGAGACGAGAATGGGTGAAATGGTCACGGCGCATAATGACCTAATTGACGCACCATACCACAGATATTGAGCAAATAAATCTGAAGCTAGCGGACCTGGAGGACTGCTCCAGATGCAACAATATCAAAGTGAGAGGTATCCCGAAGAATATTACTAATGACGCATTACTCCCATATATTCAACAATATATGAAACACCTCACCCCATTTATCTCTGATCTTGAGCTCGCCATAGACCGAGCACACCGAATCCCTAAACCATCCTTCCTCTCAGCATCAATCCCAAGAGATGTCTTGGCCCACATTCACTTTTATCAAGTAAAGGAAAAAATATTGGCTGCAGCCAGAAATCCCCCACCACTCCCGCCATCACATGCAATTATCAAGTTATACGCTGATCTGTCAAAAGCCACACTCCTCAACTGCAAAAAGCTGGTTACCATTACTAAAGCCCTATGAAATCATGGAATAAATTACCAGTGGGGTTCCCTACAAAACTGACGGTCAAATATCAGGGTAGAATGTACACTATTAAAAATTTGGAGACAGGCATTGAACTGCTAAAATCTTGGAACATAATATATGGCTAATAACCCTAAGAAAAAAAACGGCGTCATTACAGCTATTAAAGATTCTACGCAATTTCAGTTCATCTCTGAAATAGCGGACCCCCAAGGTTGATACCATATTCTAGTCTGCAAAATTGATGAGATCCCGTACACTTTTGGTTAATGTGTATGGTTCCAATAGTAAACAGTTGCTATTCTACAAGAAGCTCTACTCTACCGTATTCTCTCAAAAACAAGGCAGACTCCTCATTGGAGGAGACTTCAATGTCATTGGAAACCCACTTCTGGACTCCTCTTCAGACAAGCATTCCCCTAAACAATGCTTCAATAACTTTTTGCATACCCATGATCTCTACGATATCTGGCGATGTCAGCACAGTACAGAAAAAGATTATACATACTACTCCCCATCCCACCTATCATACTCCAGAATTGACTTCTTTGTTACTGATAAATGGACTTTACAACATATCACATCTTCCACTATTGGCACCATAACCTGGTCAGATCACGCTCCAATCAACATAACCTTGGACGACACCCAACATTCCTCAATCCCCTGCATCTGGCGACTAAACTCAATGATTTTGATGAACCCGGACAACCAAAAGTACCTGTTAAAAGCTCATGATTTATTTTTTGATTGTAATTATACACCAGATATGTCTATATCCACATTATGGTCCGCTTACAAGGCATATATGAGAGGCATACTTATCCAACTCAACGCACGCATCAATAGGACCAGAACACACCAAATTAACAAACTCTTAATATCCATACAGACTAAAGAAGAATCCAATAAAAAAAATCCTAATTCTTCTACATCTGCATCCTTAAATTTGGACAGAAACAAACTCTGTATTCTGTTACTGTATAAATATGACCTCAGCCTACAAAAATCCAAAGCTCAGTTTTACTCCCTAGGTAACAAAGCGAATTCACTTTGATTGAGGAAATTTTAGATTTAAGACGCTTTTGTTTAATAATTCTTGCTAAAACACCCAACATCGCATTCTTCCCTTACAAACCCACAAGATATAGCTAATGCTTTCGCGTCTTATTACACAACACTGTACAATATTACACAACACTGTACAATAAAGACAACCCATACACAATCCAACCATCAACCACTTCAATGCAAAAAGTTTTAACTACCACAAATCTCCCCCACCTAACACCAACACAACTCGAGTCAATATCTACCCCAATATCATCTATAGAAATTGAAAAAACCATTAAAACATTGCCTCATTATAAATCCCCAGGAAATGACGGCTTCACTAACGAATTTTATAAAACTTTTGCCCAGAATCTCGCCCCATGTCTTACTACACTTTTTAACCATGTCGCTTCTACGGGTACATTCCCTAGTGAAATGCTACAGTCCATAATTACAACCATTCCGAAACCAGGCAAAGATCCCCAACTAGTCCAGAACTACAGACCAATTTCACTACTAAACACAGACATTAAACTTTATGCCAAAATAATAGCCAAAAGACTACTCCCTCTACTGCCTACACTAATTCACCCAGCCCAAGTAGAATTCATCCCAGGTCGCCAAGCCCCAGACGCAACTAGAAGACTTTTATCCCTCCTCCACAAATTAAACACCACCAAACAGCCCTCCTTATTCTTGTCATTGGACGCAGAAAAAACATTTGACCGTATACATTGGCAATTCATGAAACTGACACTTCAAAAGTTTGGAATTACAGATTGGATGCTTTCTGCAATCCTTTACTTTAACCCATCCGCGAGAGTGTTAACAAATGGCTCACTTTCACAACCCTTTTTTATTTCCAATGGCACAAAACAAGGCTGCCCTTTGTCCCCTATAATCTTCATTTTACTCATTGAAACCCTTAGCCTCCAACCTCAGAACTGACCTGCTATTCACAGGTATCACCCACCTCAACAGAGAACACAAAATCAGCCTCTTCACAGATGATATTATATTGATGATAACTAATCCACACAAATCACTCCTCACAATTCGCTCACATCTTCAAACATATTCAGAAGTTTCCTATTATAAACTTAACAAGCCCAAATCCTCTATTTTAAATCTCCATACCCCTACTAATATCCAAAAAAACCTAACTGAACAATTTCCCTTTTCTTGGGAACAACATAGTATTCCCTATCTAGGAATAAAACTTACCTCTACGATAGATAAGTTATACGAGTCAAACTATAAAATATTACTTTAATCCATCCCCAAGGAACTTAATAATCTTCACACATCAACATTATCGAAACTGGGGAGAATAGCAACCTTAAAAATGTATATACTACCCAAACTTTTATATATTTTCTGCACACTCCCTATTCCGATTCCTAATGTCTTTTTTACCAAAGTACAAACGATACTTGGCAAATTCCTCTGGAACTCGAGATATGCTACAAACCTATTAATACGCCCAATATCTAGAGGAGGTGCAGGTCTCCCACACTTGAAGTCATATTATAATGCCACCCTTTTAGACCAAATTTATTTCTGGTGGAACCCTACTCGGGAACAAATATGGTCTACTATGGAAACCCTACCACATATCCCGAGCTTAACAAGGGATATACTGTTTACTCCAACAATATTATCGACCACAATTATACCCCACCACCCATGCATTCAGGCATCTTTATATGCATGGTATGATCTCTTAAGTTACAATTCATCCGAAAACACGTCGGTGCCTACTCCTATTACCATGCTTTACCTCATTATTCCCTCCTTAAACCTGCGTCAGTGGGAAAAATGAGGAATAGCTCATATACAAGACCTATATATGAAAAACATTCTAGATCCCTTCCCCATCTTACAAAGTAAATTCAATCTCCCTGACTCGGAAAATTTCACCTACTTGAGAATAGCACACTCTCTACAGAAAACAACTGTTGTACTTATGTTGAACATCCCTACTTCTGTACAAAAATTCTTTATTAAATCTCAATACCCGAGAAGAGGGATATCTATCTTTTACACATACATCACGAACTTTCAATTTTCCTTACAGACAACTTCTTTAAGCAACTGGGAGAAACTTCTCTCACAGCCAATCCCGCCACAAACATGGGAAAAAACCTTTACCATCACTTATAAAGCTTCCCAATGCAGTTCCCAATGGGAAACGTACTTAAAAATTTTACACCAGTGGTACCTGACACCGGTCAAGCTTTCCCTATTCTATCCTCAACTCTCCCCTGCTTGCTGGAGACAGTGCGGGGACGCAGGGTCAACTCTCCATATCCTCTGGACGTGCAAATCCCTTAGATCATACTGGAACTCTGTTTTCCAATTAATATCAACACTAGCTGAAGCCCCAATTATATCCAACCCTGCCCTTGCATTACTCCATGTAGAAATTGATCGATTCCCAAGGGAATCTCGTACTATTATCATCCACATACTAGCGGCCGCTAAAACAAATCTTATAAAACTGTGGAATTCTACCAAAACTCCCTATCTCGCTTCGCTTATAACAGATCTTAACGTCCAATGCGATATGGAGAGAAGATCAGCCCTAAACAATTCCTCCTACCATAAGTTTAAATTCCATTGGGCTAGATGGCTACGAAACCGTAAAATGCTGATTACTTGAATGTACGTAACTATGAATCTCTTGCATTAGACTGGTATGTTGTTTTCCCTCTTCTTTTACCTGTTACCCTCTCCCTCCCCCTAACCCAGTGTTTCTCAACTCCAGTCCTCATGGACCCCCAACAGGTCATGTTTTCAGGATTTCCATTATTTTGCACAGGTGATTTGATCAGTTTCACTGCCTTAGTAATTACCACAGCTGTTTCATCTGAGGGAAATCCTGAAAAAATGACCTGTTGGGGGTCCATGAGGACTGGAGTTGAGAAACACTGCCCTAACCTGACCTTTATTCCTATTCCCTCTCCTTTTTTTTTTTCTTTTTATACATATATATAGTTTTCACACACAGTTATGGTTCTTTACCCAACCAGCTCTCAGGATAACTTAAACAATGTTACATATGTCCCCAGCCAAATGGTGGGGATTGTATTTTGCATGCGTATTTTCCTAGTCCAGAAACTTGTTGTCTTGAACCGTACTTTGATAACATGTACTGTTTAAAAATCCTCAATAAATAATATTGAAAATTAAAAATAAAAGTATACTTTATACAGTCTAGGCAGGTAGGAGAGGGAGATAACATTTTTAGGAATACTTATACTTAGGTTTTAATACAATATAAACATAGGTGCACATAGAAAACCTTTATCACCTACTACCATTTTTAATACTATTTATTTTTATTGAAGTTTAGAGGTTGTACATGGGGGAAACATGTACACAGGAGACCAAACAGAAAAGAAAAAAAATGCTCAAGTCTTATAGTTGAAGGTTCAACAACTTAATATGCTGGCTGGAAGCACTGAATTTTACAAATGATATACTAAACATCTGGACTGTAACTTTAACAGGGAAACAAAAAGACTGGCCAGTTTCTGGTAATGGTCAAAGGCAAGTAAAGCAATTATGGCTGTAGAGTATCAATGAGTAACAGTGAGGGTTAAAGTTGAGACTAACAAGCTTAAGGCACAATTCCAGTAATCAACCCGTGTATAGCCGGTGAGAGGTCAAAGATTGCCAGGAGAGCTTATGTTTAGACAAGTCATTGTTTTTCAAAGCAAATAGGTGAAGAACTGTGGTTCAGATCTCTAGATATATCAAACAGATTGGGTAAAAAATATCCAATGTCTCATGAGGTTAAGTTTTGCAAAACAGAGAATATGTATGATGAGCGTTCTGGGAATTTTGGGAGGGTATCTATGTTAATATGAAGAAATGCCAGCATGAGGGGCTATAGGAGTAAAGTCTGAGTTTAGTTAAAAGACTTGGTTTCAGTATGATCTGTCTGACTGGCAGTACCACAGAATGTGTATTAGTGAGCCTATTGTTCTGCAGTCCTACTCCCATTTGTAAACGGTAACTGTCAGAGCTGGATGCCTATGTTGAGAGATTGGGTGTCATCTCAACAAGTTTGCAGAATTCTATATAGCCAGCAGTACTGATCAAGAGAATTTTTTCCAGCAGACTGGTTGTGCACAAGTTGATCATACTTGCTGAATCAGCTGGATTTTGATCCATGTATGGCAAGCTTTGGTAAGATTTGAATAGTTGGAATAGATAGGCCCACCAATCAGCCCTCATGAACAGTCCAATGGTAAGTATGGAATATATGCCTGAAACATATCTAAATGTTTGTCTTATGTCTTTTCTTTCTTACAGTTTGTATTTAATGCCAAGTTATAGTTTGTTTAATATTTTTTGTTTTCTAAAACTGGATAGATTTGTTGTTAGAGTTAGACCTTTATACACTGCTCAAAAAATTAAAGGAACACTTTGTAATTAGAGTATAGCATCAAGTCAATTAAACTCCTGGGATATTGATTTGGTTAGTTAAGTAGCAGAGGGGGTTGTTAATCAGTTTCATCTGCTTTGGTGTTAATGAAATTAACAGCAGGTGCACTAGATGGGCAACAATGAGACAACCCCCAAAACAGGATTGGTTTTACAAGTGGAGGCCACTGACATTTTTTCCCTACTCATCTTTTCTAACTGTTTTTGACTGGGGTCACTGTCACTACTGGTAGCATGAAGTAATACCTGGACCCTACAGAGGTTGCACAGGCAATCCAACTCATTCAGGATGGCACATCAATATGTGCCATTGCCAGAAGGTTTGCTGTGTCTCCCAGCACAGCCTTAAGAGCACGGAGGAGATTCCAGGAAACAGGCAGTTACACCCCGGTCACACCAAGCCCGACTTTGAAATCGTGCGACTTACAGTGCAGTTGCATCAATTAAGAGTCAGGGGACTTGCCGATTTCAGGTGCAATTTGCAAGACATCTGACACAGATGTGTATGCAAATCGCATCAAAAGTAGTGCATGCACTATTTTAGAAATCAGTGGGGCTCCGACCAAGTCGGAACCGCACCAATATGACCACTGTAATTGCGGACCGGACAATAGGGTGTGACTTGTCATGCGATTTGCATGTCAGCAACTTGCAAATTGCATGCCAAGTCCAACTCAGTGCAACCAGGGTTTTATTCTAGGACACTGACAGAGCTCTACAAAATGACCTCCAACAGGCCACTGGTGTGAATGTCTTTGACCAAACAATCAGAAACAGACTTCATGAGGGTGGCCTGAGGGCCCAATATCCTCTAGTGGGCCCTGTGCTCACTGCCTGGCACCAATTAGCATTTGCCATTGACATCAGAGCCGGTAGGTCAGCCACTGGCATCCTGTGCTTTTCACAGATGAGAGCAGGTTCACCCTGAGCACATGTTACAGAGGTGAAAGGGTCTGGAGAAGCCGTGGAGAATGCAATGCTGCCTGTAACATTGTTCAGCATGACCGTTTTGGTGGTGAGTCAGTGATGGTCTGGAAAGGCATATCCATGGAGGGACGCTAGACAATGGCATCCTAACTGCCATTAGCTATTGGGATGAAATCCTTGGACCCATTGTCATACCCTATGCTGGTGCAGTGGGTTATGGGTTCTTCCTGGTGCATGACAATGCTCAGCCTCATGTGGTGAGAGTATGCAGGCAGTTCCTACAGAATGAAGGAATTGGTACCATTGAATGACACCCACGCTCGCCTGACCTAAATCCAATAGAACACCTCTGTGATATCATGTTTTGGTCCATCCGACACCACCAGGTTGCACCTCAGACTGTCCAGGAGCTCAGTGACGCCTTGGTCCAGATCTGGGAGCAAATACCCCCAGACACCATCCATAGTCTCATTAGGCGCATGCTGAAACATTATCAAGCATGCATACAAGCACGTGAGGGCCATACAAACGACTGAGTACCAGTTTGAGTTGCTGCAATGAAATGGACTAGCAAAATGGACTAGCCTGCTGCATAATGTTTTCACTTTGATTTCAGGGGTGTCTTTGAATTCAGTCCTCTGTAGGTTGATCATTTTCATTTCCATAAAACAATGGGGCATCATTACATTCCTAACACATTACCCCATCCAAATCAGTATAGATATCCAGCATGATATTTTTCCCCATTGAGATCTGATGTGTTTTCAAAGTGTTCCTTTAATTTTTTTGAAAAGTGTACTATTTACCAATGAATTGCTGTTGGTGTGTTGAAGCTTTCACTCATGGGTGCAAACTCTCATTTCTGAATCATATCAGAGAGATATTAAATCTCAAAATACATAAATTTTGGTTAACATAATTGGCAACCATGAAGGGACCCACGACTGAGCATTTTTAATACAACAACACCGAGATCTGCATAATGCAGATTAAAGCTATTGGTGTGATTTTAAACTGATATAAATTACCGGTAGTTTTGAGGTCACAGCGATACTATTGAGATAAAATAGGTAACTTTTTATGTTTTTTTAGTGGCTGTTAGAAAAACATGAGAAATGAGGGAGAATACACCACATATTTTTTTAATATACTATATACAGTTGTGACCAAAATTATTCAACCCCCAATGCTGTAAAGGGGTTTAGGGACTATAGTGTACATTTGGAATTGTATTCAGAATCAAATCCTACAAGGACGTTGTAACTACCCAAATGCAACTAAAATGACATCAATTGTTTATGTAATACAGTAGTAAATGGTTCTTATGTGGTTTCTTCATTGCCACAATTATTCAACCCCTTAAAGACTACCACTCTGAAGAACAGAGGTTCATACAGGTGCTTTCCATCAGGTATTGAAAACACCTGTGGATGTCACCGAGCAGCAATCAAGCATAATAAGCACCAATTAGGCAGCTTTAAAATGACTGTGATACTCAGCTCCTTCTAGACATTTACTGGTGTGGTTACAAACATGGTGAAGGCAAGAGAATGGTCCAGGAAGACAAGAGAAGAGGTGATTTCTCTTCACAGGAAGGGCAATGGCTATAAGAAGATTGCAAAGATGTTAAACATACCAAGAGACACCTTAGGAAGCATCATTCGCAAATTCAAGGCAAAGGGCACTGTTGAAACGCTACCTGGTCGTGGCAGAAAGAAGATGCTGACTTCGACTGCTGTGCGCTACCTGAAGCGTAGAGTGGAGAGAAGTCCCCGTGTGACTGCTGAGGAACTGAGAAAAGATTTGTCAGATGTGGGTACAGAAGTTTCAGCCCAGACAATAAGACGCACACTGCGTAATGAAGGCCTCCGTGCCAGAACTCCCAGGCGTACCCCCTTGCTGTCTCCAAAGAATAAGAAGAGTCGACTGCAGTATGCCAAAAGCCATGTGGACAAACCACAAAAGTTGTGGGATAGTGTTCTGTGGACTGATGAAACAAAATTAGAACTGTTTGGGCCCATGGATCAACGCTATGTTTGGAGGAGGAAGAACAAGGCCTATGATGAAAAGAACACCTTGCCTACTGTGAAGCATGGTGGAGGGTCAATCATGCTTTGGGGCTGTTTTGCTTCTGCAGGTACAGGGAAGCTTCAGCGTGTGCAAGGTACCATGAATTCTCTTCAGTACCAGGAGATATTGGATGGAAACGTGATGCAGTCCGTCACACACCTGAGGCTTGGGAGACGTTGGACCTTTCAACAGGACAATGATCCCAAGCATACCTCCAAGTCCACTAGAGCATGGTTGCAGAGGAAAGGCTGGAACATTTTGGAGTGGCCATCGCAGTCACCAGACTTAAATCCGATTGAGAACCTCTGGTGGGACTTAAAGAAAGCAGTTGCAGTGCGCAAGCCTAAGAATGTGACTGAACTGGAGGCCTTTGCCCATGAAGAATGGGCGAAGATACCCGTAGATCGCTGCAAGACACTTGTGTCAAGCTATGCTTCACGTTTAAAAGCTGTTATAACTGTAAAAGGATGCTGTACTAAGTACTAAGATTGAATGTCACTTGGGGGTTGAATAAAACTGATAATGCTGTGAGCACAGAAAAGACATTTGTGGTTATTTCATTATAACTGTTATGTTATATTTGTCTGACCTACAAGTGCCTCTTTAATGTAAATGTAAGCAAGATGACTGAATGATCAAAAGCAATGTCAAACTGGCCAAAACACTCAATTTCAGTGGGGGTTGAATAATTTTGGTCACAACTGTATATAGATAGCCTGTAATTATAATGGAAAAGTATATTGGAAGAATCATTAAAAAAACTTTTGAATATTTGGGGAGGATATACTGGGCAGTTTTTAATTTGTTTGTTTCATTTTTGCACAACTTGCCTAATTTTTGGGGATTTTTGCTTTGTTTTTATTGTTGCCAAGAATTTTTATTAGAAAGGCATATAAAGATTGTGTTTTGTTACTTCCTTTACTTGTTTATGTAAATTTTTTTATAAGGCACAAAAAGCTTGCATTAGTTTTGTTTTGTTTAACAGACCCTTGACTATCAGAGCCTGCTACCTGCTCTGACACTTTACTTTGTTCCTGGTTATCTGTGTCCACTGCCAGACCTAACTTTGGGCCTGTACATTCCTTACCATGTCTGCAACCAGCTCCACTCTTTGAACTGTAAAGAAAATAAAATGAGTGCAGTGGCCCGGTGCATTATTCCAGATACGAATTTATTAAAAATAAATTAGATATACTCACAAACAAGTGAAGGCTAATCGCATAGCAAGTGAAAGTTACAGAGTATGTATTCCACAGAGAACCAAAAGCCCATACATTGAAGAAGTGCCATCCAAGGGCCAACTAAAGGCTGACATGTTTTGAGCCCTTTGGGCTCTGAAAAAGAGGGGTTTCCCTCAAAACGTAACAGTCTTTAGTTGACCCACGGATGGCACTTCTTCTACGTCGGGGCATTCAGTTCTCTGTGGAATCCATAATCAGTGACTGTCACTTGATATGCAATTAGTCTTATTTTCTTTGTAGTTGCCTCTGCACTTCTCCAGTCTTATACGAGAGCAGCAAGGCTTGGCCTACTCCTTGGAATTTTTATATCATCTGGGTTCCACCGAAAATCTCTGTTTCTTGTTTCACACACCCATGCTTCAGAGCTTTTGACATTATCTAATTCTTTGAACTGTTACCAGAGTGTAATTTCCTCAGTTCACAGCTCTCATCTCTGCACACACGTACACAGCTTTCACATCTACATACAACCATACAACCTCTACACAACCTTCACATCTTTACATTCTCCCTCCCTTCCCCCTCCAAAATGTATCCATGCTTGCTTGTGAGCCAATACCTCTCTACCTGGCATGGTTTGAGAACTGCCCTTGGTCACTGGGTTCTCACTCGTTCACCCCCTTTTTCAGCTCAAATCTGCAACCCTCATCCACAGCTCACAACTTCACCCCTTGTACCAAGCTTACCACTGTTCATCCTCTCATTCAAAGTTATCCTTTGCACGTTAAGTCCACAGCTCACTTCAGCACTCTCTATCAACAGCTAATCTCTGCACCCCTTCTCCATGGCTCACCTTTGCATCCAGTCAATCACTGCTCATTTTTTAGCTCCCCTTTTATAGCTCACCTCTTCACTCCTTTTTCACAGCTTACCACTGCACCTCACCTTTGCACCCCTTGTCTACAGCTCCCATCTGCATTCCCATCTACAACACACATTTGGACCCCCATATACAGATTATCTCTGCACTTCTTTGTCTCCTAGATATCCTCTGCCTCCCTCTTCCACATCACACTTCAGAATCTTCACCTGAAGCTATCACCTCTATACCTCCTCCACAGTTCCCACTTATGCACGCCCCCACCTTCACAACTTTCACCTCTGCACACCCACCTCCCACATAGCTTTCATCCCTGCAACCCCTTTTCCAAGCTCTCTCTTCTCAATCCGCATGGCTGTGCCATTTTTCAAAAGTAACAGCTTGTATGGGGAACTTCTCTGTCTGTCACAGGAGGGAGGCAGCGAGCAGCACCTGCAGCATTGGGAAAATGTTACATGTTCTGCCCAAAAATTACGTGGAACGTGGAACATGTTCCCAAAGGTGAATTTATCCTTTAAAGAACGACTCAACTTGTACTAGTTTCCTAAAATACTAAATAAACACAGGAATGACTTATCTCTGAAACAGAAATCATGGTCAGTCACAGATCATATTGCCAGCAAAAGCTTACCATAAAGTAAACTCTTGAAAAAAAAAAAGTTCAAGAAATCTTTACTTGTTCTTTTGCATAATATTTTTCGGAGAATAACAAAGTACAAATATTGGCATGTATCTAAAGCCAATTCTTCTTTTTTAGCTTTGGACACAGTGAAGTTGTCAGAAACACTGTTGGGTTTTCATTGTTTGGGAGATTACCTCTCTTTGTCCTGGTGACCCATTTCACTAGAGCTGAAAGTAATGAGAAATCAGAACTTTTGAGTTGTCACCAGAGCAAGAATATAGTGGAAATATTCCAATTGAGACACTTGTTTCAGTGTTAAGGCAAAGAAAAGATTTACCTAATTTCGGAGGTAGGTTTTTTTGTCTTATTCATGTTGTATCTAAAAGACAGGAATGTGAAGGATAGTCAAAGTATACTTTCCAATGGGACACAGATGGCAAAAAAATACCAACAGCAATTTTAATTACATCTTACCTTATCCAAAATAAATAAAAAGGTTTTGGCTTTAGATTTTTGTTAATTTATTTGTAGTACCAGATCTAAGTTTGGCCTATTGGTGTGTTGGCTATGGGGGGTATTATAAATATTTCAGGTATAACCAGCAATGAGTGTGTAATTTTTGTTGGGATTTCCTGCATGCCTCATTCTTTTCTAAAATGACACATTGTAAAGCAGTCCCTGCCCTGTGAAAGCAAACATAGGAAGGGATGGCAATGCAAACTGGATACTACCTTTAAAAATAAGAATGTCTATGAAAGATAAAGCCTCCACCTAAGAATGTAGCCTCTCAGAGGTGATGCTAGCTGCAAGGAGTTTTTGCGGTGTTTTCTGAACATGATTTTTATTATTGTTTGTTTTTTGTTTTGTTGCTGTTGTGAGTACATTTTTGTTTATTGTTGCCCTCCCCCCTTTAAATACATGTTGTGTCATTTGATTACTGACCACTTTTTGCTAGAATACTTGACCTTTTTTAGGTGAGATGCTCTTTGTGTGCTTAGGGTCTGAGTGATGTCAATGGCATGCTGTGCCATGTGGATGCTTTGCATGTAAAAGAAAAACTATATGCTCTGGTTGTGCAATATCACTAGCAAATCCAAGGTAGAAGAGAGTAGACATATTGTACAGTGATGAAAGAGACAAGATGAAAGCCATTATGGGGAAATAAAGATGTGTGGCTGCAAGGAGGCATAACCTATGAATGTAGCAAAGATCAGGGCAAGCAGCAGACAGTAGAGGAATCCAGTAAAGTAGCAAAGGTTATAAAGGGCAGCAGGGAAGTATCCATTAACTGTAGCAAAGGTCAGGGCAGGTGGCAAGAAGTAGGGGTTTAAAGGGTAGCTCAACTTTTGTGGAAAAATAGGAAATGAAAAAAAAATATATAGCATATACAATTGCTATAAAAGCTATATTTTGATTTAATGAATTACCTTTCCTTTTACATCTTCAACATTGTAATTTTTAAATGGACACCAATAATGTTTCCTTATGAAAGCTATGGCCTTTTATGTCAGAAGAGGTATAAGAAGCTTGGATATTTTTTTTTAAACAGGATGTGGTGAACCCATCAGGGCGTGGTCTTTTGTGTGTTTTAGGAGATTTTATAGTCTGTAATACTTCTTCTAATTAATTTAGCCCTAGGGTGATGGTGGACTAAGGCTTGAGTAAAATTTATACAGATGGCTATGGAATTTCAATAGGGTTTTGTTGGGGTCATTAGTGAAACCATGTTGGGCTGTCCTTAAGTGTTATTAAAGGTTCAGCTTTTTTTTTTTTGTTAAAATAACAAACATACTTACCTGTGCAATAGTTTTAGACAAATAAGTCCAGATTCTCCTCTTCTGGGGTCCCTCGCCAACACTCTGGGTTTCACACTTTGCTGAGTGTCCCTAGAGCAAGCCACTTGCTCTGGGGGCACTCATGCAAACTTGCTCTGGAGCCCTGCTATGGGTGTCCATAAGACACATAGAATGGGACTCAGCCCTGCCCCATAACTCCTCATCACTGGCTCTAATTGACAGCAGTAGGAGACAATGGCTCCTGCTGCTGTATTGGAGCCAATGAGGATGAGAGCTGAGACAACTCCCCCTTTTCCGTGATATCCTTCAAGCGTGCATTTTTATTTTTTATCCAGTTACCTGCAACATCTTCCTTCCCTGGTGAGAAAAAATCTGTTTCCTCCAGTGGAATTAATAGTGAATTGTATTCCCATCCCATTCGCATATGTAATCTATCCCATTCTCTTAAAACATTCCATGTTAAAATACTTATATTTTCCGAAAAAGTTTGGTATTGTTGTGGAAGCCATATTATCTTATCTAACTGTGACCCACTTAGTGTATTTTCAATTTTTAACCATATCTTCTCCGGTGTATTGTAAATCCACTCAATCATTCGTTAGTACAAATTAGTACAGCGCGATACCTCTTAAAATCCGGTACGCCTAAACCACCATTAGCCTTATCTCTACATAATACTTCAAAACTAAATAACCCTTGGTTTTTTTCTTGACCAAATGAATTTACTTATCATTTTTCTTATGGCCTTAAAAAAGGACTCCGGTAAATATATTGTAAGCATATGGAACTTATACAGGATTTTCGGAACAATAACCATTTTTATAATATTTATGCGACCCAGCTACAAGAGTACTCCTACAGACATTTTCCTCAATTCTTCCTTAACTTCATTTACAAGTGAGATATAGTTTATTTGGTAAAGATTTTTCCAAGAGGGAGTGAGCTTTACTCCTAAATAATTAATATTCTCTCTCTCTCCAAACAAAGGAGAAGGTTTCCTGAAAATTCTGTTTTTCTAACTTTGAGACTGAAATATTCAATATCTCTGATTTTGAGGGATTGATCTTCAAATTTGACAGTTCGCCATAGTATTTTTAAATTTTCATTAGATTGGGTAAAGTTACTCTAGGGTTCCTGACATAGAATAACATGTCATCTGCATAAGCCGCAACCTTATGTTCTTCCTTCCCAATCATAACTTCTTTTACATCTAAAGACTTTCGAATGGTCGGCAGAAGTGCTTCCAGTGAGATAACAAAAAGTAGTGGTGACAAAAGGACAACCCTGCCTTGTCCCGTTATACATTTTGAAGAATTGTGATAATGAACCATTAACCTTCACTGCTGCTGAAGGAAAGGTATACAATTTTTTTATCCACTGCATCATCTTATATCTAATACCCAATGCTTCTAGTGTGCTGATCATGAACCCCTAATCTACCCTGTCAAAGGCTTTTTTGGTGTCAATCGACATCATCAATGCCAAACCCCTCTCCTTCTTACTTTTTTACAAAAGGAGCAATGATCTTAATTCATTGTCTCTTCCCTCCATCCTTCCTGCAAATTGTATATGATCGATATGTATCCAATCTGCCATCAGATCCTTCATCCTGTTTGCTAAAACCTTTGCAAATAATTTTGTATCTATATTAAAGAGTGATATTGGCCTAGAACATTGGGAGGGATCCTTTCCCTCCTTCGGTATAACTGTGATATTTGCCTGCAGAGACTCCTCCCTCATATCCATCCCTTCTCCCAATGCTTTCATATATCTACACAATTTGGGCATAAGCTGTTTTTGAAACATCATGTAATATCTCAGCGTAAAACCATCTGGTCCTGGGCTCTTTCCTGTTGCTGTACTTCTCAGTGCCTTACTTATTTCTTCATGGGAGATTTATTTTTCAATGCTAACAATCTCTTTTCCTCTATCCTGGGCAATCTCACTTCCTTTAAATATTGCTGCCTCTCTCTTTCTCTTTCCCCCTCTGATTCTTTCGGGTTACTGGGTTTTAATTCATATAACTATAATATTTTTGGAACGTTCTAGCTATATCAGTGGTTGAATAAACCATTTCACCATTTTCATCTTTCATTTTTTCTATGTAATTCCTTGATTTCCTCTCTCTTAATCTTCTCATCAGATATTTTCCTGGTTTATTTCCCTTCTGTTGTATCCCTACATCTATTTTCTTTTTATGTAGTTGTTCTAATTCATATAATTCTTTAGTTAGCAATTTTATTTTCTTCTCCCTTTCTTTCTTTTTTGAGCTCCTATCAAGATCAAAATGCCCCTGATATATGCCTTATGAGCTTCCCAGATTGTTGCCAGAGATATCCCTTTAGTTTTATTGAGCATAAAGATTTGCTCAATCTCTTACCCTAATCTTATCTCCACCTCTGGGTCTTGCATTAGTGTTTCATTTAATTTCCATGCATTACTTCTATTGTCTTCCTTTCTCCATTTTAATTTCACTATATCAGGTGCGCGAAGCAATAATTACATTACTCCAATCTTAGAATTTACCATGGATTCCAAGTATCTATGTTCTATCATTATGTAATCCAACCTTGAGTACATCTGATGTGCTGAGGAAAAGAAGGTATAGTCTCTGTCCCTTGGATGTTTAATTTGCCATGTATCCATCAATTGACACCAATACAACCTTTTTTTAATTGATTTTAGACTATTACCTCAGTCTCTCCACGCACACAAAGATGTATCCAGCCAGGGTTCCATATAAAAATTTAAATCTCCTGCCACAATCAACTGACCCTTCTTAAAATCCATAAGCCTCATTAATTCCTCCAAATAGGCCAATGTACTCTTACCAATATATATTGTCCTAATAGAAATCCAATGAATTCCCTGAAATTTCCCTTTCAGAAACAAATACCAACCTTCTGAATCAACCATTCTATCTTCAACTGTAAAGTCAAAAATTTTTGCTATCCCAATTGCCACTCCTTTTGCTCGTTTAATGGGTGAATCTGCATAGAACCATGTAGGATAGTATTTCGAGAATAGCTGGGTCTTTGTATCTTGGGATAAATGTGTTTCCCATAGGAACATCACGTCTGCTGAGTATAAATGCTTGCTTTGAACTGTCATGAATGGGTTAAGTTCACATGACATGACAGTTCAAAATTTTAGTGGTCTGTGATTGGCCACAGTTAATCACATGGTACAGGGTGTTGTGTTTGGCCCATGTACCATGTGAGAGCTGTGGGTAAATCACAGCTCACCATGAAGACTTTTGCTGACATAGTGATCACGTGATTGCATAGTGATCACATTATCACCGGGTCCTGATTACTAGAATCAGCTTTCCGCTATAGTGGTCAGCAAGTATTTAATAAACAGTGTTACACTGTGAGGGGCCCTTTCCCTTTCTTTCTTACGGACTTGTCTTGCATCTCTTTTTGGTACATGAAAAAATAAAGTGACACCAGCATATACAGAGTGCTGTTGGAGACCTATCAGTGGGATATTCCTCTTTTAACAATACTTGGACTCTCTTGTTTATTCAAAGAGCCAATTCCATCTGGTGAGAGCGGTTTGAGGATTTGAGGTACAGTGGAATAGAAAACATCCAATGCTGTCACCTATTGTGGCATTTAATGTTAATGATATATGGAGTGGCACTGAGCACCATCACTATTTGGACTTTATTTTGAGACTTTTATGTTTTTGCATTGATGAGAATTATATACCATTATATATTTTGTCAATACTGGCATTTTAAATATGTGTTACGTCTCTGTGCTCCTTGATTGAGGGTCTGTATTCTTCTTCCAGCAGGGTTCTAAATGGTTTTGTGTGCTATAAAATGAGAAAACTGGAGAAAGCCGATGAGATCACCTGTGTTTAGTTTCATCATATGCTATGAATATTTGAGAGTAGGTGGAGTTAAAAATTATAGGTGTGGAATTTGAAGAGAAGGGGGTCTCCTGGAGGCATAATATATATGTATGGAGGCAACAATCTAAATGCTTTGGTGCATTTTATAAGGGGGAATTAAGGACCGTTAAGAAGGCATTAGAGATGGAAAAAAATGTATCCTTAAAAGAGGGATGAGTGGCTTCTGCTCCCCCGACGATATGCTCTGACGTGAAATGCATTGGAAGGGTCTTACATCTATGAACTTTGAACTGTTTATGTTATAAATGATAGTGCACTTTTGATTATTTGTTATTTATTGCATTTATGCATATTCATTTTTTATCTGATAGTGCACTGGTTCTAGGGGTATAATATCAGGTTAGTGATGTGAAATATGTACCATCTCACTTGAGTCCTGTACATGACCAGAGACAGGAGGGAGAATGTACTAAAGAAGGTGTAGTGACTGAAACCCCAGAATAGGCTGATAAAACATTGGTGTGTATATATTATAGCAGAGATAATTTAAAGCTTTCAGAAGCAGAAAGGTACTAGTAAAAATAGTGGAACAAGTTATACCAAGGGTGTTGTAGGAGTTATGTGTATAGTAGGAACTTGCAGACTATAGGTAAAAGGGAGAAGAGGGGGAAATGAAGGGGAGCAGAAGTGAGTGAGGGGAAGGGAGAGGTGAAGTAACCTTTGTCCCTTTTCAGGAGAAAGAAAAAAGGCCTTGGGGCATATATGTTATGTTATGTTTCGTAGCATAATATATAGTATTGGAGAAAAGATTTGGCTATAGACAATTCTAAATATAAGATGCAACAAAGGGCAACATGACATATGTCTTATGACCCAAGGAGAAGTCTCTGGGAATATAACAAAATATGGTTTACAACTATCAAGGGGACTGGGATCATGGGAGAGAGTGCTTGGACTTGAGGCCTCTAATGCAATGTCAGTTAGTGATTAGTTTAGGGGAGCACACATGCCCCTGGAACATTTATGGAATATTATTGAGGCTATGTCTATGTATGGGTTAATAAAAAACTAAAAAGAAAGGGGCAATTTAATCTATTACCAATACTCAGGATATGGTACAGATAGTGTCCTGAAGCATATGAGCTACTGCTAACAGCACAGAAAGCAAAGATACAAGAACAACTTATAAATGGTGAACAAGTAAAATACTATTGTGATGCAGATAGTTGTTTGTGCATGGCACATTTACATAGCTAGCTTGTGAAGGCATATTGAGGAAAAGTACTTATTTGCCATTTAGGCATTTGTGAAGCTCGTAAGCTGGATGGAAGATTAGATTACCCACGTTGGTCAGACATAGGGTAGTCCATCAAGGCTTCTTAGCGTCTATGGTCAGGAGCCTGGCACTGTTCCAGGGGGGCTGCTGCAAGAGAGACATCAAGGGGAGCAATGAAGTGAGAGGTGATCAGAATCATTGAAGGAAATCTGGACATGCAGAGGGTTCTTCCAGGGACAGACTTGCTGATTCAAGATGGTCTTGGATTCCCTCCATGTTATTGCCACTGTACTGCCTGACACTGTTTGAGAAAGTGAGGCTAAAGAGAGCCCTAGTGATAATGGATTTTATGTTTGCACCACAAACTATCACCCTTATATACATATCCTCCTCAAAGTCTTCACACAACTGATAGTCATGTCCTTAGAAATAGAGAGAGCCTCTCTCACTAAAGAGGCTCTACTCTAAGCCTCTAGGGACAAAGTACTGTAGGCAGACAATGATATCCTGCTGTGAACCATTTGGAGCGCAGCGTGTCAGGGCTATGTGAACCCTATTTATTTTCAACCTTTCAACTGGTATAGAAGGATTCAACTTTTGAAAAAGTGCAGTCACTGTAGACTGTAGATTGATGATCGATTAAGGGAAGCCCCTGGTGCACAAACTGAAGCATCGGTATATGTTTTCTTTTGATCATTGTGTAAGGAACCGCCTGGCGGTACCTCTAGCAGCCCACTGGTCAGGTTTCCCCAGAGCGCGGAGTCTAAGTCCCGGTCCGCTTGTTCACCAGGGCCCCTGATGGTGGGGATGGACTTGAAGAGAACCGAGACCAGGTCGCGGCTCCTGAGTACACCTACCCATGGTAGAGGAATCCGCCAGAGGTTCCTGCAGGGTGAGAGCCTGATGTGAAGAGGGGGATATGCCAGGGCAAGGTGGATGGATGGATGAGCAAGAGCGTGGTCAGACAAGACGAGTCGGTAGCCGTGAGAGCAGTGCGGTACAAAGCAGTGGGCAGAGAATGGTCGGGTCACACGCCAGGTCAGCAACAGAAGATCAGATCCACAAGGGGGCATCCAGGAGGGAGGTCAGGCAAGTCAGGGGTCAGAGCAGGAGAGAAATTCAAGGTCAGGAACAATCCGAGTCAGCAACGATCAAGAATCATGGTAACAGGATCAGGAACACAGGAAGACCAAACGGCAATACGTGTCAGTGCGGGGCGATTGGTCATTGGTGCCAGGCACGCACCCACGGCTCCGAGTGCGTATGCACGGGTTCCGTCTCCGCCGCGGCCGGCCAGGACCTAGTGCCCGTACACTAGCGTGAATGGGCACAGTGTGCCTGCGCCGAGCCGCGGATTGTGGCGGCTCCTGACATTGCCCCCCCCTACGGGCAACCTCCGGGTGCCCAACTGAACTCTCCACTGTAGGTGACTACGATAGAACTCCCAGATAAGCCTGGGGGCATGAACATTTTGGGCCGGTTCCCATGAATTTTCCTCGGGACCATAACCCTTCCATTTGATCAAGAACTGAGTCTGGCCCCCCCTTTTCCGGCTCACGATTGCTTCCACCTCAAATTCCTCCTGTTCCTCAATGGTTAGCCTCTGGAGGTCTGGACTCCTGATCTGTGAAGGGGTCTGGCACAGCTGGCTTCAGAAGTGATACATGAAAAACTGGGTGGATTTTGAAAGTCTCTGGAAGAACCAGCTCATACGCCACTTTGTTAATCATTCGCTTCACTCGGAATGGACCCACAAACGTCAGTCCCAGTTTCTTCAATGGACAAGACATTTTCAAATTTGTTGTTGCCAACCAGATCTGATCCCCAGGTTGCAACACTAGTTCCCCCCTTCACTTCCTATCGAAGGTTTTTTTGTTGCCTTCTTGGGATCTTGAAATAGCTTCCTGAAGCACCTTGTTATTGGTAGAAAAAAAATTGAGCGTTCATTGAGTGGCAGGGACTGAACTTTCAGCAACCAGATCGGGCAGGAATGTGGGATGGAACCCATAATTCTCAAGGAACGGAGATTGCCCCGTGGCAGAATGGTTCGCGTTATTGTAGGCAAATTCTGCCAGTGGTAGGAGTGCCAGCCAATCATCCTGCAGGAAGGACGTGTAGCATCTCAAGTACTGTTCCAGTGTTTGTCCTCTCCGTCTGCCCATTAGTCTGCGGGTGGTAAGCGGAGGAGAGAGACAATCTGATACCCAATGCTTCACATAATGCCCTCCAGAACTTCAAAGTAAACTGGACTCCTCGATCCGAGACGATGTCTTCAGGGACTCCGTGCTCACTACTTCTCGTATGAAGATTTGCACAGTTTCAAGAGCTGATGGCGTGTTCTTCAAGGGTATTTTTGACAAACGGTACACGATCACGAAGATTGCGGTGTGGCCCTGGGACGGAGGAAGCTCGACTATAAAGTCGATCGCAATCATTTGCCACGGTCGATCGGGTATAGTTAGTGGGCGTAGCAGACCCCAGGCCTTGCTCCTGGATGGTTTGTTCCTTTGACAAATGGCGCAGGACTTAATGTAGAGTTCACAATCCTTGATCATGCTTGGACACCAGAACGTGCGCTGGAGCAATTCGAGAGTCTTTGCCAGCCCGAAATGACCTGCCATCGGATGATCGTGGCAGTGTCCCAGGACCAATGTTCAGACTTTTTTTTTTTTAGACAAACTGCCATTGCCTAAATTATCAAGTCAGAAATTGGATGGGCTAAATTAACCCATACTGGAAAGTGAGATACTTATGGCTATTAAGGCCTTGCCCAAAGGGAAATCCCCGGGAGCGGATGGCTTCTCAGCGGAATACTACCAGGAATTCCAATCCATTCTAGTGCCCCACCTTAAAAGAACTTACGTTGAAGCAGTGTTCAAATCCTCATTCCCGTCTGAGATGTTAAAAGCTATTTTTTTTTTTTTTTAATTTGTACCCAACTCTTCCCCTTGTGGTTGAATGTCCAATCATAAATTCTTGCTAAAATTACTGCTTTATAGTATCTCTTGACATCAGGTAGTCCCATTCCCCCTTTCTCTTTAGTTCTACTCAATATTTCGTATGCTATTCTTGGTTTTTTATTCCTCCAAATATATCTTATTAACATTTTTTTCATTATCTTAAAAAAGGTCTCTGGGAGTTTAATTGGGACCATTTGGAATCTATACAGTATTTTAGGTATGATTACCATTTTAACTACGTTTATACGTCCTATCCATGATGGGTTTCCTCCTTCTAATATTTTTAATTCTTCCTTGGTCTCATTTATTAAAGAAATATAGTTTAATCTATACAGTTGTTTATATGAGATAGCAAGTTTTATTCCTAGGTATTTTAAATCTTTTTCTCTCCATGTAAAGGGGAACTCTTTTTGTAGCTTTTCCTTTTCACTCTTTGGTACGTTAATGTTCAAGATCTCTGTTTTTGTTGGGTTAATTTTTAAATTTGATAAATCGCCATATTCCTTCAAGATCTTCATTATATTAGGTAATGTTGTTCGAGGGTTGTCTACATAAAACAATAGGTCGTCCGCGAAGGCCGCGACTTTATGTTCTATATTTTCTATCTGGATTCCCTTTACCGCTCCACTATTCCTTATCGTAGACAGCAGGGGTTCCAATGACAGAACAAACAGCAAGGGGGACAGTGGGCAGCCCTGTCTTGTTCCATTGGACATTCCAATGGATTCCGACCTCTCCCCATTTACCGTGATAATTGCGGTGGGCTCTCTATATAGTTTACCTATCCACTCACGCATTCTCTCCAATCCCCAACACTTCTAAGTTGTCCATCATGAAGGCCCAGTCCACTCTATCGAATGCCTTCTCGGCATCAATCGACAGTAGTACCGCCGGGGCCTTCCCTTTTCTACTTTTCTGAATGAGCATCAGAGTTCTCAACCCGTTGTCTCTACCCTCTCTCCCTGGGACAAAGTCCACCTGATCTCCGTGAATCCATTCAGGCATTAGATCTTTCAGCCTATTTGCTAGGACCTTTGCGTACAACTTAGTATCGGTGTTCAATAGTGAAATTGGTCTATAACTAGAACATTGGGAAGGGTCTTTTCCCTCCTTTTGAATGAGTAAAACATGGGCCTGAAGAGATTCTCTTCTACCCTCCATCCCTCCTCCCAGTTCATTCATATACTTCTTCAGCTTAGGTAACAATATTTCACTATATTTTTTATAGTACTTAACTGTATACCCATCCGGACCTGGACTTTTTCCACCCCCTGTACTTTTTAATGCTACTTTTATTTCATCCTGGGAAATTTCCGCATCCAAGGCATTCAATTGTATTTCACTTAACTTTGGTAATCCTGCATTTTTTAAATATATCATCCTTTTTTCATTAATATCCTTTACATTTTCCTTTGAAGAGCCATGGGGGCTAATATTATACAGTTTTCTATAGTATTCCGTGAATACTTTAATAATCCCTTTGGTTGAATAAACCAACTCTCCTTTAGAATTTTTTATCCTTTCTATATAATTTCTATTTTTCTTTTTATTCAGAGCTCTCATTAAATATTTTCCTGGTCTGTCGCCCCATCTATATCTTTCATTTAGTACTTTGTTATATACTCTTCTCCTCTCTTCGTCCATCAATCTCTCTAATTCATCTTTTTTATCCATTGACTTCTGTCTTATTTCTCTTGTTATTTTCTTCTTTTGCATCTGCTCTAGATCCAGGATTTCTTTTAGGAGCCCACTAACCCTCTCTCTTCTTTCTCTTTTCTTCCTTGCTCCCATCGCAATCAGGATACCTCTTATATATGCCTTGTGACTTTCCCATACTGTGGCTGTCGATACTTCCTCTGTCTCATTCTCCTTAAAATATAGCTTGATCTCTTGCCCAATCTTCTGAGCTATGTCCTCATCCAAAAGAAGGGCCTCATTTAACCTCCATCCTAAACCTCCCGTCCACCGTCTTCCCCATCCCATTTTCATTGTGACAGGGGCATGATCCGAGAATGTACTCATCTCTATTTCTATTTTAACCAATAGCTCTATGAGTTGATGATCTATCAAAATATAATCCAACCTCGAATATATCTCATGTGCCTTAGAGAAGAAGGTGTAGTCTCTGTCTCTCATATGCATTATTCTCCAAGTGTCCACCAGTTGGTACTCGTGAATCGCTTTCTTCAAAGCTCTCAGAGACCCACCCCCCTCTCTCCGCACAGGGGAGGTTGCATCCTTTTGGGGATCCATGCAGAGATTTAAGTCTCCTGCTACTATCAAACGCCCTTTTTTTAAAGTCCATCAGTTTTTTCAACAGACCCTTCAAATAGATCTCCGGCTTTTTGTTGGGGCAATATGTATTGGCTAATGTACACTCGATTCCCTGTAGTTTACCTTTCAAAAATAGGAATCTCCCCTCCGGATCAGTTCTTCTATCCTCCATCTCGAATCTCATGTTCTTTGCCAACCCTATTGCCACCCCTTTTGCTCTTTTAATTGGGGAGTCAGCGTAATACCATGTTGGATAATATTTAGATTTTAATTTCACATTTGACTCTATCTCAAAATGTGTTTCCTGTAAAAATACCACTGACGTTGCCCTGTGGTGTAACTCTTTAAACAACTTAAATCTTTTCCCAGGACAGTTCAACCCGTTCACATTATATGTTATAACCTGTATTTCTTCCATCCTTCTTAAATCTGTCTATCTCTCTTCTAATAAACCTCTTTCTATTAGGCCCTTCTATCGTGCAACATTTTAACCCCACCTCCCCTCCCCCCTCATCCTCCCCCCCAACCCCCATCTCCCACTCCCACCCCCCCTCCCTCCCCCCCTCTCTTCTTTTTCCCCTACCCGTTTTTAGGCTTATAAACTGCCTGCAAATCATTTGTGGATCTATTTCCACCTTTGATTTAAAACTTAGGGCGTAAGCTCCGCCCATGGACGGCTCTCCTCTCCTCCGACCCCCCCAGATCTCTTCTCTCTAACGTCCAGGCTCAAGAAGAATCTTAACTTCCCTCCCTTCACCAGAGTGTTCTGAAGGACCTCAACATCCGGAGGGGAGAGACCAGGGGCGAGAGATGGAAGCAGGAGAGAGAAAAAAAACAAAACAAAAAAAAAAACAAAAGAAAAAACATAATTTCTACTTAATTCTCCCTCCCTTCCCTCCCTGACCCCAAAATCTCCCTCCCCCTCCCTCCGACCCATTGCCAGTCCTCTTTCCTAGTAACATCTGTATCTCCTTTATCTTCTTCTTCTTCTTCCCACCCCGCCATCTCCATTCTTTGCAAATCCAGTCTCTCGCAAAAGTCCCTTAGTTCCTCCGGAAATCTCAAGTAGGCTGTGACCCCATTTTTCCAGCCAATCAGAGATGCTGAGATACCCCATCTATACTGCACATTCTGTTTCCTCATTTGCTCCAACAGGGGTCTCAGGGATCTCCTTCTCCATAGGGTCTCTGCTGTTAAGTCTGCATAAATTTGGATAGTCAAATCTCCATACTTAATTAATGATCTTCCCTTGGTCTTCTTCCAAATCTCATCTTTGACCCCAAATTTTTGGAACTGTACAATTATGTCTCTCGGTCTTTCCTTCTCAGTAGCCTGTTTGAGCTTTCCTATTCTAAACACTCCGTCTAACTTGATCCCGTCTGTTTCAGATCTATCTCTTATGGAGTTCAAAAATTTTTTTCACTAGTTCATATAGTGTTTCGCCTTTTGCAGTCTCTGGAATTCCTCGTACCCTAAGGTTACACCTTCTTTCTTTATTTTCTTGGGCTTCCATCCTATAGGTCAATTTTTTCTGAGTGTTTTCCAATTGGTTTATTTTTTTCCTTAAGTTATCAAAGTTTTGGGCCTGAATTTTAACTTTCTCCTCTGTTTCTTCTATTCTTGATAGCAGGTGCCCTAGGTCATTACGAATAGCTGTCATTTCATGTTTTATCATTTTTTCCAGGTTCTGAAACATTTCTATCATCTCCTTCTTGTTTGGTGCTTGTAGTTCCCCATTTGGTTCTCTTTTTCCCGAACCATCCTCTATTTGTTGGCTGCAGCTGCTATTCATGCCCAATGATAATCTCGGACTATTACCTGAACTAATGTCCATTTCCCCTTTTGTGCTTGTGCCCTGGGCCCTTTCTGGCGTAATATTTCCATATGATGTAAATTTCTTTATTGTTCCTGTTTGAGACCCTTTGGGCCCTGCTGCCTTGGGACCCTTATTCTTCATATCCTCTGTGAAATTTCTGTTATTAAATTTTTTTTTTTTCTTTCTATATCCTCAAGATGGGATTGTACCTCTCCTTTATAATTTCTGGACCAGACAAACTTGCAAATTTTTTTTTTATGTTTTATTTTCCTAGGACACCTAGGACACCTGGGCCTCCTCTCTTCTTCTCTTCTAACCCCTGGAAATCCTCCCCTCCCCTTTCACCACCTGGTCTTCTATGTCACTCTGGGGTCTACAACACAGCAACACAGTAAGTCCCCAGTAGTTCTCACTCACCCTTCCCTTCTCAAGACAGTAGCTCCATGCTTGTACGGAGGGCCATCACTACTGCTCAGTCCTGGGGGGGGGGGGATTTCTCAGGGTTTCCGATGTTGTGTTGTTTTTCTTTCCCTCTTCTTTTCCTTTCCTTTTTCCTCTCTTCTTCTTTTCCTCCTTAGGGTTCGTCCCAAGGAGGCAGGATGGGTTTCCTGGTTTTTCTGGCTCCACCAGGCCCAGGTGCGGACAGCCAGGTAGGTAGGGGGGTATAGGTAGCAGTGAGCGTCTCCCTGTCACATCGGGGAGGCAGCCAGCTTCCAATTTCACACGACTCTCCTTCCCCCTGTCCGCCTTCGGCCGGCCGGCGTCCCTGCTTCCCAGGGATGCACCGCGGCTGGTCACGTGCCCCGGCCGCGCCTCCTCGTCTCCCGGCAACCAGGCTCAGCGTCCCAGTCTCTCTCCACTGCTCTCCGGCTCCAACCGCGCACCGCTGCCCATCAAAGAAAGCCCACCAGGCCGAGGTATATCTCTGCCATCTAGGGCTCCATACCGCTGGGGGGAATTAAGACCAAAAATAGGGAGGGTCGGTCAGAGAGGGCTCGTGCGAGAGCTCCTAGCTCGAGCTCTCCGCCGCCGCCATCATCAGGCTCCGCCCCGGAACTAATTCATTAGGGAGATGTTAAAAGCTATTATAGTTAATTTGCCTAAACCAGGGAAAGCTCTGGATTGCCCTCAAAATTTTAGGCCAATCTCGCTCTTAAACACAGATCATAAAATATATGCTAAAATCCTAGCTAACCGTTTGTTAAATATAACTCCCCTTCTCATTCAGGCTGACCAGGTGGGGTTTGTAAAAGGCAGACAAGCCGCGGCTGGTACATGTAGAATACTCAACCTGTTGCACTTAGTTGAGTCAAGGGGCTCTCAAGCTGTTTTCTTTGCATTGGATGCCGAGAAGGCATTTGACAGGGTCCATTAGTAATACTTGGAGGCTACTTCAACCAAATTTGGGATCACTGGCTTTATAAGGTCGGCTATTATGGCATTATATTCTGCCCCTTCTGTGCAGGTATTCATGTATAATGCCCTATCTGCTCCCTTTAATATCACCAATGGTACGAGACAGGGCTGCCCTTTATCTCCTATCATCTTTTCATTGGTGATGAAACCCCTAGCGACTGAGATCAGAACCAATCCACGGATATCAGGTATTCAAGTAGCGTCCACCTCTCATAAAATCGGTCTGTTTGCGGATGATGTAATCCTTACTGTTACGGATCCAATGCAATCCCTCACAGAACTTTCAGCTTCCTTGCAGTCCATTAGCGAAATATCTTATTATAAATTTAATATCACCAATTCCTGCGCCCTACCATTTACAATAATGAAAGGCCCCCTTAAAGAAAAATTTCCTTATCAATGGTCCAATAAAACATTAGACTATTTAGGCATTTGCATATCTGCCCCGTCCTCCCATACCTTCAAAAATAAATTTGAAAAACTATACCAATCGGTCTTGGTAGAGTTGCAGAGGCTAGACAAATTCGAAACATCGTGGATAGGTAGAATTGCAGCATTCAAGATGCAAATTTTTCCCAAGATACTGTATTATTTCAGAACGATCCCAATTCTTATTCCCCGAGCCTATTTCCATAAATTAGAGGTGGCCATAAAATGATTTATATGGAAACGGAAGAAACAGCGCATTCCCTTCCAGGTTCTCACCAAACACAAATTGAAAGGTGGATTGGGCCTGCCTGTTTTGTCTATGTATTATTATGCATCAATCTTAGACCAACTAAGATAAATTATGGGGGCAAATAGAACGGAATGTGATCCCTAATAAAGACCAACGGGCTTTACTTCTAGCAAGATCAGTCTCTCCCAAAATATTAACCACATTTTTACCATCTATTACCGCATCCTTGAAAGCTTGGATAGCAGGCTCTAATTCCTTGCCTGACTCCTTGCCTGACTCCTCTCCTAAACTTCAAATTAATATCCCACTCGATGCATATGAACACCTTATCCCAAACCTTAATACTAAATCACTAAGGGACTTAGGGTAAAATACAGATGTTGACATTGAACAACCTGTTCCGAGCAAAGGATTGCATCCTTTTTTGCAGATAAGGGGATTTGATGGCGCTGGAGTAAATACATGGTTAGCGGCAGACTCCAAACTATGGCATACTATGATGAACCCTGCTCGAAAGAATAAAGGAATCTCCAAGTTCTATACATTTTTACATTATGATCATGATCTCCCCATGCCAAATAGTGTAAGTGGGAAAGAGATCTACAAAAATCCTTTACAAGAGATGAATGGGAGCACACCTTAAGAAGTAGTTTGAGTGTTACCAAGTGTACTAATCATTGGGACTGTTCTTTGAAGATATTGCACCATAGCTATTTTACCCCATATAAATGATCTAAAATGTACCTCAATACGTCACCATTATGCTGGAGGAATTGTGGTGGTAAAGGGAATATCCTTCACATTCTGTGGAAGTGCCCTAGTTTGCAGGGATTTTGGCGGGACATCTTCACACTTATTTAAAAAATATCAAGTGCAGTTTCCACTCCGGAACCCTCTTTGGCCCTACTGAATCTTACTTTAAACCTTTTCCCTGGTAAATATAGAACAATAATTGGCCACATACTTATTGCTGCTAGATTAACTATAACTAGTAAATGAAAACTCTCCTTTCATATCAGAAGTGACCCATAGAGTACAGACACACTATGTGTGTGAGAGGGCTTTGACAATTAGTTACCAATCTATGGAAAGGTTTGATGCAAAATGGTCTCGTTGGAAAGAAATGTCTATGCCCTTCAATATTACTATATAGAATTGAATACGAGGTAATCACACCTAACAATATGAAAGCTCTGTTTTCTTCCCTACCTTTTCTCCAACTCTTCTATATCTATTCTATTTTCCGCCTATCTTGGTTTTGTTTACTTTCCCTTTCTTATGTTACCATTCAGTGTATGTTTTAGCAGTCAGGTTCAGGTGGACCCGTTTATTCGGGCCTATTGTGAATATACTAAGCAGAGTATTGTGCAAATAAGGTACGATTTGTTATCTGTGAACATTTGAATTGATGGCATAATTGACTTCATTTGCTTAACTCGCTAACTTATGGTCATATTGGTTATCATCAATGTGTCACTTTGGTCTTTTTCCGCAATTTTACGAATGTATGCATGCCAAGGTGATATACAAATGTATTTTCTCCTTTGAACCTGCATTGTTATATTTGTCTTCTTTTAACAAAACTCTAAAACTCTTAAAGAATGTTAAATTGGACCTCTCTCCCTCAAAGCTAAAAAATCAAGTCGAACGTAGCCATGCATGTTGACTTCTGAACATATCCAAGTCCTATGTACAATAAACAATTCTTTTTAATCTTAAAAACTTAAAAAAGAAAAAACCTCCTGTTCCTATGATCCCCTTTGAAAGGTGAACCTTAGGGCCACAACCTGCTGGAATCTTGGAAAAAAGTAGCCAAGCAACCACTTGGGTAACTATATCCCTAATTGTGGGGTGCTCTGGTGAAGACCAAGATTTCTTTTAGATTCAGTGCCTTGTGAAATCAAGTGTCACCTGCCACAGGGAATCATGTAACAGGCCCACACTCATCCTCCTCCTATGTTTTCATGTTCCACATCTTCCCTTCACAATATTCTCCTGCTGCATTCACTGCAACATTTGAGGCATCTAATTACAGGGAGGGAAATCTCACAAAGTGTTTCAGTGGTTTAGGGTATGTCATCTCAAGTAGGAAGAAGATCATGGTCTACATTGAGGAGGGTTGTTTGAAGTGCACGTTTTTTCCCAAAAGGCCATCCCTGCCCTCCACCAGCATGTGCAATGCAATGATGCAACAGTCCTCTGCTGCAGGCAACTTGTGGTGAATGCTTTTTTTTTTTTGCTTAGATGCCTGTACAAATATCCCAAGATTAGAGTCATCAAAGAGAGGAAACACTTTTGGGTGGCCACCCTATTAGGTCCTGAATACAAAGGTAAAATGGCCACCATTTCAGAGGGAGCACAATATGTATCACTTTGAGGAGGTGCTGAGTAGTAACCTGTTTTCTGCATTTCCTGGTGGTGGCTGGATCATCTTTTATGACCAACTGCCTCAAATCTTAATTCAATGGCTCTTAACCTTTTTTAAGTCACGGACCTTTTTAAGAATCTGCTGAAAGCTATATACCTCTTCCCCAGAAATATTCACATAAACTAAAGTACATATATTCGTTGCATACAAAGTTGTGTTTAATTAAATTTTGCTCATTTGCTACTACAAAATTAGTCAAGAGACGTTTTACAGTCACCACTATAAGCCATTCTTTTAGTGGGAAATCATTGACAGGGAAAATGAATGTACTGTAAGTGAATGTAAATGTTATTTTTTTATCTGACCTTCACGCATCCCCTGAAATCTATCCATGGACCACTTAGAGGTCCTTGGACATTAGGTTAAGAACCCCTGCTCTAATCCAAGAAAGGAGTTTTTTGAGGGTGCCTGGCTCAGCTGCAGGCGGCACTCACTGGCAACTTTTGAACCATATGGTTGCTGACTACATCAGGTCCTGGGCTGACGCAGACATTCTCAAACCTTAGTAACCATGGACTATTGGGTATCCACTGGTTACAGTTCGCACAATGTGCGCTGAAGCTTTTGGTTTGCCCTGCAGTCAGTGTGCTGTTTGAGAGGGTCCATATGGAGCTGCAAAAAAGCTACACTATTATCAGTCTAAAGTCCAGAGCCCTGAGCCCTATTTTGTTCAAGCTCTATGTGCTGTAACCCCTTTCATATAATTTAGCAGAAATTTCCTGACCTGGATGGCCTCAGAGTATTTCCCAGATGCCATTTTTGTTATATTTTCATTATAGTCAGGACACAGTGGGCATAGATGCTATGGAAAGATTACTCACCTTTTCGCAATGCAGGAAGAAGGGCAGGCAGCAGTAAATGGAGTGAATAGAAGGACTGTCAGCATCAAAAATGTAAGTGTCAATTTCTATGGCAACATGCTGAAAGCACCTCAGGATTGCCAACCCCCCTCAAAAAAAAAAATTACAGACAAGTCTAAAGGGGGAGTTAGAGGTACCACCACTTCTTCTAGTTCATAGTTGGTTCATGGTTAATATTAACATTTGTCCATCTGCCAACAGACACTTTTGTATTTATTGTTTTGGTAAATGTTATTTACAATTTTTCTACTGTTCTTTTTTATTTTTTCCTTCTAAGGCTGCCCATGCTCTGATTAAGCAAATATGGGTAGAGGCAGCAAGGTTGTACCTGAAATGCTTATAAGCATCTATTTCAATAGACTTCTGGGTGTGAAGGATGTGCGATTGGCTGAATCAGGCCCAATATGCATTGTGGGGGATTTGTGTTTGGTAGTCCCCTGTGATGCAGGTCTAATTTGCTTTATTAAATATTAAACACCCACTGCAGATGGGTGCATTTATTTTAACTATGTTTAGCTAAGTAAAACAAAACCCTTTTTGGGTATAGGGGGAAGACGAAGGATTGAATGCAAATGCATGATAGTGGCAAAGGTAAACCTCATGTCTATTATATTAAATATATTGTTGGCTAGAAAAGTAATGAGAAAGAAATCAACACATGATTCTACAGTATTTTCTGCTTTCTAATGATGGTGTTAATTTAAAAGTGATATGAACTTCTGCCTCTTAACTGTTATTATCACACTAGCAAATCATCATGTCCTTAACGCTAATTGGGTATCTCTATAAATATCAGGATGAAATTCAGGTTAAATCCACTCTTGTGCCAAGCAACAGATTATACGTTCAGCTTGATTCTGTCCTTGTAAACTCTATTTTGTTTATGTAGAATCAGATAGTGGTTTCCATGGCAACCATGAAATCGTTAGCTCAAGCTGTTACATCCACAATGCTTTGCTTTCATACTTATCTTTAACCAATATAAACATGATGAACACAGTACCAGGAAATATTTAGGTAATCATTTCACATATCACAGACATACACATTTTTCTTTAAATACTCTGATTTCAGTTTTTTTTCCCTTAATAGCTTTTTAGGAAAAATATATGAATGATGACATGTACAAGTAAATAGACATAGTGTAAAAACCATAATACTATAATCAATAACAGATCACAGTGAAACAGAACAGTAGTGACAATTCCCTCATTAAGCACCCTGAAAGAGCATTGTAATTACAGTGTAGTTACAGTAGAAATCTTAATACAATAAAAGAAAAATAATAGAATACAATAATAGAAAAAGCTGGATCAACACTCTCAAAGGCTAGCCATGGGGAATGCACAATCAATATACCGTAGGTATCACTATATGTACACTTTCCAATAAGGAGTCGATCAATATTACAATGGGGTGATGCAGCATGACATTACCGCTAATGGTAGGTTCATGAAGGTATTCATGTCATAACCTGACTATTTTGAGCTGACCTATAATAATAAAAATAATAAAGAGTACATTCCCAATAGGTAATCAGTAAACATTACTTTATTGAATAGCAGCAATAGTAACATTTATCATTTACTGGTTCTTGCATACAGTCACAGTCAACTGACCACTTAATCGAGATTATTCCAGGATTCTTGGACATATCTATAATTCATGTATTGGAAGCTCTATCTACAACGGGAAGAGGTTCTCCCAGACTGGTCCCTATATGTGTATATAGACACAGAAGTACATATTTAAGAGCTTACATATATGTCTAATTGTGTGCAAGCTTAAAATAAATATCAAAGGTAATAAAAAAACCCTATCACCTGTCACCCTATCAATAGGGGCAGGAACAGAGCAACTCTCCAGGAGACAATTGGTTGAATGAAGACTGTATGTGATCAAGTAAACATATTCAGGTAGGTGTCTGTATGTTTAACATGGGTCCAGCGGGCCCAGGTGTTCTAATATGAGTATCTATCATGGGCAGTGGCGATCAGTTCCTCCATTTCAGCTATCTTGTCAAGTCCCAGGAACCATTCTTTGAGAGAAGGGACATGAGTCGGTTTCCAGTACCGGGGTATGCACATCCTCGCCCCTGATACCATATGCATGACAAGCAATTTGTGATATTTTCAACCCATGGGAATTGAGAAGTGAAGTAAATATTGAAGAGGAGAAAAGTCTAGATGAGAAGAAGTAACAAGATGATCTTGTGTAGCTCCGTACAATCCCACCAGATATGCAAAATAGATCCTGGTGCCTGATTACATCTCCAGCAGAGATCAGAAACTGAATAGTAAATTTTACTCAAAAGGTAGGGGGTTTGATAGCAGCAAGAAAACACTTTGAAACTGTGCTCTTGCATGGATACATTACCAGAGACTTTATGTGTGGTGTTAAGAGCTTGTTCCCATTGCTCTTCAGATAGCGAATCATCCGGTTCTTCTAGATTTTTCATGTATATAGATGTCAATTAGAAGTATCCGGAGGATCCTGTGTCAATTGTGTAAATCAAGGAGACCAGATGTTGTCGAGGGCTATTAGATAGACAAAGGGTCTCAAAGGATGTGAGTTTTCTTTCACATGCCAGACTGCATGAAGACACAGACAGAAAATGTTGGATCTGTAAATATGATGACCATGGAAAAGGGAGAGAAGAATCTTTGCCAGCCAAATCCAGATAGATCCCCTAAGATAGGAATCTCCAGCCCTGGTGTAGGAGTTTGCAAGGCGCGTCCTTTGAAAAGAGGGTTGCAAGCATGGAGGGAATGCCGGATTGGCTATAAGATGGGTGATCAGGCTCAGCATAGATGACAGCTGTTGATCTTTGCATACTGAATGAAAGCAAGAGAGTGGTGGACCTATGAAAGGATGTGCGAAAAGATGTCTTGTGGTTGCTAAAGCGGGCACCCAAGATATGTATGTTAACAGTCCCTAAATCCTGTTCCAGGCCCACCCAAACCTTTGTCTGTGCATGTAGGTGCCAGTCCACCATTTTGGTAGGATAAAAGATCTGGCAAACCAATTCCTCCCTGGTCTTTCGGCCTGCATAATTGCCCCATACTCATCCTTGGAGTATTACCTTTCCAAATAAAACCCGAGAACAACCATCTCAAAACCTGGAAAAAGGTCTGAGGGATATAGATAGGGATAGTCTGCTTGAGGTATAAGTAACGTGGAAGTATGGTCATCTTTATTGCTTTGGCTCTACCAAATCATAATAAATGAAGGCCATCCCAGTGTTCCAAATCACTTTCAATCTTACAGAGGAGAGAAAGAAAGTTAAGAGAGAACAAATCTGAAAGTGAAGAAGTGAAGAAGGTAAGAGAATGCCTAGGTATGTAATTCCCCTAGGCTGCCAAGTAAAGGGGAATTTGTGCTGACAGTGTGTAACTAACTCTCTTTGGAGTGTGATATTAAAGACATGGGATTTTGCAAGGTTTAATTTAAAATTGGATATTGCCTGGTACCTCTGTATCACCTTTAAGAGGACAGAAATAGAAGTCACAGGATGGGAAAGGAACAAGAGGATAACATCTGCAAATGCTGCAATTTTATAATCACGAGAGAGGATTGAAATGCCGGAAATGTCTGGATCTGCCCAAATCTGTCTCAAAAAGGTCAAAATGAAAATAATGGGGAATAAGGGGTAGTCCTGTCTTTTTCTATTTGTGATCAAAAAGGTATCAGACATGTGCGCATTGACTCTGACCGAGGCTGATGGGTTGGAATATAAGGAGTCAATAAAGGCATGCATCACATGCCCAAGTCCTAGTTTTGCAAGGACTGTCACCATATAGTCCCAGGCCACCCTGTCAAATGCCTTCTCAATGTCCATTGATAAAAAGAACCCAGGAGAGCCAGAGGATGTCAGCCAGTGGTGTATGTTTAAGGCCTTGCTAGTGTTATAGCATCCTTCTCTACCTGGAACGAATCCCACTTGGTCCAGGGAAACCCATGACCTAAGATGAGAGAGTTAGCGATTTGTAAGGACTTTTGTGAAAAGCATCACATCAACATGAACTGGAGAAAGTACAGAGAAGGACAACCAAACTGATAAAAGGCATGGCGAAATACATCCGTGGTTCATATAGTGAACTCCGTGTAGAGCTATTCACCCTGAGGTCATCACAGAGGACAAGGGGGCACTGTTTACGTCTGGAAGAAAAGAAATTTAATCTCCAAATACGGAAAGGTTTCTTCACAGTGAGAGCTGTGAAAATGTGGAATAGATTCCCTCAAGAGTTTGTTCTGGCCAGTTCAGTGGATTGCTTTAAAAAAGACCTGGGTTCTTTCTTGGATACACAAAATATAACTGGATACTAAGATATAAAAGTAAAGTTGATCAAGGGAATATCCAATTGCCTCTCGGGGGATCAGGAGGAATTTGTTTTCCCTGCAGGAGCAAATTGGATCATGCTTTGCTGGGTTTTTTTGCCTTCCTCTGGATCAACTATGGGTATAGGATTATAACTTTTTTTTTAATGGTTGAACTGGATAGACTTTTGTCTTTTTTCAGCCAGACTAACTATGTAACATTCAGGAGGGATATTGGCAGGTAGTTTTGAACTTGAGTGGGGTCCTTCCCCTGTTTTGGTATAACTGTGATGTGGGCCTCCAAAAGTTGTCTTGGGGGCAAATAAATATCTTTCAAAGAATTGAATGCCCAAAGAAAGTGTAGAAGGACTGTGTTCTGAAATGTTTTGTAATTTTGGGTGGTTAGGCCATCTGGGCCCGGACTCTTCCCCAGTTTCATGGCCTTTAGTGCTTTTTTAACATCCACTGCCAAAATCTGTTTGTCCAGGGCTTTGCCTAGGCAGGGGACAAGAGTGACATACCATAGTTGTGAAGGAACTCCTGTATCTCAGTTTTATGCTCTGTTGAAGATCTCCAAACCCCCTCAGAAGATGGTAAATTATATAGTTTTTCATAATACTAAACAAATTGGGAGGCAATAGCTGATGAAGAAGGATGAGTCTTGCCTGCCTGGTCCCTAATAGTATGAACAGTTAAGTCTGCCCTGTCCCTTTTGAAGTGCTCTGGCCAGAAAATGTCCATTCTTATTTGAATGCTCATTAAAAAGTTTTGATCGAAGGATAAGCCTCCAGCGTATGCAACAGCCCAGCTTCTCCAAAAGGAATTGTCTGGCTTGGGTCAGAGCTTTTGAAGAGTCTAGGGCCTGGTTACATTTATGGGTAATTTCTAGGGAGTGAATTTGTACTGTCAGCTTAACGATGCTTCTCTGGCCTTTTTTAACTTAGTGGTTTTTAAGCTCTGGACAGAGGAAAAAGAATAGAAAAAAAAGGTGGTGTGTGTGTGTGTGTGGGGGGGGGGGGGGGGGGGGATAAATAGGGTGAGAAAAGAGATAAGGAGGAAAAAGAGAAAGAACAAGGACGTGAAAAAGAAAGATAGACTAAGCCGGAAACCAGAGAATATGCAAGTAAAATAGAAAAGTAAAAGGTCCGAATTCGGGTGAATCTGCGTTGAAAAATTTAGAATAAAATCCTCAGGGTTCACAGGTGAGACTGAAAAAGGGTCAGCTAGGCAAAGGTCAGGCTGTGTGGGAGATAGTAAGTCTGGTGTGTGAGTTAGGACTTGCCCTGTCTGCTGGAAAATAACATCTAATTTTAACATCAGGACTGTGTGAGAGATATTGCAACACAAAAGCTCTAATCCAAAGAACTCAAAAATTCCCAAGAGTGGAAGAGGATACTCAGCCAAAGATATAAAGAAAGCTTATAGAAATCCAAAAAGATACCTTAACAGTTACAGTATATAAAATAGTGAGGCCTGCTATCGACCAGGAAAAGCAGTCCTAGAACACAAACCTAACATTCAAGAAAAAACTTGACTGGTTATGTCTAATGAGGTAACCAATGACAATATAAAAAAGGGCAAGCTGGCGCATTATAAACTGCCAAAATAGCCAACTAGATCTCCTGTAAGTACAATCATGTCAGCCAACAGGTAAGCGATCAATCCATAAACAGTTATTTTACATCCGAATGAACATGCAAGTCAGCATGGCTAGAGCTCTTGCCTAACAGTCAAAAAGGAAACATTAATATTTGGATATTCAGAATATCTTAATTTTAAGTTCTGTTACCCAGCAATATAGTATTTAGGAATAAATTCAGTTCTCAGCTTCATGACACATTGGCGAGACCCAATAGGATCTAGTCTCTAAGGAGTCCACTGAGAGAAGAGGAGGCCTCCTTCATCCACTCATGGGCAGGCTGTCTGAGTTTATTTATTTATTTGTTTATTGTATTTGACATTTACTTGTTTCCTGAAATACATTTGCTAAAACAAGTAATGAAAAAGCATGTTTTTTTGTTTGCACTTACATTTAAGATCAACAAATATTTGGGACAATGAAAATTAAACATTAATGCATACAAGGAGAATAGCATATCTGCTCAATTTTTCATCCCAGCATTGTTGTAGTACACCAGTGCTCCGCCCCTTTTGTTAATAATCTAGACATTTTGAGAATAATCTGAAAAGCTCAGCTCAGCTTGTGATGTGTTATTCTCGAACACACCCAAAGTAGACTCCTTTCTGTATCTTACATAGAGAATGTATTATTTAAAGTAACTATGTCAATAAAATAGTTTTTATAATAAGGTGTCCCTCAAAAAAAAGAAGTAGATAGTTATTCTTCCACATCACTATAGGACACTATAGTAATGTGGAGGTCAGAAGGAGGAACCACAGAGCACAGTGGAGGATACAGGAGATGCAAACTTCCAAAAATGTCAGTTTCTTAACAGACTTCAGAAGATGATTTATCTTCTTCTCTCTTTTGCAGTGACACCTTTCTGTACAAGTTTATTTTACTGACAGGGTTGCATTGAAAAAATATCAATACTAATAGTTTATTATAGTTTGATTTAGGCCCCATTCACACTAGGTGAAGCAGGAATTCATATTCACGCCCAAGTTTTTTTTTTGTTTTTTGTTTTTGTGCAACTTACGTTAAGCAGCCCATTCATTTGAATGAGCTGCCACATGCATGACAACTGTTCCAGAGAAGTTCCCACGCCTTTTAGGTAGTGAGCATTGCAGTTTTTATTGTGTTTTGCGACATTTTACACATGTTTTATTGCGCAACTGCTGGCCACGTTTGGGATGCCATTTCTGGAACACACAGGTGTGAGTAGGACCTTAAGGATAAGTTCACCTTTACGAACATGTTATATGTTCCACACATTTTTAAGGTGGAACATGTAACATGTTCCCATAGCTGCAGCCGCGCCCGCCACCCCCTCCCTCTGTCAGATAATATGGGGAGAAGTTTCCCCATACTATATGTCAAATTTGAAAACAGCGCGGCAGTGCGGGACTCTGCCTACACGGCCACATCATTCATTCACGGACTTCCGTGAATTAATGAACTGCAAGTCCCAACAGCCTTAGCAGCTGTGGGCTTGTAATTTTCAATGAACTACCACGGCATTGTGGAGCACCATGGTAGTTCATTGAAGCTTCCTGTCAGAATATCTGCTTGACTGTAGATCCCGTATGGTAAGCAGATAATCTGATAGGTCTGCAGAAGACCCGTATGGCATCAGTGAACTACTGATCTCTGGTGCAATGCTTTCCAGGCTCCTTTGGACAAAAATAATAAATGCACATTTTTTTTACCAGCAAAAAAAAAATGTGCATTTATTATTTTTGTCCAAAAGGTGAACTTATCATTTAAACATAAAAGGTGAAAGAGAAAGGAAGTTGCACAGTTCGGGTTTCAATGAGTACACTGTCTGAAAATGAGGGGAACTCTCTGCAATCTAGTTACTGTATATTAAATCAAATTTAAATGATTTGAAATACATACAACTGTGTATACATTTTGATTTAATGCATTAATTGCTCACTGGTTGGTATTAGTTCTTGAACGGAATTGCTCTTTACCATAAAGTTAGGACTACCTAATTTGCTAAATGTAAACATATTAACCTGCAAGAAAGTACACAAAAAAGCCAAATTTTCCAATACATAACCATTGCTGTCTTTGAACATGATATGGCTGCTGTCACCAGCTGTCACATGTGATAGGTGTGAAAAATGTTAAACTATGTTGCAACTGCTGGTCTTGAGATATCACTTACTTTGTAAAGAGATGGTTCAACAAGAGAGATTCCCATTACATTAATTAAAGCTTAAGAATAGGCAAAAATGTTGTTAAACATTAGCTAAATACCAAAAAGGTACCTCTAATGATGTGTGTGACACTCATAGCTGCAGCTTCTTTCTTGAAAATTATCACTTACATTCAGCTTCTGACAGTAATGTCCACTGCTGAAGTTCTGGTGGTGAAACTGACAGTTGGGGCTGCAGCACAGTGATCACAGTGAGTCACTCACTGCATTCAGAAAATGTCTTGTATTTTCAAAGAGTTCAGGGCATTCTGTGATTGGGCATGGGGAGATTGTGATGTTTAACAGCCTGTGCCCAATCAAAAAATACCTTGTATTCTTTTAAAAGAATACAAAAAATGTTTTCTGAATAGAGGAGCTGCACAATTACCCATTGTACTCCAGCCTTGATGGTCATTTACACTGCCATACTACAACAGTGGCATCACTGTCAGAAACTGCATGTAAATAATTTTTTTTCAGAAAGAAGCAGCAACCACCAGTCAGGCACACATCATTAGAAGTACCGTATTGGCATCTAGCTAATGTCCCATGATGTGTTTGTACATGCTTTAATTATCAATCTATGGCAATGTGGGAAACCTCTATAATGGCAAATTGCCTTAACCACTTACATAATTCTTTGTGTTCTTTGTCAGTTAATTAAGATTAAGCATTGCTATGTATCTGAACTAAACTTGATGATATTATGTGAAAAAAGTGGAGGATGCAGCAAGTAATTGCAAAAACACAAAACACGCATGTTTGAACTGCTTTTGATAATTTTTTTTTAAAAAGAACATTATGTTAAAGTGTACCTGCTGAAAGTGAAGAGTTCAGAAAGGCCAACATGCCAGTTCACAAAGGAAAGAATAGCATGTTATTTGCTCCATGAATTGCACATAAACCTATCTCTACATTACTTGGACCTTCTCCAGAGCACTGAAGGTTCTCCAGTACTTTTGAAAGAGACCTATGTTTTATAGAACTACTGCATTTGAATAAGCTCAGCAAGGCATGTTTGCTACCCCTTTTAGTATAGAAATTCACCAAGGATTTTAGGGTAAATTCAAACATTAGCACAAACTGCAGAGGATACGAGGAACTACCAACATGATGGATACAATGTTTCCTTAAAGATCCCATTAATTCCTAATCTTTACTGGAACCCCTGGTGGCAAGTAATGTAGCTTGTAGTAAGTGGTGAGCTTGTGTAGAAGGCCCTCCTAAAAAGCTGGTCTCACCATTGGCAACCAGTAGCTAGACAGACCAAGTCAAAGTAACAGTCATTAGGTCATTGAGGTGGAAAACAACCAAAGAGTCAAATTCACCCAGCTGCCCTGCATTTGGACAGAATATGAATCTGTATTGGGAGCCATCAACTTATATGTGAGGACTCTGAAGAGGAGTTTTCAGTATGAGAGGGACCAGCAGAGAAAGCCAAGAGGAGCAGTGCCCGAAAATGAAACATTTTGAGCAGAGGGAGCTGAGGATGAACATTGAAAGCCTGCCTGGAGTAGAGACCCTGACAAATATAAGTTCATATTCCTGGGGTGCATCAGGGGGGAATTATTTTTATTATAGTAAAATGTTAGCTATTTATAGTAAAAATATTACAAAAAAACAAACAAAAACAGAATCTGCATTGGACTGCTCTTAAATGAACAATAATAATTAATTTTAATGATAAACTCATGTGCAAATAAAATAGCATTCGTAATTATGACTCAGTGTGGCATGTGAATTTTACTTTACCAAACCTGACATTTTAATGAATCAGGTGTTAATTAGCATGCAACTATTTATTTCAGGTACTTATATAGCGCCGTCAATTTATGCAGCGCTTTACACATATATATTGTACATTCACATCAGTCCCTAACCCTCAAGGGGCGTACAGTCTAAGGTCCCTAACATACATTCATACATACACATATTAGGGCCAATTTAGACAGGATCCAATTAACTTACCAGCATGTCTTTGGAGTGTGGAAACAAACCGGAGTACCCGGGCGAAACCCACGCAGGCACAGGGAGAACATGCAAACTCCAGGCAGGTGGTGCCATGGCTGGGATTCGAACCAACAACCCCAGTACTGCCAGGCGGAAGTGCTAACCATTTAGCAACTGTGCTGCCCATTTAAATTATTGAAATAACGCTGCACAGATTACTGCAATTTAATGTACCAAGCACATTTGATATCAGGCATGAAATGTATTTATTTTTTTTAAAAAGAGACATAATAACAAGATTAAGTATATCATGAATGTTGCTGTATTTGGAAATCATTATTGGGATCTGATTGCTTACCAGCTGAATGTAACTTATTGTACTACTTATCCATAAGGAAACTACTATTGTACTACATAACCATAAGGAAAACTGTACTGTGAAAATGTACAGGCTGCTATTACTAACCTTTCCTTCTGAAAATTCTAGCTGCCAAGCAGATCCAGTGTCTTCTGAATCACTGACCCTCACCACATGTGCAAAAAATAAGTTACTTCACTCTGACTTTGTTTGTTGTATTAAATCCAGAAATTGTGTTCTCAAAAAATGGGCCAGCCTTTACAATTTTTCTCAGTATGGTTTTCTTTGAAGTCAATGTGACATAGTTAGAATTAAAATGTTCATCAAGTTCAATAAACAAAAATAAATTAAATAAAAACCTGCATCTACAGGTTCATAAACCCACAGGTGATCCAAAGAAAGGTCAAAACCCCTTATAAATATTTGTATTTATGGTATATTAGATCTCTGATCATTGCCACACCAGTTATATGATAATACTGTACTGAAATGGTGACAGTACGTAACCCCCCCACACAAAATGCCTATTTTTTTAAAATGTCTTAATTAAAAAAAACTCACCATGTCTCTTACTAAATACCTTGTACTGTGTTCTTTTTAAAAAGGGGTAATTTGGGGGATATTTGTACTGTCCTTGCATTGCCGGGCCTTAGGACTGATTGATTTTCATATATATATAAATATATATATATATATATATATATATATATATACTGTATATATATATATATATATATATATATATATATATACACCATAGTTTGTGGTCTCTAACTTTCCTACAGACTAAATAATATACACTGATTTGGATTATTTTCACCAAAGAAATGTAGCAGCATACATTTTGGCCTAAATGTATGAAGAAAGATTATTTATTTGCAAAATGTTATAACAGAAACGAAGAAAACGTTTTTTCAAACTGTTCAGTTTTTTTTTTATTAATTTAGCAAAAAATAAAAGTGATTACATACAACCAAAAGAAAGGTCTATTTGTGTGAAAAATAGTGATAAAAATGTCATATGGGTACAGTGTTGCATGACCACCCAATTCTCATTCAAAGTGTGACAGTGAGCAGGAAATAGTTGAAAGTGCCTGGTATTGAAGCGGTTAAATGCCCCAACATTTCCTTTCTTTACTTCTCAACTCTGTTTCAGTTCATTTGAGATTATGACTGTTCACACCCACCTTTGTTTGTTCTACCAACTCCTGTTGCCTTGTCCATTATATAAAATATGTAAAGTGAAATTAATACTTCAAATAATGTTCCCAGCAGATGATCATACCCAGGAACCTAAGAATAGATATCTCATGAGTAGAAATATCAAATTGTTTGGCAGTTTATCTCTCCAGCATCTACCTGCTTTGACCAAACTAACTATTTACCAATACATTGTTAAGAGGACAGTAGAAGACAGTGTGACCATAGCTCCCTTATATTATATACTTAACGTTCACTAATTTATGCTTGTATTTATTTCCAGCAGTGACAATTTACAATTTAATGTAATGCTTTATTATTGTCTCTCATTTATTTAACCAATTCAATACCGGGCAATTTTACACCTTCCTGCCCAGGCCAGTTTTCAGGTTTCAGCACTCTCACATTTTGAATGACAATTGCACGGTCATACAACATTGCACCCAAACTAAAATTTTATCATTTTCTTCACACAACTAGAGCTTTCTTTTGCTGGTATTTAATCACCACTGGGGTTTTTATTTTTTGCTAAATTAACAAAAAAAGACCAAAAATTTTGAAAAAAACACACGTTTTTCTTTGTTTCTGTTATAAAAGTTTGCAAATAAATTATTGTTCTTCATAAATTTAGGCCAAGATGTATTCTGCTACATGTCTTTGGTGAAAATAACCCAAATTAGGATGTATTTTTTAGTTTGTAGGAAGCTTATAGAGTTCACAAACTATGGTATAGATCTGAATATTGATCAATCCTGAAGTACTGACAGCCAATCTAATTTCTTGAGGTCCAAGAATGTCAGAACAGTACAGATATCCCCCAAATTACCCCTTTTTGCAAAGTAGACAGTCTGACGTACTTCATAAGAAGCATGGCGAGTTTTTTGAAGTTGTATTTTTTTTGTCATAATTATTCGGAAAATGAAAAAATTAAAAAAATTAGTTTACAATTTTGTTTTTTACATATTGTCACCAGTGCAGTACAGCATCATCATATAACTGGCATGGTGGTGATCAGGGACACTGATTGGTGACAGTATGAAAAAAATATATATATATATATTTTTTTTATTATTTTTTATTAATTTTTTTTTATTTTTTTTAAGATTTTTTTTTCATATTTCACTATGACCAAAGTAGTACAATGTTACCATAGTAACATGGTACTACTTTGGGGAAGTGATCAGTATTTTTTATTTATTTATTTTTTTACACAATTTGCTTATAGCAAAGTATTACTTTGCTATAAGCAAGCATTTACCTGAATGACAATCGATTCATTCAGGGTTTTTTTTTTTTTGTGCTTAGCTGTGATTTGGCCACAGCTAATCACATGACATGTGCATGTGATTAGCTGTGACCATTCACAGCTAGACAATAGTATACAATGGATGGCATGAATGAAGCCATCCATTGTATACAACTGTCATGTGACCTGCTGTGATTGGTCACAGCAGGTCACATGGTACCGGCAACGGGGGCCGATACTCAGATCTGTCATCGGCCATGTCCGAGGTACACGGCCGGTGACAGATCGCGCCGCAGCGTGGCTCTGCAGGAGCGCAATCTGCGCATGTGCGGGAGGACGCCGATGACATTTACCGGCCACCATTCGGCCATAGGGCAGGCGGCAAATGGTTAACAATTACATTAAAAAATTTGTCTAAAAAATTAGGTGATGTAAAAAAAACTAGTGCTTCCATTTAATAATTATTACTACAGTGTCTGAGTACCTTAACATATTACATTGAGTAATATTGGGTACTATAATATGTTAGTCGTCCAGTCTGTTTGTCTTAGAGAAAGTAAAATAAGTTGGTGTTGCTGTCAAACAGCTGAGTGCATGCTTTATCCAAACAACAATGTATTTCTATCATATGTGATGTGCAGGCCCTCTTTGAAAGAGATTACTTGTCGCCGAAAATGATTTGTGTCATCATCCTGGCTGTCACACATTCTTATGATATCCAGATACTGGTAGAACATCAGGCTATCAAATAGATTCTTTGGATGAAAGGTGTCTCTCATACAAAGTGTAATATGGCCTGTCAGTATTTTGTAAAAACTTTTCTCAAAAGTTCAAGAAAATGAATTAAAAACCTTACAGGTTCACTTTTACATGTGACTTTTATGAAGCTACTGAATATATTATATTACATTGTTTAACTTGGTTGTAAAGCATGAAAAAATTCAATAAATGAATTTATACAAGTTTTATTCAGCCTACATTTAAGACTATTAGACATGCATATACAAGAAATGCACAGGTCAGATTGTGTGAAGGTTCAGTTTTTTTGCTCTTATTAATTGGTGCCTTTGTTTTTGAAGCTATTTTGCAACCACATGTGCACTTGTTGTAGCATTTGCTTTTCTCAAAATACTAGTGACCCTGTCTAAAATCCCTACAAATCCTCTGAGAACATTTGTCTGCCAGCAGCAGTAGCATAACAGTGCATGGTAGGATTACTACTGCTAAGGCCTCATGCACACTGGATGCTTAGCCCCAATTCACGAGGCTCTGACCTTGAAAGTCTGACAGCAGCAACAGCTGATTGGGGCTGAAGGTGTTGTTGGTTTAGTTGGGTCCTCTTTTGCTGACCTTGACCATTTTACCAAATTTTTTAATTTCTTAATTTCTTATTTTCCAATTGATCAATTTTCAAATATATACTGCATATACCATAGTTAATAAAACATAGTATACACTGATTTGGGTTATTTTTACTAAAGAAATGTAGCAGACTACATTTATTTCTATTATTATTATTATTATTATATTATTATTTATATGATTTAATTATTATTTCTAGATTATTTTGTTTGCAAAATTTTATAACAGAAACAAAGAACAAAGTGTTTGCTATTTTCCCTTTACAAAGCAAAAAAAAAACACCCAGTAGTGATTAGATACTACCAAAAGAAAGCTCTATTTGTGTGAAAAACATTATATAGGTTTCATATGCCCTGGTCATAAAGGGGGTAAGACCTTCTGGAGGTCAAGTGGTTAAAGCAGAACCTTACCCACAACAATTTGATAAAAATAATGTTCTTTAGCAAGGAATGTATAAACCACATTAATAACTATGCTACCAAAATGAGTATGTGCTGTAAATCAACTCCAGCGTCATTCCTGTTTCTTCTTGCTGGAGGCTACCATTTTGCTGAAGCCCAGAGCCCCTGAGCAGCATTACATCTTTAGGCTGTTAGCAGATCAGCCTCTACATTTTTGGCACAGTGCCAAAAAATATAGAGCAACTGAGCATGTGCAGATCAGGATGAAATTACTGGACTTTATACAGTATAGGCACTTATTTTTAATGTTTTACATACAGTAGCTTTACCTGAAACAAGACCAGGATGAAGTGATCTAGCAGTACTTAATTTTCTGACCTAAAAAATTATTGAAACTATTGTAATGTTTTAAAGAATGCTAACTACCTATGTATTGATTACCTGGCCAGAGGAAGGGTGTATGTGTGTGTCATTTGAAAATATTCCTCTCTACCTCACAGAGGGTCTTTTTATTAGGTGTAAATGACTACAGTAGGGTGGTGCAGTTGATGTGCTGAGAATAGATGGAGAAAAAGAGATGCTGCATGTGAACTATTTGCTATCATGTGGGGTCTATACAGATATGTAATTTATTTTCTGGAACATTTGCTGAGCTGAATAAAAATACATTTTTGAGGCTGAAATCTCACACTTGTTTGTTATGATAAATAACATAAATAACATTTATAACAATTTATATTTAACAAATAAAATAAATGTAAGCCTAACCCTTCTCCTCATACTTAGTTTTTTTGGGCCATGAATTTTAAAGGTGTCATTGCTGTTTATTCATTTTAAACCCTGCTTATTTATTGCCCCAGTAAAAACCCAGAGACTAGGGTTACATAACAATACTAGTAAAAAAAGAAGGCAAATATCACAGTTCTTTTTAGGCTGAAAACTATAAGATGAAAAAATACTGTATGCATGTCCATAAAATATATATTTACCAGCTGTTTACTTAAAGATCACACACAATGATTCCCATGCAGGGTTTTTCCAACAATAAAACAGTTGAAAGAAAGGAAAATTGTGTAAAAAACCCTGTGCTTAGTGAAAGTCAGACAAACCACTGAGTTAAATAAAGCGACAATATTCAGAGAAAGCAGCACTCTAAGAAGTGCTCAAATACACGTCATTATAACCATTTAGGTGCGCTATTTACCTAAACTGCTACATTCATATAATGATGCAATATGAACCAGCATGCAAAAAATAAATTATTAAAATATACAAAATGCATGCACAAATTTAATGAATAATAAATGTACAGTTGTGTCCAAAATTATTCAACCCCCACTGAAATTGAGTGTTTTGGCCAGTTTGACATTGCTTTTGATCATTCAGTCATCTTGCTTACATTTACATTAAAGAGGCACTTGTAGGTCAGACAAATATAACATAACAGTTATAATGAAATAACCACAAATGTCTTTTCTGTGCTCACAGCATTATCAGTTTTATTCAACCCCCAAGTGACATTCAATCTTAGTACTTAGTACAGCATCCTTTTACAGTTATAACAGCTTTTAAACGTGAAGCATAGCTTGACACAAGTGTCTTGCAGCGATCTACGGGTATCTTCGCCCATTCTTCATGGGCAAAGGCCTCCAGTTCAGTCACATTCTTAGGCTTGCGCACTGCAACTGCTTTCTTTAAGTCCCACCAGAGGTTCTCAATCGGATTTAAGTCTGGTGACTGCGATGGCCACTCCAAAATGTTCCAGCCTTTCCTCTGCAACCATGCTCTAGTGGACTTGGAGGTATGCTTGGGATCATTGTCCTGTTGAAAGGTCCAACGTCTCCCAAGCCTCAGGTGTGTGACGGACTGCATCACGTTTCCATCCAATATCTCCTGGTACTGAAGAGAATTCATGGTACCTTGCACACGCTGAAGCTTCCCTGTACCTGCAGAAGCAAAACAGCCCCAAAGCATGATTGACCCTCCACCATGCTTCACAGTAGGCAAGGTGTTCTTTTCATCATAGGCCTTGTTCTTCCTCCTCCAAACATAGCGTTGATCCATGGGCCCAAACAGTTCTAATTTTGTTTCATCAGTCCACAGAACACTATCCCACAACTTTTGTGGTTTGTCCACATGGCTTTTGGCATACTGCAGTCGACTCTTCTTATTCTTTGGAGACAGCAAGGGGGTACGCCTGGGAGTTCTGGCACGGAGGCCTTCATTACGCAGTGTGCGTCTTATTGTCTGGGCTGAAACTTCTGTACCCACATCTGACAAATCTTTTCTCAGTTCCTCAGCAGTCACACGGGGACTTCTCTCCACTCTACGCTTCAGGTAGCGCACAGCAGTCGAAGTCAGCATCTTCTTTCTGCCACGACCAGGTAGCGTTTCAACAGTGCCCTTTGCCTTGAATTTGCGAATGATGCTTCCTAAGGTGTCTCTTGGTATGTTTAACATCTTTGCAATCTTCTTATAGCCATTGCCCTTCCTGTGAAGAGAAATCACCTCTTCTCTTGTCTTCCTGGACCATTCTCTTGCCTTCACCATGTTTGTAACCACACCAGTAAATGTCTAGAAGGAGCTGAGTATCACAGTCATTTTAAAGCTGCCTAATTGGTGCTTATTATGCTTGATTGCTGCTCGGTGACATCCACAGGTGTTTTCAATACCTGATGGAAAGCACCTGTATGAACCTCTGTTCTTCAGAGTGGTAGTCTTTAAGGGGTTGAATAATTGTGGCAATGAAGAAACCACATAAGAACCATTTACTACTGTATTACATAAACAATTGATGTCATTTTAGTTGCATTTGGGTAGTTACAACGTCCTTGTAGGATTTGATTCTGAATACAATTCCAAATGTACACTATAGTCCCTAAACCCCTTTACAGCATTGGGGGTTGAATAATTTTGGACACAACTGTATATACCTTATGGCATCAATTAATGAAGAAAAAACTAATATTGTGCAAAAGTGCTGAAAGCAAACACAAAAGTGCTAAGTTCAATAAAGTGACTAATGCATTAAATAACAAAACGTTCACATAAGAAAAGTTCACCAAAATGTATTTTAAATATGAATCGAAGTGGATACTCCACTGACTCTTAAAAGCTACTTCAAGTGTGCCTTCGCCCACCAACTATACAACCTGCTTACCAAAACTTAGAGCTACACATGATAGGCCAAACAAGCTTAATTTTAATCCTCCTGCAATCGCCACTGCACCTAAGTAGACTTCAAGGTGCTAATTATCCTATTCATAAGCAAGCTACTTGCCACTGGATGTCATGCAGCAGCCAATATTGTCATTAAATACATGAAAGACAGAAGCCTCTATAGTGCATTACCCAATTAAGCTAAATTTAATAAAAGACTTACCACTTACAATAATATTAGAATAACATGCATTAACACACTGATCATCCAATCCTAAGATACCTGGAATTTGCACGTTGTTCGGGACTACGGCCATGCATGATGATGTCACTGCCAAGACTCTGCCTCAATGTGTTTTGCACAATAATCACGAATGATGGCCCTAGAATTATGGCTCTCACTCCAATGTTCACCGCGATACCTCACATGTGTGGTGAAATTGGTTTTTACATATGTGTGTGGGATCTAAGTTACATTTGTTTTTACTTGCAGATGTAGGAGATAAGTGTGCTTTTACATACTATGTTACGTATGCTTAACCACTGAATTCTGTACAATGTTCTGTGCATTACACTTTAAAACCACTGCAAAAATTCAATCAAAGTCCAATCCAAATCCAAAATGCAAACTCTTAAAAAAAAAGACAGATACATGTTTTGCTAATGAATATGTAAGGGCCCTGATTGTACCGAGACAAATGTTGTTAACAAGCCAAGAAGCATACAATTCTTCATTGTCTTGTCTTTTTATGTATAGTGAATGAAAAATATATCCAAAGCCATTTTTTTAGTTTTAGATTGAAGAGTGGAGATTGGTTAAAACTCCTATCAGACAACTGTCACTGAAAGAGGTGTCACCATTGGAAGACCCTGCACCAAAGACCATGCAGCAAAATATGTGAAAAAAACAGTTTTGTCTGTAGAAGCACAAGTACTTTATTGAAAACAAGCTACTGTATATTGGGACTTTACCTTATATAACTTATGAACTTGCACCTTTATCTATGGGGCCACATACAGTGTGTGTGTGTGTATATATATATATATATATATATATATATATATATATATACACACACTATATTGCCAAAAGTGGGACACATTCCTTTACATCACTCACTCACACATAAACTTTAATGGCATCCCAGTCTTAGGGTTCAATATTGAGTTAGCCCGCCCTTTGCAGCTATAACAGCTTCAACTCTTCTGGTTGTCCACAAGGTTTAGGAGTGTGTCTTTGGGCATGTTTGATTATTCTTATAGAAAGGTATTTGTGAGGTTAGGCACGGATGTTGGACAAGATTTCCTGGCTCGCAGTCTTTGCTCTAATTCATCCCAAAGGTGTTCTTTTGGGTTGAGGTCAGGACTCTGTGCAGACCAGTCAAGTTCTTCCACCACAAACTCGCTCATCCATGTCTTTATGGACCTTTCTTTGTGCACTGGTGCACAGTCATGTTGTTATAATATCACACACTATTCTATACTACACATAATAAAATAAACGCATCCTGTTTTTAAATTTTAAATAGCAATTGTGCTTTCGCATTTACACATATATATGTTTATTCTATGGATTCTCTCTATAATTTTTTTTTTTTACCAGCGATTCTTATGCCAGTTTTACAATTAAGCCCTCAATCTATTCCATCATTCATTTCCATCCATTTTTTCTGTGTGTGTGTGTATATATGTATGTGTATGGGTGTATGTGTATGTATGTATATATATATATATATATATATATATATAGTGTTTTTTTGTTTTGTTTTGTTTTTTGTACATGTTTTCTGTATATACCTTTTCTGTATGAGATTTTTGACACTATTATTATTATTACTATACGTATTGCCATTTCTATGAGTATTTTCTTGTGTATTGCTATGCTCATCTACAGTATCACCACCTGTTATACCTTCATGATTCATGTAAATAGTTTGAGGGGAATTTGTATTTGTATACGTATTTGTTTTTTTTTTTTTTATCAGCTCTGATGAAGAAGGGAGCACCCTTCGAAACGAGTTAGCCTTCATTCCCTCCCACCTTTTGGATTTACCTGTAACTCTGTTTGGATTATGGTTACTTATGCCTGTTATACCATCACTTTGTGAGTATATTTCCTTAATAATAAAATTAGTCACTATTTATTGAGGTATTGCGCAAGGTTTGTGCGCTCTTTCTTTCATCTTCTTGCACAGTCATGTTGGAACAAGAAGGGGTCATTCCCAAACTGTTCCCACAAAGTTGGGAGCATAAAATTGTCAAAAATGTTTCAGTATGTTGACACCATAAGAGTTTCCTTCACTGAAACTAAGGAGCCAAGCCCAACCCCGGAAAAAAAAAAAACTCATACCATAATCCCCCCTCCACCAAACTTTACACTTGGCACAATGCAGTCAGGCAAGTACCATTCTCCTGGCAACTACTAAAACCCAGACACATCCATCAGATTACCAGACAGAGAAGTGTGATTCATCACTCCAGAGAACACGTCTCCACTGCTCTAGAGCCCAGTGGCAGCGTGCTTTACACCACTGCATCCGACGCTTTACATTGCACTTGGTGAGGTAAGGCTAGCATGCAGCTGCTCGGCCATGGAAACCCATTCCATGAAGCTCTGTATGCACTGTTGTTGTGCTAATCTGAAGTCCACATGTAGTTTGAAGGTCTTTAGCTATTGATTCTGCAGACAGTTGGCGACTTCTGCGCACCGTGCACTTCAGAATGCGCTGACCCCGCTCTGTCATTTTATGTGGCCTACCACTTCGTAGCAGAGTTGCTGTTGTTCCAAGTTGCTTAAACTTTGTTATAATACCACTAAGAGTTGAGCGTGGAATATTTAGTAGCAAGAAAATTTCACAGATTAACTTATTGCACAAGTGGCAACCTATCATGGTACCACGCTTGAATTCCCTGAGCTCCTGAGAGCGACCTATTCTTTCGCAAATGTTTGTAGAAGTAGTCTACATGCCTACAGTAGGTGCTTGATTTTATAGACCTGTGGCCATGAAGGTGATGGGACACCCCTCCAAATCTTTGGATTCAGGTGTTTCAAATACTTTTGGCAATATAGTGTATATATGTATGTATGTGTGTACATATATATATATATATATATATATATATATATATACATATATATATATATATATATATATATATATATTGTGGGGTTAGCTCAGGTGGGGGATCACCTTCCCTGGGAAAAAGGGTAGACCGTACAGCAGGCTCTTAAAATCTGACTGGTTGTCAGCTTTATTTACAGGTTTTGCAAAATATCAAAATAAACAAAATATCAAAATAAACCCTTGCCATCCAGGCACTAACTAAACATGAGACATTTCCTCTCTCAGAGGTGAAGGGCTTCTCCCTGTCACCCAAAACAAAAGCAAACCTTTTCTTGTGGGTATAGTACGCACGCACACACACACACACGCTCACACACACCTCTCTCAGATTACCTCTCTGAGTCCCAGGCCACGAGCGACTCTTTGCTCCAGCCCTGCCTTTTTTATACCACCTGTTGGTGGTCATCAGTGGAGCACAAAATCTGGTCCAGAACAACCTCTGCCATTGTGGCCCCGAAAACCTTACACTTCACAGTGGACTCCACCTTACACTTCACAGTATGACCTCATGCGAGGTGACACATATTGTCCATCCATCACCTTGCCGTTCATACTGTCACAATATATATATATACATATATACAAGTGAAACTCAAAAAATTTGAATATTGTGCAAAAGTTCATTTATTTCAGTATTGCAACTTAAAAGGTGAAACTAATATATGAGATAGATTAATTACATGCAAAGCAAGATGATTTGTCAGAATTGTGATGATTATGGCTTACAGCTCATGAAAACCCCAAATCCACAATCTCAGAAAATTAGAATATTGTGAAAAGGTGCTCAAATTGTCCCACTCTAATCGGCAAATTAAGCCATAACACCTGCAAAGGGTTCCTGAGCCTTTAAATGGTCTCTCAGTCTGGTTCAGTAGGAATCACAATCATGGGAAAGACTGCTGACCTTACAGTTGTGCAGAAAACCATCATTGACACCCTGCATAAGGAGGGAAAGGTAATTGCAAAAGAAGTTGGATGTTCTCAAAGTGCTGTATCAAAGCACATTAATAGAAAGTTATGTGGAAGGGAAAAGTGTGGAAGAAAAATGTGCACAAGCAGCAGGGATGACCGCAGCCTGGAGAGGATTGTCAGGAAAAGGCCATTCAAAGGTGTTGGGGACAAGGAGTGGACTGAGGCTGAAGTCAGCGCATCAAGAGCCACCACACACAGATGGATCCTGGACATGGGCTTCAAATGTCGTATTCCTCTTGTCAAGTCGCACCTGAACAACAAACAACGTCAGAAGTGTCTTACCTTGGGTAAAGAAAAACAGACCTGGTCTGTTGCTCAGTGGTCCAAAGTCCTCTTTTCTGATGAGAGCAACTTTTGCATCTCATTTGGAAACCAAGGACCCAGAGGAGGAAGGAGGAAGAATGGAGAGGCGCACACTGCAAGATGCTTGAAGTCCAGTGTGAAGTTTCCACAGTCTGTGTTGATTTGGGGAGCCATGTCATCCGCTGGTGTTGGTCCACTGTGCTTCATTAAGTCCAGGGTCAACGCAGCCGTCTACCAGTAGATTTTGGAGCACTTCATGCTTCCTTCCGCAGACAAGCTTTATGGGGATGCTGACTTCATTTTCCAGCAGGACTTGGCACCTGCCCACACTGCCAAAAGCACCAAAACCTGGTTCAATGACCGTGGGATTACTATGCTTGATTGGCCAGCAAACTCGCCTGACCTGAACCCCATAGAGAATCTATGGGGCATTGCCAAGAGAAAGATGAGAAACATGAGACCGAACAATGCAGAAGAGCTGAAGGCCGCTACTGAAGCATTCTGGTCTTCCATAACACCTCAGCAGTGCCACGGGCTGATAGCTTCCATGCCACGCTGCATTGAGGCAGTAATTGCTGCAAAAGGGGCCCAAACCAAGTACTGAGTACATATACATGCTTATACTTTTCAGAGGTCCGATATTGTTCTATGTACAATCCTTGTTTTATTGATTGCATGTAATATTTTCTGAGATTGTGGATTTGGGGTTTTCATGAGCTGTAAGCCATAATCATCCCAATTATGACAAATCATGGCTTGAACTATCTTGCTTTGCATGTAATGAGTCTATCTCATATATTAGTTTCACCTTTTAAGTTGCATTACTGAAATAAATGAACTTTTGCACGATATTCTAATTTTTAGAGTTTCACCTGTATATATATATATATATATATACAGTCAGGTCCATAAATATTGGGACATGGACACAATTCTAACATTTTTGGCTCTATACACCACCACAATGGATTTGAAATGAAACAAACACGATGTGCTTTAACTGCAGACTGTCAGCTTTAATTTGAGGGTATTTACATCCAAATCAGGCGAACAGTGTAGGAATTACAACAGTTTGCATATGTGCCTCCCACTTGCTAAGGGACCAAAAATAATGGGACAATTGGCTTCTCAGCTGTTCCATGGCCAGGTGTGTGTTATTCCCTCATTATCCCAATTACAATGACCAGATAAAAGATCCAGAGTTCATTTCAAGTGTGCTATTTGCATTTGGAATCTGTTGCTGTCAACTCTCAAGATGAGATCCAAAGAGCTGTCAGTATCAGTGAAGCAAGCCTTCATTAGGCTGAAAAAACAAAACAAACTCATCAGAGAGATAGCAAAAACATTAGGCGTGGCCAAAACAACTGTTTGGAACATTCTTAAAAAGAAGGAAAGCACCGGTGAGCTCAGCAACACCAAAAGACCCGGAAGACCACGGAAAACAACTGTGGTGGATGACCGAAGAATTCTTTCCCTGGTGAAGAAAACATCCTTCACAACAGTTGGCCAGATCCAGAACACTCTACAGGAGGTAGGTGTATGTGTGTCAAAGTCAACAATCAAGACAAGACTTCACCAGGGTGAATACAGAGGGTTCACTACAAGATGTAAACCATTGGTGAGCCTCAAAAACAGGAAGGCCAGATTAGAGTTTGCCAAACGACATCTAAAAAAGCCTTCACAGTTCTGGAACAACATCCTTTGGACAGATGAGACCAAGATCAACTTGTACCAGAGTGATGGGAAGAGAAGAGGATGGAGAAGGAAAGGAACTGCTCATGATCCTAAGCATACCACCTCATCAGTGAAGCATGGTGGTGGTAGTGTCATGGCGTGGGCATGTATGGCTGCCAATGGAACTGGTTCTCTTGTATTTATTGATGATGTGATTGCTGACAAAAGCAGCAGGATGAATTCTGAAGTGTTTCGGGCAATATTATCTGCTCATATTCAGCCAAATGCTTCAGAACTCATTGGACGCCGCTTCACAGTGCAGATGGACAATGACCCAAAGCATACTGCAAAAGCAACCAAGGAGTTTTTTAAGGGAAAGAAGTGGAATGTTATGCAATGGCCAAATCAATCACCTGACCTGAATCTGATTGAGCATGCATTTCACTTGCTGAAGACAAAACTGAAAGGAAAATGCCCCAAGAACAAGCAGGAACTGAAGACAGTTGCAGCAGACGCCTGGCAGAGCATCACCAGGGATAAAACCCAGCGTCTGGTGATGTCTATGCGTTCCAGACTTCAGGCTGTAATTGACTGCAAAGGATTTGCAACCAAGTATTAAAAAGTGAAAGTTTGATTTATGATTATTATTCTGTCCCATTACTTTTGGCCCCTTAACAAGTGGGAGGCACATATGCAAACTGTTGTAATTCCTACACCGTTCATCTGATTTGGATGTAAATACCCTCAAATTAAAGCTGACAGTCTGCAGTTAAAGCACATCTTATTTGTTTCATTTCAAATCCATTGTGGTGGTGTATAGAGCCAAAAATGTTAGAATTGTGTCCATGTCCCAATATTTATGGACCTGACTGTATATATATATATATATATAAAAAAAATATAATATTTTTTCAAAAGGTTTTTAATAGTAAATATAGGTCTGTAAATGTGATGACTATCTGTGTTAATATTGAGGAAATAGAAGTTTTACACCAGGGAAAGCCTTTTTATTGTATCTTCTCACTATACATTCTGGAGTAGGACAGAATAACTGCAGGAAAGGATGAAGGTCTGTGTGGGTCAAGATGAAAGAAAGTGTATACTGACACTGCAGGACCTAAGGGCAGTCTGGGAGCCCACAGTTGACAGAGGAACAGTTTAAATGCTTTAAATCTGACATGAGTATGGGTATGCAGTTGACTAGTTGGAAAGGCTAGGTTCAAGTTATCATACATATGAGTGCTCAGTTGTGTGCATTCCTGACATGTGAGAGAAATGTGCTGCTCTTTAGCATATGTACAGGGATGTCATTCATTCTTAATGGGTCCCCACAAATCAGCAAAATCCCCAGGCAAAATGACATGGGGCCACAAACCCATGTAGTTCCATGCGTTGCAAACTTAAAAAAAAGGGTCAGGGACTTCATTCCCTGCATTTCTGCAGGTAGAGCTACCAAATGAAATGAATGGGCTTCCCTACATGCAGAATGCATCCCACACAAGTGTGAACCTAGCTCAAGTTCACATATTTGGGGATACCTCCATATTACAATCACCTGCTGCAATAAACCACCAGAAATGCAATTTATTTTGCACATACTTTTTATATTCCATATTTAACCACTTATCATAATACTTACAAGAACATTCACAAATGGAGAGTAAACTCTGAAATATCTTGAGAACAAAAATCTCCTTCAGACCTTGGGGGCCTGAGGCACTTCAGATTTGGGGGGCCCTCAACACAGAGTTGGTTTACATTCTCTATGAAAGTCACACATTTTTAAAATTCATGACACAATGTAATTCTGAGGTCACACATGCACACACGCACAAACACACACACATACACAGAGTCATAGGCTACCTACATTAAGATTGTGTGGTTTGCTTGAGCTGCCAACATTTGTTTTTAAAAATGATACAATTTACCAGTCCAGAGTAAAAATCTTTTACAGATCATGGCTGGAAAAATATTACTTCCCAAGATAGATTTAATAAAAGAAAGTATTTTTTATTATTATATATTTTTTATTAACCGGTTTCCCTCCACCCTATAGCAGTTTTACTGCTACAGGGCAGACTCCCTGCGCAAAATCATGTATGTATACGTGATTCGTGCTTCCGCCATATTCACAAGCAGGGGGCATGTGCGGGCCATCCCACCAGTGCAGTGATTCGATACAGCACTGATCACTCATCAGATTCAGGTCAATGATGTTGATTAGACCTGATGATTGGCTGTATTAAATCAGAGGTCTTCCTGTGCCCGTGTTTACTGATCTCTGCTAGCACTAGCAGTTAATTTTTTTTAATAGCAGTTCAAGCAGTCCCTGACATCCAGGTGCTCTTTTTCCGTGAGTGGAACTAGGCACCTATAACTTTAGTGGCCAAAATGTCCAACAAAAGGTACACTAGTGAAGAGGCCTACATTATTCTGAGTATGTCAGATGAGAGCAAAGGGGAAGCCTCACTGTCAGGGATCCCGATCTTCTCCTCGGTGCGCGAACCCGTGCATGCGCGGATTGCCCAGGAGCATCAGCGGTCGGGCAGTAGGACCTGGGTGTCCACGCCCGCAATTGCGGCCACGCATGCACACACTGGTGCGCGCCTGGCACCAATGACGGTGAAGGGCGCTCTATTTAAACCGGCCAGGCAATGTCCTCATTGCCGCAAGGTCTTGTTCCTGTGTTCCTGTTAGTACGTTTCCTTGTTGCCAAACTCTGCCTGTTCTGATTTATGTTGACCCTCTTCTGCTCTGACCCCGGCTCGTCCCTGACCATTCCTCTGTCTATAGTTACTATTGTTTTGGACTTTGGACCCTCTGTTACTGAACCCGGCATGTGAGCTGACTACTCCCTGCCTGCTGCTTGGTACCGCACCTGTCCCCACTGTTACCGACCCGGCTAGTCTGACCTCGCTCACTCCTAGCAGTCATCCATCCATCCCGCTCGGATCGGGACCTGTCAGCCCCTTCACAGCAGGCTCATCCCGGGCACATACCCTCAGCGGGACCCCTCTACCATCGCCGGGGGTGCCCAGGGGCGCGAGCTGGTTCCAGTCTTGCACCAAGTCCATCCCCACCATCAGGGGCTCTGGTGAAAAGGCAGACTGGGACTTAGACTCCGCGTCCTGGGAAATCCCGTGCTGTGGACCACTAGAGATCCCGTTGGGCGGAGCCTGACACTCACTGACAAAATCAGGCTCAGAGTACAAACCTGTAGAGAGCAGCAGTACCCTGACAGATAGCTCAGATGATGGAGTAGAGGTCTATGCTAAGGTCAGGTGTACCCGATCTCATTCCCAGGTTGCTGAGATGTTACAATTGCATGATGATTCTCATATGTAGCAGAGTGCCAGTACTAGTACTCTACCTTTTGGTGAACTGGTGAGCACCAGCAGCCTAGTACATCCTGGTCTTTTACATACCAGCACTGCAGTATCACTTGGTGATATGGTGAGTCTTATAAGTGCAGTACAAGCTGGTGCAGTGCCTAGCACAAGTCATGTCCTGCAGCCACCAAGAATTCCAACACAGACCCATAGAGCCCATAGTGTCCTTCCAGATGTGCTTGCAAATCCTGATTGGCAGCCTATAAATTCTGCAGGAACTGTACTTTCCCCATTCACTGCCTAACCTGGAATTGAGGTGGAAACAGAAAATTTTATTACTCCCCTCTTGATTTTTTTGGAGCTGTTTTTTACTGAATATCTGTATGGATTGGTTGTGAACTAAAACAATTAGACCAAATTCAAACCTTGCCAGCCCATTTGCATGGAAACCTATTACGGTTGGCAGTACCCACCATTTTATTTTCTAGGGCATCTGCTTTAAAACAAAAATATGTTTGGGGGTTCAAAGTAATTTTCTAGCAAAAAATACAGCTTATCTTTCAATTGAACAAAAAATGTCAGAAAAGGCTTGGTCGGAAAAAGTGAGTGATGTGTGGCATCAGCTTCTAATGCTGGGCATAAAATGCCAAGATAACAACCCCCCCCCCCCCAAATCCAAATGACCCCTTTTTGGAAAGTAGACATCCCAAACTATTTGCTGAGAGTCATGTTGAGTCAATAGAAGAAATTATTTTTTACCACAAGTTTTTAGAAAATGACAATTTGTTTTTTCTTTACACGAAGTTGTCACTTAAATATATATTGCTCCCACATGCCATGGGTATATGTGAAATTACTCCCCAAAGTACATTCTTCTACTTCTCCTGAATATGGGGATACCACATATGAGAGACTTTCTGGCAGTCTAGCCAAGTACAGGACCCCGAAATCCAATAGGCACCATCAGGCTTTTAAAGGCCTTTAATTCCTCATTACACTTTCTAACTACCTATCACAGTTTCGGAGGCCTTCAGGCTTTCAAAGAGGTCATTGGATTTCAGGCTCCGGTATGCAGCTAGGCTCCCAAAAAGTCTTGCACATGTAGTATCCCCATACTCGAGAGAAGTAGCAGAATATATTTTGTGGTGTAATTTCACATATACCCATGGCATGTGAGAGCAATATATCATTTGTGTAAACATTTTTTTTTTTGTCATTTTCTACAAACTTGTGGTAAAAAAGAATATTCCACTGACTTATCATGCCACTCAGAAAATACTTTGGGGTGTCTATTTTCCAAAAAGGGGTCATTTGGGGGGGACATTTGCTATCCTTGAATTTCAAAGCCTTTGAAACTGTGATAGATAGTGAGGAAGTGAGGAATTTAAGCACCATCAGGCTTTCAAAGTGGTCATTGGATTTCGGGTATCTGTATGCGGCTAGGCTCCCAAAAAGTCTTACACAAATGGTATCCCCATACTTAGGTGAAGTAACAGAATATATTTTGGGGTGTAATTCCAAATATACCTGTCAGGAATGGACTTGCCAGTAATGGTGGGACTCACCTGCCTTGTGGGCTGCAGTACCAGGGCTGGCCAGCAGGTGCTCCCAGCAATCAGAGACTCAACCCTGCAGCCAGCCAAACACCTGAAACTGCTTATGCAGGTGTATTTAAGTGATGGCCAGACCTGCAGTCTTTGCCTTGGTGTGTGTTTTTCCTGGGCCCTGTATCTTGTAAACCTGCGTTCCTGTTCCTGTTCCTGTCTTGTTGCTGACCCTGCTTGATCCTGACCTCTGCTGACTTCTCCTGTTCTGATCCCTGGCTTGTGACCCTGACCATTCTCTCCGCCTGCTCCTCCTGTACCTACCTGCCCGATAGTTATCGACCCGGCCTGCCTGATCACGTTGTGCTCTATATGTGTATGTACCTGTGTATCTGTATCAGTTTAGGTTTGGGTTTGTTTCACCTTGTATGTATTTGTGTTAGCTTGGGGTTTGGTGCACTGCGTTTATGTTTGTATTGTTAGTCTTTAATAAATTATATTGTTTATAACATATCTGAAGTCTGCGTTTCCCTGCGTCAGTCACATACCTCTGGTCATACCCTGGAGCCCTGAGAATACCCATGAAATGTGTGAGCAAGTTACCATTCAATTGACAACTTTGTGTAAAAAAAAAAGATCTATTTTTCATTTTGTTTTTCAAAACCTTGTGAAAAAATAAAATCTTCCATGGACTCAAAAAGCCTCTCAGCAAATAGCTTAGGGTGTCTACTATCTGAAAAGGGGTCATTTGGGGGTGTTTGTGATAGGTAGTCAGAAAGTAAAAACTGTGTAAATTCCAATATATATATATATATATATATATATATATACATACCATAGTTTGTAGACGCTATAACTTTCACACAAACCAATTAATATACACTTATTGGGATTTTTTTTTAGAAAAGACATGTAGCAAAATACATTTTGCATACTCCTCACCGTATAATTACAGACATCTCCAGGTTATAGATACTCTGAATAGCAAACTCTTCTTGCGAGGCATTGTGCACACTCCTGCCTGCTGAGTGGAGATCACACCGGAACGGCTCAGGCAGACGAGCATGTAGATCTGGTGATGGTCCCAGGACTGAGCGGATGAGGAAGAGCTGGGGAAGGTGTGTGCTGAGCAGACCCTATAGACATTCAGTCTTCAGTCACTTTCATGTGTATTACAGATCTATACCTGGAGTGTTTCACCACATCTCCCTACACAAAGCCATGGTATAATGAATGTGAATCTGAGTCTGCTCAGCACACACCCCAGCTCTTCCTCATCTGCTCAGTCCCGGGACCGCCGCCGGATCTACATGTTTGTCTGCCTGAGCCGTTCCCATGGGATCTCCATTCAGCAGGCAGCCATGGGAGTGTGCACAATGCCACGAAAGGAGAGCAGAGAGTTTGCTACTCAGAGTATCTATAGCCTGGAGAAGTGTCTGTGATTATACCGGGAGGAGTATGCACTGAGGAACGTGTGCTGTATCAGTTGGATATACTTTACTGCTTATTTTTGGCTGATCCTTTGGGCAGTCAAACCTTCTGGTTAGAGGCCAATTCTTTTGGGTGGAAGGTGATGGTATTCTTTCTGGATTGGGCTTTTTTCTTAATGCACGAGCTTCTGCCTGCATATGTGGATCCCATATGGACTTTGCTGCCACTTACAGTCAGGTCCATAAATATTGGGACATCGACACAATTCTAACATTTTTGGCTCTATACACCACCACAATGGATTTGAAATGAAACAAGATGTGCTTTAACTGCAGACTGTCAGCTTTACTTTGAGGGTATTTACATCCAAATCAGGTGAACGGTGTAGGAATTACAACAGTTTGCATATGTGCCTCCCACTTGTTAAGGGACCAAAAGTAATGGGACAGAATAATAATCATAAATCAAACTTTCACTTTTTAATACTTGATTGCAAATCCTTTGCACTCAATTACAGCCTGAAGTCTGGAACACATAGACATCACCAGATGCTGGGTTTCATCTCTGGTGATGCTCTACCAGGCCTCTACTGCAACTGTCTTCAGTTCCTGCTTGTTCTTGGGGCATTTTCCATTCAGTTTTGTCTTCAGCAAGTGAAATGCATGCTCAATCGGATTCAGGTCAGGTGATTGACTTGGCCATTGCATAACATTCCACTTCTTTCCCTTAAAAAACTCTTTAAGGGAATATTTATGGACCTGACTGTATGTGAATTTATTATTAATATTTTTTTTTTGCTATTAAGATGCATGTAGATAGTGCTGCAATTTGTTTGTTATTATTTAAGTTTTTGCCTGTTGAATATGCAAGCCGCTTTATTATTTTGATTATTTAGTTTCTAAGTGCACGCTCTATTTACACAAAATAAATCTTGGCCTAAATTTATGATGTAATTTGAATTTATTGGATATTTCTTATAATAGAAATTAGAAAATATCTTTTTTTTTCAAAATTTTCAGTCTTTTTTTTTGTAGCGCAAAAAATAAAAAAAACAAGAGGTGATCAAATACCACCAAAAGAAATCTCTATTTTTGGGGGGAAAATTTATAGTATAGTTTGTAGACGCTATACCTTTCGCATAAGCCAATTGATATACACTTATTGGAATTTTTTTACCAAAGACAAGTAGCAAAATACATTTTGGCCTAAATTTATGATAAAATTTAATTTTATTGGATTTTTTTAATGCCAGAAATGAAAAAATATAGTTTTTTTTAAAATGTTCCATGACTGCGCAATTACAAATTGCAATAGCATATCACCAAATAGCAAAAAATGGCCAAAGGTATATACAGTACAAAAACTTTATTAGTTTTAAAGTGGTCTTGTGCCAAAATAATGAACATTACATATTTTTTATATTATTACCAAGCAGTAAAAAGGGGTTTAAAGCAAGCTAGCGTTGCTCTCTCTAGCTGCTTGTAACGTGAAGTAATTGATTCCCTAAAGTTGCTTTTCAGATGGTTTATGGAAATATATATAGTATGGAAATAGGTATAGGAAATGAGCTAAGATTTCAGTGCCTGTTGGGAAATTTGAAGATCTCCACAATGCCAACTGATTGCACAGAATATGTGTCCATGCACAGATCAACTTTAAAATGAACATACCAGACTAGTATTACCAGATTCTTCAGCCAGAATAGAATGCAAGGAAAAGTTGACTCTATCAACATACAAAGGATCCAAAATCCTTTAGTTGCTCAATATATTTTTACCCTTCCTCTGGGTTATGTTAACTTTTTTTTACATTGTACAGCGAATATATTTTATAAAGATGGACTGCTGAGAGAACTTTGAACCAGCCAGATGACATAAAGACATAAACACTCATATCCTACGAGTATACTTAAAAATGTGTATTGGAAACACCTCTCAATGCTCAATACAATAGAATATTGGCAGAAAAATCCAATCAGGCTGCTAAAAGCAATGACAACACCAGCCATGGGAGTAAGTTAACTTAAATCTTATTTTCATAGCTTATGGCAGATTCACTTGTTGGTTTTCTTTTAGCAAACACACCTGCATGGCTCTAGCATATCATGTAAATTACTTTGGAATTCAGTAATGGCTTGCAGAGTCATTACTGAAGGTCAGTCCTCGAAAATCAAAATCTCCCATCTTTGATTTACAAGATTATATTAAATGGCCTCTAAATTACATAATTTCCCATGTCTGGACATTTTAATAGCATTCTTGGATAATTATGTAAAATATTCCGAACAATGTTTTTTCTTTTTTTTTTTTTAAATAAGAATATTAAAGTGAACACAAATTGTATATATAGAGATGACAACCCATAGAGTAATTCCATAGGAGTAAACGAACACATTTCAGTTTGACATTTTCTTTTGACTTCAATATATGCTACATAAAGAATTAGGATGCACAAAAAATGTGACGTAAGTGTTAAAATGTAACTCTAGTCAAAACATCTTTTCGTTTTGGATAATGAGGAGGGTCTTTAACCTCTGCCATATCATTGGGGATAGGGAAGGTTTACTCATAAGATTGGATTAAAGTCATCAAATCAATTAATTAAATCAGTTAAATCCTAGCTAATCCCTGTAATCACTAATAAGATAATACAATATAAATGGAAAAATAAGTAATTCTACCTAATTACTTCACCTAATATTAAAAGACCTTTGAAGAAATTAAAGTATTAGTAAAAGAACACACATAGCAGCTCATTCAAGAAACTACCAAATTATGTCTGTCTGTTGGTCCAACCAGGGCTAGATTATGTACTAAATCAAATAGATCATTTTCTGTCCAGAACAATTTATGTATGCACCCCTGCCTGCCCAGTCCTATTTATTTATAGACTCTTAAAGGTGAGACCATTACCTTCTCCCCCCTTGCCTTCACAGGCATTATTAGTGGAATTAAATCTTTGAGGATTTATCCTGCAGCAAACATTAGATACTGACGTTGAGCTATACAAACATTTACAACTGAAGTTTAAATGAAGAAACATTATCCCCTCAAGGGGGATCTGCCTGCTAACAGGAAATGAAACAAATAGGTTCCTACACAACACACATTTCCAAGCTGCCACATTTCCTCTCTGTTGGCACTCTTAAAGACCTTTTGATCTAAGTCTGTGTCGCTGAGGACAAAATGCTGCACACTTCCTAAATGATGCACCACTGATGCAGAGAAAAGAGCCCCAGCACCCCAGAGCTTTTCCTCATGTTATACTCATGTTGGTTCTTTTTGATGACACACTGATGCTGGCGCAATCATTACAGCATGGCTAACATTTAGTTCCAACCCTTGGGGGTTGTCATAGATGAGGCAGTTGGCAAGCAGTTGAGGTTGGCATTGCATTTCTGCCAAGCAAGCAATGGCCTAGTATGACAGCCTGAAGTGGCCACAAACCATTATGGACTGATAAAGGATTTATTGTAAGCCAAGATGTTTGGCCAATAGATTATTACTCTTGTCACACATAACCTTGCCTGGCTAATGATGGCATGCTATCAGCCACCTCTCATCCTATGTCTGCAGAGATGCCATAAAATCTTGTTCAGTGGGGCTCCTGTTCCCCGGGCATATAAGCTGTACCACAGCATGTATATATTATATTAGTCAATATATACATTTATTTATATATTATATACATATTATATATTTATTTATTTATAATTATAAACAAATAAATACATTTAATAACTGTGTAAAGATATCCATAAGTGATATAAGTGAAAACAGATACATATTAACGTAAATATGTACAGCAATTTAAATAAAGGGAATCCAGTGAACATGGTTTGCCTGGACTTTGCTAAAGTATTTGATACAGTTTCTCATAAACAATTATTATACAAGTTAAGGTTCATTGGTATTGAAGAAATTGTATGTGCATAGATAGAAAAATGGTTACAGGAACGCATCCAGAGGGTAGTGATAAATGGCTCATTTCCTTAAGGGTCTAAGGTTGAAAGAAGAATGTACCACAGCTTGATCCTGGGACCAGCTCTGTATATCTTGTTTATAAATGATGTAGAGGTGGAAATAAATAACTCAGTTTCAGTGTTTGCTGATGATATGATATCAAACTATGAAGAGCAATACATTCTCAATAGGTATGATGAAAACATATATGTAGCATACATATCATAATTTGTACGACCAGTCTGCATTTTTAGTCCATAATTCCTTCAAGTGTTCTGAGTGATGGCAATTTTGGCTCCTGTAGCTCTTCTGGGATTAGCGGTGATCAGAAGATTTGAACAAGGATGGTGCAGGCATGCATTAAAAGTGAATATTTAGTTAGGAGATAAGCATCAGTTCAAATGTGGAGTTATCAGCTGGTGCTGAGTGCAAAGCCATCCCAGAGTTTAGTAAGGTCTGCTAGTCTGTATCTAGTAAAGCCTATACTGGCAAGCTTGGCCCACTCGTGAGATTGAACATGCAGTATCAGTGAATTTTCTCATTGAGAAAGCTCTGAATTATATATATCTATTCAACAAGACATGGCAATGGCTGGCATATGCTCACCAGAAGCTTGTGACCCCCATAAATTGAGCAGTCAATTGCACTTAACAGGTAAACAGGTAAATCAGAACATGTAGACTCGTGCATGCACAAAATCCTCCATCAATCCTCCAATCGGTATACATGGAATATACAACCAAAAAACAAACAGGCTCCCATATGGTAAAACTGTTAAAATTAATGTAATAAAATAAGTAAAACCACTCACAGTATAATGGCCGGTATATGCTCAAATAGAAAGATTACCAAATCCCGCTGCTTGTAATGATATCACCAACACAAATCCAAGATGGTGTCTGTGAGTCCTAGCTCCATGCAAACAGTGTCATCAAAGGTGATATAATCAGGGGCATCACCTGACCAAGAATATGTAGATTTGATCAAGCATATATAGACATTAGGGTTTTTTTTACTAATATTGGAGAGTGCAAAATACGGTACATCTCTGTATAGTAACCAATCAGCTTCTTTTCAATTGGACACTTAATTATTTGCACTTGTAGTTTGAGCTTTAAGGATAGTGCAGCACTTTGGGAGCACAGTGACAACTTAGAAAGTTGCTCAGGCAACGTGGGCTGCACTGAGCATATCTTATATAGGTAAGCAAACTGTGAGTCTGGCCAGGAAGGGATAGAGTGGAAAGGAAATATAAACCCACAGAACAGCAGGTGATGCCCATAGGTGAGCACAGGGGCCAGGTGTAGCATACAGAGTGCAGGATCAGGTGAAACATACAGCATGTGAGGATCAGGTGTAAGGTACAGAGTGCAGGGGTCAGGTGTAACACGCAGGATGTGACGTGTAACATACACGTAACATTCAGGTATAAATTTCAGGGTGCAGTGGTCATGTATAACTTTCAGGGTGCAGGGATCAAGTGTAAGGTAGTGTGTGCAGGGGTCAGATATAAAGTGCATATTGTGGGGTCAGTAAGATACTGATTGTGTCTCTGTGGACACATTACTGTTTGTGTCACTAAATTATGAGTTGTGTGTCTCTGCAGACATCTTCTTAGTTATGTCAGTGCTGAGTTAATTGTGTCCCTTTGGAAAAGTTTCTGGTAATGTTAGTATGGCATTGCTTCTTTCTCTGCAGACACGTTTCTAGTTTTGTAAGTACTGACTATATAATGACAGACAGGTTTCTGATTGTGCCAGTAAAGTATTGACTATGTCTCTGTGGACCCCTTTCTGGTTGTGTAAAATACTGATTGTGTCTCTAAGGACATGTTTATATGTCAATAACAATTTCTTGAGAAGTTATTTCTTATGTGTAAATTTTCCTCATTTGGGTAATTCTATAAAAAAAATTAATTCACATTGTCTGTGATTCCTAATGCTTATGAATTACGATCTGATAATATTATAGGGCCATGCTGCAAACAGTTATAGGGCCATGCTGCAAACAGCTTGCACTGAAGGTAGTCTGATCGTGTCTGCATAAACACTTTTAAGCCTAAATAACTTTATTAAGCCAAATCAATAAATGTAATCAACACTGCTCAGTTAATCAAAGTAGCTCAAATATAAACAAAGTAAAAAAGAATTAATAGTTCTATTAAATAATAATTTCCTTGCCTAATTAACAAATTAACCTAAAATAATACTGACACAGGTTTTAGCTATCCTTTCATTATACAACACTAAAAAGTTACAGTTATAGACCTGGTTTAAGTTGCCAAAAGTATTGGGACAACTGCCTTTACACTCATATGAACTTTAATAGCATCCCAGTCTTAGTCCATAGGGTTCTATATTGAGTTGTCCCACCCTTTGTAGATACAGTATAACACCTTCAACTTTTCTGGGAAGGCTGTCCACAAGGTTTAGGAGTGTGTCTATGGGAATATTTGACCATTCTTCCACAAGCACATTTGTGAGGTCAGGCACTGATGTCAGATGGGAAGGTCTGGCTCACAGTCTCCACTCTAATTCATCACAAAGGTGTTTTACTGGGTTGAGGTAAGGACTCTGTGATGGGCCAGTCAAGTTCCTCCACCCCACCTTGCTCTGTGCACTGGTGCTTAGTCATGTTGGAACAGGAAGGGGCCATCCCCAAACTGTTCCCACAAAGTTGGGAGCATGAAATTGCCCAAAATATCTTGGTATGCTAACACTTGAAGAGTTCCCTTCACTGGAACTAAGGGGCCATGCCCAACCCCTTAAAAACAACTCCACACCATAATCCCCCCTCCACCAACCTTTACACTTAGAACAATGAAGTCAGGCAAGTACCATTCTCCTGGCAACCGCCAAACCCAGACATGTCCATCTGATTTGCAGACAGGGAAGAGTGATTTGTCACTCGAGAGAACACATCTCCACTGCTCTAGAGTCCAGTGGTGGCGTGCTTTATACCACTGCATCCAACGCTTTGTATTGCACTTGGTGATGTAAGGCTTGGATGCAGCTGCTTGGCCATGGAAACCCATTGTGCTAATCTGAAGGCCACATGAAGTTTGGAGGTCTTCAGCAATTGAATCTACGGACAGTTGGCGACTTCTGGGCACTGTGTTCTTCAGCAGGTGCTGACCCCACTCTGTTATTTTACGTGGCATACCATTTTGTGGCTGAGTTGCTGTTGTTCCCAGTTGCTTCCACTTTGTTATAATACCACTAACAGTTGACCGTGGAATATTTAGTAGCAAGAAAATTTCACAGATGGACTTATTGCACAGGTGGCAGTAGTAGGTAGTAGTACAGCGGTAGTGAGACAAGGCAAGATCTTGTGCTGTATAAAGATTTCCAAGACTTTGGATGCCCTTTGTATATCTTTGACATAGAAGTGACCCTAATGTTTCAAGCCCAAAAACTGCACTGGTATTTCACCCGTTCTTAGAAATCACAAAGATGGGGGTTAATAGGTCATGACATTCTTTGTAATATTCGTTGCAAAACCCATCAGGGCCTGTGGCCTTATGGAGAGGCTGGGATTTAATAGCAGTTTTAAGCTAATTTACCATTACAGTTTGAGCTAGCTCAGCAAGTTGGTCAGGAGTCACTTAGGGGAGGTGTAAGTCAGCTAAAAAAATTGGATCATATGGCCCGTGGGAATCGGATCTGCACCTGAGGATTCCAAATTATATCATTGAATAAAATGTGCTAAAGCAACTAGCAATATCAATCAGGTTTGTAATCCTGTTGCCCTTAGCATCTTTCATGTAAGGGATTTTAGCTTAGATAAGTTTGCATTTGTACTGGTTTCCTAATGCTTTGCCCGATTTATTTCCTTGAGAGTTCCAGTTGAGGCGTAGGTGCTTGATTTAGAAATAAAAGCCTTTATGGAGGTATGAGCAGGGGCGGACTGACCATTTGGAAACTCGGGCATGGCCCGAGGGCCCGGGGTCAGTAGGGGGCCCCATGAGATGCCCCTGGTACCTTTTTTCATAGGCTTTTTTGAGTTTGGGCAAGGACACAGGGGCCCCATGATCCCCTATTGCCCGGGGGCCCCATGAGTTGTCAGTCCACCCCTGGGTATGAGTTAAGATCTAGATGAAGATGGCGTGCATAGTAGAGTTAGAAACAAAGCAAGTATTATACTTAAAGTACAATTCAATTTGAGACTTGATCTGTTCCTTGTATCGTGTGAGTGTAAAGTGGGAAGTGTTCATTTTCCAGTTGGTGTAAGACTGGGAGGTGAAAGATGATAGAAAAGTAATGGAGACTGGATAAAGTTATAAGGCCAACAGAAGCAGAGGTTATACTTTGCAGAAGAGGGCTAGATGCTAGGAAAAGATCAATTCTGGAATATGACCTTTGTATATGTGAATAGTAGGTGTAGTCCCTCTCCATTCCATGCATGCATTTCTATATCATATAAATCTGCCAGAGGAAGTAGTAATAGTGCTGTAGAGTGTTTGCTTTTGGAGGTGACTTATGTTGGGTGTCTGAATAGTATTCGATCGTTTCTTCTTCCTCATATTCTCCCCTCTGTGCAGCTAATGTGCTTAAAAAAGGGGGTTGGGGATCAAAAAAGATGCCTGATGTCCTCCTTATCAAACCTGTGCTTAATTCACCCTCTGGTTTAGGCAATTTCGGGCATTTTGCCAAGATACCTCTGAAGAACCCAGAAGGCACCCCAGTTGAAAAAGTCTGATCTAGGGGGCAGAGCTTGCTGCAATCCAAGGTGGCTGCATGAAACTGGAGCTACGGTTCACACAGGGACACAACGGCACACTGCGGACCCACAGATCCACAGTTTTATACCTCAACACAGTGCTTTAATCCCTTGCTATCTGGGGATCATGACCAGGAGGAGAAAAGAGGAGCACTGGCCACAAAAGCTGACAGTCTTCACACAGGGGCACAGGCAAGATGGCACTGGCTTTTCTTCCACTCCAGCCTCCTGTACATCTCAGCAACAATCTCAGGATCTCATATAAGAAGCAGCCAATCAAAGAGCCAACATTCTTTCCATCTATCACCTCATCTGTGAGCAACACAAACAAGAGTAAGGAGGGATGGCTTGGATTCTGCACATGAGGTGAGCTCTATCCAGGACTCAGGGGATACACTAGGGAACTCCCTGATTCTATTGATCACTTTCCTACCAATCAGCCTGTACTTGATACAACCCTTAAAGATATGCTTGTAACTTTGAGAAGCTCTTTATATGCTGACATGCTTACATGTGTCCACAAATTTGGTACAGAATTGCATCCAGGGTCGATCACATAGAAACAAAGATGGTTGAATTTGCCACAACCATAAATGGTCTGCTTGATGCCCACAATCATAAAGAAGAAGAGATGGATACAATCAAAGCTAAAATAGTGGATATTGAGGATATCATTTTAAAATTAGGGGGATTTCAAAGGCAATCCAGCAATCTGACCTATGAAAATATGTCAGTCAGATGTTCAGATCTATCTTGCCAGATCTATTGGATTTGGACCCCGCTGTGGACAGGATCCGCCGTTTGCCCAAGCCAGCACATCTTCCTGACCACATATTCAGAGATGTCATATTGCGATTGCATTTTTCCCATATGAAAGAGTGTCTAATGTCTGCAGCACATAACAGAGATCTTATTCCAGCACAATATAAAGATCTACACTTTTCACCGACTTGTCTCAATACATGCTCCAAAAATGCAAAAACCTTAACACAATAACAAAAGCATTTAGGAATCACAAGATCAGCTACAAATGGGGATTTCCGACAAAAATCACCATCACCAAAGATGGTACTGAATACATGGTTGACGGCGTATCAAAGGGTTTAGTCCTTTTAAAATCTTGGAACATAATACCTGATGGCCATCCTCAAACACCATCCACGAGCAATCCCACCCATATTGCTCATGACTGGCAGGTGGTCACATCCAAGAACTCACGGACCCACAACTGACCAAGAAAGTGGGTAACTTGATTTAATTTACTTATTAGTCCCTGCACTAAAGGAGCTCTCAAGCTGAACTTTTCCCCTCTCACATTTGAGTGGCAAAATGCTCCACCCAGGTCTTATAGGCCTTCATGTTCTCATTGTCTGGCAATTTTGTATATATGCTATGTTACTACTTTTTCTTTTTGGTTTACTACTTACTGTATCTGTTATAGTCAGAGCCTTTCATATCCTCACTACAGCACCAACTTAGCTATGGATGGTATACCTCAGCAACAATATCCCTGGAACCAAAATATGACCAATGCATCCTGGAAGATCCCTTTAGGCACCGTAAGTGACTCTTCGATATTACATACCTATCAAATTACACCCAAAACCTGCAATGGCAGTGAACTTCCTCGCTATTAATGCAAAAGGACTTAATCATACTGCAAAATGCAGGTCTTTGTGGAAAGAGGCAATGAGGTTCAACTGTGATGTCCTCTGTGTTCATGAAATGCATTTTCAAAACCAAAACCACCCTAAGTGCTCTGTAGCTAAATATCCTCACATCTTCTTAGCAAATGAGGAAACAAAGAAAAGAGGCGTATTAACAGCCATAAAAGACTCTGTCACTTTTACGTTACAGAGAGGTATTGGATCCACAAGGCCGTTACCACATTCTGGTATGTGACATCAACTCTACCACATACACTGTAGCCAATATCTATGCCCCGAACACCACACCGGCACCAGATCCAATTTTTGAATAAGGTCTTAAAGAATATTTGCACAATACAACAAGGCTCCTTACTACTGTTTGGAGATTTTATTCTCACACCAGACACAAAGGTGGACTCTACCAAATCTACCTGAAGGCACCGATCATCACTACAACCACTACTACATACCCACTAGCACTTTTATGTTTGGAGGTGCTTACAAGCCGATGAAAGAGACTATTCCTTTTTCTCCACAAGGCATAATACATATACCAGAATAGCTTTATTTGTTGTAGATAATTGGCTCCTACCTAAAATCAAGTCTTCTGAGATTAACACCATAACTTGGTTGGACCATGCCTCGGTGATGCTGTCCGTTGGAGATAGTTTTGAGATTTAGCTGAAGTTTTGAGATTTTGGATAGTATATCAGTTTCAATTGGGTCCAAGAAAAGGGGACCTAGATAAACACTTTTTGAAACTTGAAGCCAGATGGATTTTACATCTGAACACGCTCCCCCCATGGCTTGAATGAAGGATTCACTTTCTTTTCAAATCGTTTTTATTAGAGTTTTAATACACAAACATAACATTGCAGGTTCAGAGTAGAAAATAAATACCACATTTGCATATCACCTTGACATACATACATTCGTAAAATTGTGGAGAAAGACCAAAGAGACTCATCGATAATAACCAATATATTCATAAATTAGCGTGTAAAGCAGGTAAAGGCGGTTATACCATCAATCTAAATGATCACAGATAACAAATCATACCGTATTTGCATAACACTCTGCTTATTATATTCACATTAGGCCCGAATAAACGGGTCCACCTGAACCCAACTTCCAAAACATATACTTAGAGATAACATAATAAAAGGAAGAAGTAAAACAAAATCAAGATAAGGCGGAAAGTAAAGGAAGAGAAGGAGAATTGAAGAAAAGGTAATGAAGAAAACAGAGCTTTCATTTTGTTAGCTATGATTATCTCACATTCAATTCTATATAGTAATATTAAATGGCATAGACATTTCTTTCCAATGAAACCACTTCGCATCAAACTTCTCCATAGATCGGTTACTAAACACCAGAGCCCTCTCACACACACAGTGTGTCTGTACTCTTTGAATCACTTCCGAAGTTGAAGGAGAATTTGTCGATTTCCATCTACTAGTTATAGCTAATCTAGCAGCAATAAGGATGCAGCCTATTATTGTTCTATATTTACCAGGGAAAAGGTTTAAAGTAAGGTTAAGTAGGGCCAAAGAGGGTTCCGGAGTGGAAACTGTACCTGATACTTCTGAAATAAGTGCGAAGATGTCCCGCCAGAATAATTGCAAACGAGGACACTTCCACAGAATGTGAAGTATATTAATGTATTGTACCCTAGATCCCTTAATGGTTTAGTATTAAGGTTTGGGATGAGGTGTTCATATGAAGAGAGTGGGATGTTAATTTGGAGTTTGGGAGAGGAGTCGGGCAATGAATTCGAGCCTGCTATCCAAGCTTCCAAAGTTGCGGTAATAGATGGTAAAAATGTAGTTAACATTTTGGGAGAAACTGATCTAGCTTGAAGTAGGGCCCATAGGTATTTATTAGGGATCACATTCTGTTCTATTTGCACCCATAATTTGTCTGTAGGGACAAACCATCCGGTAGTTGGTCTAAGATTGATGCATAATAATACATAGATAAGAGGCAGACCCAGTCCACCTTTCGATTTGTGTTTGGTGAGAGCCCGGAAAGTGATCCGCTGTTTCTTCCCTTTTCAGATAAATCTTTTTATGGCCACCTCTAATTTATGGAAATAGGCTTGGGTAATGAGAATTGGGATCATTCTGAAATAATACAGTATCTTGGGAAAAATTAGCATCTTGAATGCTGCTATTCTACCTATCCACGATGTTTCAAATTTGTCTAGCCTCTACATCTCCATCAAGATGGATTGGTATAGTTTTTCAAAGTTATTTTTGAAAGTATGGGAGGGCGGAGCAGATATGCCAATACCAAGATAGTCTAATTTTTTATTGGACCATTGATAGGGAAATTTTTCTTTAAGTAAACATAGGGGACCTTTCATTATTGCAAGTGGGAGGGTGCAGGATTTGGTGATGTTGAGTTTATAATCAGATACTTCGCTAAAGGACTGCAAGGAAGCTGAAATTTCTGTGAGGGATTGCATCGGGTCAGTAACGGTAAGGATTACATTGTCCACAAACAGTCCAATTTTATGAGAGGTGGACGCTACTTGGAACCCCTAGCAACTGAGATCAGAACCAACCCACAGATATCAGGTATCCATCACCAGCGAGAAGATGATAGGAGATAAAGGACAGCCCTGTCTCGTACCATTGGTAATATTACAAAGAGCGGTATTAGACGTGAATACCTGAGTGGAGGGAACAGTATATAATGACATAATGGCCGACCTTATAGAGCCAGTGATCCCAAATTTGGTTAGGGTAGCCTCCAAATATTGCCAGTGGACCCTGTCAAATACCTTCTCTGCGTCCAGCACCAAGAACACAGCTTGAAGTCCCCTTGACTCAACTAAGTGCAACAGGTTGAGTACCATCCGCGGCTTGTCTGCCTTTTACAAACCCCACCTGGTCAGCCTGAATGAGAAGGGGAGTTATATTTAATAAACAATTAGCTAGGATTTTAGCATATATTTTATGATCTGTGTTTAAAAGCGAGATTGGCCTAAAATTTTGGGGGCAATCTGGAGCTTTCCTTGGTTTAGGCAAAATAACTATAATAGCTTTTAACATCTCAGACGGGAATGAGGATTTGAGCACTGCTTCATCGTAAGTTCTTTTGAGGTGGGGCACTAGGATGGATTGGAATCCCTGGTAGTATTCCTCTGAGAAGCCATCCGCCCCTGGGGATTTCCCTTTGGGCAAGGCCTTAATAGCCGTATGTATCACGCTTTCCAGTATGGGTTGATTGAGCCCTTCCAATTTCTGACTCGATAATTTAGGCAATGATAGTTTGTCTAAACATTTATGGATAAGTTCTGGGTTAGGTTGAGGAGTGGTAGGGTCCTCTTTACGGTTATATAGTTGGGAGTAATAAGAGCGGAACGCCACCACTTTTTTATTGGGATGGTACGTAGGTTTATTCGATATAGGGTCCACAATTGACATTAATTTAGATTTAGACTGATGGCAAGATATCTCGCGAGCATCTTACCTGCTTTATTCCCTTGTGTATAAAAAGTAGTTTTAGCTTTTTTCAAGTTTTTAGCATGACACCATGACATGAGGGACCTAAGTTCCAGTCTAGCTTTTTGGAGGTCCTGCAAAACACTAGGAGCTAAAGATTGTTTGTGAAGATGTTCTAATCTAGCTATCCTGTCAACCGTTTCCGAAAGGGTTTTGTCCCTATCCCGCCTTGCCTGTGAAGCCAATTTCAAAAGGAGACCTCTACAATATGCCTTATGGGCGCACCATGTACTGAATACATTCGTAGTAGGAGAAGAATTGATATCGAAGAATTCCTGTAAAGCTTCAGTGAGAGTGGAGCAAAAAGCAGGGTTATAATACATAGAAACATTATTATTACGCCACAGGAACACTGGAGAAAATTTTAATGACTCCTCAATACTCAAAGAGATAGGTGCATGATCCAACCATGTCAGTGGATGAATGTCTGCACTCGAGACATTTTGTAAAAGTTGAATATCTGTCAAGAAGAAGTCTATTCTTGAGTAGGAGTTATGGGGTGCAGAGTAGTGCAAATAGTCCCTTTCAGAAGCATGTAGACATCTCCATGGGTCTTACAGGTTAGCCTTAGAAAGCACATTAGCAAGGGAATGCCTCAGGCCTCTAGATGAACGTGAAACGTCCAGGGAATTATTTATGATAGCATTAAAGTCTCCACAGAAAAGCAGGAAGCCCTTCTGGATTTTTTCCACTTTTTTCCTCAGGGAGTTTAGAAAATGGATCTGATGCACATTGGGGGCGTATAGATTGACAATGGTATAAGTAATATTATTAATTTCACAGACAATAATTAGGTATCTACCTTTTCTATCAGATTCTTGCTATAGCAATGAAAATGCAACAGAATTATCCGGGCCATTGGACATATACTGTATGTTCCACTAGCAGTCCTCTCTACTACAGTTTGGGTGTACCCGGGGGCCGCAACCTGGTTTCAGCCTGTTCCAAGTTCATCCCCACCATCAGGGGCTCTGGTGAACAAGCAGACTGGGGCTTAGACTCCGCACCCTGGGGAATCCCAGACTGTGGATCCATAGAGCTACCGTGCCAGTCAGGCATACCCGACCCCATGAAGCTGAAGTGCTAGGATCGCATGACTTCATGACTTGTCTCATATGCAGCAGAGTGCCAGTACTAGTGCCGCACTACCTTTGGGAGAACTGGTGAGCACCAGCGGCCTAGTACATCCTGGTCTTTTTTATGCCAGCATTGCAGTATCACTTAGTGACGTGGCAAGTCCCATAAGTTCAGTACAAGCTGGTGCGATGGCAAGCACATTTGTCCCGCAGCCACCAAGAATTCTCACACAGGCCCATAGAGCCCCTAGTATCCTTCCGGAGGTGCATGCAAATTCTGATTGGCAGCCCACAGATTCTGCAGCACCTGTACTTCCCCCTTCACTGCCCAACCCGGAATTCAGGTAGAAACAGCAAATTTAACTCCCCTTAATTTTATGGCGCTGTTTTTCACAGAAGATGTGTACAATTTGATTGTGGGTCAAAGCAATTTATATGCTCAACAATATATTGCCGCCAACCCAAATTCAAACCTTGCCAGACCATTCACATTACGGTTTCTGAATTTAAAACTTTTTTGGGCCTAACCCTCAACATGGGCATCACAAAAAAGAGTGAGCTGCGGTAGTATTGGTCAACAGACCCGATTCATCATATGCCCGTGTTCTCTGCTGCCATGACCAGGCATAGATATGAGACGATAATGCGCTTCATGTATTTCAGTGATAACACACTCTGTCATCCTCGGGGTGACCCTAAACATGACAGGCTCTACAAAATTCAGCCCCTCATAAACCACCTCACTGAGAAATTTGCAGATATGTATACGCCCCAGAAAAACATCTGTGTGGATGAGTCCCTCATTCACTTTACCGGCCACCTTGCATTCAGACAGTACATTCCCAGCAAGCGTGCCAGATATGGGGTCAAATTGTTTAAACTCTGTGAGAGGGCCCCAGGCTATACGTACAAATTTAGGGTTTATGAGGGAAGAGACAGTGAAGTAGAGCCCCTCGACAGTCCAGACTACATGGAGAGCAGTCGCAAGATATTTGGGACTTGGTGTTTTCTTTGTTCCATAAGGGGTACCACTTATACGTGAACAATCTCATCTAAATAGTGGCACGCTTTTATAATTTGTACAATCTTGAAATTGGCTCATGTGGCACTGGGCTTTCCCCAACGGCTTGCAAATACTCGAGGGGAGAAAACCTGCTTGAGAAATGATGAATTGCTTGCAGTCAAATGGAAGGACAAACGGGATGTGTTTGTCCTGTCTTCCATTCACACAGACACAACAGTCCAAATTAACACAGTATCTGCCGTTGTTGAGAAACCCCTCTGTGTCCACGACTATATCTTTAACATGCAAGGGGTAGACTTCAACAACCAAATGATGAATCCGTACCTAGTTTCCAGGAAAGCTCAACACTGGTATAAAAGGGTATATATTTATCTATTTCAATTGGCTACATAAAAAGCTTTTGCAAATTACAAAGCAACTAGACGAAGTGGATCCTTCCTGAAATTCCAGGAAGAGATCATCACAGCCCACTCCTCAAATCCACACACTTTTTCTGGCAGAGATGTCTTCTCTTTTTTTCATTCAGCCCACAGACTGCATAAAAAAAAAGAACATAGCATATAGTACACTCAACAAGGACCAGCCACATACTGGTATCTCACTGAACTTTGAGTGGTTATACCAGGATGATGCCTGCAGCTGCACACATCATCCTGACATCATTTTCTTTCAGCCAGCGATCAGCTTTCATGTAAAAGCAATCCTAGTGGCTAATTAGCTGCAGGATTGCTTTTACAAGTAGCTGGAGAAGATGCCCCCCAACCTCCCCCGATACCTTCTACGGCCTTCTTGGGCAGTCTCATGCCATCGGGGGAACCTGAGAATGCAGCTGGTGTTTCTGCCAGCTGACCATAGAGCTGATTGGGAAAGCATCTTATCACACTGATCTTGGTGAGATTAGATAATGTAAGGGCAGAGGAGATATCTAGAATCTGATAGACCCCACGTTTCTCATAAAAGAATATATGACAATGCCCATTGACGTTATAGGGGATATTTGCATTCCCTGTAGCATTAAAAGTGAATAAAAATATAAAAGAAGAAAAATAATAAAAAAGAAAAAAAAAGTAAAGGGACAGTGTAAAAATAATTTGAAAAAATCAAATTAAATTAAAAAAGCAAAAAAAAAAACAAAGCACCCTCGCCCCCTGCGAGCACACACCTGACCCTGTGCCAGTATGCAAACAGCAGTTTCCTCATGCATGCTGAGCAAACCTTTTAGCGCTATATATAAATACTGTATAATAATAATATATAATGTTTAGGGGTTCAAAGTAATTTCATAGTAAAAAATAAAAAAAAATTTCATGTGAACAAAAAGTGTCAGAAAAGGCTTGGTCTTCAGGTGGTCAGAAGAGTGAGCGATATGTGGCATAAACTTCTAATGCTAGGCATAAAATGCCCCCACCCCAAAAAATGAACCACAAACCATTTTCTGAGAGGCATGTTGAGTCAATAGAAGTATTTATTTTTTTACCACAAGTTTTTGGAAAATTACAAAAACATTTTTTTCAGTTAAATTATTTATTGCTCACACATGCCATGGATATATGTGGAATTACTCCCCAAAATACATTCTGCTACTTCTCCCAAGTATGCGGATACCACATGTGAGAGGCTTTTTGGCAGTCTAGCCAAGTACAGGACCACAAAATCTGAAACTCATCTTCAAGCTTTTAAAGGGCTTTATTTTCTCATTACACTTCCTGACTACCTATCACAGTTTCAGAGGCCCTGAAATGCCAGGATAGCACCAAACCCCCCAAATGACTCTGTTTTGGAAAGTAAACACCCCAAGGAATTTAAACACCCCAAGGAATTTATAAGAAGCATAGTGAGTATTTGTTGCCACAAGTTTTTTGAAAATGAAGAAAGAAAACAAAAACATAATTTTTCTTTTCTTTTTTTATATTTCAAAACCTTGTGAAAAAAAATAAGATCTGCAAACTACTCACTATACCTCTTTTTAAATTCCTTGGGGTGGCTACTTTCCAGAAAGGGGTCATTTGGGGGGTTTGGTGCTATCCTGGCATTTCAGGGCCTCCTAAACTGTGATAGGTAGCGAGGAAGTGAAATGAGGCTTTCAAAGTGGTCATTGGATTTCAGGCTTCTGTATGTGGCTAGGCTCCCAAAAAGTCTCACACATGTGGTATCCCCATACTCGGTAGAAGTAGCAGAATGTATTTTGGGGTGTAATTCCACATATACCCATGGCTTGTGTGAGCAATATATTATTTAATTGACAATTTTGTGTTAAAAAAAAATGTTTTTGTCAATTTCCAAAGACTTGTGGAAAAAAAAAAATCTTCCATGCATTCAATATGCCTCTCAGCATATATCTTAGTGTGTCTACTTTCCAAAAAGGGGTCATTTGGGGGTGTTTGTACTGTCCTGGTATTTTACCAACTCAAGAAATGTGATAGGTAGTCAGAAAGTAAAAGCTGTGTAAATTCCATTATCTATACCATAGTTTGTAGATGCTATAATGTTCACACAAAGCAATCAATATACACTTATTGTTGTTTTTTTTTTTTTACCAAAAACATGTAGCAGTATACATTTTGGCCTCAATTTATGACAGAAATTATTTTTTTTTATAGCGCGCACAGGTGATCAAATGCCACCAAAAGAAATCTCTATTTGTGTGAAAAAAGGACATACAATTCTTTTATGTACCATGTTGCATGACCGCTCAATTGTCAGTTAAACTAGTGCAGCGCTGTATAGCACAAAATGGTGTAAATTGCAGTATCTATACCATAGTTTGTAGACGCTATAACTGTCACACAAAGAGATCAATATACACTTATTGGGATTTTTTTTTACTAAAGACATGTAGCAGAATACATTTTGGCCTAAATTTATGACTAACTTTGAGTTTTCTATATATTTTTTATAGCTGAAAGTAAAAAAATAATGTTTTTTTTTCAAAATGTTTGGTCTTGCCAGATGACCAACTTGCCAGATCACTTGTGTTCCTAAACACACATATACGTAACCTATATTCCAAGGCTTTAGGCTAATTTCCTATTTATAGATTCTCAGCATCCCAAACTGTTGTCTACAATTTATATACTGTATATAGTGGTGTTCATCATATTTAGAATTTTTCACAAACATAGTGAAGATTTTTTGAAGCAATTATAAGTTAGGGCCAGCAGGGCAGGCTAGAATACTGAAAATCCTTTTGTATTGGCATTTATTTCTCTTTTGTATTGCTTTCAGAGCTCCAACTAAACACTAGGATATCACTCCCACACAGAGATCTCAGTTGCAAGAAAGGAAAAGCAAGCACAAATGCACTTGGAAATAACAGGATATAGACACTTAATAGCAATTACTGGACAAGTATAGGTCTCTTGAATGGAAAATGAGACCCACTTAAATTGCATTCAGAACTCCATGGAGTAAATTTTGGGACTGTAAGGGCGATAAACACATTATTTAGCTATCCTACCCACCTTTTAAAATCAATCTAGTCAAAAAATATGTACAATATACCCCACAATTTTAGTACATAGTTTGAACAATACTTTTTTTTGCAGATGGATAAGGTATACAATATATATTTCTCAACACTAAAATAGAAAATTCACCAAAACTGGAGAGAAAAAAATCAACATAAAATCAGAATAGTTAATAGCAAGCATGCAGTTTTCACATTTTATTTTATAGAAAAATGATGAAGAATTTTCTCTACTTTTTGTGAAAAAAGCCTCAGAATCTTTCTTTCTTGAAATGTTAGAACTTTCTTGAAATTATTGCAAAAGGCTGAATATGACAACATAATAGTAACATAATAATGACAATAAAATAGTTTAATATGTACTTAATGCCATCATAAATTATTACTATGCACATAACATCATAATAAGCACACAATTCTTCTGTAGAACAGAAAATCTTTCCTTAAGGTCAGTTTATGAAGTAATAGGTACATATTCTGCAGTGTAACAGTATGTATGACCTTGTTTTCTATGTCACTGTATTAAATCTGCAGTATTGGTGAAGAGAAGTTATAAAGAAGGCAGCAGTTAAGCAATTAATTTTTGTCAATCAGTTGCTCCTGCTGACCAAATTATTTATTCTTTGTTATCTGCTTTGTCATCACAATCTGGACATATTTGTGTGCTGATAAGATATTTCAGTACTGTGCATAAAAAAACAGTAAGTGATGACCTTGCTATGGGCAGGTCAGTGTTGACAAAGTATTTCATGCTGTTAACAGAGATGGTTGGCAGGATTTGTCGATAAAGACTAACTTTCAAAAAGGAACATAAAAGTGCAGAAAATTGAGGGCCTCCAGAAATCATTTCTATTTTATAACATGCAAGCTGCTTTGTAAGCAACTTCACCAATATTATTGGAGGAAATTGTAATTTTATCATTTGGGTAAATAGTAGATAACCAAAGATAAATATGCTGACCTCCTTATGTGTAGCCCATGTATAAACCCAAACAGTGTTTTTTGTTATTTGAAAAAAAAAAAACCCTGCAGCTTATGAGCATTATTTTGTGAATATATTTTACAAAACATACCTGAAAGAATGAATATAGGTATACTGACTGACAGGCCTGGGACTGAAAGCTACTGTACATAAAGTGCTCTGTTTATAAAAGACTAAAAATATGCCTGTGAACATTCTGGTTCATCCAGGTTATGGAACTGTTAGCAGTAGTTAGTCACATTCAACTGGACTTGTGACTCCAAAAGGCTGAAAACTATTGTTGCCTAGTAAATATTAATTATCCTCCAAAAGTTGTTTTGAACAAGTATTCCTTTAATTCTAAGGCACAACACCAGGAAATTATCTGTTAATTGTTTCCCAGGCACTGTTTTTCTTTTTTTTTAAAGAAAATTTATTGGGTTTTTAATATGAAGAAATACAAAATACAAATACCAGTAAAAACAAAAGGTGGGGGGAAAACAAGCCTCAGTGACCTTACTGGGCGTAATACGACAGAAGTCTAAAACACAATGTTACAATAGACCATACATTGTAGAAATATATTTTGTCACTTAAGAAAAGACCATCCAATCTTTATACCCCTAGAAAAAAAAAGTAGCAATAAATTGCAAGTATAAGGAATGGAAGAGCATACAGGGTGGGGGGAGGGGGCAGGGAATGTGAGGACAGGATAGGGGCAAATATCTAGGAGTGTCTAAAAATCTCCCTTAGGATGGGGGAGGTGGGTGGAAAGCAGGAAGCAGGTATGGGACAAAAGAGCAGATGCTCTAAAAATAATGACCTAATGCTAGGACTGATGGGCATTTCTTTTTTTTCTGCAATTCTCATCTTCACTTTTTTTCTTTCCTTCAAATAATGCCATTTTGCCACAGGATCTTCTGGGCTGAATAACCCCAGGGTCATTTAACCTTGTAAACTGAAAACATGCTGAAGGGCAGTTATCATAGTTCCCCATGCTTACAGTGTAATGGTACAGAGATGGCATCAGAGGAATGAGATCTTTAAAAGAGAAGATTCTGAACCTGAACCCCACTGAAATCAATGGTAGTCAAAACTGACAAATGAAAAATGCCCATTTTCTGGGCTAACAGGCAAAATGGGGGTGACTAAAAGCATGGAGGTGGGCACTGCCCAAGGGAGCATGTACAGTGCATCTAGAAATTATTCACAGGGATTAATTTTTGCCACATTTTATTATGTTACAGCCTTATTCCAAAATGGATTAAATTCATTTTTTCTCAACATTCTAAAAACAATACCCCATAATGACAACGTGAAAGATGTTCGTCTTTGCAATTTATTAAAAATGAAAAATGAAAAAAAAGTACCTTTAGCACCACTTACAGCCTCAAGTCATTTTGAGTATGATGCTACAAGCTAGCCACACCTATTTTTGGGCAATTTCTCCCATTCTTCTTTGCAGTACCACTCAAGCTCCATCAAGTTGGATGGGGAGCGTCAGTGCACCACCATTTTCAGATCTCTCCAGAGATGTTCAATCGGGTTCAATCTGGGCTCTGGCCGGGCCACTCCAGGACATTCACAGAGTTGGCCCATAGCCACTCCTTTGTTATGTTAGCTGTGTGCTTAGGGTCGTTCTCCTGTTTAAAGATGAACCGTCGCCCAAGTCTAAGGTCCAGAGCGCTCTGGAACAGGTTTTCATCAAGGATGTCTCTGTACATTGCTGCATTTATCTTTCCTTTGATCCTGACTAGTCTCCCAGTTCCTGCCACTGAAAAACATCCCCACAGAATGATGCTTACACCACCATGCTTCACTGTAGGGATGGTATTGGCCAGGTGGTGAGCAGTGCTTGGTTTCCTCCAGACTTAACACTTGGCTTTCAGGCCAAAGAGTTCAATCTTTGTTTCATCAGACCAGAGAGTTTTGTTTCTCATGGTCTGAGAGTCCCTCAGGTGCCTTTAGCAAACTCCAGGCGGGCTGCCATTTGCCTTTTACTGAGGAGTGGCTTCCGTCTGGCCACTCTACCATACAGGCCTGATTGGTGAAGTGCTGCAGAGATGGTTGTGCTTCTGGAAGGTTCTCCTCTCACCACAGAGAAGCGCTGGAGCTCTTTCAGAGTTACCTCCCTGTCCCTTCTCCCTCGATCGCTCATTTTGGCCAGGCAGCCTGTTATAGGAAGATTCCTGGTGGTTCCAAACTTCTTCCATTTGTGGATGAAGTGTGCTCATTGGGACCTTCAATGTTGCAGAAATTTTCTGTACCCTTCCCCAGATCTGTGCCTTGATACAATCCTGTCTTGGAGGTTTACAGACAATTCCTTGGACTTCATGGCTTGGTTTGTGCTCTGACATGCACTGTTAACTGAGGGACCTTACATAGGCAGGTTTATGCCTTTCCTAATTTTGCCCAAGCAACTGAATTTCCCACAGGTGGACTCCAATCAAGTTGTGGAATCATTTCAAGGATGATCAGTGGGGACAGGATGCACCAGAGCTCAATTTTGAGTGTCATGGCAAAGACTGTGAATACTTATGTACATGTGTTTTTTTTTTATTTTTATTTTTAATAAATTACAAAGATTTAAAAACAAACGTCTTTCACATTGTAATTATGGGGTATTTTTTGTAGAATGTTGAGGAAAAAAACACATTTAATTAATTTTGGAATAAGGCTGCAACATAACAAAATGTGGCAAAAGCACTGTGAATACTTTCTGGATGCACTGTACCAAGCAAAGACAATAAATACAAATTGATTTGACCAGGAGCAGTGATTGTGTAAATGCTTTAAGTGAAAATTTAAAATGCCCAGTTGCTTTAAATAACATGCTGGGGCATGCCATAATCCTGACTGTGAAGGGGCACATCTCTGTGATGTACAGAAAGTGCTGCTTACCGGCATTCCTCTCCTCATGAGCTGTCACGCTGACAGCTCGAGAGGAGAGGAGAGCCAGTAATCGGCATTACTCAGAGGGGACATGTACACTGATCATCAGGGCACTGATCAGTGTTGTCCCATCAGTGCCACCTGTCAGTGTCCATCAATGCCACCTGTCAGTGCCCATCAATGCCACCTGTCAATGCCCATCGGTTCCACATCAATGCCACATAGCAGTGCCTACCAGTGCATATCAATGCCACATATCAGTGCCCATCTGAGCTTCCTTTCATTGCCACCTATCAACGCCAGTCAGTGCCGCCTATCAGTGTTGCCAGTCAGTGCTGCCTATCAGTGCCACCTAACAGTGCCAGTCAGTGCTGCCTATTAGTGCCACCTATCAGTGCCGCCTATTAGTGTCATACATGAGTGCTGCCTTTCAGTGCCCATCAGTGATGCCTGTCAATACCCATCAGTGCCACCTACCAGTGCCTCCTCATCAGTGCCCATCACTGCAGCCTCATTAGCGCACATCAGTGAAGGAGAAAAATCACTTATTTACAAAATGTTATAATAGAAACTAAGAAAAAAAGTTTTTTTTTTAATTTTCAGTTGTTTTTGGTTTGTTTAGCAAAAACTAAAAACCCAGAGGTGATTAAATACCACCAAAAAAAAGCTCTATCTGTCTCAAAAAAATTATAAAAATGTAATATGAGTACAATGTTGCATTACTGCACAATGGTCATTCAAAGTGCGACATCACTGAAAGCTGAAAATTGGCCTGGGCAGGAAGGGGGTATAAGTGACCAGTAGGCAAGTGGTTAAAAGTGTTGGAAAATTCATTGCTGCTTTTTTATGCTGCCTTCTTTATTTTGGGGGACTTTTGGAGGGGGCTGTGAGCTGGCAAAAACGTGTGAGGTCCCCCAGTATATTCCTACCAGACTGAGCATGCAACTTGGCTGGCCAGGGGAAAAAAAAGTGTGTATTTCCCCCCTTCTGAACCATTCCAGCCCACACTCCCTCAACACTGGTGGGTCCCTTGCCAGGGAGCCCCCTGGAGAAGCCCCTTGTTCATGGCTGGTGGTTATAGGTGTCTGAGAGCGGGGTAACAATTTGAATCTGGAAGCCCCCTTAATTAATAAGGTGGTCCCCAGATACTGCCCCCTCATGTAAATGAGTATGGGGTACATAGTCCCCCTACTCATTAAAAAATAAATAAAAAAGATTTAACCTAGAAATAAAGACACCCAAACATTTTACATGTCCTTTATTAAAAAAACAAAAATCCCAAGGAGTCTCTCATAAATCCATCATCAATCATAATGCCTGCCACCCATTGACTTGCATAAAAAAAAAAACCTATGACCCTGAGCTGTCATCAGCTATACAAGGAAAGGGGCAGGGATAATGGTGACACCAATTAAGGCCAGTGGTCAGATTTCACTGTTATCCCCTTACCTTTGCTTACATGGCAGTGATGCCTAGTTCCTGGGGATGTGTTGGGCGTAAGCGCTCACTGTTTCCTTAGAAATCAGTGATAATAGGATGCTGTCATACATAGAAGCCATAGAACTACTGTTTCTGTATATGCAGCTCAGTTCCCATTGAGCAAAGGGCTAAAAGGGCAACCCTCAACTCATTCCTAGATGTCAGCACTGCTCTAAGCATTATCTAGGACCACTCACTCCCAGGAGAGGATCTAAAGAGGGCCCAGTGGGGTTTATTTACTAAAGCTAGAGAGGGCAAAAACTGGTGCAGCTTTTCATGTAAGCCAATCAGCTTTTAACTTCAGCTTGTTCAATTAAGCTTTGACAATAAAACCTGGAAGCTGATTGGTTTCTACGCAGAACTGAACCAGATTTTGCACTCTCCAGGTTTAGTAAATTAAGTTCCATGTGTCATGTGACCAGCCTGAAGACTTCTGAAAAAGCTAAGCATTAAAAATAAACAAAATTGAGTTTTCCCTAGAGATTTTGTTGATTGTTTTTCTTATGTTTAATTTCACCACATTCACCTTTCACTGTAACGCAAAGCTTATTTAGAAACTGAAAAAAACAGTAACATACTGTGGAATGCAGCAAACTATTTTACTTATATGTAAATGTGTTCTGCACATCTTTTTATTAAACATGTGTCCAAGTGCCAAGTAAAACAAATGTAGCTCATAGTTTTTATTGGAAGACAACTTAAAGCGGTATACCCTGCCTTTTTTTTGACATAACACTTCCCTGTTATGCTACTATTTACCACTGCAACGTTCCATGCAAAATTCAAATACATCGGAGAAAACAGGCTTAAATTTAATGCCAAGTCAAGACACTGTGTAGCTAAACCAAAAAAGCAATTGTTTTGCCAAATTTTAAAAATACACACCATGGGTGCCATTCACCTGGATTTATAGTGGATATAAATTCTTATATATTAGACAAGAAAGAGGAAGTGAACATTATTTGCGCTGAATAAGGAAACCGCTAAGACACATGGATATCCATGTTTATTCATTCTATAATTCTGCATTCCCAGTAGTGTAATTGGCCTTCTGTATTGCTGCAATAAATAGTTAGTTGACTAACATCAGTATCATTTACTGATGTCAAGTGAAAAAAGGGTTTGGAGGCGAGGACTTTAATAAATAAATGATTTCAAAATAAACCTACAAGCTATAATTTAGCTTTTTAATTTTATGGCATTGTGCTTCATTACCTCCTTCCCTATACCATGTGTGACCCCCTTCCAAATACCATTGTAGTTTTAAGCTGTATTGTAATACCCAGATTAATTATCTAGCATGCTTAATTGTTAAGAGTGCTATAAGATGCAATCTTTTTATGCAATGTATGTGAGCCTACCAGATGAATGATCTTTTGGATAATTTCTACCCATTGTTTCCCTAGCATTCTGCATTGGGTTACAACATAAATGTTACAGTCTAAAGTAAATACATTCCCTGTGGATTTGCAGCGCTGAGGTCTGGGATTTAATTACCACAAAATAAAATAGTTCAATCTATTGCTTGAATAGTAACTATTTACCTAGTAAAGTGAATATTTACTTTGGAAAATGTATGATTATTTTCCAAAGTGAATGTTAGTGTACAAAATGAAGCTGTGTTGTGCCGCAGATTGCTAAAGCTGGCAATAGGTGGATCACTTTTTGGATTCCTCCATTCCCCATTTTTTGGATTCCCCATCCACCTATTTGAGGTAGGTGAAGGTATCCTCCCAGCTGCACTATTGTATCCTGACAGTGTGGATACTCCGTTACCAGAATACACTGATATGCTCTGCAGCTCATTGGTTGCAAGCACTGATTAAATGAACATATACCAACAGTTCAGTTCAAGAGGAGTCGATCATTAGTACCTGCTGAACTGGCCAAATTTCAATCCATCTATGGAAAGCTTAACATTCACTTTAAGTGAACACACTTTCCAAAGTAAACACTTTGCTAGGTAAACAGCCTATAGTAAATCAAAACCACTGGGTGCCAAAAATTTGTTCTTCCTACAGTATGTTTCCTCATCAGTGGAGAGAAAAATGTTGGTCAAAATTTGATCAAAGTTATGTTTTTGTTGGCAGATCTCACTAGGGTACATAGTAGTAATTAATCTCGGTTTTAAAATGGCTATAAGGGTTCTGTTCAAAGTGGGGCCTAGTACAAGTTATTCAATACCGTGCACTTATGTCCTACATTGTTTAGAAAGACTTTTGCTCTCTTTTAGGGACCTTTTTTCTGTGAAATAATTATTATACTCCAATGTAGATTTAATGATTTTAAAATACCCACTGGGGTCCTGTTCAAAATGGGATTTGTGATTAAATAATGTGAATATAGGCATTACACTTAAGGACAGTTTCTGAAAATTACAGTCTAATGCTGATTTCTTGATTTTAAAATGACTGGTGAAGGTCTCGTTCCAAATGGGGCCGAGTTCAAGTTATTCAATACTGTGCATGTAGGCACTACATTTTTGGCATTTTTTTTTTTTGCAAATATATCACATTCTAATTTCATGATTTTAACATGGCTGGTGAGGGCACTTGTTGAAAATGGATCCTAGCAACTGATTCAATTCTGTGCAAGCAGGCACCACAACATTTAGGGATTTTTCTGCAAATAAATTGAACTCTAATATGAATGTCATCATTTCAGAATGGCTGGTGGGAGATTATCTTTAGAAATGAGTCTAGCACAAGTGATTCAGTAATGTGGGCATAGGCCCTACATCGTTTAGAGGGATTTGGAGGGAATAAATAAATAAATCACACTCTTTTGACGCTTCCTCAAAAAAATGAAAAACACTGCACCCAAATTGTCTGTATGTGTTTTATTTGCAGCCTTGCTGCCCTTGATCAGTTTGCTTTAACTGGGATAGGATGGCCTTACAATTAAAAAAAAAAAAGTAAAAAATATGTGTTTAAAAAGTGTAGCACACAAATGTCAGCTTTGTTTATTTCAGGAAGAAGTGGCAAAGCAAAGCCGACTTATGTGAGGTCAGCCAGCCTATGCCCTTTGGTAATCGCCCTGCAGCTATGCCTCCAATGTGGTGTGACAGACACCAGATCTAATACATGTAATGGCAGATATTGTTGGAAGGGGTCAATCTGATTGTTTTTCAGACTAGCTGGTAAGTGTGCTTGTTTGTGTAATGTGCACCTTACTGCAAAGACTAGTTATAGGTTGAGGTGGTTGCCACTTTTTTTGTACAGTTGGTTGTACAGTTGGACTCCGCGGCCACCCATTCCTTAACAACCCATGACAGTATGCACCGAATTCCTGGACCACTACTTTATTACTGCATGCATTTGATTATTTATTTCCTTTTTTGAATTGACTGTAGCCTCCCTGGCGGTATTCCCGAGTGTAGCTCGGGGTAAAGTTTCAGAACCACAAGCGGTAACCCCGAGCTACACTCGGGAATACCATGCGGCGCTGCTCCACGATCCCTCGGTCACTTACCTTGTCCTGCGCTCCCACGATGTCCCTCCTGCAGTGTCCCCGGCAATGTAATCCACCGGATGCCGGCATCTGTCATCTGGGTTCCATCCCCTGTGAGTGGCGGGACGTACGGGGGACGGAACGGCGGGAAATTCAAAAATGACAAAAAGTGACATTCACTAAAATCACATAGTATAACATTACTGTATCAAACCATTTCACATACATTTTGTCCCGAGTGCTTTGTACTGTGCCCTGCCTGTATTTTTACTGTTCTTTCTGCCTGGAAACTGAGAAATGTCCATGGCGTCCAAAAAGCGTCCCTTTAGGTCAAAAGCGGTTTTAGACCAGCTAGAGAACAGCGATAGTAAATTAGAACCACTTGCAGAATTAAGTGATAATGATTCGTGGGGAAATTCGTCATCAGACAGTGAAAACGATTTTGCGACTTTGCTCAGTGATGTGTGAACTTGGCGCTATATTTCAAATTTCAGTGTTTTTGGTTTGATTATATTATTGAATTAAATTTATTATTATATTATTATTTTTATGATTATTTATTAAATTATAATTTATGATTTTGTGTTTCAAATTTTATCATACCCGGGATGTTTACTAGACTCTTGTTCGGACAGATTTCAGTGAGTTATTCCTAAAAATTACAGGCCTACAATAAAAAAAAACATATTTCCATGCAAAAAAAATGGTACTGCTTTCAGCACCAAAAATCTGAAATAATCATACAGCCAGGGAGGTTAAGGTCTTTTTATGCGGTATTTACCGAGCATTTTTGCTTTATTCTGTAAATACAGCATACTAGCTATAGTGAATTGACATTTTCAGTATTGCATGCGATATGTGGTCATTTGACTTACTTAACTCATGATAACCTTTAGTTAATTAACCCCACTATGTTTGTCGGATCCATCCTCGATGAGGCATCTATGTTAGCCAAACCTCTTACTAAGTATCCAGACACCTAGATCCAGGGGCGGACTGACAACTCATGGGGCCCCCGGGCAATAGCGGATCATGGGGCTCCTGTGTCCTTGCCCAAACTCAAAAAGCCTATGAAAAAGGTACCAGGGGCATCTCATGGGGCCCCCTACTGACCCCGGGCCCTCGGGCAGTGCCCGAGTTTCCAAATGGTCAGTCCGCCCCTGCCTAGATCCATCCTTGATGAAGCCTCTATGTTCACCAAACCTCTTTCTAAGCGTATGGATACTTAGAAAGAAGTTTGGCGAACATAGACGCCTCATTGAGGATGGATCTCACAAACATAGTGTTTCAAAGCACTTTCAAGAAAACCACAAGTCCACAAGAGGACTTGAATGTGCAATTGAATCTGTCCTCAATTAATTTCCAATAGCAGAATGTTTCCAACGGCTATGCCACTTGGAGACCTTCTGGATTTATACCCTTGGCCCCAGGTGGCCTTAATGAGGAGATAGAGATCCACACTATACTTTAATCCCATCTGACCACACATACTTTTGCACCTTTATGTTTCTTCCTCTCCTATTGTTCCCATTATGTTAATTCCTTCCTATCTTCATTCTTATGGTCTTCAAAATATTTATCTGGGCTGTGGACCCTTAAGGTCTTCTTTAGGTTCATTGGGTCCAAGACTTCACTGTAAGTATCTCCACCTATACACTTATAAAGCCTGTATAGTTGTATGTGTACAGTATATACATACACATATGTTATCCTTCACAGCTTTGTGTATTGGTAGTGGTACACCCTATGTGTGGTGCAAACCTAATGTTTCTAACATGCATTTATTTCTGTTTATTTTGTTTTTGTTTTTATGCATTTCCCAAATGAGTTTTATGCATATATCAAGTCTCCCTATATATTTTTTGTAGTGCCCTAAACATCCTTTATATTTGAATTCCACGGTTTTAGTTGTTATCCTTTGGTCTGTTGATGCTTGTTGTCCCACGGGACACCACTGTGCTGCTTTCTTCCTCTCTATAAATAGAGAGACAAAGCGGTCCACCCCCAGACTTGTAGAAGGAGCCGGAGAGCTTTGAGTGCGCAGCCTGTCTGCACCACACCACACCAGTCTTAGTCCGGTGATGTCACTTCCATCCGCAGATGTGTTCCACGCTGGTTCCTTGATTTCCGGTCTGTGTTCTCATGCCAGGACTGCTGTGACTGTGTCCCTCACCATCCGTGGAAGCGGGACTCCATCCCTGGACGTTTGTGCTGTACTGAACCTGTGCATTTCTGATGACAAGCGATCATTTTCTACTCTCTTGTGAGTGTTCTTACCTTTGCTGACTAAGCCACACACTAATACTACACTCAGTGGCACCTCCCTTGTTCTCTGATCAGTGGTTTTGTGTGCATTTTATTAAACTATTACAACAATGCAGACTGTTACTCTGAAAAAAACTCTCAAAAAATACTATCAAACTGTTTGCCTCTGACAATTTAAATGAGGTTGAGGTCTCAAGCTTTTTTTTTTTTCATTTAAGAGTAATCATTTCTATAGCTTTTACATCCGTTGTGGTTGCTACTATCACTAGCCAATTCAGGCCTCTTACTCCTGGTGAAATATTCAGGTGGCACATCTAAAACTGCTATAATATTGTTTTCTAGTTATATAGAAAAAGATGGGGGTGGCGTTGCTTTATTAATTTCAAGCAATAATGTAAAATTATAAAAATGTAACACTGTGTACCTATATGTAGATTACTGTATGTGATTCCAGAATTTGGTGTTACTTAGTGATGGCCAAACATTCGAACCTAACAAAAGTTTGACTGTGAACTCTGAACACAGGGGACAATTTACTAAGCAGTAATTTACTGCATCTGAGTATGTGGTAAGATACCGCAGATCTACTAAAAACATTCTTTAATGTTTCACCTGTCAGTGGACTTCCCCGCTTACAGCTGAATGTAAAAAGAATTGCCGATATTGCCTAGCAATTACATAAAAAAAAATGCATGAGGTCCCCCCCCATCCATACCAAGCCCTTCAGGTCTGGTATGAATTTTGAGGGGAACATAAATAAAAATGGCTTGGGGGTCGTCCTCCCAAAATCCATACCAGACCCTTATCTGAGCATGCAGCCTGGCAGGTCAGGGAAGGGGGGGAAAATGAGCCCCCCATCCTCAAACCAGTTCAGGCCACATGTCCTCAACATGGGGGGGTGCTTTTGGGCAGAGGGGCTCCCCCCCAAAGCACGTTGTCCTCATGTTGATGGGGACAAGGGCCTCGTTCCCACAATGGCTGGTGGTTGTGGGGGGCTGTGGACAGGGATACATATTGGAATCTGGAAGCCCCTTTACCGGGGGACCCCAAGATCCAAAGCCCCCCCACCCCATGTGAATGAGTATGGAGTACATGGTACCGCTACTCATTCACAAAAAAAAGTGTAGTGTAAAAAATGACAGTAGACAGTCTGTGACAAGCCCGTTATTAAAAACAAAAATTTAAAAAAAGTCCTACCGAAGTAGATCCAATGTCAATCACGATGTCCGCAGCCACCACCATCCCAAAAAAAGAAAAAAATGCTCTGCCCTCAATGCTGGATCCCACCATCTGACAGCTGCACCGGGATGACAGTTCTTAACTACTGTGATAATGTCACAAGGGGGGAGGGGTCACCATCCCCCTTGTGATGTCATCACCCTCCCCCTTGTGATGTCATCATGTGCTGTTATTGGCCAAAGCATTCCACCTAACCTGTGGTCATGTGCATTTCTTTGGCCAATCACAATGCACTGTCATGGCACAGTGCATTGTGGGGCATGGAGGGCGAACAGCCCACCAAATACCCTTACCGTTCATGTGTTCGCTGAACACACAAACGGTTAATGTTTGAGTCGAAATTATGTTCAACTCGAACATCTAGCCCAACACTAGTGTCACTGACACTGTCTGTGAGAATTGAACTGTTGTGTAACACTTCATACAACCTAAAGATGTCTTTCAAGCATGTAATTGAAAGAACTGGTGTTTTTCCAAAGTCAATAGGGTTTGGATTTATGCTCATAATATTTGAGCCTCATAATGGGTTCGATGAGTGACCCTGAACTGAACCGAAGCACATTCACTCAGGCAGGAAGTGGTTGCAAAGAAGCTGAAAAAGATCTGCATCACTGAGCTACAACAAAGAATGAATAAAGGTGAAAACAAGTATTTTATTTAAAAAAATATACCTTGTTACAGGGCTTCAAAAACTGGATATAATCCAGTTAGGGTTCAGACCTGCTCATACTCTAAGAATGATAGTTATTTAAAAGTTAAAAATCAGATGGATTGAAGGGAGTTTTTCCACCATGAATAACTGTATTTGTGTATATGTTGTAAAGGCCTTAACGTGCCAATGGGGGCAGGAAGTGATATAAGTACAGAAATATTAATAATAAAAAGATATATTAGGGTTGATTTACTAAAGGCAAATAGACTGAGCACTTTGCAAGTGTAGTTGCTTCCGAGCTTAGTAAATGAGAGGAAGCTCTGCTGGCTTCCATCATCAAATCATGTGCAAGAAAAAAATGCTGTTTTTCTTCCTTGCATGTGATTGGGTATTATTTGTAAAGTGAAGCTTTACCTCATTTACAAAGCTCTGGAGCAATTGCACTTGCAAAGTGCACAGTCTGTATGCCTTTAGAAAATCAACCCCATCTATGATGAAATAAAAATGTAATATGTTTACAAAACTTCTCATAGTCATACTAGCTGAAAATTGCAGTCATTGTGGCATTGTGGTCCTTATAAAAGTTTGATGGGGGTAGAAGTGGTCATGTTACAAGGAGCAACATTTAGGTTTCTCTTCCAAAGAATGGTTAACAATTGAAATGTTTTTTATTTTTTATTTATTTTAACACATTTTTATACATCAGTGCTAATTTTGGGTCCACAACTGATATCACAATAAGAACACTACTGTATGAATAGGACTGCAAGGTCCCTTGTAAAAGATATGTGTACTTACAAAAAAAATGGTTGCTGTGAACAAGGATATACAGTAATATTTTACTGTAACAAAAAAAAAAAACTATCCTGTTTAGGTCTAACCAAGGAGTCAAGTGGTGTCATATGGAGAAAATCATATTTTCTCAATTGCAAGTCCAAAGAGGGTTCTTGATATTGCTATCTGCTCTTGGAGATTCGATTGCTAACTTTTCTGACATGCTGAGATTAATTTTCACATCATCAGAAGTTTCTCTAGGGAATTCACTATAATTTCATTTTGCCATTTTATATCCTCTGGCATTTTCATGGTGCCTGTTCACCTTTTCAACATGAAAATATTTGTGGAAAAAATTTAAAATGCAATATCAGATTTTTATATGCTTTACATCGTCAAAACATGTGTTGTATTTAATGATATATACTGTATACACATATAACACACAGGCATACTCTACAATACCAAATACTGTACTATACATCAACAAATAAAATAAACTTATATATAAATATATATATAAAATCGAGCGCAATATGAGGATGTAGATAGGGTAGCTGCTGGCACTAAAAGGCACCTCGTGAACCTCCAGAGTAATGGTAAAATATGAAAGTGCAGCGCTAACTTAAACAATGATTATACATAAGATAGATCCCATTTGAATGTGGATCGGCAAAAAAGACGGCGTCAGTTCATCAGATGTGCTAAATACGTATACAGTCTCCAACACTTGAAGAGCCAGGGATAGTAGATATCAGAAATGATAAAGAAAAGCCAAGTAATGCACTGACCAGATAGCGCAAGTTAAAGCGCATGGGACATTTAAGACCTGTCCCTGGTACTCAGCCACTGTATCACTGGAGCAAGGCGGTGTCATCTATAGGGTGACCACTAGATGTCATCTGTCCGGATGGAAGCTGTGTCCAGCCACTGTGTTGATGGATCAGGTGGGTGTTGTCTGTAGGGTGACCACTAGATGTCATCGGTTCCAGGAGAAACTGTATCACGGATCCAGGGATGTCACTGCAGATGTGTTCTTGTTAGGCACAATCCCAGGACCTACTGGATTTACAGGCTCCCCAGAAATAAAGAGCCCGTGGAAAAAGGCCTCAAATAGTGTGATAACGTTTATTTAAAATTGAACAATCAGAAAAGAACTTACTTAGCAAAGGTACAGCTGCTTATAAACGGCCAGACCGGAGGTACATGTACATAAGATAAACATAGCTTGGCACTTCCCTAACGCGTATCGTGTAAGTACACATCATCAGAGGGGACTGTGCCAGTGTTAAGTGTGGTGTTTTAAACCTAAAAAGGCGCCAAAAACACCGCAATGCGGCGGCACCGTTATTGCCGGTTCGCGCATGCGCAGTAGCGATCGGCCGTTCGCGCATGCGCAGTAGCGTCCGCGGCGGCCATTTTAAAGAAGACCGACATGAATGTATGGACATACAGGTGTTGGTTCTGCAGTGATCTTACTGGGAATAAGATACTGCAATCCTAAAAACGCACGGGGCAAGTATAGTAATGCGTGGACCATACTGTGTGCCCCCTTGTAGCAAAAAACGGCCTGGTGAAAGGCAAGGTTATAAAAATATAAATGAGTGGGATCTCATATATGAAGTGATTCTGGCACTGAATAAAAACCAAATACATCAAATATGACAAACATGTGGATTAAAAAACATCTGGTTAAAAGCAATACCCATGAAATATACAATTATAAAACCAAATGTACTGAGATTATGGTGCATCGAATATGTTAAAGCGATCAAGAGATAAAGGTGCATCAACTTTTTTAAAAAACGATCTAAACACTCAAATGGAAATACAGATAAAGGCAAAGTGAAAGTAATCTGATTAAGAAGTGAGATCATGAAAAGTGCTTAAAGATCGATCAGCTGGTATCGATAAAACAATTGATATCTAATTCTACATTTAGTCCTTGTGGAGCTTGGGACTGTAGAAGATAAATCCACTTGGTCTCAAGCATAGAGACCGCGCGTTTTTTGTGGGTACCTCTCCAGTTACTTTTGATGATATCTATACCCACAAATCGCAGGGAGTGTGGATTCTTATTGTGTCGCTGACGGTAATGCATAGACAAGGAGTGCTCCTTGTAACCTTTCTTAATATTGACCAGGTGTTCCCTCAGCCTGTCTCGCAGTCTCCTTGTCGTTCTACCGACATATTGCTTCCCGCAACTACATTCCAGAAGGTAGACAACATAGGAGCTGTAGCACGTAATAGTAGACTGAATGTCAAATGATCTACCGGTAGCATTTGAACAAAAGCTTTTTATCGGGTTCTTGTGAATGCCATTACAAATGCATATCATACATCTGTTGCAAGGAAAAAACCCTTTTCTATTCAGAAAATCAAACGTCAATTGCTTAGGAGGATTGACAACGTTGGGGGCTAGTCTGTTTCTTAATGCTGGTGCTTTTTTATAGATGATTTCTGGGTGTTCCGGTAGGGCTTTACACATCACCGGATCGTTCTTAAGAATGTTCCAGTTCTTCCTAATGATAGTGGCAACTTCTTTATATTGCATCGAGAAGGCAGTTGTAAAAGGACAGAAAATCTCTTTATTGGTCTTATGTTGGGTAGTTAACAGATTGGCCCTGTCCAGACTAGCCACTCGGTCAATCTCCATATCCAATAGTTGGCTGTCATAGCCCTTTTCTATGAATCTAGTTCTAAGAATGTTGGATTGTGCAATGTAGTCTTGCATAGCACCACAGTTCCGCCTTATCCGAAGGAATTGTCCCCTAGGAATGTTATCCAGCCACCTAGGCAAGTGGCAACTGTCTTTTGGGATGTACCCATTCCTGTCTGTACCTTTAAAAAAGGTTTTGGTGGTAATTCTAGTACCGTCATTAATGAGGGTGAGATCCAGAAAATCAATACTACTGTAACTATAATTGAAAGTGAGCTTAATATTTAGGTTGTTATAGTTTAGAGTGGTAAAAAAATTGAGTAGTGAAGAGTCATCGCCATCCTATAGCAACACTATATCGTCTATGTAGCGTCGGTAAAAACGCAAATGTGGCCACTCCATGGAATATATCACGGAATTGTTTTTACCGACGCTACATAGACGATATAGTGTTGCTATGGGATGGCGATGACTCTTCACTACTCAATTTTTTTACCACTCTAAACTATAACAACCTAAATATTAAGCTCACTTTCAATTATAGTTACAGTAGTATTGATTTTCTGGATCTCACCCTCATTAATGACGGTACTAGAATTACCACCAAAACCTTTTTTAAAGGTACAGACAGGAATGGGTACATCCCAAAAGACAGTTGCCACTTGCCTAGGTGGCTGGATAACATTCCTAGGGGACAATTCCTTCGGATAAGGCGGAACTGTGGTGCTATGCAAGACTACATTGCACAATCCAACATTCTTAGAACTAGATTCATAGAAAAGGGCTATGACAGCCAACTATTGGATATGGAGATTGACCGAGTGGCTAGTCTGGACAGGGCCAATCTGTTAACTACCCAACATAAGACCAATAAAGAGATTTTCTGTCCTTTTACAACTGCCTTCTCGATGCAATATAAAGAAGTTGCCACTATCATTAGGAAGAACTGGAACATTCTTAAGAACGATCCGGTGATGTGTAAAGCCCTACCGGAACACCCAGAAATCATCTATAAAAAAGCACCAGCATTAAGAAACAGACTAGCCCCCAACGTTGTCAATCCTCCTAAGCAATTGACATTTGATTTTCTGAATAGAAAAGGGTTTTTTCCTTGCAACAGATGTATGATATGCATTTGTAATGGCATTCACAAGAACCCGATAAAAAGCTTTTGTTCAAATGCTACCGGTAGATCATTTGACATTCAGTCTACTATTACGTGCTACAGCTCCTATGTTGTCTACCTTCTGGAATGTACAGTTGTGTCCAAAATTATTCAACCCCCAATGCTGTAAAGGGGTTTAGGGACTATAGTGTACATTTGGAATTGTATTCAGAATCAAATCCTACAAGGACGTTGTAACTACCCAAATGCAACTAAAATGACATCAATTGTTTATGTAATACAGTAGTAAATGGTTCTTATGTGGTTTCTTCATTGCCACAATTATTCAACCCCTTAAAGACTACCACTCTGAAGAACAGAGGTTCATACAGGTGCTTTCCATCAGGTATTGAAAACACCTGTGGATGTCACCGAGCAGCAATCAAGCATAATAAGCACCAATTAGGCAGCTTTAAAATGACTGTGATACTCAGCTCCTTCTAGACATTTACTGGTGTGGTTACAAACATGGTGAAGGCAAGAGAATGGTCCAGGAAGACAAGAGAAGAGGTGATTTCTCTTCACAGGAAGGGCAATGGCTATAAGAAGATTGCAAAGATGTTAAACATACCAAGAGACACCTTAGGAAGCATCATTCGCAAATTCAAGGCAAAGGGCACTGTTGAAACGCTACCTGGTCGTGGCAGAAAGAAGATGCTGACTTCGACTGCTGTGCGCTACCTGAAGCGTAGAGTGGAGAGAAGTCCCCGTGTGACTGCTGAGGAACTGAGAAAAGATTTGTCAGATGTGGGTACAGAAGTTTCAGCCCAGACAATAAGACGCACACTGCGTAATGAAGGCCTCCGTGCCAGAACTCCCAGGCGTACCCCCTTGCTGTCTCCAAAGAATAAGAAGAGTCGACTGCAGTATGCCAAAAGCCATGTGGACAAACCACAAAAGTTGTGGGATAGTGTTCTGTGGACTGATGAAACAAAATTAGAACTGTTTGGGCCCATGGATCAACGCTATGTTTGGAGGAGGAAGAACAAGGCCTATGATGAAAAGAACACCTTGCCTACTGTGAAGCATGGTGGAGGGTCAATCATGCTTTGGGGCTGTTTTGCTTCTGCAGGTACAGGGAAGCTTCAGCGTGTGCAAGGTACCATGAATTCTCTTCAGTACCAGGAGATATTGGATGGAAACGTGATGCAGTCCGTCACACACCTGAGGCTTGGGAGACGTTGGACCTTTCAACAGGACAATGATCCCAAGCATACCTCCAAGTCCACTAGAGCATGGTTGCAGAGGAAAGGCTGGAACATTTCGGAGTGGCCATCGCAGTCACCAGACTTAAATCCGATTGAGAACCTCTGGTGGGACTTAAAGAAAGCAGTTGCAGTGCGCAAGCCTAAGAATGTGACTGAACTGGAGGCCTTTGCCCATGAAGAATGGGCGAAGATACCCGTAGATCGCTGCAAGACACTTGTGTCAAGCTATGCTTCACGTTTAAAAGCTGTTATAACTGTAAAAGGATGCTGTACTAAGTACTAAGATTGAATGTCACTTGGGGGTTGAATAAAACTGATAATGCTGTGAGCACAGAAAAGACATTTGTGGTTATTTCATTATAACTGTTATGTTATATTTGTCTGACCTACAAGTGCCTCTTTAATGTAAATGTAAGCAAGATGACTGAATGATCAAAAGCAATGTCAAACTGGCCAAAACACTCAATTTCAGTGGGGGTTGAATAATTTTGGACACAACTGTAGTTGCGGGAAGCAATATGTCGGTAGAACGACAAGGAGACTGCGAGACAGGCTGAGGGAACACCTGGTCAATATTAAGAAAGGTTACAAGGAGCACTCCTTGTCTATGCATTACCGCCAGCGACACAATAAGAATCCACACTCCCTGCGATTTGTGGGTATAGATATCATCAAAAGTAACTGGAGAGGTACCCACAAAAAACGCGCGGTCTCTATGCTTGAGACCAAGTGGATTTATCTTCTACAGTCCCAAGCTCCACAAGGACTAAATGTAGAATTAGATATCAATTGTTTTATCGATACCAGCTGATCGATCTTTAAGCACTTTTCATGATCTCACTTCTTAATCAGATTACTTTCACTTTGCCTTTATCTGTATTTCCATTTGAGTGTTTAGATCGTTTTTTAAAAAAGTTGATGCACCTTTATCTCTTGATCGCTTTAACATATTCGATGCACCATAATCTCAGTACATTTGGTTTTATAATTGTATATTTCATGGGTATTGCTTTTAACCAGATGTTTTTTAATCCACATGTTTGTCATATTTGATGTATTTGGTTTTTATTCAGTGCCAGAATCACTTCATATATGAGATCCCACTCATTTATATTTTTATAACCTTGCCTTTCACCAGGCCGTTTTTTGCTACAAGGGGGCACACAGTATGGTCCACGCATTACTATACTTGCCCCGTGCGTTTTTAGGATTGCAGTATCTTATTCCCAGTAAGATCACTGCAGAACCAACACCTGTATGTCCATACATTCATGTCGGTCTTCTTTAAAATGGCCGCCGCGGACGCTACTGCGCATGCGCGAACGGCCGATCGCTACTGCGCATGCGCGAACCGGCAATAACGGTGCCGCCGCATTGCGGTGTTTTTGGCGCCTTTTTAGGTTTAAAACACCACACTTAACACTGGCACAGTCCCCTCTGATGATGTGTACTTACACGATACGCGTTAGGGAAGTGCCAAGCTATGTTTATCTTATGTACATGTACCTCCGGTCTGGCCGTTTATAAGCAGCTGTACCTTTGCTAAGTAAGTTCTTTTCTGATTGTTCAATTTTAAATAAACGTTATCACACTATTTGAGGCCTTTTTCCACGGGCTCTTTATTTCTGGGGAGCCTGTAAATCCAGTAGGTCCTGGGATTGTGCCTAACAAGAACACATCTGCAGTGACATCCCTGGATCCGTGATACAGTTTCTCCTGGAACCGATGACATCTAGTGGTCACCCTACAGACAACACCCACCTGATCCATCAACACAGTGGCTGGACACAGCTTCCATCCGGACAGATGACATCTAGTGGTCACCCTATAGATGACACCGCCTTGCTCCAGTGATACAGTGGCTGAGTACCAGGGACAGGTCTTAAATGTCCCATGCGCTTTAACTTGCGCTATCTGGTCAGTGCATTACTTGGCTTTTCTTTATCATTTCTGATATCCACTATCCCTGGCTCTTCAAGTGTTGGAGACTGTATACGTATTTAGCACATCTGATGAACTGACGCCGTCTTTTTTGCCGATCCACATTCAAATGGGATCTATCTTATGTATACATCAACAAGACTGTGCAAAAGAGGATGATGTGTATGTATGTAAACATATTTACTAAAGGTAAATAGACTGTGCATTTTGCAATTGCACTTGTTACAGAGCTTTAGTAAATTAGGTATGCTTTGTAAAGTAAAGCTTCACCTTATTACATGCTATGGAAAAAAAACAGCATTTTTGCTTGCACGTGATTTGATGATGGAAGCCAGCAGAGCTTCCTCTCATTTACTAAGCTCTGAAGCTACTACACTTCAGATGTTGGGAACTGGCACTGCCATGAGGGATATGTACCAATGTAATAAATGCCATATAGTAGGGATCAAGTATTTTAAACATGCTTAGAGGACATAGCTAAAATAAACAAGTCATTTAACACGTTTTGGGAATGCCTTAAGCCCTGGTTCACATTGATGCGTCTTGCTAACCACTAGTTCCACTTGCTAACCACTAATGGACCACTCATTCTTTTTCTGCCATCAGTTTTTCTATATTTATGTGGGGTTAATTTACTAAAAGTGAAGCATTCAAAATCTGGTGCAGCTGTGCATGGGAGCCAATCAGCTTCTAACTACAGTTTGTTCAATTAAGCTTTGATAACACTGTTCAACAGGTAAAAAGTTTTGGGCATAAAATTAGCTAATCTTACATAATTTTGGGGTGCTGAAAACAAAAATGACCCTAAAAAATGTTGATTGGCTCTAGTTTCCATGATATATTCACCCATCTAATGACGTAAGCCATTCAAAATTATGATGCAACTTCAGCTGCATATTGCGCAATTGATACTGGTGACCAATAGAAAATTGCATGTATACTGAGATGATGCAATATTAGCCTTTAATTGCATCACTTCACTGCATAAAAGCTGCAGTATCTGTAGCTGATTGTAGTTCGACAGCGTCTTTACATTTCGTTTTATGCTTATATAGGCTACTCAGTAATGCCTCGAACTTGTGTGAATAAAGCAGATAATTTCTGCTATATCTGCGGTGAAATAACTTTTATCTCACAAAAAAGAAGGATAACAGGAATGATTAAGAAAGCCTACAACTTGTATTTTGGCTGCAAGATAGGAGACCAGGACAAGAGCTGGGCACCACATATATGCTGCAATTCTTGTGGGACGGCACTGGAGCAATGGTTGAATGGAAAAAAGGCATCTATTCCTTTCGCTGTGCCAATGATTTGGAGAGAGCCAACAGATCATGTTAGTAATTGTTACTTTTGTATGGTGCCTCCAATTGTAAAAGGGCTAAATAAGAAGAAAAAGTTATCTGTGCACTATCCAAATATTCCATCGGCAATACGTCCAGTTCCTCATGGAGAGGGGCTACCAATTGCTAAAGCACCAGAATCCTTCGTGGTTGAGTCAAGTGAGGAAGAACCTGAAGCGTGTAGTCACGTGCAGTTGTAAGAGATAGCCCTTTCCTCGAATACAAGAGAAAAGCCAAGAGAAGCAAAACCAACACAAACTGAAGACAAAACTAGTGAGAATCCTAAGTATTAAAATGATTCAACTTAGCTTATGGCTATAATTTTTCTTGGTAATCCTGTGCAATATATTATGCCATTTAGGCTTTGTTATGTAGTCAATATCACTTGCTTTATATTTGTGGAAAGACATCTATCTATATAATTATTGTGCATTATGTAGTCATTACGCCTATAGTAGAAAACTTTCCGTTTACAGAAAAACTAGAGCCAATTGACAAATTTCATTGTTATATTTGAACTCAGAATGTGAAATTCATTAAGAAATGGATCCTTTTGTTTCCAAAACTGGCAAAAAATAAAAATTTGTTGAACAGTGTAATTAATCCTGGAAGCTGATTGGTTTCTATGCAGATCTGTAGCAGATTTTGCACTCTCCAGTTTTAGTAAATCAATTGTAAGTGAGTGCTGTGATAAAAAGTGCTGGGGCAGTATCTCCTTGGCTGAATCGCAAGGTAAAATGAAAACAAAACTACAAAAGAGCTGCACACGCTGTGATAAATTTATCAAAAGTGTTAACTATTTTTTTCTTTATTTTTAACATGTTGACATAGATTTATTTTATGTATGTAATTTGTGTATTACACTTCTGAAAATTAACATATCAATTTTTTTTTATACTGCCTTAGCATCCAGTTTCTGCAGTGATTCTGAGGTTAAATTGCATTGTTAAAAAAGTGCTCACAGTTGCAGCACAACTGAGAAAATAGGTTTATGTTTGCTATTTGGCTGCACAATGATAAAAACTGTTGCTTTAGTTGCAAAGCAGACCCGAAGATTATTGCTCACCTTTTCACATACAAATTGCTTGTTATTTGAAATACAATTGCATTAACAAAAGCCCCCCATTGGATTTCAAGTGGTTCTTTGGGCAAAATCAAAAATGATATGCTGTATATGATGAAGTCAATGGCATTTATCTCAGTCTCCGTTGTAACATAGTTTTATTTTCTGTTGATTTGGCCAGTGAGTCTGTTAATTTTCTTCCCCCCCCCCTTTTTTTTTAGAACTGTTTATTTAAGAAAATATTTTCAAATGTTACAAGGAAAAACATGGAGAAGAGTGAAAAGACATTTTATAGGTACCATATATCACAGCATCATAAGATATTAAAAACTATTTCTCATATTAGCAAAAATATCAGAGTCTGTTATGTTTCAACTTCCTTTAGTAGACCAAACTCTCCAGCAAAAATGGCAATTGAGACAAACCATTTAACCCTAGCAGGGGTTCTTACAAGTGTTCAGATTTATTTATACAGTTAAAGCTTTTATTCAAAAGGGGAAAAATATCTGTTGCTGCGACTGCCTAAAAAGTGTTATTTGGCGTTAGGTTTTACTTTGTCAGTCACAAAGGGTGGATACACTGCTGCTACATAAATAGTCTAAAATGGAGCCAATAACATTCAATAAATATGAGAATGTGTCTATATAAGAACCCTGAAGTCATTAGGCTCCTGTCCCTTTGTTTAAGTATGCTGCAGGAATTGGAATAATCCAGCTCACAGCTGATTGGATGAAAAAAAAGGTGATTTGATAGTCTGGATAGAAATTATTTCAAAGGATGCCTTAAAGCTTATCTCTACATCTCAGTTATCTGCATTGCTTCTATGCCCCATAATGGGTTTTAGCTTTTGTCACAGCTCTTTCCACATCATCTGGAAGTTTTTCTTCATTGGATTTACTGCATTTTCTGATATCTCCTCCCTCCTCCACCTTGTTCTTTGACAGTTCATCAGTCTCAGCAATACATTGTTTGATTTTCTCCTTCAATATAGTCATGCAACATTATTTGAATTGTCCCACCATATTTTATGGGAACTCATCCCCATTCAGGCTGTGTTCTCTGGCAGCTTCCATCATTCCCTATCCTCACTACATTGCCTGGAAGCCTCCCTAACCATTCACACTACATTCCCTACCATCTAACCCCAATCCACTTGTACAGTATATTATCTTTTGCACCTGTTACCCTGTTATCTACCCTAATATGCTATGTATTCCTTGAGAGACCATTGCTTCCACCCTAAAGTCTCCAGCAGCTCTCCCTTCATTATCTGAACTGTAATCCCTTGAAGATCTCTCATTCTCTGCAATATCTTCCCTTCCTTTCCCTTCAAGGTCTTCCCACCACTCTCAGTATTACCTCTGCCTCATGTCTTCACTTTTTTACACTGTACTCCACTGTAATCTATCCACACCTGCTACATTTGGATGCCAAACCTGAAACCCACTGAAATCAATGAAGTCTGGATCTGTCAAATTTAAAATGCACATTTTCTGATCTAAAGGGAATATCTAAAATAGCATGGGGTGGGGTGGGCACTACCCTGGTGAACATGTACCTGTGCAAACATTTTTTTTTCATGCAGCAGGGAGCAGTTATTTTTTTTTTAGCACTGACATTTACAAGAATTTGCCAGCAAATGACATTTTACTCCTGATTTTTGTTTTTTATTTCAAAATGTTTTTATTGAAGATTTTCAATAACAGGGTAATGTTATAATAATAACAACGTTCAGTTCAATAAAAATTGTAGTCATACAATACATTATTGGAGTATGTGTACCCCACCATTTGGCTGGGGACAAGGAATAAGGCAATAGTGACATAGGTAGATATGGATATATACTGAACTTTGGCGAGGTGTAGAAAATGGTAGAGGGGTGTAAACATGGGGTGAACAGGAAGAGGGTAGGGAGAGGAGAGGAGGAGGAAGTTATAATGGGATGAGGGGAGGAGTACCAGTCTGAAATGGATGGGTAATTCAATTATGTGTGCAAATTCAGGCTTGTACTGAGCAATTGAGATGTTTTAACCAGTTAGTCCATTGGGAATTAAATTTGGATTGGGTGGGGTTGTTGAGGGCCAATCTTTTTTCCATTTCGCATTGGAAATTAAGATCTGTAATTAGTGATTTGAGAGAAGGGGCAGTAGTGGTGTTCCATAATCTGGTTATAGTGATTTTTGCTGCGAAAAGTATGTGGACAATTATGGTGCAAGAGGTATAGGGGAATTTTTCAATCCCAATATGTAAAAGTGCAAGTAGAGGGTTTGGGTTGATCACTGTTTGGGTTATTTCAGAGAGTAGTTGGAAGACACGTTTCCAAAAAGATTTAATTGATTTGCATGACCATAATATATGTAGTGTTGGACCTATGTCTCCGCATTGTCGCCAGCAAGAGGCGGAGTGTTTTGGGTAATACATGGCAAGTTTGACTGGGGTTAGATACCATTGGTGGAGGATTTTTAAGTATGCTTCCCAGTGTGAACTGCAGCAGGATGATTTGTAAGTGGTATTAAATGCTGTGCTCCATGCGTGTGATGTAATTGTTTCTGAGAGGGTTTTTTCCCAGTTGGATAATGAAGTAGATTTTAAAGCAAATTGTATGTTCGTTATGTATTTGTAGAAAGTGGAGATACCTATACCTGGGTATTGTGGCTTTGTAAAGAAAAGGTAGGCAGTATTAAGGATTGCCCACTGTATGCAAACAAAAAGTATACCTCACACCACAAAAATCCCTAAGTAGATAAAGTATTCCGCAGATGGTAAGTGGAACGTGGATTGGAGAATTTGAAATGGCTGCAGGGCGTGGTCTTTATAGAGGTCTGTTATTTTATGTATGTTTCGTTTTTCCCATTGGGTGAGGTCCAGTGAGGGTGTGATGGAGTGTAATATTTCAATTGGGGTGAAAATTAGTTTGGGGTCTGTGTATTCTATGGTCAGGAGATCATGCCAGGCTTGAAGGGCGGCTTGGATACAAGGGTGTTTTAATTGGTAATTGGTTTGTAGTATTGTAGGAATTAGGAGTAAATTTTGGGATTTAAGTGGATGGAAGGGTAAGGTTTCCATTGTAGACCAAATTTTTTCTCTAGTTGGGTTCCACCAAAAATATATTTGGTCCAGAAGAATAGCGTTATGGTAGGATTTTAAATATGGAAGGCCCGTGCCTCCTTTGGGAGATGGGTGTATTAAGAGATTGGTAGTGCATCTAGGTTTTTTTGAGTTCCATAAAAATCTGGAGAGAATCAATTGCAATTTGGAGAGGAAGGTGTTAGGAATTGGTATGGGGAGTGTGCGAAAAATGTACAGGATTTTTGGTAGGATGTACATTTTCAAGGTCGCAACTCGGCCTAATTTGGAGAGTTCTGAGGTGCGTAGGGTAGCAATTTCTTGGGGTATAGTTTCAAGTAATGTTTTGTGGTTTGATGAGAATAATTGGTCCGTTGTTGAAGTGAGTTTGATTCCTAAATAGGGAATGTTTTTTTTCCCAAGAGAAGGGGAATTGTTTAGCAAGTAATATTTGGGAATGGTGTGGTGTGTGGAGGTTTAAAATTAAAGATTTGGGTTCATTGAGCTTATAATAGGATACCATTGAGTATTGTTGAAGGTGCGTTCGTATTGTTATGAGGGATTTGGTTGGGTTGGTAATCATCAATATGATGTCGTCTGCAAATAGGCTAATTTTATGTTCAGTGTTAAGGTATTTAATGCCAGTAAATGCCGGGTCATCTCTGAGATTAGAGGCTAGGGGTTCAATGAGCAACGCAAATATGATGGGGGATAGTGGGCATCCTTGTCTAGTACCATTGGTGATATCAAAGGGTTCTGATAATGTTCCGTCTGTTAATACTCTGGCTGAAGGGAGGGAATATAGTGCTAGGATGGCTGTTAGCATCCATCCCGTAATTCCAAATTTTTGTAATGTCAATCGCATAAAAAGCCAGTGTATTCGATGAAATGCTTTTTCTGCATCTAAGGATAGGAGTATTGAGGGCTGTTTGGTATGTTCTAAATGGTGGAGAAGAGATATAAGTCTTCTGGTGGCATCGGGTGCTTGGCAGCCTGGTATGAATCCTACTTGGTCTTGGTGTATTAAGTTAGGAAGATAAGGGAGTAATCTGCGAGCTATAATTTTTGCATAAAGTTTTATGTCTGTGTTAAGTAGGGAGATTAGTCTATAATTTTGGACGAGTTGCGGGTCTTTACCAGGTTTTGGGATTGTTGTTATTATTGATTGTAGCATGTCTTTGGGGAATATGCCAGTGGTGGCAGCATGGTTAAAGAGTTTGGATAGGTATGGTGCTAGATTTGGGGCAATATATTTGTAAAATTCATTCGTATAACCGTCGTTTCCTGGAGATTTGTTAAGAGGGAGTGTTTTGGTGATATTTTCTATTTCTGTGATAGATATCGGAGTAGATATAGCGTCAAGTTGGGATGGGGAGAGTTGGGGGAGTTTGGTTGTGTGAAGAAATTGTTGTATGGATGTAAGTGTTGGTTGGATGGTGTCAGGATCGTTTTTAAGATTATATAGTTGTTGGTAATAGGTCTCAAAGGCGTTAGCTGTTTCTCGTGGATTTGTGGTTAAAGTATGTGTGGTTAGGTGATGAACTGAGGATATTTTGGCTTTTAGGCGTCGCTGTTTAATCATTTTGGTTAATAAGGCATTAGCTTTGTTGCTCATGGAGTAAAATTTTGCTTTCGTTTTTTGAAGGTTGAGGTCGTATTTATAAACTAGGAGGGTTCTGAGTTTGTTTTTATCCGTGGCGAGGGAAGTAGAGTTTGAGGGGTCTGGGGATGTTTTGTTTAATTCTTCTTTTGTTTTTTTTTTGTTCCACAAAGTTTATTGAGAAAAAGTCAAAACATATAAATGGTATAAATTGTACAATGTAATACAATGTGCCAAAGAAAAACGCGGTAAAACACAAATCGCACATGCCAAACAATAAGAAATATGCAGGTGAACAAAATAATAAAGCCCTCTCGTGTCACCTGTAACAATAATGAAGTTGAACTTGGAGAAGAAAAAAAAAAAACACGAGAACACAGCAAAAAAAAAAAAAAAAAAAAAAAAAAAAGAAGGCAAACACCAATCATAATCACCACATAGCATACAAAATATCACCAAACGAGCAGGATCATTTATTTGCACCCCCAGATTTCTTTCATCGTCGAGTAGCAGAGTAGGGGGGAAGGGAATAAAGCTAAAGGTGCTGGGCTTCTGGTGCAAGGAAGAAGTTGCGAAAATATAGAAAGCTCGGTGTTATCCAGGAGGAGCAGCAAAGGTACCACTCAAAGGTAGCCAACGCATATGAAAATTACTCCGTGGAATGGGAGAGGCACATGTGCAAGTGTATTCCGGGTGTGAGATTAGGTTGCCTATGGACAGCGGAATAAACATAAGTGTAGAGGAAAAAGAAAAAGGGAAAAAATGAAGTGGAGAAGATGTGAAAAACAGCAAAGACAGTACTGGCAGGTACAGGGCACAACGAGGAAGGAGTCGGGAGGAAAGAAAAAATAAAAAATGGTGAGAAGCTGGAAAGCCAAAGAAGGAAGAAGAGAAAAAAAAAAAAAAAAAAAAAAAAAAAAAAGGGGGGTAAGGGTCAAAGGGGAAGGAGACTAAGGGGGGGGGGCGGTATGGATAGACATGTCATATAGGTGGAAGCTCCAAGGACAGAGCTGGTGTGCTCATCCCCTAGGGGATAGAGACATAAAGCAGACAATCGGGCACCAGGGAAAAGGAGTGTCTCACTACCTGATCAGTGAAAGGGATATAATAGAAAAGTGTTATCGACAGCCCAGCAAGGGTCGAGGAGTCAGTACAATACAGAGTGTAATACAAAGCCACAGGTCTGGCTCAGAGTCAGGTAGAAAGACCCATGAGGGATTGGTAGTCGGGGGTCGTTTGGAAGTGGGTCCAACACGACCAAGTATGGGAGAATTTAGTCGGGTTATCTTGGGAGGAAGCAATCAGCTCCTCCATCTCTGCAATTCTTCCCAGACGAGTGAACCAATCTTTTATTGAGGGGGGTTGAGTAGATCTCCAAAGCACAGGAAGACAAAGTCTAGCAGCATTAATCATATGCATTGCTAACGATCGGAAGTATAGACGTTTGGGGAGCGGTGTATGGTGGAGGAGAAATTGGGCCGGGGAGAAATCGAGAGGTAAAGTGGACACTGACGAGGTTATACGGTGGACTTCCCGCCAGAAGGGCAGGACGATAGGACAGGACCACCAAATATGGAGAAGGGACCCATCGGGTGCTCCACATCTCCAACAATTATTGGGTAGAGAAGGGTTAAAACGATGAGTTCTGGAAGGGGTAATGTACCAACGGGAAGCTAGCTTGTATCCGTTTTCTTGGGTCGATACATTCAGCGAACATTTGTGGGAGTATGTAAAAATTTGGTCCCAATCTGAGGAAGAAAAATCTATATCAAGGTCTCTCCTCCAAGCTCGGCAAGCGGGGAGCGAGTTAGGATTCCCATCACCGGTGAGAAGGAGGTACATGGATGAGATTAGATGCCGCTGGGGTTCAGCCTTAGAACAAATTGATTCAAAGGGGGTGAGAGGACGAGTCCATTTGAGGCGGTGAGCAGAGGATGTGAGAAAATGCCTGATTTGAAGGTAGGCCCAAAAGGGGAAGGTACGATCTTTCATGGTGCTCGCCAAAGAGGAGTAGGATTTCAATTGGCCTTTATGAAAAAAGTGTTCCGCTTTCACCTGGTCATACGGCCAATGTTCCGACAGGAAGGCCTTGTGCATACCCGGAGGGAAGTCCGGGTTTAAGCAAAGGGAGGTTAAAGGGTTGGGGGCATCCGAGATGGAGGCCGACTTGCATGTCAAGCGGAAGATGCGCAAGGTAGGACCAATCAGTGGATGAGTGAGAAGGGCCTGGGGGGTATGTTTCGTCAAGAGCCACGGGATCGAAGCTATAGGAGAAGGAGAGAAGGAGTTTTCGAGATGCACCCAGTCTTTGGTAGTTGAATGAATATTCCAATCTATAATTCTGCAAAGATGGCAGGCCCAATGATATTGCCTGAGGTCTGGGAGCCCAATCCCACCCCTGGATTTGGGGAGAACCAATTGGCAGAAAGATATGCGCGGACGCTTGTGGTTCCAAAGGAAGAAGGAGCACATTCTCCTACATGAAGCGAAAAAGGCGGGTGGCAAGTGGATAGGTAAGGTTTGAAATAAATAGAGGAGGCGGGGGAGAATGTTCATTTTTAATATAGCAGCTTTGCCGAACCAGGAAAAGCATGGTCGATGCCATTTAGTGAGATCTTCCTGAATGGATTTAAGTGCTGGGATAAAGTTTTTTACATAAAGGTCAGAGAGGTCGCACGTAAGCTGAATGCCCAGGTAAGTGAGAGTTTCACTGTCCCATCTAAACGGGAACTGCGATCGGCAAAATGAGACTACATCAGAAGGGAGGGTGACATTGAGGGCATTAGACTTTGAATGGTTGATTCTAAGGTTCGACATGTATTGAAAAAGTGAGAAATCTTTAAGCAAATTGGGCAAGGTGGTCCGAGGTTCTGTTAGAAACAGCAAAATGTCATCCGCATAGGCGGCGAGTTTATACTCTTGAGCCGGAGCGGAAACGCCCTTAATATTTGGGTTGGAACGGAGTTTACGCAGCAGTGGCTCTAATGATAGCACAAAGAGGAGAGGAGAAAGGGGGCAGCCCTGGCGCGTGCCATTGCCGAGAGAGAAATGGTTCGATAAATGGCCATTCACCCGAACCTGTGCCGTGGGTCCAGAATACAAGATCATGATGAAATTAAGCATGTGTTCTCTCAAACCAATCGCCTGAAGGGTTGCCCTCAAATAATCCCAGGACACTCTGTCAAAGGCCTTCTCAGCGTCCAAAGAGAGAAGGAACCCAGGAGACTTTGATGTGCGAAGCCAATGGATAAGGTTGAGGGCCTTGATAGTATTGTCTCTCGCTTCCCTGCCAGGGATGAAACCCACTTGATCGAGGTTAATCAAAGAAGGGAGTAAGGGGAGGAGACGGTTGGCCAGAATTTTAGCATAAAGTTTCACGTCTACATTCAGAAGGGAGATGGGCCTATAATTGGAAACCAAAGTTGCATCCTTATCCCCCTTGGGTATGACAGTGATGTGCGCTTCTAGAAGGCGATGACACGGCACAGGGAGCGAAGAGAAAGTGTTGAAAGCCGAGAGGAAGGGGATGGACAAGACGGGTAAAAACTCCTTGTAATATACCGCAGACAGGCCATCAGGGCCCGGGCTTTTACCAGACTTCATTTGTTTGACGGCCCGCGACAGTTCCTCAGCCGTGATATTTTGCTCCAGTTCCAGGGCGGATGTCTCAGAAAGTGCAGAAGGGCTATAAAGATGAAGAAAGTCCGAGATCACCGTGGCTCTGAGTTTGTTGGTTTCAGGTGGGGGACGTTCCGGAGGGAGGTTATATAATGCCTTATAATACTGCTCAAAATGAGAAGCAATGTCAGCATTAGTGGTGGCAAAAGAACCGTCTGGACCCCTGATTTTGTGGATTGTTAAGCTCGACTTTTTCGCTTGAAGGGATCTGGCGAGGAATCGCCCGCTTTTGTTTGCAAACTCATAAAATAATTTTTGAGACAAGACATATCTACGTTTAGCCACCTTACCCAGTTCGGTCAAAAGCTGCGTGCGAGTGTTTGTGAGTTCAGTCAAGGTAGAAGCCGCTTGACTGTGTTTGTGAACTCTTTCCAAAAACTGGATGCGCTCCATAAGTCGTCGCAAATGTGCTTGTCTCTCCCTTTTGCGCTTCGTAGCCATGGCTATGAGAATCCCGCGAATTACGCATTTATGTGCCTCCCATTGCGTCAAGGAGGAGGTATCTGAAGTCTGATTGGTCGCGAAGTAATCTACCAATTGGGAGCGGATCTCGGCTTCGTGTGTTGGGTCGGAAAGAAGAGATGCGTCCAATCTCCAAATCTTAGAGCGGGAGTGTTTTTCAGGAAAACGCAACGTCATGGTTATGGGATGGTGATCCGATAGGACCATTGGTTCAATGGAGGTGTCATGAAGAAATGGCAGATCCACTTGCGAGAGAAAAATGTAGTCAATTCTGGAGTACTTATTGTGTGGAGGAGAAAAGAACGTATAATCTTTAACATTCGGGTGTAAGATTCGCCAAGAATCGTGAAGTTGTAAATCCTGGAGTTGTGTGCGGATCTGTCTTAGGGATTTGTATGGTAAAAAGGAACTGCCCGAGGAAGAATCCAATAAGGGGCATAAAGGGACATTAAGGTCTCCCCCCAAGATCAGCACACCCGACTGAAAAGAAGAAAGAGAGGTGGAGATTGAGCGGAAGAAGGGAACCTGCTTGGTATTGGGCGCATATAAATTTGCCAGTGTAATGGGTCTGTTGGCAAAAGTGCCTTTTAGAAACAGGAACCTACCTTCTGAGTCAGGGAGCGACTCCGTTATAGTTAAAGGGAGATGTTTTGCAATCAAGATGGCGACACCTTTTGATTTGGCATGAGGGTTAGGGGCATGATAGACTGTCGGATAACGTGAGTTAAAGAGCTTGGGAATGACATCCTGTCTAAAATGCGTTTCCTGAAGGAAAACGACATCCGCTCTTTGTTTAGATAAATAGGAGAGCAGAATGGAGCGTTTTTCAGGTGTGTTCAAACCCTTCACATTAAGAGATAGAACTTTCAGTGACAAGTGTCCTGACAACGATTTAGGAGAAGACATGTCCAAAGAGGAATGTGAAAGCAACCTAAAAAAAAGGGAACACGGGGTACTAAAAGGATGGGAATAGGATTGGGGGGGGGGGGGGAGAGAAGAGAAAAAAAAAAAAAAAAAAAAAAAACAGAACTACCAGCGGGAGGAGTAGACCAGCTAATCCGCCTAGATATATAAGAAAACAGGAGAAGAGAAAGGAAGAGAAGATGGGGGGGGGGTTAAGGGGTAACAGAAAAGAGAAAGGAGGGAGTAAAAACAGCCGGCAAGAGTCAGTAAAAGCTCTCCGAGCTTACTGTGTGGGGAACGCAGTGGGCCGAAATCCAAAATAAAAAAGAGGCCCGCCGTACGGGGACCTTAAAAAGTGCAGGGAATGGAGAGGTAGGGCGAGGATAGGGCATGCACAGAGAGGGACTACACCCAGCCGGCGAGGGAGATGTATCAACCCTCACCTGGTAGGACGTATGGCTCAGGATTTAGCGAGAAATTGGGTCAAGAACAGAACGGTAGCCTGCGCTAGGAGGGAAGTGAGGGAAGTGAGACAGGCAACAAGCCATATCAATGTTTGGGAGATACCCATATGAACAAAGCACTACATAGGAATTCTAAAGCGGAAATATAGTGTCACGAGTATACCGTGGTGGAACTACTAGGAATGTCGTCCGCAAAGGTATGGCTTCATAGAACGGTCAGACCGCCCTCTCTTCAGGGAGAGAACAGGCAGTGTCGCACAACACATGAAGTCACAAAATATTGGCAGGGGAACAGTAAGGCCTAACATGTGCAGAAAAAAACATACAGCTCAAATATCGCATATCAAAAAAAAACACAGTATACTAAATTGAGAACAACTAATATGACAGAACGACCCCCCCCGGCCTGGACTCTCAAGGTACTCCTGGACCCGAGCAGCACCTCATATCAGATAGGAGGAAATGCGTGGGGAGGGAAGAAGAAGGCACAGGCAGAGTACCTACATTGGAGCCTCATCAGAGGCACTCATTAGTATTCAGAAAGTGAAAAAGGATACAGAGCGGGATGGGAGAGACCGATTTCTGCAAGGAGTCTCCATCCGGAGAGCTCATTGAGGTGATGCTCGTTCACAGGTGCACAGCAACAGCGTGAAGGTTAAAAAAAAAAAAAAACAAAAAACAAAAAAAAAAAAATAATAAATAAATAAATAAATTATAAGCAAAGGTTTCCCCCCCCCCCCCACCCCTCCCAAGCCAAACTCAGCAACCCGCTCATCAGAGTACGTGAAAAAGGATAAATGGTGCTGAGGAACTCTCTTCATCCTCTCCCAACTCGGTCTTCCGGAAACGGTGCAAGGCGAGATGAATACGATGCGTGTGGGGGGACCTAAAGTCCTTCATTGGCGAACTCGATATCCTCGGAGGTCCCCAGGATAGGCTCGGAGTCAGCTGTGCAGGAGATGGAAAAGGATCGGAGCCCTCCGGAGTCCACCCGGGGTCTCTAGATGTCAATAGACCTATCAGAGGTGTCATGGAGGAAGTTAGGCACGAAATTGGTTGTAGATCCGATATTCCCGTTGCGAAGCGACAGCGGTGGTGCAGAAAATGGGCGGGTAGAAGGGAGGAACTTATAGGAATATTCTGTGCCAAACAATCATTAAGGGTCAAGAATCGTAGGGATGAGATCTTAGTGGCCCCAGATGCATAGGGCTGCCTGTGTGCAAGAGTACCAATGAGTCCAGTCCAGATCATGTGGAGGGAAGATCCCAGGATGATAGATCAGAAAGCTCCATAAGTAAGGCGAAATGGGACAAGGAATTTGCAGACAAAGTCCGAAGAGTGGCTGAACGGATCGCGAGCAATGAAACCAGCGGTAGCGCACAGTAAATTAAGGAAATCAGGACATAATGTAGAGAAGGGTCTCTAAGCTTCATGACGAGGCCTGCGATGAGCAGGAGAGGCCGTCGGGCTGGTTATGCTGGTAGAGCCACCGGCTGGAAGTCTCGGCGGGGTTGCGGGAATCAATCGGCGTCGGCGAGAGCCAGGGCCCTGCCATTCCATCTCACTTGGCATCGGTCTGGATTCCGGAACACCTGGGAGACGCATATTGCTATACCAATCAGGGAGGTCGATTAGTGGGATATCTAGGGAAGTGCAGAAATTAGGCAGATCCTCCGGAACTCGCAGGTAGGCTGTGCGCCCCTGCGCCTGTGCGGAAAGACAAAATGGGAAACGCCACCTATATGGTATGTTATGTGAGCGGAGTGCATCCAATAAGGGGCGAAGTTCCCGTCTTTGTTGCAGAGTAATATTGGAGAGATCCTGGAATAAATGTATTTCAGACCCCTGATATAAGAGGCGCCTTCTGTCCCTGGCGCGCCTGAGGATGTCCTCTTTTAGTGGGAAGCTGACTAGGCAACATATTACATCTCTTGGGGGATCAGAATCTCTGCCCCTGGGACGGAGTGCTCTGTGTGCTCGTTCCAACTCTATAGGCGTGGCCGGCGGGCGACCTAGTAGGTCATTAAAGATCGCCACAACCGTTGTAGAGATGTCGTTCGGTTCCACAGATTCTGGCAAACCACGGAGTCTAATGTTATGTCTGCGTCCACGATTATCCAAATCCTCTATTTGTCTGTAGAATTCACGGATATGCGATGCGTGTGAGACTGTTGTCTGCTGTATTTCTGCTATGGCGTCTGTATTATTGCGGCTAGCAAGTTCCACTCCCTCCAGCCTTGTGCCTAAGGAAAGTAAATCCTCTCGCAGATCACTGAGGGCGGTGGTGAGTGTGACTTTAATATCTGCAGCCACCGCCTGAAGATCTCTGAGGGATAATGCCTGGGAGTCAGAGGAGAGGTCATGCTGCGGGACTGTGTCAGTGACATGCTCAGTGTCACTGCTTTGAACACAGGCTGCCGTGGAGGAGGAAGGAGGGGGGGGAGAGGGGGAAGCTGCTTGGGCCCTGTCCCTCTGTTGGGAGCGGAACAGCTCCTGTATATGCCGCGATTGCGGCTGATTAGGGACCCGTGGGGAACGGGAACGGGAACCAGGTGTGTTCCGGTCCGATTTCCCCATGGTCATGTGCCCCTGCCTCACCCGATCCTCCGTGTAGCAGAAGGAGAAGTCCTCGGCCGGCGGGAGCTCCTGTCTTAAGCGGCCATTCCGGATCGCGGCAGACCACGCCCCAATTCTTCTTTTGTTTTAATTGACATGAGAAGTTCATCTATTTGTTGGTTTCTTTGTTTAGAGATATGGACGTTTAGTTGAATAAGAATACCTCTCATGTATGCCTTGTAGGTAGACCATAGTATAGGTATAGAAATATCAGGTGATTCATTCATGTCAAAAAACAGGTTATGAGCGTTTAGTATATGTTTTCTGTGGTCTGGATTCTTTAGTAAGGTTGAGTTCAATCTCCATATTCAAGGGATCGAAGAATGTTGATTGTGGTCCAGAGTGATGGAAATTGGAGCGTGGTCCGACCATGTTATGATGCCAATCTTGGAGGAGGTGATATGTTGTAAGGTCCACTTGTCTGTGATAAAGGAGTCAATTCTGGAATAGGAAAGGTGTGCCGGAGAATAATAGGTGTAGTCTTTTTCTGTACCGTGTTGGCATCGCCATATGTCATAGAGGTCGTTGTTGTGTAGAAAATGGTTAAAAGTATGTTTAAAGGAGCGTTTACTAGAAGAAGAGTCCAGGAGTGGGTTGTTTATGATGTTGAAGTCTCCTCCTAGTAGTAGTCTGCCTTGTCTCTGGGTAGTAATGATTGTGATTAGTTTGTTGTAGAATTAGAGTTGGTTGGTATTTGGCCCATAGATATTGACCAGGGTATATAGGATTTCGTTGATCTTGCATATTAAGATATGGTAGCGGCCTTGTGGATCTGCTAATTCTGAGATATATTGGAATTGGAGGGAGTCTCTTATGGCGGTGATGACGCCGTTCTTTTTCTTGGAGTTGGTTGCCATAAATATTGATGAGAAGTGGTGTAGGTTAAATTTGGGAATTTTGTAGGAGATAAAGTGGGATTCTTGGAGGAAAAGAACATCAGTTTGCAGAGAGCGAGCTTCTTTTTGCAGTAGAGATCTCTTGTAAGGAGAGTTGAGGCCTCGTACATTCAAAGATGATATGCTAATCATATTGTTGGGTATATAAGGGTTGCATGGAGTAAGAGGGATAATTTGTAAGTTGTGTGAAAAGTTGAATATTTCTTTGTCTTGTATGTAAAGCTTCCATAGAGAAGAAGTAGTGATCTTGTTATGTTCGCTGGTCTGAAGGAGTTATTTCCGCTTGTAGTAGAGGTGTTCGATGGAAAGGAGGTTGATATGAGTGACTGGTGGAATGAGGTGGGTAGGGGGTTAAAAAAAACTTGTGAAAAATACAAGTAACATATGTAGCAGATGTTGCTACTGTGTAAAGGGGGAACATAAACATACATGACTCAAGAAAGGAGTCATGTTGACGAAAAACTTGAAGTTTAGAAATGATTGGTTAGGGGCTGTCTGTCAGCCTTTAGTGGTTTTGAAATGATAGCCAGTGTGTCGGGTGGTAAATGGTGTTAGGGATTTTTGGTTCAGGACTATTCTGCTTCCATCTGTTGTGGTCAGGTTGAAGTGGATTGGTGGGAGTCCACGGGTAGGATGTTCCATGTCTTCAGGAGTTCTATGCCTGCTTCTAGGTTTTTGACCGTGTAGAGCCTTCCTTGATGCTTAACAATGAGTTTCATGGGGAAACCCCATTGGTAGCCGATACCATGGTTCCGCAGTGCTTTGGTTATGGTAATACGTTTCTTGCGGTTGAGAAGTGTAGCTTTGGATAAATCTGCAAACAATTTTATATTCGCCTGAGAAGCCGGAATTGAGGTAGGGTTTCTACCAGCCGTCATAATTTTTTCATTCATGTGTTAGAAGTGCACGCGCGCTAGGATATCTCTGGGTATTGCGGCCGGAACGATAGTTTTGGTATCCTGTGTGCGCGGTCTATGGCAAGTTCCACGTCCATTAGAGAAGGAATGAGGTGTTTCATGTATTGTTGGATGTAAGGTACTATGTCACCTGTAGTGATAGTTTCCGGTATTCCGTGGAATTTAATATTGTTGCGCCTGGAGCGGTCTTCTAGGTCTGCCAATTTTAGGTCAATTTGTTCTATGTCACTAGATTACTAGGTCCAGGTGGACTGAAACATGATTAGACCATGTTATTGGGTTTATTTCAGTTCCAGCTAGATTGCTAATCAGAAGGGCTGATATAAAAAAAAATCATCAAATCTACAGTACACTTTGTGGGGATTGGAATGAAAGGTGAAATGTTTGCATATGTACATTTAAACAAAATATAATGACCATGGGAATTGGTTAAGGAGGATGTTATTGTTAAGGGTCTGGTTCATTCTATCAGTATGGTAATGCCTGATTTCCTAGTGAGGTCGGAGGTTAAATATGAGGTAGGATAATTTTTAGATGCAAATTTAAAGGAAACTCCTACCCACAATGTGTCTCCTGAATTAAAATTATAAAGAGACATATCATATAAGACATAAGCATAGATTTTCAACAACATTATCAGTAGCCAAGAATTAAGAAGTAGAACCACTAATATGTATGAAGGTGGTAAAAAAGAAACAACAAAAATACTGGAACAAACAAATATAAGCCTCACATTTGAAAGTACGAGTCTGGTATAAATAACACCATACAAAAAGGAGATCAAAATAATTAGCAGTAAACCTGAGCTGTGTAGGCAGCTAGGGACATTGTGGGTGTCCTACAATGGTAGTGCCAGCCTTTCACACCAACTCTAATATCTTTTCTAATTAAATAGAAGTACATGCCAGTGTACTGTTCTTCAGAGACAAAAAAAAAAAATCAATCAACTGTAAATCAACCTGTTTATGACCAGGCACACATTTGTTTTAGAGAGGTTTCATTTCTGCAGATAAAACAAGCATATATTTTTACCAGTACTTTTAAACATGTATATTGTAAACATATTTTTTCTTAAACATGATCTGATTTAAAAACTTTGGCTTCTGTCCATTTGGCAACAATACACTGGTTATATGAGTCAATTAGTTTGCACCAAAATGACTACCCTTAAAAAAAAAAAAGAAAAACAATTCTTCTAGGTGAAATGTTTATTAATAGTTTTATTTATTAATACACTTCATAGGCCAGCGACTTGAAAAATGGCATGCCTTTATACAAAGCATAATTTTTCTAAAGTTCAGAGGTAAGGCACCATCAGCTATAAAAAGAAATTACTAGGTTCTTCAAGACTGATCTTTTTTTACTGGACAAAAATAAAAATAATGCATGTTGCAGATGTTTTTTCAACCTTTACAGAGGATATTCCCAAACAACATCTATTTATAATTTTTATGTGCTCCCAATAAACTGTAAAATTGTCACAGCCTAAGAAGGCATCTTTGTAGTTTTAAAAGCTGACTTGTGACAACACCTGTGTATAATGTTTATGCTTCTTCAATAAAATGGTTCACAGATGGCAAAGAGCATAGGAATTCCGAATGATAAATACAGTAGTGGCACAGAAGAAACACAGAATTAAACACAAATAAAACGATGAAGCAAATATACAAATATTGGGTTTGTATACAAAATGATCAGCAGAATACAAAATATTAACTTTGAATAGTAAATATAATAGTCAATAACTTCTGCCCAATCTGCAATTAACTACTATAAATGTATTCAGCATATCCAGGAATTAAACTGGGGAGACGTCGTTTCAAATCATGGCAAGTTTTCATGGAAAAATGATTTAATTCTCTCTAAACAAAGTTAAATGGATGAACTCCACAAGACCATTCCATTTTATAAGACATAGATGCTTAGATATGTTTATAGTGTAACTTTGGTTAGTTAAAAGTTATTCTCATTTTAGTATAAACTGTTCCTTTAAAATTCTATACGTTTTTTTTTTAGGTGTTGTTATTATAACTACCATCACTATTTATTCTTTTTAACTCCTGAACTACTGTATGTGAGTCAGTCTTCCAAGCATAAGTTTATAAGGATAAACACCATGCTACACCTTTCCTTTCCCCTTCCATAAGCTTATGTAGTGCTACTTCTATTCTCTAAGGCTAGGGTAACAGTAATAACACCCCTCCACCAAAATAAGAAGGGCATTGATCTCACAATATTCACTGTTTCTGATGTTTACTTATCCAACGCTTGAATTTATTACAACTGGCCTATCAGATTTTTCATGCAATCACTGCCGGTGGCTATAACTTCCATCAGTGGTCATTGAGTTCTGGCAGTAGGGAAGGCCTCCCCGCCAGCAGAAAATGATAGTGCTATAGGAGGGATTCCCCCATCAACACAGTCAGTCTGAACTTCCGTGGTGGAAGGAAAGAAAAATGTATAATCTGTGTGCTGCTTTAGACAGGTAAAAACCATTACTTATAGTGAACACTAAGTGCGCCAAGTATATTAGTTCACCAGATGGTGAATTACAATTCTAACAACTGAACGTAAAACACTGGGGTAAACCTGTAATGTTTTAATTGCGCAGAACCTGCCTAGGGCACAGCTGAGTATTTCCTTTAAATTTCAGCAATGCCTTCAATTTGTTATGAAATAAAGTGCTGCGCAAACTGTTGGCGCTATATAAGTACTGTATAGTATTAATAAAAATAATAACTCCAGATGATAAACTCAGTAGAGAACTGCAAGATTACTGCTGAGTTCTTGAAAAGTAAGATAATTTACAAAGCGTGGTATGCTTAAAGCTGAATTCCAAACAAAATGATTCCTTAGTAAGCATTAAAATCTTTACATTCCATTTGCTAATCTTACTTACTTTTTGTCTATGAAGCTTACAAAGTAGTAGAATAGATGTTTTATAACTGGCATACAGCTACCTACTGTATATCCTGTCTATATGACTAATCAACCAGACTGTTTACTGTCTACTGGGTGTCATCGACTAATCATGTTATGTCATCAAGTCTGCCTGCCGTAGGCAGAGACAACATTGGATGCTGGTGGAGTTTACATTGCCTGTCCCCGCCCAGTTCCATCTCTGTATTAGATAACCTATGTTTAATTTAGATTAAAATATCTGTCAGTGGTGTATTTGTGGCAGTGCAGTGCTGACAGCATTGGTACAGCAATATACTTTATTTCAAGCACGTTTCTGCAACAATGACAAGGGAAGTTCTCTGCTCCCCAGTTACTGCCTGTACATCTACCTGAAAATGTATTTATATGGTGTACAGAACCTTGGACAGCAGAAGAGAAGTGCTCTTGTTGTTGCTTACTATTCTTGGCCTCCCTTTGTCTCTCCCAGTACAGCCTCATCCTTCTTTGGTGTCCGTTTATGACACACAGAATAGCTGCGATTCAGAGGATCACAGCTATTCTCTGGTCATTCACAGTTTATGACACCCAGGAGAACATGTTCAGCCCTTCTCTGGAGAATTGTGTTCTCCCTCCAGATTCTCCAGCCCAGAGCAGGAGAATCAGAGGGACCGAAAACTAAGCAGAGATAATTTACCTCTGCTTAGTAAACTGATCTTTTACTGTAATCTCGCGAGATTATAGTAAAATCAGCCGTTTTCCAGTGTTTGTAGACCGTTCTCCCTTCGTTTGGAGAACTGATTTACATATGCTTCATAAACGGCATTCACAGGAGAACTGTGTTCTCTGAGAATGCCGGAGAACTGAGCAGCGATCTATTACTGCTGGTTCATAAACGGACACCATAATCACATCACATTATTTTATATAAGTAAATTTGTCAGCCCTATACTTGCAGTGGTACAGGGCTGGCAGTGTTGGTAGAGTGATTTAGAAGAGCCCTGGGTTCTGTGAGCAGGTGTGAGGGAAGCTCTATGGGCAGTGACAGTGGAGAAAACTCTCATATTATCACTGATGCAATGAGCTGGAAATAAAATAAATCACTCTATTAATATAGTAGGTGGGTATTGCTTGTGGCATGTAAAATGAAGTGTAGCAAATGTAAGCTACTCTATTGGAAGGAAGAGTGATTTTCAGCCATTGATGTGGTTTTGCTGATTTTGAAGCCAAAGAATTGTGTAAATTGATCAAGAACATGACAGAGTTTGGAGGGGATTATGTATACAACATGTATATATATATTTGGTATAATTGTTGAGTTCAGCACTACATGACAGACAATATCAAAAACAGAAAAACATGGCAGTGGGACTTTTTAGGTGCTAATATAGATAACCCCAGGAAGAAATACATGCTTACCCTGAGGAAGCCACATGACCAGTGAGATAGCGTGTGGGTGGAGCCTAGTGATGTCACTTCCAGAGTTGCACAAACCAGGAAGTGAGAGGAATAATTTTTGTCAATGGAATTATATGCCTTCACAGTTTTGCACTTTGTGAGTGGATTTTAATAGCTTAATAAAGGAAATCTTTTTATAGGGTTGCACTATGACTTGTCCTCTTTTCCCCTGAGTATTTATCATCCCAGTGGGAAGCTGAAATAAAGTCTCTTAAATGGACAGTAGCAAGGAAATAGCTATTAAGGGATAGCTGTGGACAAGCAAAAGATTTACCAACATTTATAGTGCTTATGACCTATATGATATTTGGGTCAAGGAAGGAGGTGAGTGCATGGCACACTCACTGGTGATGGGAAGCACTTTTGTATATGTTGAATGAAGTGAACATTTTACAACACTGTTGTGGAGCACGGCGTGTTTTGCTGCAATGTGAGCGTAAAGGTTTTGTGCACTCAACCATTAGCTTTAATGTAAATGGTGTTGCACTACGATATCTATTTTTGTTTTTTATATACATGTTTTTGGAGTCGTGATTGAGTGAAGATATTCTGGATTCATCGCCACATGAAAGGATTCACTTTTGTAAAAACGCATTTGACCTATTATAATTTGTAGGTCAAACTTAAAGGTGAGTAGGGAGAGTATCTTGAGCACAAACACATCTTTTGAAAAGTGACTGTTAAACGCACTAATTTGTACATTCTGTGCTTTGGCAGTTGGACTTTTATTGTAGTATGGATTTATCTTGGATTACTGGAGGATTATTTTATTTCATTTATATGTCTGGATGAGGAGTTAGCGCACTACACATTCTTGGTTTATATATATTAAGATATTAAGTAAGAGTACACTTAGTGAGTGAGTGCAGCAATCTTCCTTTGTTTATTTTTATCTAGGGTGTAGCAGCACACGAGTGTAAGCCTTTTCACACATGAAGACATAAGTAAAATCTTACATTTTATTCTCAAATCATATTGGTAAAAGATGGGTAAAAAACAACTGATACAATCATACTGGCCTAATCTTATTGCAGATATACATACAACTCCACACACCTTCTCGTATGTATGTAAATCTGCATACAGACTGCATTACATTATTAGTACCTAGATGAAATCAACGTATTAAGAAAGGATAATATCATCTATGTCTTCTTTATCTTCACAAAAGGGTGAATCTACCATGTTCTGCACTCTTAAACATCTAGTTAACAAGGAATGAACAAGAATTTGAGTGGAACAAGAATTACAGGAAGTGATATTGTTTCTGCTGGGGACAGCAGGAAGTGATGAGAAACCCGAGTGCAAGCCAAGCTCGCTCTTACAAAAATGTAAGAGCCGACTTGTAAAACAATAACTCTATACAACCCAGGTGAGCATAATTGCTAATGGTTTTATAGATGTATGAATTAGTTGCCTTAATAAAAAAAGGGTCTTTACACTATTTCTTTACTGATTTAATGAAATCCCTGATGATATTGCAAGGAATTAGTGGTGTTATCCTGAATATTTAACCCCTTGGGGAAAAGCTCATATAGACCTACTCTATTGGAGTCAATTCTGTCTGGTGAGTTTTTGAGTGTGGTGGTGGCTCACTGATGTGTAGTGAAACATGGAAGCGCTTTATAATGCGAAAGGCATGATTTTGCACAATTTGCACGGGACACTTTAAATTATCGTCTTGCTTGCGCTGTAATCTGTTTAAAGTTGCACTACTTGAACATTATTGATGTTGTAATTAAATGGACATTTACAATAGTATCATACTGGAAATGACACTGGATTTGAATAACACAGTTTATTTATTATAAGCATATCATGTTTGATGTTTGGAACACTGTGATTTGATATAGAACAAGAAATAAAGGTATAGCGAATAAGGCACCCCAAATTCATATATTAAAAGACAAAATGCTAGTTCGGGTACCTTTACATAGCAGTGGGTTAAATCCCAGTCCCCTTAATTTTTCTGTTTTTTAAACTCAGCCTTCATCTTGATCCAAGCCCAGTACCAGAAAAAAAACAGATAATATCACCATGGTGGAGGGTGCTTCAGGAGGCCTCCCTGGGGGCTCTCAAGCCTTAGGTAAGACTAATACTAATCCTATATTGAAATCCAATACCTTTTCTCCAATTCTTATTGGACCTCCTCCTTTGGGCGATGCCAGGAGGACAGGGAATTTTTATTCGTATTTGGTAAAGAAAGCTTAACAAATGGTAACCTGCGGATGGTTAACCTGTTCTCCTATACCTTGATTGATGAAGAGAAATCTATTTTAAGCTTAGGTTTAAGCTTTTTCCCTACCCAACAAGTAGACCATTCTGAACTAGGGAAGGATGTTATACTCTTTGCTAAGAAACTAACTCTACATGTTATCCACGATAGAAGCTTGACACCACAGCAATTTGTAGCTAGAGATATGAAGCCATGGAAGGATTTTTCTATTAATGACTTCCATGCTCTTAGAGATCTTATGTTATTATGGTAAAAAAATTTAAGTGAGAAGATGAACTCTGATACAACTACGGCGAATACCATCTCAATACATACTAAGTCTAAAGTAGAATATAAAAAGAAATCCCAGTCCTTTCCCTCGCTACAGCAGATTATTCACATTTGGGCTTTTGTCCAAAATGTGCTACATGACATCAGACACCTTGTGGACAAACCAACTGGCAGTTCTAATCTTACACCTAAATTACAGTAAGCACTGTTGAGTTGAATTAAGAAATATAATGATAATAGATGCAGCGCTCAATATCCAACAGTAAAGTGCATATTTAAAAGTTCATAATAAAAAACTCATAATAACATTCAAGATAAAATGTGCCAAAAATAAGGTGCTAATGAAATAAAGTGCTGATGTTAGGTGCAGCGCTCAATATTCAACAGTAAGGTGCACATTTAAAGGTTCATATTAAAAAACGCATAATAACATTCAAAATTAAATGTGCCAAAAATAAGGTGCTAATGAAATAAAGTGCTGATAAAGAGGAAATGATCAATCTTATTGTAAACAAGTGACAATAAAAATGTCCATAAAATATGGTGAAGATCCTTATATGAGTGATCATAAGTGATATTCCTCGTGCCAGATATAATAATTCGGTGATGTGCCAGGGATATAGTAAAATTACGCACTCAACAGATGTGCATTTACAATACGCATGTATATGTATATAATATGGTCAGCCGGAGGTCCCCTTAAGGATGAAAAAAGCCTGGACAGGAATCTTCCTCCTCTGGGTCACATGCAGTACCGCAGCCATCCTCCGCAATGGGCTCTGTGGATTTTTTAGCTCATAATAGAGCCAAAGAAAAGGATGCCCATAGTGCAGTAATTTAAAATGAATTTATTAAATATTGCCATTCACGTGGGTATAAGGTAGATAAAACCAAGTAATCAGCAGCAAAACACACTGACCATCCAAAAACCAAGATGTCCACCTGCTCAAGGCTTCGGCGGCATGATGGCACGGAGTACAGCTCCTCCTTGACGCGTTTCGTGCAATTAAAAAATAACCACACCATTGAAATCAAACCCTCGGACAAAGTGGTTATGGACCATCCCAAGTATGCCAAAATGTATTCAGATCCCTGAATGCAAAATTAAATGTTTTCAGGATGAGTTTTGCAAGATTATTGGTCGAATTTTTACTAGGGAGCTTATTGACAAAACTCCTACGATTTTCTGAATACTCAACATTTTGTTACACCCAACTTTTATTCATTACCAAAAATTCACAAGGATCTTCAGGACCCCCTGGATGACCTATAGTGTAAAAAAAAAAGCTGTATTTCCAAGAATGCAACTTAACTAATTGATGATTACCTTAGGCCACTTGTCACTTATTTACCTTCATATGTACAGGAAACTAGCAATCTTCTTAGAATCATAGAGCATATGGTAATTCCTACTGGATCTTTTCTTGTAACAATAGATGTAGAGGCTTTGTAAAGTTCCATTCCTCACTCCTTGGGAGAGTTCCATTCCACTCTCCTTGGGATAGTTTTTGAAAGAATAACATGGCCTTATATTGAGTATGTTCTGGAGTTGCTGCATTATATCCTATCTAGGAATGTGTTCACATTTGGAGGCTCCCACTACCTCCAGGTGCAGGGGGTAGGGATGTGCCCCATTGTATCCCAACCTATACCTGGGGGGGTGGAAGTGCATGTTGTTCTTTGGACAGGATTCATTGATGGACCTGTGCCACATTCTGTCATGGCACAGGTACATTGACAATATTTTCATGATTTGGATGGTTTCCTGGGAGACCTTGATGTTTTCATATTGGTCACAAAAAATGTAATCTTAATCAGCGCAGTGGATAACTGGCTAGCACTTCTGCCTGCAGCACTACGGTTATATATTTTTATCCGAAACTGTAAAATGGGGACCTCAGTAAGCCGTCATATGCATCTTTATCATTGTTTGGATCCAAGTGTGATCAAAATTTTTTGCCCAGGAACATATGGAAAACTCCCCTAGAGGAGGTGGTATTAGTAAACTTCTCCCGTTGCAGACAAAATAGACCCAACTGGAGGCTAATCAATGAAAACATTAATTTCATGTAATTTCTGTAAAAAGTCTAGTCATGATGCTTAGGTACTGATTGTCTACTGAATTTGCCATCAAGTTTGTTTTGTTGATGTTTTGGTATTTATTGTTTACTATTGTATATATAGTTGTAATTTAGTTTTTTTTTTTTTTATTTGCTTGCAGGTGAACATCTCAGGAAAATACTTTTTTTTTTTTCTAAATATTTATTGGGTTTTAACAGAGTTAAATCGATCATAATATCAAAACATTTAAGATACAATTGCCACATCAAGTCTAGTCGGAGAGGTAGAGGTGCAGCAAAAAAAAGAAAGAAGATATACATTCAGCGTGCTGAGAGTAGTTATCAGAAGGCATTCATATGACATTGTATTATAAAGTTGGTATGAGTAAATAATAAAGAGAGTAGTATATGTGAGTGATGGAGATTTAGATTATGCATAGATGAAGAGATAAAGAGATAATAAAGGCCAATAGAGAGTGTGGAATCGTAGAATAAGGTGGAGATGAGGTTGGCCTGTAAATGCTGGTAGACGATTAAGGTGTCACAGAAGGCATTTGCTATCCACCAACACCCTGCCAGAAAGAAATGATAAAAGAAGTGTCTGTGGACTCGGAGTCTTGATTAGGTAAAGAGGTAAGAGAAAGGGAACTCAAAAGGCCCGAAGGACATGAGATGTAAAGAGTGAGAATTAATAATGAGTAGTCAGAGTAGTTAAGTGTGTTAAGATTATTGAAAATTGAAGGCCAAAATTATATAAAAGTTGGGATAAAGGAAAATAGAGGAGAAGAGAGGTATTACCCAGGGACCTGGTTAGGTTAGATTAGAGAGAAAGAGATGAGGAGAGAAGGAAGCCAGTGTTTACGGGTTCTGCCGTGGAAAATACTTTTTAATAGTGCCTATGACCTAACCTAAGTTGTTGCAAACTAGTTGTTTTATTTTTGTCTCATTGGGTTGACCTCTGCCTCCCCCATGCTGCATGACATGCTTTGCGGGCAGTATCATGTCCTTGGGTACTGCGCTGGCCGGGTATGTTTCCCCCCCCCATCCCCACCACCACTGCCTGTACTTTTGCCACCACTCATGTACATCCTGGATGCCATCTATTTGTATTGCTGGTCTTTAGCGTATATATGCTGGAGGCAGCATGGAAGGGGGAGGAGCATCCATCTTGAGCTAGTATATACATGCCAGCCATGGGATTGGTGATGTCTCTCACTGTTGAGCCTGGGTGAGGATCCTAAATATCTCTGGATTATCTGGATTGGATGAACAGAAATGCCTGTCTTTTGGCAGGTAAAACAACTCTCATATATTCCATACATTCTAATGTACAGTACTTCATCTGTGTGTTTAGCTGTTTTCCTGGAGTTCGGCTTTAGAATTCTAGGAATTAAACATCCTTAAGTTCTAACTAGACTGCTGCAATCTTTACAAAGCTAAATGACAGGGTAAAACATTTCCCATGTAGGATTCTCAATAGGGGAATCCAGTGTGATACATTTTTATTCTTCATTTCCTTCTAAACATAGTGTGAATGTGCCTATCCATAAAAATGTCACCGATCAAAGAGTGGAGTAAAACATATCATTCGCATATACCCCAATCACCTCTGCACATACCCTAGTTAAAGTGTTCCTAAACCCACAGCAGTTTTCTCCGCCTGTATATGCAGTAAAGCATTCGTGTTATACTCACTGTGTAACGTAAGGGTTAATCTTCTGCATCATGTAAAAAGGCTGTTTGGTTTGATCCTGACTTCTCTGCCCCTCCTCTTGTTGAAATGACCACCTGATACAGACTGAATGTGTATTCACATGCACATGCTCAGTTTGGTGTGTCTTGCTAGAGATGTGTTTTTTTTCTTGGGAACGTGCATGCGATCAGCACAGGGCCAATCAGCACTGTCCAGACAGAGGGTCAGGACTTCCACATCCTCCTAGAGCAGAAAGAAAACTCCTCCTACAAGCTTTAAGCAGTCCTCTGCTGAAGCCACAAAACTTCTCTAACTGCTTATGAGAAAAGGTATTTAGCAGTTTATATTTACTAAAATAATTGCATTTCCATGTTGTGTGTACTGTGGGAGATCAGATATAGTGAATGCAGGGTCCTGGGTTTGGTAACACTTTAATTTCCTGTGACTTTGTGAAGCGATCTGTATATATAACAGCGGAAGTGATTCTGGTAACTGAACGACTTATCTATAGGGTTTAAAAAAAAATGCAAACACTACATGATTTTCAGGTGTGAACTTGACAACATACTGTATTTTATGTTGAAAGTGGAAGTGATGTAACATTCTTTTGCTTCCGCTGTGCCATGAGACACCTAGCTAACAACTAGATACTTAGCAATCAACTACTGCAAAATGTGACTGGAGAGCTCAGTCTCAGTCTTGAACTTTATAGGACGGAGATTGAGCTCTGCAGTCACTTTTGCAGCAGTTGTCTTCTTATTCCAGGTCCCTATCCTGCGCAATGTCCTTTTGTCTCTTTGGGTCAGTTGACCATTTTGACCTCACTTATGCTTATCAGACAATGGTTTCCCAGAAACTGAATATGCCATCATAACCTTTGATGCTGTACTTCACGACACAGCAAATTTATTGGCAACTTAAGTCACAAAGGCACCAGCTAAGTGGCAACCAACAATTTGCCCTCTTTGAAGCTCAGTAAGCTCTGACATGAACCGTATTACAAGCAGCGCACGCAGTGAATGATGAAAGTGAGGTTTTCCATATTTTCCTTTATAGGCCACATGAGCTCAACCTGGCAAAGCACCCCTGTTCTCATGCTGATGAGGACAAGGGCCTCTTTTTCAACAGCAGCATACCAGTGCCTGGGGGAACCCCATTTTGAGGGACCTTTGGGGTCTGTGTGCCAAATTTTATGTTCATGAAATGTAAAACACTTTTTTACTTTGTAATGTCAGTGCTTTAATATTTGCCGCTCCCAACTGAATCAATTTTTCACATTTTTTACTTTTTTTTCCATTAGAAATGTTCTTCAGGGCAGTGCCCACTCCCCTTCCCATGCTATTTTTTGACAACTTGTTTTTAATTTGACAGATTCGGCTCTTATTGATTTCAACTGAGTTTGGGTTCAGCATCTGAACTCCTTTAAATTTTGCCAAATCCTTCTCAAACTGAACCTAGGGCAGGCTGGCTCATCTCTAATTATTAACAAGTAGTAAAAGAGTTTTCTTAAGCCCTCACTGACCTCCTTAGCTACTTGTACTTTGAAATAATTAATTCTTAAAGAGCACAATAGAGACTCTGAATTCTGGTTTCTGTCAGTTCTTACAGCACCTTTTTATTTTACAAGGTTGACAGACTGCCAATGTTTTACTGCCTTATATTTTATTTATAGTTGAAATTAAACCATTGCCTATATGGTCAGAAAGAGCTTGTATTACTTAGCTGAAATTTGGAATTACCCTAATTGGTATAGTCTGGGAACAGGTTTACTTTAAATGTTCACATTCATTGGATGGGCAAATATTCACATGCCCATGCAAACCTGAAACACAGACATGACTATAGCCTTTATAGTGATTTATTTTTGATCTTGTATGCTTTATTTGAATCAGACCCAGTGTGTGTACCACAGTCATAGGCATCACTTACTAAACTACTGAATGTTCTAGAACAATAGTCTCCAAACTGTGGCCTAGAGGCCGGATGCAGCCCTTTGCTTTCTTTTATCCGGCCCTTGGGACATTTTTCCCCCACTGTCAGCAACAGTGGGGCATAGTTTCTGTCACTGACACCGACAATAAGGTACTATTCCTCCCATTGACACCAACAATGGGGCACTGTTTACTCCCACTGACACCAAGACACTTTCTATTGCTTTTGGCCACAGTCCGGCCCTTTTAAAGTTTGAAGGACAGTAAACTGGCCCTTTTTTTTGAAAGCTTGGAGACCCCTTTCTAGAATATGGCATATATGGCTGACATTTTCGTTTCATTTGTATTCTGAAAAATGGCTAACTTTGTCTGCTATACCTTTGATATACCTTGCTGTCACACATTTGTCACAAAACAAACAGGCGTGTTGAAAAAAAAAGCATATACACTTCAAGGAAACAGTTTAAATGAATGTATCCCTGCAGTAGTACAGCCTGCGTTGCATGTACAAAATGTTTCACTCAAATTGTACTACATATATTAAAGAAAAGCATAATAAGCTGCCAGAAAGGTCAGACACTTACACAAAAACACAGACATACCTTGCCTTGGAAATTCATCAGACTCTCTGTGAACTAGGTCAGAAACACGATTCCCATAATGCATTCTGTTATCATGATCGTAGGCTTTTAAGGTTTCACTGGAACTGTATGACTTCTGAGTAGGTACTCTGCAGTTTTCGCTATCCAGTGAAGAGCTGGTATATCGAAATTCTTTTCCATTCCGTCCTCTTGTTAAAGATCTGTGCCTTCGATCTTTTATATCCATTTTGTCCTTAGCAAAGGCCTTTGTAGAATGGGGTTTGAGATATTTCTTTAAACAAACTCTACAGCCTAAGAAAAAAAAAACATATTTTAAAAAGATTTACAAGCATAAGGCTTCATGCACACTAGCTTAAAAACTGCCAGTGCTCTTAGCAGAAGAAGCACTGCTAATTTTGAGTGTTTTTGTTTCTCACTAGCACTTAGGATCCTTTCTGCAAGAAAAACACTCTCAAAAATGCAAAACACAAGGGGTTTATTTTCTGCATCTAAACACTGAGGTTATAAAAAACCTATATACTACCTAAGCATTTCTACAGATAAAATAAAAACACAAGCGGGCACCACTAAGTGCGGTATTAAAACAATATTTGATAAGCTACAAGTATTGCACTCAGATAATACCAGAAGCAAAGAGCATGTATAGATATAGATAGACCCAGCATGAAGGATCACAACCACTCCAGTGTAGAAGTATTCATGGCAGCATGGGAGAAAAAACACAGCCAGAAAACTAGCCAAGCTTCCGTGCTTCACAGGTGGTACCAACTTTCAAAAGCAGAACCGGACGTGATGTTAAGGACCACTGTGGAGCACACGGCCGGAAGTGATGTCGATGGAGGGAGGATCTGTTGCCTTTTAAGCCCAGGTGATGCATTCTGGAGCACCAATCAGCTCCTTTATTAAACCTGATAAACTAAGGGGACAATTTCTTTATATATTGGTACAAGGACCTGTGTAGGTGGGGCAGGGGTGGTCTAAACATGACGGACAGCACCACAGTGATCACTAGAAATACACAGAGCCCATATGTAAACAATTGTATATTCTATCAGGGTGCTTCACTTGTCTAAAGTAGCCATGTAGCTTATGTATACACAGAAAGATATATATATATATTAAGAAAAAAAATTCTAAATATATATAACATATATATAACGCAGCACTTAATAGACATATAAAACAGGATGTTGACCCATTATAGAATCCAGTACTGGCCATACCTCTATCCCTGCAGGACAACTGAAATTGCCCTAAAGTTGGAATTAATAATAAAATAATATAAATCATTAAAAAAAAAAAATCAATAACTAAAAAATAAATCCACATTGTTATATTAAATTATAATACAACATAAAAATATTCAAATAAGTATATACAGTAAGCAGTATTCATTTGTCCTCATAAAGAAAGGGGAACTTCTATTAAGGGATAATATCTACTCTATTGCTGGAATATCGAGTTGTATTGCCAACCCTATTCACATGTCCATATAATGGAGAAGGAACCATTGTTAATAAAGAAAATTTCTATACTGACAGAGGAGACATTCATATAAATGTGCTTATTTCTGTCTCCTTGTTAAGGCCTATTGGGGTCAACGTATCTTGCTCACATAATTTTTTGAAATGTTTGGATGGGGAGTATGTGTTAGGAATTCCTTCAATAACCCAGACTTTCAGGTCATCAGAGCATTTTCCATGATGCTCTTTGAAGTGCCCAGGCACACTGTACTTCTCTACCCCTTCCTCCACAAACCGATGATGTTCGCGGAACTGTTTCCTCAGTGTCTGTGTGGTTCTACCAACATAGAACAGCTCACACAGAGATGCGAGGCAGTAGATGACAAATTCAGATTAACAATTGTAAAATGTTTTAATTTCATACGTTTTCCCTTTGACCATGTGTGATTTATTCACATGTTAAACATAGGGACATTTTGCACTTTTTTGTATCAATCACTTTCTTTGTTTCTTTCCTTAAAGGGGATGCTTTGAAATGTGTCACCTAGGCTATGAAGGCTATGGATCCTCCCTCCATCAATGTCACTTCTGGTTGTGCACCCCACGGTGGTCTTTGAAGTCACTTCAAGTTCTACATCACAGAACAATGCCGGAAGTTGGTGCCTCCTGTGAAGCACGGAAGCTTGGCTAGTTCTCTGGCTGTGTTTGTTCTCCCATGCTGCCATGAATACTTCTACACTGAAGCAGTTGTGATCCTACATGCTGGAGCTATCCATGTCTATACATGCTCCTCACTTCTGGTATTATCTGAGTGCAATATTTATGGCTTATTAAATATTGTTTTAGTGGAGCCCTCTTGTGTTTTTCTCCGCTTTCTACAGGGATACATTCCAGTCTCTTGGTGGAGCTGCCTACTGTGTGCTTTTACTGATCATTGATAACTGTTTGCCCACTGCTAGTTCTAGATCTATTATTATGTACAACTTAGGTTTGTGCGATAGTATTTGTATATATTGACTTCTACAGGCAAAACTCTAAATCCATGGAGCCTATATTGTGAACTGAACCATTTTATCTTAATTGTTCCTTAAGTTACATCATACACACATGATTCAGTATTTTGCACTACTATTTTTATATATATATATATATATATATATATATATATCACACATAGTAACAATTTCTTCTCTGCAATGTATGTTATTTCTGTTCCTTTTCAGTATAAGGGATGAGCTCCTGGTTTGGACCAAAAGTTTACTTTTTGTCCAAACATCAAGCTTTTAGCTTATTCAGCAGAAGTCAAATGTTATTTACTGTAGAGTAATGTTTTCTCTTCTGCTACAATATATATCATACATCTTTCTTCTCCTATCAATTGTTAACCATTTCAAGACTGGACTGTTTCACCTCCCTTCTAGTTCAGACCATTTTTTAGTTTTCTGCCTGTAATATTTTGAATGACAATTACTCAGTCTTGCAAAAACTGTACCAAAATGAATTTTATATAATTTGTTAGACAGATAGAGCTTTCTTTTGGTGGTATTTAATCACCACTGGAATTTTACAATTTCTATTTTTATATGAAAGTAAAAAACAACAAAAATGTTGAAAAAAAATGTTTTTAAACTTACTTTATTAATTTAATAATATTTACAATGAAACATAAAGAATAATACTGCTCATATACATGAAGATCAATAATCACTAGTCATAAGCGAAAAAGGGCACATATCATGGGAGCAAATCAAACACTGTCATCAATGATAGAAAATGTAGTCAGTCACATAAGTGAATCCTGGGAGTTCTACAAAGAGCCAGGCACTGTGGAGTGATATAAAACACCTTGCTAGGAGGTGTACCTTTATTGGAAAGGATGATGCATAACAAGTGAAAGTATAAAAGCGCAAGCCTGTGGCTTTAAAAAGCCTGGTTCCAGATGGATGGCTCATCCACTCAGATGGGAGCTGTGCAGAAGAGGAGCGTCTGTCAAGCAGGGACCACATGGTCGCGGCTTCCCAGCATCCCAGGTGACATCACCGTGATGTCCGGGAGAAGGAGGGGAGTAACCCACGCTGTAGCCTCCACTCCACTCCACAGCATCTGTCTCTTTGTAGAACCCCCTCATATACATGAAGAAACATCATAGAAAGCTCACTAAGGACAGATCTTGTACAAATAAATAGCGAAAGCTATGGTAGCAATATGAAATTTAGCATAAAGGTTGGTTAAACATGTTAGAAAATATTAAACATTTGACATGCAGCAGAAAATTGTATTATATGCAGGGATGAAAGCTCCAATATTCTAGATTCTGCAAATCCGTTAATGGTAAGGAGACAACATTTTTCAGAGACTGTTCAATTAATTTGTCCTGCAATATTGACTTCTACAGGCAAAACTCTAAACTCATGGAGCCTATATTGTGAACTGAACCGTTTTATTTTAATTGTTCCTTAAGTTATGTCATACACATGAAAATAAAAAATGTATTTTTTTTACACAAATTTGTCAATTAATAGAATATTTGTAATGCACAGCATAAGCATAGCATATGTGGTTTTATAACTCCACAACTGCTTCCTCTTTAGCTACCAAGACAGCAGGTGGGTTTGTACACATGGACTAGCAGCCAGTATATGCTCTTGTGACTTTCAGCAGGCATATTGCCCATTGACTGTGAGCCATTCAAGTGAATGGAGCACTTATACATGGTTCAAGGGATTAAAGCAGGTGGTGAGGAGGTTTATACAATGTCTTCTCGCTTCCTGTCAAATGCTCTCTGATGAGCGTTCCAAACACAGATTGTTCTTCGGAGAGCACCGCACTGCATGTGAACAAGACCTTATGATGACACTGGGATGGGTTTGGTGGTGACTGGAGAGACTGTAACTGAGTGCACTGGTCTTGGGACATTATACTGCTGCTTAGCACCCACTGCATCCATAGCAACCAGTGACATCACCCAGCCCCATTCATTTGCTGGTCAAATAGCCCTGCCATATAAACAAAGGGGCATGGATAGTGTCTGACATCATTGCTGAGATATGGCCAAATGGCCATATTTGTGCAATGACATTAACTATATACTGTATAGCCATGACCATATTTATGTATAACAACAGTGCAGTGCTTGATATGAACCAAAAGCTTTCCAAAGTGTAAGACAATTCTGACCTTCACTGATAAATATAATAAATGTGTAAATGAACAAAAAAAACTTGATCATAAAGTGTCCAAAAAAATGTGATTGGTATAAACAATCAAATAATCAGTCCCACATGCCATGATGGAAGTTTGAAACATCAAAGATAGCTAAGGGGACACAATCCGTTCTCATGCAAGGCTTACCGGAAAGCTTGTGAACCAAGAGTGGTCAACAAATGCTCATTAAGGTGATAAGGCTGACCTTGGAAAAGAATAACCCTCCTAGAGAAGTGTAGCCTCCCTGGCGGTATTCCTAAGTGTAGCTCGGGGTAAAGTTTCAGTACTACAAGAGGTAACCCCGAGCTACACTCGGGCTTACCATGCGGCACTGCTCCGCGGTCCCTCGGTTACTTACCTTGTCCTGCGCTCCCGCGATGACCCTCCTGCAGTGTCCCCGGCAATGTAATCTGGCGGATGCCGGCATCTGTCATCTGGGTTCCATCCTGTGCGAGCATCAGGACGTACAGGGGACGGAACAGCGGAAATTTGAAAATGACAAAAAGTGACATTCACAAAAATCCCTAAAATCACATGATAAAACATTGCTGTACCAAACCATTTCACAAACATTTTGTCTCGGGTGCTTTTTCCTGTGCCCTGCCTTCATTTTTACTGTTCTTTCTACCTAGAAACTGAAAAATGTCCATGGCGTCCAAAAAGCGTCCCTTTAGGTCAAAAGCGGTTTTAGACCAGCTAGAGAACACCGATAGTAAATTATTTCAAATTTCAGTGTTTTTGGTTTGATTATATTATTAAATTAAATTTATTATTATATTATTTTTATGATTATTTAATAAATTATAATTTATGATTTCGAGTTTCATGTTTTATCGTACCCGGGATGTTTACTAGACTCTTGTTCGGACAGATTTCAGTGAGTTATTCCTAAGAATTACAGGCCTACAATATAAAACGCCAAATTTCCATGCAAAATAATGGTACCGCTTTCAGCACCAAAAATCTGAAATAATCATACTGCCAGGGAGGTTAAGACATGTCAAGTGGTTAAGCTACAGCCTCCTCTGTAATTAAAACTGGCTCCAAAATAAGCCAGCTCAAACCAATGGGATGAAAGTGTGCAGTAGAGTACATGTAATAAAGAAATGCTTAACAGGAATGTATTAGATAGAAATACACTCACATTATATTTTAGTATACAGGCATGTACATAAAACCACCAGGAACAAAGATGGCTGATAGCCAGTTGCACATGCGTGGTAGCATGTGTGCATGGCTCTGTCCTATGTGTTTCATCATATGTAACATCATTAGGGATACCTGACATTATCATGAAACAAGTGAAGGTCAGAATTGTTTTACACTTTGGAAAGTTTTTGGTTCATATCAAGCACTGCACTGTTGTTGTACATTTATGTTGAATGCCTGGTATTAGGGTATAGGGCCTAGCTGCTATTCTTCGTATATTATGTCACCTTAAGTGCAGATTTTTTTAAAATTGTTATTGATTGGCTATTGATATGCATGACCGTATTTAGCCAAGAATGTCAGTCACTATCTTGCCCCTTTCATTTATATTCAAGATGACAGCTCAGGGAGCTATGATTAGCTTAAAATAATTGGTGGGTGTGTTTTTTTTTTTATTATTTTGGCAAGTCAACGGGCTTCATTCATCTTGATTGGCATGTATCTACATTGCTAGTCAGTGTGATTGTCAATGGATCTACAGCAAGGGACATTTTTAGTTTTTATTTGTAAATAAATAACTTGCCAAAAAATGTGTTCATTTATTCTTTACAGTATGTATTTTTGTTTGTGAATGAGTACTGTTCACCTTACTCATTCGTGTAGGAAAGGGTGGTATTTGGGTCCCCCTTATTTTTAAAGGAAGTTCCAGGTTCCAATAAGCCTCCTGCCCTCTGATTCCCATAACCAGGGTCATGGGGAAGAGGCCCTTGTCCTCATCAGCGTGGGGATAAGGTGCTTTTCCAGGGCTCCTCTTTGGTAAGGTACTCTCTCCATGTTGAGGACATGTGGCCTGGTAGAATTTGTTAGGATTGAGGAGGGGGCCAGGCATTAATCTTCCTTTTCCTGGCTAGCCAGGCTTCATGTTCAGCCAAAGGTCAGGTATGCATTTAGGGGTGGGGAACCCCACTTTTTTTTCTTTTTTGTTTTGTGAGATTCCTCCCTAAAATCCATAAGAGACCTGAGGTATTTGAGGGGGACCCAGGCCAAGTTGGGGCAATTGTTTTGCATGCCAGGCCCTAATCAAGGATAAGGGTTTGGCATGTATATTTAGGAAGAGCCCCACAGTTATTTTTGTTTTTTTGTGGGTTCTCCCATTAACATCTATAACAGGCCCTTATCTAAGATAAGCGTCTGGTATGGATGAAGATAAAAGAAAAAAAGAAAAAACCTCCTGCACTCAAAATACCGGCTCTGGCATGTGTGGATAAATCTTCATACAGCTGTCCATTCAATCCAATCAAACAATGCTGTGCAGCCCCCTAGGGGCTAGAGAATCTCAGAAAAGCACTACAAAATAAGAAAAAGAAGGTGGCGCACAAACCTTGTACATTACCACAATATAAAGGTTTATTAATTAAATATAACAGATGTATACTCACAAATGCCAAATTGCCACAAGCATATTATGACCAACACTGGCCCATGGTCTGGAGTACTGCGTGAGTCCCACATGCAAGAGAATGCTCAAATGGCTGATGCATTTCAGGGGGGTCCCCTATTCCCCAGAGCCTGAGGAAGAGGGGACCCCCCCCTCGAATCACGTCAGCCATCCTTTAAGCATCCTCATGTGGTTGGTCACGATATGCTTAAGTCAATATGGCGTTTGTGAGTTTACATCTGTTATATTTTATTAATAACGCTTTGCGCACCCCTTTTTTTGTCTTATTTTACAGATGAAAATAATGTATGACTGCTTTGTTTACAAACAGCAAAAAGGAGGCTGGAGCTGTCTTTTTCTGGAAATTAAATGAAATTTTCTTCTTTGTAAATGTCAGTTTTGCTCTAGTAGTTTGTAAGATGTACCACTTCACAGGTAGGTTAAGGACATCTCCCAGTGATACTGTTTGAAGGAGAAAAAAGAAATTGATAATCAGCGCAAATACTGGCACCAAGTCCGAAAAGTCTAATAGTTAGTGCCATACTGACCCCCCTAATCCAAGTCACCCAAACTACTTTCACCAAGAGCTAGCACCATGCAGTACTGTAGCAGACTCTGTGTAGTAAGGAGAGAAGAAGAAGTGCATCTAAGTGCAGCAGACCACTTTAATATAGCATAAAATTAGGAACGCTCACATGATAGTAGAGAAATACATGCATGTTAGGTACATGGTGTAGAAACACTGTGTAGAACGGCTGTCACTGTTGCCTAGTACGTCCGCGTCTCACTGGTAAGGAGCGTGGTAACAGGAGGGAGACAGTTGTAGAGCCAGACAGCATGCACGTACTCCTCAAGATGGAGGCTGGAACGCGCGCTGAACCGCAACGTTGGCGTAGGCGTGATGACGTCAGTGAACAGTATGCAATGCAACATGTTTTTCGGAGCATGCACTGGCCTCTAGTGGTGGAAGCGCGCTCCTTTATCAAGCAGGGCGCATCTTCTTCTCTCCTTAATACTGTTTAAAGGAATTGTGCATTTTCTATTTTTCACTTTAGACATTATGAAAAACACTGCTCCTTGCCAAATGAAATTTTTAAAAAGTTTGAAATGTATTCCCCTGGGCATTACCCAGCCTCCCAGTGCCATTTGTTTGATAATCCCTTGCCTATTAAGCTAGAAATTGGACATTACTGATTTCTAAAATTTGGTTCTTACTGACTTCAGTGCTGTTTGGATTTGACCCTTGTCAATAGTGTTTGGGGAACCCATTCTGAACTGAACGCAGGTTTGTTCAGATCATTGCTACTCAATGTTATAATAACACTGCATGTATTTGCTACGCTGCAGAAGGTTTTTTGATATTATCAGGAGTTACGTGATAGCATATTTACTTAGAGTTCACAAATGTACAGCTGAACTAGAGGAAGGCTAAAAAAAAATGTATAAAGAAAGGCCGTTTTGCTCCAACAGAAAAAAAAATCCTACCTGATCCCCTAAGGCAGTGTTTCTCAACTCCAGTCCTCATGGACCCCCAACAGGTCATGTTTTCAGGATTTCCATTATTTTGCACAGGTGAGTTGATCAGTTTCACTGCCTTAGTAATTACCACAGCTGTTTCATCTGAGGGAAATCCTGAAAACATGACCTGTTGGGGGTCCATGAGGACTGGAGTTGAGAAACACTGCCCTAAGGCAATCATACCTCCTAGATCAACAATATAAAATGTTGTTATGCATAAATTCTTAAAGCATGTTATATTCTGTAGATTAAGAACCACATCCAGTCTTGTTTTTTTTACATCTTAAGGACTTGGCTAAAACTAGTTTTTGTGGAAGAATATTCCACATACATACTAGTTAATAATAATAATAATAATACTAATAATAAATAGTGCTCAATTTATGAGAATACTGTTTGACATGTGTCCCATAGCATACTGTGATTTTCTATGCATCTTTAATTGGACTTTACTACTTGGTTTGTAATAAATTATTATGTGACAAGGTAGTCTTTGTACAGCTGCACAGTTTGGAAATGGTAACATTAAGACTTGCATTTTCTTTGATGTTTTCATAATTTAAAAAAAAAGATCCATGGATAGTTAGCAGCTAGCATTACATAAAACTGCATTACATAAACCTTACATTGTTACGACAGATTTTTAACCAATAGCCGCTCGGCCAATAGCCATTTGGCGGCCGGCAAAATGCTGTAGATTTCTGGCTGGACGCCATATGGCGTCCTCCCGGGCATGCACAGTTTTCGTGCTTGCAGAGCAGCGCAGCGGCACGATCTGTCACCGGCCATGTACCGCGGACACGGTCGATGACAGATCTGAGTACCGGCCCCCGTTGCCGGTACTATGTGACCTGCTGTGACCAATCACAGCAGGTCTCATGACAGTTGTATACAACGGATGGCTTCATTCATGCCATCCATTGTATACTAGTGTCTAGCTGTGAATGGTCACAGCGATCACATACACATGTCATGTGATTAGCTGTGGTTAAATCACAGCTAAGCACAAAAAAAAAAACCCTGAATGAATCGATGTCATTCAGTTAAATGCTTGCTTATAGCAAAGTAATTCTTTGCTATAAGCAAATTGTGTAAGTAAATAAAATACTGATCACTTTCCCAAAGTAGTACAATGTTACTATGGTAACATTGTACTACTTTGGACATAGTGAAATATGAAAAAAAAATCTTAAAAAAAATTTAAAAAATGTAATAAAAAATTATATATTATTATTATTAAATTATATATATTTTTTTTTCCATACGGTCACCATTCAGTGTCCCTGATCACTGCCATGACAGTTATATGATGAAGCTGTACTGCACTGGTGACAGTATGTAAAAAAAGAATAGTGAAAATATTTTTTTTAATTTTTTCATTTTCCGAAAAATTATGACAAAAAATACAACTTCAAAAAACTCGCCATGCCTCTTATGAAGTACGCCGGACTGTCTACTTTTCAAAAAGGGGTAATTTGGGGGATATCTGTACTGTTCTGACATACTTGAACCTCAAGAAATTAGATTGGCTGTCAGTACTTCAGGATTGATCAATATTCAGATCTATCCCATAGTTTGTGAACTCTATAACTTTCCTACAAACTAAAAAATACATCCTAATTTGGGTTATTTTCACCAAAGACATGTAGTAGAATACATCTCGGCCTAAATTTATGAAGAACAATTATTTATTTGCAAACTTTTATAACAGAAACAAAGAAAAACGTGTTTTTTTTTCAAAATTTTCAGTCTTTTTTTGTTAATTTAGCAAAAAATAAAATCCCTGGAGGTGATTAAATACCACCAAAAGAAATCTCTAGTTGTGTGAAGAAAATGCTAAAATTTTAGTTTGGGTACAAAGTTGTATGACCGCGCAATTGTCATTCAAAGTGGGAGAGCGCTGAAACCTGAAAAATGGCCTGGGCAGGAAGGGGGTAAAAGTGCCCAGTATGGAAATGGTTAATGTTGCATTTAGGCCTTGTACACGTGGCCTTCACCTTGTGTAAGGACAATTCAGTTTATTTACTAAAGCTGGAGAGTGCAAAATCAGGCTCACTTCTGCAAAAAAAAAAAACAATCATCTTCCATGTTTTATTGCTTAATTGAACAAGCTGAGGTTAGAAGCTGATTTGTTTTTATGCAGAAGTGAGCCTGATTTTGCAATCTCCAGCTTTGGTAAATAAACCCACTGTGCAGAGCATGCTTTTACAAAACATATACAAAGCTTTCAGCATGTTAGGAGCATCTTATTTGAAGCATTTAAAGTACCCTTTACCTCAGTTTGGTGGTGATGGACACTTATATGATGCACTGATGGGCACTGATATGCTGCTCTGTTAATCAGGGCACTGATGTAAACAAAGTACTGACAGCCTTATCGAGTATTGGCTGTCCTTCCCTCACACAGATACATAGACTGTTTACATGCAATCAGCTGTGATTGGACACAGCTGATCACAGGGTAAAGGGCTGCTGTAATTGGCCCTTTACCATAATCTGTGATCAGCTTTTTCCAAAGGACACAGCAGTCACAGAGAGTGAACCAGGGATTCATTCTGGGAGGACATCTATGGACGCTCTTCCAGAACAAGAGAGCCATGCTGTAGCCATCTTTAGGCTATAGCGCAGTACTATAGTGCAGCGTTTTTCAACCACTGTGCTGCGGCACACTAGTGTGCCGTGAGATATTGTCTGGTGTGCCGTGGGAAAAATTGCAATTTCATCCGTAACATGTGGCCTCGGCTCACAAATAGACCAATCATTAGAACAGCAATGGGCAAACTATGGCCCGCGGGCCGTATACGGCCCGGCGGACCTTTTAATCCGGCCCACGGAGTGTGATACTGTCAGGATGATCTGTCCCCCTCGACGTATCTGCGCATGTGCCGGAGATCGCCGATCGGCTGCTAATGCCTGAAACTGGCACATGCGCAGATACATCGAGGGGGACAGATCCTCATAGGAGACAGATTTTCATGCTACACCGGAATGGCGAGAGGAACGCGCGGAGAAAAGGTAAGTGAATTGACACAGGGGGGGCTTGGGGACTTAATATGGGGGATGAATTAATATGGGGGATGAATTACTATATGGGGGATGAATTACTATGGGGGATGAATTACTATAGGGGGGATGAATTACTATGGGGGATGAATTACTATATGGGGGATGAATTACTATGGGGGATTAATTACTATATGGGGGATGAATTACTATGGGGGATGAATTACTATGGGGGATGAATTACTATATGGGGGATGAATTACTATGGGGGATGAATTACTATGGGGGATGAATTACTATATGGGGGATTAATTACTATGGGGGATGAATTACTATATGGGGGATGAATTACTATGGGGGATGAATTACTATGGGGGATGAATTACTATATGGGGGATTAATTACTATGGGGGATGAATTACTATGGGGGATGAATTACTATATGGGGGATGAATTACTATGGGGGATGAATTACTATATGGGTGATTAATTACTATGGGGGATGAATTACTATGGGGGATGAATTACTATATGGGAGATTAATTACTATGGGGGATGAATTACTATATGGGGGATGAATTACTATGGGGGATGAATTACTATATGGGGGATTAATTACTATGCTTACTATGGGGGAATATTACTATACTTACTATGGATGACACATACACATCATTCATCTACTCTTGGTCCGGCTCCCGGGTCCAATATACGAACCCATTGCGGCCCTCAAGTCAAAAAGTTTTTCAATAAATTTTTTTAACATTTTCTAATGGTGGTGTGCCTCGTGATTTTTTTCATGAAAAAAGTGTGCCTTTGCACAAAAAAGGTTGAAAAACACTGCTATAGTGTAACACAGTTACAGAGTAACTCCACTTTGTTGAGAAAAAAATCCTGCCCCTCTAGGTGATCTATGTACATTGCAGAGATTTTAACAAACTTTCTTTCAGATTCCTACCCTTGTTATTCTGAAAAAATAGCTGTTTCTCTGTGTTGATGTGCAGAGTGAATGTGAATGGGAGTGACATTATAATTATCAGTCAGCTGCTTCACCTGCAGGGCTCTAATGAGGAAAGTGGCAAGGTCTGCATCTCTTTAGATGTGAAGTCCATTTGGGAGTAGCTCACCAAAAATTACATTTTTGTTACAGGGGATGCCCAAAATCTGACTTGTATTTTAGTGCAGACTTCTGGGAAAATCAGTGAGCCAATCACACAAGCAGTAAATGACATTTCTGGGGAGCTGTCCATACACCATTTGTGTACAGGATGCCTCCAGGTAGCCAGATTACATTTTACAGAAATGACAGCACTCCAGATTGAAAAGGAAAGGTCATTTTTAATCACATTCAATTACAATATGACTTGAGTCGCAATTGTATACTTCAGATTTTTTTTTTTCTTTTATTTGCTATTTTTGTACAAACCTAGCTACTGTGGCAGCCTACATTGATAAGCTAGGCAAGTGCACGCCTGGGGTGATACCATGCACACATAATTGATGGGTGCAGGGTGTGTGTGTGCTAATGAGGTCAATTGGTGAACTTCTTCCTGTGCCTTACTGGTTTTCACATCCCAAATCTACATACCAGGAAGTCAGACACTTTCTATGGAACACAGCAGGGGCTAAGGTAAGCTTTTATTTTTCTGCAACAGAGCTACATTAATGGTATATTGGTAGATAGGGGGGCTGGAATTAAAAAAAAAAAAAAAGGTGAACTTAGCCTTTAACCTCCCTAGCGGTATGATTATGTCAGTATTTCTGTGCTCAAAGCGGTACTTTTTTTGCATGAAATATGTCATTTTTTTATTGTAGGCCTGTAATTTTTAGGAATAACTCACTAAAATCTGTCCGAACAAGAGTCTAGTAAACATTCTGCAAGTGGTTCTGGTTTACTATCACTGTTCTCTAGCTGGTCTAAAACTGCTTTTGACCTAAGGGACACATTTTGGACACCATGGACTTTTCTCAGTTTCCAGGCAGAAAAAAATGCAGGCAGGGCACAGGACAAAGCACTATGGACAAAATGTATGTGAAATGCTTTGGTACAGTAATGTTTTACTATGTGATTTTAGTGTATTGAGTGAATTTCACTTTTAACATTTTTGAATTTCCCGCCGGTTCCATCCCCCGTAAGTCCAGACGCTCGCAGGGAACAGAACCCAGAAGACGGATGCCGGCATCAGCCGAAGGAGATGGCCGGGGATGCTGCAGGGAGGACATCGCGGGAGCGAAGGACAAGGTAAGTGCAAGAGGGATCCCGGAGCAACTCTGCAGGGTATTCCCGAGTGTAGCTCGAGGTTACCGCTTTTGGTACTGAAAGTTTACCCTAAGCTACACTAAGGAATACCGCCAGGGAGCTTAACCTGCTGCTGCTTGTGTAATACATGCTGTGGCATGTAATCTGTGGTGTATAAATAACATATTGAATCCTTTCATTTTTATTGGTGGTCAGTCTTTTCTGTGCCATCTTGCAGAGACATGGTCTCTGCCAGATAGCAAGTCCTCCTCTGGATGCTGTCATTCCTCGCACCAGCTGGGACTGTAGTAACACAGCAGGGCTACTCACATTTGGCTTTGTTGTCTCTTGAAGAGGAAGAAGTATAAGAACAAAATGGAGCCTTGGTGGAGGTCCCCCAAGTAGCTCCCCTGTTTTCCTCTTCTATATGCTGCCACCCAATGTAGAGATAGTGGTGTGGTGTCCCTTCATCTCCCTAGTATCTGCTTTATTTATAAGCTTTTATACGGTGAAGAACCATCACCAACTGTCCTTTACCAGAAGAAAGAATGCCAGCCATGGCTTGGAAACAGAGGCACTTTTTAGGTAATTGCAGTCAGGGCAGCACAGTGGCTAAATGGTTAGCATTTCCTGAAGCACTAGGGTCCTAGGTTCAAATCCCAACCACCTGCCTGGAGTTTGCATGTTCTTCCTGTACCTGTGTGGGTTTCCTCTGAGTACTCCAGTTCCTCCCACACTCTAAAGACATGCTAGTAAGTTAATTGGTTCTTGCCTAAATTGGCCCTAGTATGTGTATGTATGAGTGTGAGTTATGGACCTTAGATTGTATTCTCCTTGAGGGTTAGGCACTGATGTGAATGGACAATATACTGTATATATGTAAAGCGCTGCGCTATATAAGTAGCTGTAATAACTAATAAGTACAGAAGTCTGCTTCTGATGGTTCAGCATTACCCATAGCTCATTTTTTACCCTTACTGCAGTTATTTGGAAAATAAATGGATAAATCTGGATCATTTTCTGTTAGACAATTCAAACTTCTTTAACTATCAGCTGTTATACATGCCAAAACAAACTGCACTGGATTTTACTGCTTTCTCTGGAAATCAAATTTTCATATTAACCATTTCTCCAGTCCAGCCAAGACACATGGCAGGCTTATATACTGTACATCAACAGAAATATTAGTTTTAGTGACCCTATATCGTTTATAAATATATTAAAAAAGTAAGGGTCCCAACACTGAACCTTGGGGTACACCACTGACAACCCTAGACCATTCAGAGTATGAATCATTGACCACTACTCTTTGAATACGATCTGTTAGCCAGTTTTCTATCCATTTGCATACAGATTTTTCCAAGCCCGTAGACTTTACCTTACACATTAGCCATGTGTGGGGGAACTGTGTCCAACGCTTTTGCAAAATCCAAGTATACCACGTCCACCGCCACCCCTCTGTCCAAGGTTTTGCTCACCCTCTCATAAAAAGAAATCAGATTTGTTTGACAACTTCTGTCTTCCATGAATCCATCCTGTCTGTTGCTTAAAATATTTTAAGACTATCTGATTTCTTTTCATGCAATCACTGCTGGCGCACTGGCAAAACACAATAGCACCATGAGAGGGACTGCCCCAGCCACACTGACTGTATTGATGGGGGAACCAAGAAATTTTCTTTCCTTCCACCTGTGCAAAGAAAATATCATAATCTACGCTGCTTTAGTCACTTATAATGTAATTTTTTATCTATGTGTATTGCGTACACAGTTTAACAAAACATTTCAACCAAGAGTGCATCAAAATACCTCTAAATCACAAACCCACATTTCAGAGATGAGGCAGTTTTGCAAACTAAAAAATAACAGTGATATGTTTTATAGACAACAGCCAAACATATACTGTAGCACAGTGGCTGGAGAGTATAGAAGCAAATTGGTTTGGGCTTGGGGCAGTTATCCAAAAATTCAGTTTTTGTTACTGGAATACCAACTAGAGTGTGTTATTTCACATCAAAAAAAATGGTAAAGACTCACTACACATTATGCAATCATTTGTATTCGGCAACTATGTCAGAGAAAGAGATGATGTACGTGTTATTCCGTGTAAAAAAAAAAATCAGTTTATTATGTCACTGTCAAGAGTCAAAAATATGTTATGAATATCCTGCATATCATGTAAGTATTTTTACAAGGCCAAAACCTTTTGTGCAGGCTGCAATTTCTTAGGGATTGAACAGAAATATTGCATCATGAAAAAGAATTTAATGTCCGTTTCAAATTTAAAGACAAACTGAACAGAATTGCAGCACAATTGTGAAGCCTTTATTGGATAGGCCAAAATTTCTGAGGGAAATAACAAGCGAATTGCAAATGGAAATAAGCCATTTTCAGAAATAATTTTTGAGGAGACTGAGGACAGAAAAAGTTTACAGATTTACACTGCTGATCTTAAGCCTGTACTGTATATACTGGTTGCAATTTCTGAGCAAATGAGCATGTATATTACATCTGTAAATAAAAAAAATATTTGTTAGAATAAGAAGAAAATGATTTTACAGTTTAGCACCACAGCTTTTAAGCCTTTTTTGGACAGGCCCCATTTTTTATGGATTGAGCAGGCATATTGCATCTTAAAAGAGAAACCTTTATTGGATAGGCTGCAATTTCTGAGGGAAAGAGCAAGCAGATTGCACGTACAATTAAAAAAATAGTATATTTTATGGAGGCTAAAGATGGGAAAATGTTATACATTTTCACCACAGATATTAACCTTGTATGGTCAAGCTGTAATTTCTGAGTGACTGATCAGGCATATTGTAACTGGGAATTACAAAACAAAAAGTGTGTCTTTTGTGTTACAATGAACATAAAAACATGAAACAATTAGCACTATACCTTTGAAGTCTTTATTGGATGGACCACAATTTCTGAGGGAGAGAACAGGCACATTTCTTCTGGAAGTAAAACATTTTAATCTATTTGCACAGATGTTTTTCCATGATGTGACAGTGACAGTCCGTCAGCAGCTACAGCTATTTGTGGCTGTTTGCCACATGTAATTGCTGGCTGTGCAATCATGGCCAGACGCATGTGTGAGAGACAAAATATGAATACTCAAACAATCAGAAATTGCAGCCTTCCCATATAGGCTTGATGTCTGTTATGCAACTCACCTACTCTTTTTCTATATTCTGTCTATTTGAAAAGGCTGCTATAAATCAGCCATGCAACAAGCAGATTGCATCTTCCATAAAATGTAGTTATTTCATTGCATATAGAGGAAAGAAACAATAAAAAAGAATTGCAGTGCAACTTGTATATCCTTTTGGATAGGTGAGTAGTGTTGTGATAGAAATCAGGGTGATCGCACTGGAAAAAAAGAATTTACCCCTTCTTATTTGAAATTAGAGAGAGAGAAAGAAAGAGATATCCCAATTTAGTAATAAATAGAAAAAGGACAGAATCTTTGGGTAGACATTATGAATGGGCCCATTGACTACAAGTTACCAGAGGCAGAGCAACCTACGTCCACAGGGTCATTGAGGATGACATTGTCCTCAACTACTTCCCCCCAGCCACATGCAACTCCTGGGGGTTTAGGAGGGATAAAATCCACTTGTGGAAGACTGACTCATGTCCTTCACCTCCTCCTGAATGTCACCATGGCCACCATACTCTTCTGTATTCTCCTCATGCTGCTCCTATACCTGCTGAGACCTCACAGGGACATAGTCTGGCGATATTGGGCCCTGAGACACCTGGATGTCCTCCTCTCCTGTGCCCTGTTATGCAATTTCTTCACCAGCAGGAACACCACAGGAATAGTGTTGCTGATGCCTATAAAATAAAAGTGCCCATTGTCTGGACTAATATGCTTGGGGCTGTTAAAAAAAATAACATGATGGATGTGGGCACCATCCTAGGGAATGCATACCGATGCAAAAAACATTTTTTTAAAATTCCATTTGATCAGGAGCAGGGATTTTTAAAATGCTTAAAGGGTAGCTCCACCATCATGGGAAAAAATAGCATAAAAAATACATTATAGCATATAATTGCTACACAAACCACATTCTAATTGAATATTATTAAATTATATTTTCTTTTTCATCTGCAGTACAGTAATTTTCTGTAACATTCAATACAATATGCCAACCTGGAGGTATTCTGTACACAGCTGGTATACAGAACTTCCCCAGAAATGTCATTTCCTGCTTGTGCGATTGGCTCACTGAGTTTCCCTGAAGTTTGCACTAAGCTATAAGTCAGATTTTAGACATCCTACAAAATAAAAAGTCACTTCTAAAGAGGTACAGATCCTGCTACTTTCCTCATTATAACACTGCAAGCACAGCTGATTAAAAATGAAAAATAACTACCAATTAGATTCATGTTGTACATTGACACCCATTGTTTTTCTCGGTTAAAGTGTAGTTACCTTTCAAAGTGAAACGTGGGGGTTCCCTAATCCTGCCTGTGATTGGAGTGCATCTCTGTGATGTACAGAAAGTGCTGCTGACCTCAAGTGTCTACTATATATTTTGTGGGACCTTTAGAGGAGATTTTGTGCTGGGTTTTGTTTTAAGAAACAATCAATGAATGTCATTTGTCATCAATTTAAACTGGATGTTTTTCTTTGTAAATGTCATTTTTGTGGGAGAACATCCTGCAGCAAGAAAGAAAAAAAACTGCGTAGAGTTCCCCCTCCCAAAAAAAAAAAATACATAGCAGACCCTTTGAATCTGATATGTGTAAGGTCCATCATGAATCATCATCTCCTGCTGCGCAAACTGTTGGCGCTATATAAATCCTGTATAATAATAATAATCTCCTCCCATGTCCAGGAAGTAATGCACTACAAGGATGTGTGCCAGGCAAGTAATGTGTTGGAACCTTCCCCGCCAAAGGAAAGGAAGTAGGATGGTGCAATTGTCACACACAACCTTTCCTGACACAAGATGGCATGGGGTTAACTATCTCTGGGCCTGTTCCTGCAGAGCCAACATAATCTGTGCCCCAGTGTGAGTTCTTTCCTCTAGATATACCAGTTCCAACACCGTATGTCATTGTTTGGTCTAAGCATAATCTTGGAACACTTTCAGGAGACTGGTATTTCAGAGGACAACTAACCCAAAGAGGGCATAGAGGAGGAGGCGATAGAGGCAACTGAGCTGTAACCAGCTGTAATGACACAGGACAGTACAATCAGCTCTAATGGAGTGTCCCATCCTGCATCCTTCACATCAGCCAGCAGGGCTACCCAGTAAGCTTTGAAAGATATATAACATCCCTATACATGCTTGCTATGGTCAGGTGGATTCTCCTGCTGAACGAGGGGGCCAATAGTGTGGGAACCTCTACCTTATATTCTGGTAGAGATGGGATGGCTTTACCAGTGAAGCCATGGTAGTCAGGAACCTGCCTCTATGGCATAGCACCAACCACAAATTCATGAAAAAGGGCTGAAAAAGTAAGAACCTGGAAAGTCAGAAGCTGTCAGGCTAAACATTTTGCCAAGCTAGCATTGAGCTACTGTATATGGCTTTTCTGGAACAGTGTTAGTCATTTCTAGTAACTGAACAGGATAGGCACTTATTGGATCAGCAATCCATGCTATGACCAACTGCTTTAGGGAATCTACTAATTCATTCATTTTAGAAAGTTGGGTTTTAACAAATCCAGTGAGGTGTAACACTTTGGGAAGAAAATCATTTCTTTGCTTTCAATCTTGTAGTTCTAGAATTATCAGGTGAAAGACACCACATCAACTGGGATATGAGATTCTGAGAGATTGTCTCCGGATACTGTAGTTCCAATGCTATTGAATTCAAAATGGTTTAATTCTTTTAGTTTGATACATTTAATATAGAAAATAGTCACATGCCTTGCTACTGCTTAGCTTTAAGTTTCTAATATTTTCATCCAATGGAGACAGTTTTTTTTAAAAAACAATATACTGTATATATTTATGTTTTAACAGTAATGATTTTTTCATAAAAAGAAATACAATATGTCATCTGAGCAGTGGCAGCTTTGTTTGATGTAAAAAAAATGTTTTAATCACTCAGCAAAGCATTAAACTCACATATGTACTTCCTGACACATAATGGCTGTTGTGACTTCAATCAATACAATCCTTTGTATCAACTTAGCTTTTTGCTGCAGGGACAGAAAGTTAGATTAACAAATGAGCCAAAGACTGAGTCATAGATGAGCTATTAATTTGTGCTATTAGTATATTACAACTGCTGAAGTCACATTTGATGATCACAGAAGTGCACAGCAAGGTCTAGTGATGTATATTGAAAGGCTCCCAAAGCATTTATCTCTTTTTAATGAGAACTTGAGAAGTTCTCAATCTATTTTGGCTACAGTGCACGTTGATACCTATTATAGAGCTACAATCTTGTGCCTGAATGATACAGAGATTACGTGCTTTGTAATGGATACAAAATCCATGAGATCTTCCTACATAGCTACAAATAGCCATATTATTTCATGTCATTGTTTTCAGAGTAATGATCAAAGATTAATATGCACGGTGAAATAAAATAATCAGATTATTTCCTCTCTTTAACACAATCTATTTTGTTATGTAACAGCACAAGTCTTTCAAAAGGAAGTTTAACAATGATTTTATTAATATGTTTATCAATATCGCCTCTAAAGAGCTGTTGTATCTTTTTTATGCACTTATGTCTTAGACACATTCACTATGCAGTCACTATGCAATCAAATGGTCACAATTGTTCACTGTGTAAAAACTGAGTTTGAAGGGTTTTTTTTTTTTTTAATGACGTGTCTAATAAGCTCTTTTACAGTAACAATGTTCTGTGACATAAATTGGATTGTAAGTTCTTCAGGCAAAAATTAATTGTGCGCTTAGATTGTTAACCCCAGAAGCAACTGAATGATGATGAGAACTGCCCTCTAAGGTTCTATAATTCTGTGGCTAAGCTCCAACAAACAAAAAGAAAAATAAAGACAACATAAATGGAAACTGCATATCCAGCAACTGTGATTACTGTTTTAAAGATACTGTATAATAATAATATAATTAAAAAAGAATGGATCATGAAGGTAGTGTTTCCATTGCAATATTATTCTTCTATACAATATTGGTTGCTTGTGCAGTCAAAAAAGAAGTCCACAATGAGTCTGTTCTTTATTTGAGAACATTGCTAAACACATGTTTCTGTTCATTAACCATTAATTAATGTCCTCCTAGCTTTTGGTTCATTAAACACTAGCAGCAGTATATTAGGAATTTTGATTAGTGAATCATAATTAGCCATGGCTTTGGCAGTATTAAGATTGAAAGTGAGGAGATAACCAATTATGGCTCAGTATTCAACTATAGGGATCACTCAAGATCAATATTCCCCCATTACTATTCATTTCAGAATGACAGTTTGTCACTGTGATGAAACAAAATGAGATACAGATTTAACCATACAATGTTTTGCAACATGAATGCCAGACCTACTCAAAAAGTATACTACCCTCTCATCTATATTTATATGTACTTAATTTTTGTAAGACTAATGAATATGATGTAATGCTATTGCTAACAGCAAGAATTAAACTTAATATGGGACCATCCCAAAAAACAGCCTCAGCTGTTCTTGTGTTGTGAAGTTACCTCTATTTGCTTAAATGACCACATTTTCCATTGCCAAGCTTCAAACACCTTTCAATACTGACACTTTAGCCCACCTACAGAACCTCCTAAGCCTTGTTCATCACTTTTGTTATCCAACATTCAGTCTACAGTTGAAGGATTTGAGTGCTCAATGCTGGTAACCAGAACACTGGCTGCTGTTAGAGTACCTCAGTATTTGACTCATGTGACATTTTGCAGGAAAATATACCAGCTATTTAAACATCTGAAGGTGCCTTCAGTACACAGTAAATGGCAATGTCATTCAATAGGTCACAGTCAATTAAATGGAAACTCTTCCTAAAATTAACATACACTATATTGCAGAAGTATTGGGACACCCCTTCAAATCTCTGGACTTAGGTGTTCCAATCCCCACCATGGCCACAGGTGTATAAAATCAAGTACCTAGGTATGCAGACTGCTTCTACAAACATTTGTGAAAGAATGGGTCTCTCTCAGGAGCTCATTGCATTCAAGTGTGGTACCATGATAGGCTGCCACCTGTGCAATAAGTCCATTCATGAAATTTCTTGCTACTAAATATTCCAGGGTCAACTGTTTAAGGTATTATAACAAAGTGGAAGCAGCTGGGAGCAACAGCAACAAAGTGGTAGGCCATGTAAAATGATAGAGCAGGTTCAGCGTATGCTGAAGCACACAGTGCGCAGAAGTCACCAACTGTCTGCAGAGTCAATAGCTAAAGACCTCCAAACTTCATGTGGTCTTCAGATTAGCACAGCAACAGCGCGTATAGATCTTCAAGGAATGGGTTTCCGTGGCTGAGCAGCGGCATACAAGCCTTACATCACCAAGTGCAATGCAAAGCATTGAATGCAGTGGTGTAAAGCATGCCGCCACTGGACTCTAAAACATTGGAGACATGTTCTCTGGAATGACAAATCAGGCTTCTCTGTCTGGCAATCTGATGGACATGTCTGGTTTTGACTGTTGCCAGGAGAACGGTACTTGCCTGACTGCATTATGCCAAGTGTAAAATTTGGTGGAGGGGAGATTATGATGTGGGGTTGTTTTTTAGGGGTTGAGCTTGGGCCCCTTAGTTCCAGCGAAGGGAACTCTTAAGATGTCAGCATACCAATACATTTTCATGCTCCCAACTTTGTGGGAACAGTTTGGGGGTGGCTCCTTCCTGTTCCAACATAACTGTGCAGCAGTGCACAAAGCAAGGTCCATAAAGACATGGATGAGTGCTGACCTCAATCTGATAGAGCACATTTGTAATGAATTAGAGTGAAGACTGTGAGCCAGGCCTTCTTGTCCGACATCAGTGCCTGACCTCACAAATGCGCTTCTGGAAGAATGGTCAAACATTCCCATAGACAAACTCCTAAACTTTGTGGACAGCCTTTCCAGAAGAGTTGAAGCTGTTATAGCTGCAAAAGGGTGGGTCAACTCAATATTGAACCCTACGGGCTAAGACTGGGATACCATTAAAGTTCATGTGTGTGCAAAGGCAGGAGTCCCAAAACGTTTGGCAAAATAGTGTATCTGTGGTAGAGGATAAGGTACATATGTTTTAATACAGTATATGATCTTGTTCCTTAATTCTATTAAAGGTTCTTGTACAAAGCATTTCCAATTCAAATGTTATATTTCCTACAACTGCACTGCCTACAACAGCATGGGCAGCACAGTGGCTAAGTGGTCACCGCTTCTGACTGGCAGCACTAGTGTCATCGGTTCGAATCACAACCATGTCACTACCTGCACAGAGTGTGCATGTTCTCCCTGTTTCCTACAACACTCCAAAAGACATGTTGGTAGGTTAAGGCTCCTGTCTAAATTGGTCCTAGTGTGTGTTCTATGTGAGTTAGGAACCTTAGATTGTAAGCTTCTTGAGCACAGGGACTGATGTGAATGTACAATATACTGTATATGTAAAGTACTGTAAATTGACAGTGCTATGTTACAGTACCTGTAATAAATAACCTGCTTTTGGTCAAGTGGGGAGGACTACAACTGAATGGTATGAACTTTTAGTGCACTACATGTATGTACGGTGACACAGAATAACGGAAGGTTGGCTTTGCACTACCATTTTAGGTTTAACTGTTGTTTATAAAGCACATACAGATGTATTAATGTTTAGACTAAGAGGAGCACATAATTGCAGCAAACACTTTTCAATATCAGGTGCAGATGCCACAGATCTGAGAGCATTGATGGCACATGTGCTTCAGACACGTGTTGATGTTACCTGTAAGCATTGACAGACCTACCATCATAGAAATAAATTCAGTTGGCAAAAAAATGCTCTGAATAAAATGATGCCCCTTCTCTCAGTTGTAGCCTGCACAAAAGACGATATAGCCCTTTCTGTAGTCATCAGCATTTTAAAACCACAACAGCCATTTGTAGTGGGTAATGCAGTGTACTGGTTCAAATTAGGTGCTGCACAGGGGTGAAAAACTGGAAGAAGTGGGGTTCTGCTGTGTATGCCAAGTTGCCTAGTTGCTATGAGATTAAATTCATAAACTGGTGTGAGGATTGCGGATTACTGGAGAAAGGTGTACAGTACTGAAGAAGTCGGATGCTATTAGGTGATAAGTCATGTGATGTGTGATTACCTAATTTAACTTTCAATTTACTTGCAAAACATGCAACTGCATCACATTGTTTTCTCTTCTGATACTGTATAAAGGATGCAGCTTTATGATATAAATTAGGGTCATGTCACACTTGCGTTCTTGGCAGCAAATGATTAGTGACAGGATCAATAGGAGAAAAAAGAAGCCACTTACCCAAATCTATGGCATCATAATCTTACTGGCCAAACCCACACCCAAAAAAGTTTTGAAGCTTGCAAAAAGCACAAAAGTAGAGATTTTAGGAAGTGTGCATGGTTGAAAAAAAAGGTAGGGGAATTGAGAAGCATTGCAAACTTATTGTTCAAATTTTAATGGGAGTTTGAGGATTTTGTAAAACATTGCATTTTTACATAGTCATCTAGTTCAACCAATAAAAAAAATAAATAAATTGAAATCCCCCATACACATAACCCTATGTCCACAGTTACCAGTGCCAACAGTTGATCCAGAGGAAGCCAAAAAATCCTACAAAGCATGATCCAATTTACTTCAGTGGGTAAATAATTCCTTTCTGATCCCCCAGAGGGCAATCAAATATTCCCTGTATTTCCTTTGTAATTACCTTTAAATGTTAATATCCAGTTATATTTTGAGCATTTAGAGATGCATGGAGTGTTTTTTTTAAATGATCTACTGAGTGGGCCAGGGCTAGTTCTTGAGGGAGTCTACTGCACATTTTTTAAATCTTTTTCTGTGAAGAAGACTTTCCATATGTGGAGATTATGTCAGGGGGCAAGATTTAAAGAGTTCCCCCTTGTCCTTTGTAATTATCTGAATTAAGTGATTAACTTTACACCAAGTTCATATTGTGAATGACTTTTGTATTTATACATGACGATCATACTCCCTTTAATCACCTCTCAAGCGAGAATACATTCTGTTCATATCCAAGGGCATCCGTGCCTCTTTAGTTGACTTTCTCTGAACTTTCTCAAGTTCACCAATATCCTTTCTGTGAACTGGAGCCCATATTCCAGATACGGTCTTACTATTGCTTTGTAGAGGAGCTAAATTATCGCTCTCGCTCTCTCTCTCTCTCTTTCTTTCTCTCTCTCTCTCGAAACTGCAGCATGGAATGGCGTGATATTATTAAGTCTATAATCTATCAGAATACCCAGATCCTTATCCACCATTGACTCCCTCAGTTGTACTCCTAGAATGTATGATGCATGCATGCGTTTAGCCCCCAAGTACATAATTTTGCATTTTTCAACATTAAACCTCATATGCCACATAGCTGCCCAAATAAACATGGTTTTAAGGTCTGCTTGTAGTATGGAGACATCCTGTATGGAAATTTTTCCACTACATAGCTTGGTGTCACCTGCAAACATGGACATGGTACTTTTAATCCCAAACTGTATATCATTTAAAAACAGGTTAAAAAGTAAGAGTCCTAACACTGAACCACTGAACATTATTAACCTTAGACCATTCAGAGTATGAAAAGAAAGCAGATTTGTTTGACAACTTTGGTCTTTTGTGAATCAATGCTGTATATTGCTTAAAATATTGTTTTCTAGCCAAAACTCGTCTATGTAGTCTTTTATCAAACTCCCAGTTATCTTCTGGACAATAGAAGTTAAGGCTTTAGTCCCTCTATAAATATAGACACCATGTTGCTGTTTCACTAATCTAGTGTTGAACCAGTCATTAAAATTAGAAACAATGGCTTGGAAATAACAGAGCTCAACTCTTTGAGGACATGTGTAAGGCATCTAGTCCAGATGCTTTATTCACCTTTTTTTGCTCTAAATGTTTCTGGACCTTATCAATTTTGAGCCATTAGGGTTCTTTTGGGGCTATGTAAATACTATGCCTATTATGGAATTCCTATCCTTCCTTCCTATCCTTTGTGCACACAGAGCTGAAGAATGTATGAAAGATGTCTGTTTGTCCCTAGTAATCAACTCTAAATTATAGTGTTACCACTTACATGAAATGAAATTAAATCATGTTATGGTCCTGAGATGTTCTTTTATATGAATATAATTAATAGGCTCTAAATGTTTGGAGTTTGTCGAGTCCAGAAGAGCATTTTTCTAGTTGGGGCTTCTATAAAATGTACCCTAATATTGTATTGTAATAGGTTTAAGATGTCTGCCCTTTTACACTTCCAGCAGTGCAATCCCTCCAATCAATTTCAAGGTAGTTAAAATCTTCCATTACTACCACTGTCCCAGCCTTTGCAACTCTTGCTGTCAGTGCAAGGACCTGAGTCTCTACCGCCTCATTAGCACTGAGGGGCCCAAACGTCAGTAATTACCTTGAAGTACATACACTCATATGCTGCTCATATGCTGTAATGCTTCAGCACCATCACACCCATCAACAAGGTCCTTTTCAACATTACAACTTTGAATTCACTTCTCACATAGAGATAGACACCACCACCTTTTAATTTTATCAGTTTCTTGGAAAGAAAGCATAGCCAGGAATATTAATATTTCAGTCATGCAAAGAATTAAGCCAATATTCAGCATCATCAATTAAATTATAGTTATTATTATGCAACACAGCTTTAAACCCTCCTATTTTGCTTTTCCCATTCCATCCACTATTAATGTCTGACCCCTGTCTTCCTTGTCTGCTCCATTATATTTTAGGTATCCCTTCTCCTCAGTACTAGTCTAAATAATCCTCCAGCCTTACATAAACCTCTTCCCTTGCATATTTATTGTGCATAAATCAAATTGTGTACCACCGTATCCCTTTTAATATATGATTGCAACATGGGACATGTATGTGGTCCCATAACATTTTACATCTAGTTTTGGGGTTGAGCACCACTGAGGTACACAACCAGTTTCCTCCCACACTCCAAAGACATGCTGGTAGGTTAATTGGATCCTGTCTAAAATTGTCCCTAGTATGTGTATGTATGAATGTAAGTTAGGGACCTTAGATTGTACACCCCTTGAGGGTTAGGGACTGATTTGAATGAATAAAATATATATGAAAAGCGCTGCGTAAATTGACGGCGCTATAAGAGCACCTGAAATAAAATAACATAAATAAAATAGTAATTGTATGAGAAATTTTAACAAAATGTCTAAGGAATATAGGCTATAATATATAGCCTGTAACTACAAAACCCTAATTAGTTCTTCTATTAGGCAAAGTGTGGGTATAGTGGTCCTTTAAGATATAATTAAAACCAGAACAGTAATGACCATGGTAAAAAGAATATAATATTACCCATACTTCCCTTGTACTACCCTAAACATTAGTGAGAAGTCTGCTTCCTGAGGATTAAAATACAAAAATAATGTTTATTTATGAATCTTATTACTAAGAGTAGTGGAGACCTAATTCTAACAATAATCTGTAACAAAATCAACAAATATCTCCAAGGACAACTTATTAGTTAGCATAATGATGAAACATTAAATTAAATTTATATGATTTACTGTGGTCTAAACCCCAAAACTCTGAAAATGTAAGAGTAATGAAATCATATCAATTTGAGAATTATAGACCTGCTTTTAATTTTCTAATGCTATCTAAGGGAATGCCATTTTGTTTTTTATTACCATGCTCCCTGCCAATCCTGCAAGACATAATGCTGTAATCAGCGTAAGGTCCAAAAAATAATCGTAGTGCTTTTGTATACTTGCTCACAACCCAGGTTGCCTTTCTATTACTCAATACCAGTTCCAACAGCTCCTACAATGAAGTTAGAAGTTACTTTGTATCTGAGAAATGATATGCTTTATGGAACATTGCATTCCATTTAGCTTATATACCAAGTGAATACCTAATACTGCCGGCATTCTGATATCTTACATTTCCGAAATTGTTTATCATACTGTTATGTTCTATATACAGTTCTGAATTGCACTGATATTATGGGAGACGTGTGTTACATGCATTGGGGCACCTTGATTTTATTCTTACTGCCTAATATCTATTGTATCATATCCAAGCAGAGACAATAAGTAAAACTAAGTCTAGGTACTCGCAAACAAACTCACAAGTATATATGGTGAATGCACAGCTAGCCAACTTCTCAGCTAATTCACTCTATAATTTTAACAGAAAAATTGTGACAGCACATGTGTCAGCTGTCGAAAATCAACAATTTTTTTGTCACTAAGGTGCTACTTCTCGCATACTATAGACATCAATTGCTCATAGCTCCTTGCATCTCATTCCAGCTGTCTCTGTTTAAAATAATAGAAAGGTATTACTTGACATTTTATAGGCAGTTGGAAAGTATTTAAAAAATTGGTTTCATTTCCCATCTCTCCTTGTTTTGACCTTTCATTCTCTCAGTGTTTCCTTCACTGTTGATAAAAAAATCAAGGTAAGCAGGTTGATTGACAAATTGAAGCTCATATTAGATAGTGAAGAATGGTCTAACTGTATCCTTTTACATAGCAGGCATTAGCAATCTTTACCAAAAAGGTGAAGCATTGCAAGAAAATTACATAATTATGAATGAGTGAGAAAGTCCTTTATGTCATGAAGATAAAAAAGTGCTTTTTAAAAACAAAAACAAAGACAAAAATTACCATATCTTAGGAGTAAAAAACAGTGCCACATCCCATATGTATACATCCAAAAATTAGGAACCCAAAACTTCCATTATGTGAAAGAGACTTTCAAGGCCTCGTATAGTTATAGGCAGCAAAGACACAATTAAGAAAAATAAAATAAAACAAATTCAAGCATCACAAATCATCAATAAACCCCTACAAAATGATTTTTCATATTCTCCCTTTAGGTAATAATCTACAATATTTCATGCAACACATAGACACTCAAAAGAAATCCATACATGTTCCAAAGTGACACGTGGGTTTATTTACTAAAGCTGGAGAGTGCAAAATCAGGCTCACTTCTGCATAGAAACCAATCAGCTTCCAGGTTTTATTGCCAAAGCTTAATTAAACAAGCTGAGATTAGAAGCTGATTGGTTTCTATGCTGAAGTGAACCTGATTTTGCACTTTCCAGCTTTAGTAAATAAACCACATGGCATCAACGTTTTGCATTAACTATTGTAAAAAGTTATGTTGTACAGATTTAATGATGAATTATGATTAATACATTACTTGTCTTAATCTTAATCACCTTAATTGTGCCTTTGCTGCCTATAACTGTACGGTGCCATTAAAGTTCCTTTCAATTAGTGGAATGTTTCGGTTCCTAAATTTTGATTGATTTTAAAAAATAGGAATACTACTATGATGAACAAAATTATACCATACAAACAGTAATTTTAGGCAAACAAAAAGGAACAGGATAAAAGAAAAAAGAAAAGATAAGTCTCATGCCCACTGATTGCCATGTCAAGTTGAGCGTGAGGAAAACTTTTCAAGTTCATTTCCATGCAACTATCAGCTTAAGGCCCAACTTTGACCAAAACATTTTATTTTGCTTTGAATACAGCAAGGAAGAGTTAGGTGCTCTGTCAGGTTTATTAATATTTGTGCCACTATATCTTGTCTGAACTGGAAGCAATGGGAAGTCTCTCCAACATGAACACATACAGACACACCTTTTAGTAGATTGAAGAAGGGTTAAAACTTATGAAAATGTTTTTATTACTGTCTGAAATCTTATGTTCCAATGAGAACAAACTTCCCCTATTTCTTGCACAGACACAGCAGAAAAAAAATACAAATCTATTAAAAATTTAAACTCTTCCATACTCTTCCTATAAAAGTAATTTGCAATTATTCTTGAAACAAGTCGGCCTATTCATCATTTTCCTATGTTCCTGTCCTATGAGCTCAATCAGTTGGCCATGGGCTTGCTTATCTAATAGATCTGCACACCACAGGTTTATCATGCTGCTACTGCTTAAGAGGCAGTGATTTAAACCCCCAGAAAAAAAATGTAATACATTGCAGGTTACAAATCCTTAGATGTGGTGGATGCATTGATTTTCTTTTTTAGACTTTTTTTCTTTATTTTCTGCTGGTGATCCAGCCAATAATACACCTCCTGTCTTAGGACAGCTACACTCTCTTGTATAACAATATAACCACCCTTGGGCAGCAACCTTGCCAACCCGTGGAGAGGGACATGTTGGATGAACTAGTAGATTTAAATGGGCTTCACATATGTGACTAACAAATTAAACCCTGACTCCAACTAACACTTTTTAGCAGTTACATATTTTTTGTTCCTTTTAAGACAAAGGTTTTATCAAAATGCATAAAATATGACCATTGTAAGTACCCCTGTTGCTAGAAAAAGAAGGTTAAAATTAGCAAATTTACTGGCAGGATCAGCAGTTGAAATAAAAAGAAAGAAAAGTCTAAAAAAGAAACATAATGGGGTTTATTTACTAAAGCTGGAGAGTCCAAAATCAGACTCACTTCTGCATAGAAACCAATCAGCTTCCAGGTTTCATTGCCAAAGCTTCATTGAACAAGCTGAGGTTAGAAGCTGATTGGTTTCTATGCAGAAGGGAGTCTGATTTTGGACTCTCCAGCTTTAGTAAATAAACCCCAATGTGACCACCACATTGTTTTGTCTGATTTGTTTTTGGATTGGATCTCCATGTAAGAACCTTTTTAACAAAAAAAAGCAAAAAAAAGAAAACTGTACAGTGAATCTTGATGTCAAAAATACTGAAAAAGGCATTTTGGGCTTGCATACACATTAAGAACCTGGGTATCATATCACAGGACCATCTTTTTAAATGCAGTTATATGCAGTAGGGTCTTGCTCGCCCTGCCATAAATTATAGCTTGTTATATTCAGTGTCCAGTCAACCCAGAGTTACAGCTGTTTTGCTCACAGCATTTTGATACAGTAAATACCCCAAAACAATCTGCTTCTGTTCAAAACACCATGCAATGGTCTGAAATGTCCAGTGATTCCATTACTTACCACTTATGTCTTTTTAATGAAGTTGCTCTTGTTGAAAAAAAGCTGTGTTGGGATATGGTAATAACATTACTAATGTTTAATTTTTTCTATTATGTTTGTTAAACACATTGCATTACATGAAACCAGAAAAGCAACCAAATTAGCCTGCCAAGTTCTATCCTGAAATGTTTATCTGTCAGTTATTGTTTATTAACTTTAGTAGCTTCTGAGTCAATTTCACATGCTGATATGAATACTTGTCCCTGGCCAGTAACACACACAGGATTGCTAATTATTAAGCATTTAACATTTTATTTAGGAGTCCAGCAATGGGATAATCTATATACCTCCCACTGAAAGTTGATGGAATAACTGTCTTTATGTAATTACAATGCAGCTAGATTGATTGCAAAAGCATCAAATCAAATTCACTACTGTGACTACTACCAAGGCCATCTTAATAGCATCTTAATAGCAGCAGGCCCTTGGGAAACGTAATGCATTGGGCCCTTACTAGGGAGACTGCAGCAAAAGTGGGTGTGGCTAAATTATGTGAATATTGATTGTGGCTTTTTAGTATGATTATAAGCAACAAATAAAACAACCAGGGAATTATCCCAAATTACATTCATCCCCTGTACACACTGTCCTGCCCCCTCTACACACTGCTCCCCCTGTATACACTGCCCCCATCGTAAATGCCTCTCCTAGCCTGTCAGCAGCCTGTAGTTAAGTATGTCTGTACATTACTGTTAGGCCTTGTTCGTACAGCCATACTTAAACACACACATGTGCAAGGGCCATGTTTGCCCACATGGGCATGAGGATGCACAGGTGTTCATTACATCCTCATGCAGGCAGTCCCACTTTTATAGCTTACTGCATCTGGCTGACCAGAGTTTGGCATATAAACCACCGAGTAAGATGCCTGTGTACACAGTACTTTATGGAAGGGAGTTGGGGTCCAGGGGTGCCCATGCATTAGCACACCCCTGACTACTACCACTAAGTAGTCAAGATAGAGCCTGTACTTTCAAAAACAAGTCAAAAACGGCAGCACCCATACCTAAGCTGGTTTGTATAAAGAGCTTTAGATATTCCATTTCATATTCCTTTAAGTCTCACTTTGCTGCAATGAAAAAAACCCCATAGCAGAACACACATTTACAGATTCATAAATATTTAAGCACAAAAAAATACTTATGGAATTCCCATTAAAAATATCCTGTATCTTTTGACATAGAATATACTGATAAGTGGACTTTGCAGAGCATGGTAAGCAATTATATGCAGAACATTGTGTTTAATATGATGTGTTAGGTTGCAGCATGTGGTGAAATAAGTCTTCTGGGATCGACTTAAACTGTGTAACTTGATCGACTCAATTTCTTTCACATTAACAGGTGCTGTATCTGGAGTCCCCTTGTACTGAAACAAGAACAGCTTCAGCAAGATGATGAGCTTTGCTTCAAATCAACTGACCTACTGACTGCAATTATAAATAGGTAAATGGAGACAGACCACACTTTCATTGCTTAAACATAACAGCACTGCATGTAAACATGATTTCTTCTTAACCATTTGTAACTCACAGCAGCGGAAACAGATGTAAATCAGGCAATCAAGTCGGGTAGCCGTACGGAACATGATAATATAAGTGTACAGAAAGTTTGCTTAACAACTATTGATATAATCTTGGGGTTACATAATAAATCAATGATTCCTGCTTTCACAATTGAATATCTCCTTTCTCCATTCCTGGTCATCTAATAGTATTGGTCTTTGTGCATGTACAGCCAAAGTAGACAATGCACCTAAATAACAGGAGGAAAGGCAGTTTCTGTGCATGGCTGAGTGCTCTACAGCTTAAAAGTGAAAAAAATGTTATAAAACATTATATAAATAAAACACTGTCAATAACCATGAGTAATTCCTAACTAATAAGCAACCTATTGTCAAAAATAAGGAATGGGGAGCTGGGCACTGTCATGGGGGACATGTGCTTATGAACACAAATGTGTTAAATATATTGCACAACAGGGAGAGGGTCCTTTTCATGCAGGATCAAGGGTGACATGTTATAGGAAAACTTTGCAGAAAAAAATTATATAACAGCTTACTGTATTCAGGACAACAGCAAAAAGTGATTGCTGCTCTCAAATCAATCACATACCAAAATATTTAGGATATATATGGACATGACCATATTTGGTCAATGATGGTTTTTTCCTTTTCAGGTTGGCAGGGGGCGGGCATCAAAATTGGCTTGGATCTGCTTCATTGGTCTACATGATTTATGGTGGATTTATATTGTGAAACATTTTTAAAGTTTTTTTTAAAATTAAAGCACTTGTCAAAAACTGTTCGTGTGTATTTACCATTGACATTGTTTTACCCATTTATAACCATTTAGGGGGCAGTATTTGGGGATGTAAAAACAGAGAAGGCAGGGAGAGTGGATCAGTAAAGGTTTTGCTTTATTTCATAAAAACACATAGCCACTTACATGTAGTAAAACTATGATTGGCATGAAGTGTAGAAGGAAACTACATGGAAGCAGCCAGAGATGGTATCTGAGCTTCGATCAGAAAGGCTCCATGGTATCAAAGACATATGAAGATGATGGCATCTACAACTTTCTTGCATGCATCTTGTCTCACAGCAAGGAAAGTGTTAGAGGGGATGATAAGGCATGGTCTTTGTCATGCTCGATTTATGTATTTGGGGACAATTTTATTTTTAAAGGGAGTTCTAAATTCCAATAAACCCTGCAGACCCCAATACCCATGCGCCAGAGTTGTGAGGTAAAGGTCCTTGTCCTCATCAACATGGGGACAGGTGCTTGTCAAGAAGGTAACCCTCCATGTTGAGGCCATGTGGCCTGGTATGGTTTGGGAGGGGGACACGTACCCCCAAATTTCCTGACGAGCCAGGTTACATGCAAAAGTCTGGTATGGATTTTTAGGGGGACTTCATAAAATGTTTTTTTTTTGCATAGAGTCCCTCTTAGAATCTGTACCAGAATCAAAGGGTTAAAACATTAGCAAGGTGTAAAGAATGCTATTTCTAAAAGTGATATATATTCTGTCCTGTTGTCTGTTTTAAACAAATAGGTTGTTATCCCTGCTCTAGCTTGACAAAAGAAGAATCTCTGGTTTACCAGTGCAGTAGATTATGCCTGTAAAAGAACCAGCAATATAAATGGTAACTGCATGCATATAAAAAACAGCAAATCTGGTCTAAGGCTGTGGAATAATTATGTTTCCCCTTTATCTGTCTACCTTATTGAAATAAAAAGAATTACCTTTTATTAAGACTGGGACATCACCTTGTAGTTGGAAAAAGGTTAGACTTCAAAAGAACTTCCTAATACTTACATACACATTTTATGTTCATGCATGGTTATTGGATAAGCAAGGTTTGCAGTACCTTTTTCATCTAAGCACATACCGTCAGCAGTCTTTTCCCTCACTGGTGTTGTCTTGGTCAGTTATGTTCACAGACAATTCTGATTGTCATCTATCCCTGTTCCTAGATAGGCATTTGATGTCTACTTGTACTATAAGGTTCACAATAAAAAAAAATATATTTTTTATATTACAGTACACAGTACCACTATATGCAGAGCATTGTAGTGTAGTACCTGAATTTGGGCTGATATCCGCTATTATAGACCCTTATACAACAGCACTTAATGTTGACAAGAAACATGTTGACAAAAAAAGTCATGAGTTAGTAAGGGAATGACCTTATTTACCTTAGTGACTTAATTATATTGGTGGTCACAAATCTATCCAGGAATAGGGCTGTGGACATTCCAACCCCATTAGAAGATTAGATTCATAAAAAAGTTACCATACTGTGCCTTGTCTGCGGGTATACCTTGAGACAGATTAATACTTGTCTCCAAGTATATATACATGGAACAGCCATTATTGGTAAATAAATATGCAAGGCCTGCTTCATCTGTTGTATATACATAATGGTTCTGCTTTCCTGCTTCTTTTTTAAATCAAATGAATGGTTGGCTAACTTACTAAAAACAATCCACTACTTATCTGTAAGTGATAATGTAGTTGCACATTATAGCAGACCTAACTGTATGGCTTCCTCCAGCAATAAAACATCCACAGATTCCTCTTGTCACTTAGTCCACTGCCATCTATTGCTTGGCCTAGTGTCTTTTTTTTAGTGACTGTGTGTCCACTGATGATGTAACTGCTGTGTATGCCTGCTGGAGTTACAGCATCCTAACAAAAGGCACCAGTCTTGGCATTTTTTTACATTTAAATCCACTTTAAAAAAGAAGGAAGAATGATTGCCAACTGAGTGTGTGTTCACTCTAGAGCATAATCTACAAACTGCTATATGTACAAGAACAAAATAATGGAAGATAAAACATGAAAAAGTCATATAAAAATTACCATAAAAATTAGGTAAGCACTGTAAATAAAACAAAAAATATTTGTTCACTGAAAAGATACCAGCATGGGCTAAATTCCCTAGGGAGATTTTTCAAGTTTCTTGCTAAATCTATGCCATGAAGAATTCAGATTGTTTTGAAGACAAAAAGCAACTTTACTACTAATAAACCTAATACATTGCCCACCGACTGTATAATATCATAACATGGAAGCCATAACAATAGTAATAAAAATCCTACTGCAATAAGAATTTAAAAAGTAAATTCAATTGTTTTAAAATTTATATAAATTATTACCTGACATATTATTTTTGAGATTCTCTAAAGTCAATCAAATCACCCCATCAAGTACACTTTGAGAACAGCATGGGTGGCTATGCATAATAATTTCCATTAGGGCAGCAAACTTGAAGTAACAGAACAGCATTAACCTCATTATTTGGCAGTTCTCTAACCTTAGAGAGGACTAAATATATCAGAAATAACACAACACCATGCAGAGATCATTTCTTTAGAAATGTTCAAGGGGAGCTCTGTAAACAACAGGTTATATAAAAAAAGGGAAAATAGCACACATACAAGTAAATTTTTTATAGCTGCTTGACATTGCAAATGAATATGTTACACCAATTTTACTGATGATATTGAAGGAAGACACATTAAACATACTGGAAGAGAAGTTGTTTAGTGCACATATCAGTGCACAAATAATTAGTGCAAAAATATATACAGACACTGCTTCCAATAGTTTATACATTTTAATTTCAAATCTGCAAAGTTATGCCAATAAACAATTCCTAATATAGCAAGTAAGCATGATTTAAGGCTACATGCATATTAAATGCAACATATTTTAAAAGCTTTAAAGGCGATGTGTGTTCTTAATAGCAATAGCCACCTTCTTTTCTTAGTAAGAGCATTAGCAAAAATACAATGTGTAAATTGGCAATGTGAGAAAAAGGGAGGATTGTGAGGCTTAAAGTGACTCTCTTGCAGGCACAAAATGTCACAATTAAGTTTCTGTGTCTCTTTCTAGAGCATTTGACTCTTTGCTGGGCTATTAATCCCTTTTACATTAAAAGAAGATGTCTGGAATTACATGGTTTCCTTTGGTTCAATGAAAAAGAGAAAACAGCAAAGAACCATTCCAACAGATATACTCTTCATTTGTCAGTTAGGGATGAATGTTTCCTTAACCTGGATTTCTTGAGGGTGTCAGCAACCTTGGTGGCAAAAGAATGTCACTGCTCCAAATAGGTAGACTTTCCTCCAGTTAGGTAAGGCCTTGGAATCTTCAGGGCCCTAAATGTACAAGAGCTCAATTCATATTCATCAATAACAAATAAACAGCCAGAACAAAAACTCTCCTAGGCTTGCACTGCAACTTTTAGGGGTATTTAGTAGAAACAAGTGAGTAAGCTAAAAAAAAAAATTATTCCTGAAGGAAATCTGTGTTGATGTATTTTACTGCTAACTTTTCGTGGGGTAAATAGTTCACATTCCATGGTGCACATATTGGTACTCCTGGAACAACTGCTGTATCATGCATGAGTTGAAGTGTTCTGCAGGCTCTCAGCCTGGTGTTTCATTATGCCACTCTGAAGTAACTGGACAGGATTGCAGATTTCAGCCTCCCTGCCCAGGTTCACCTTCCATTAAATGCGATTCCTTCAGAAGTTGCATACCAACTGTGGCATTCGTGATCGTAAAGTCTTTGCCATCCTTAGTAGTTGTTAGCTTCACCGGGTACCCCCATCTATAAAGTATACGGTTGTTGCATAGTGGCTTGGTTACTGTGGCCAAATTTCTCCTCTGCCACATATTGTATGCTGAAAGATCTGTGTATAGAGAAGGGCCACAGATGGCTTTTGGCATATTTTAAGGATTTCTGGTGATCCTAAGGAGTTTCTCTTTTACATGATGGTAGTGAAGGTGGGCAGTGGTATCTCTTGGTGCATTGTCAGGAAGGTGGTTGGGTCTTGGCATCCTGTGAATCCTATCAATAAGCAACTCCTCCAGTTGCAGATCAGGCAGGGTCTCCTTAAGCATATTGACAAAATATGTCTTCAAATCTGGAGGTTTAATGTACTCAGGGATTCCCTGAATCTTAGCATTGTATCACCTGGAGTGGTCCTCTAAATCAGCCACTTTATCTTTCAGCCACCCTATGTCATCTTTCTACTCAATATGTACATCTACGAAGTCAGCGAAAGTAGTGGCAAATTCCCCCATCTTGTGAAACTTTCTCGCCCACTTCAGATAATACTGTTTTGAATTTCTGCATCACACTCATAATATCAGCATCAATATTGCACCTAAGAGAAACCAGCATATCCTTTAATGTTGTGTCTAAGACTGGTTGATTTCAGGTAGGGAAAACTGCTATTGAGTCCTGGAGATCCCTGGTGTCATCTAGTGAATTACAGAAGGCACTCACCTCCTCAGCGGAAAGATTCAGCATTTTGAGCTTCTGTTTAACTTTAGCTGGGTTGGCTGAAACAGATGATGCTTGAGAAGTAGGTTTACTGTGATGATGTCTGCTTTTTGGCTTGTGATTATTGCTTCCCCATAGATTTCCTTCCTATGATGAGCAAGATCCCGCAGAGCCGCCAGCATCTGCTGTGGTGGTGCAGTGGGGGGAATAAATCTGTCATCTTCCCTGTCTGCCCATGTTCCTTTTTCTTTCAGGACATGGTCTGTTGGTGAGCCTGACCCTCCTGCTGCCAAAACTACTGCTCTGCTGTGTGCTCCAGCAGATCGCTGCTGTGCAGAGCTGTTTGCCTATGGGGCTATCTTCCACACTCTCTAGCCACACTCCTCCATAAGTTTATTTTTTGCTGTATGTTGTCCATTGGTGAAAATTTCCTCCACTTCCTGTTGCACACTAAGTACAGTAGAGTTAGAGGCTTTAATGTTCAAATCATATGCAAATTGGCAATTCACAAAATAAAATAGAAAACACTCCTAGCATGGGCACCTCTCTGTATTCACACTTGTAGTCCTCTTCTCTTGTATTAGTGAGTGTTACCACCTCCCGCTCCATCACTTTTTAATGGTCCAGCAAGCCATAAATCATATCTTAAGTATATGCCGGAACAGACCTTGAAGAGTCCTGATGTCTATGGTAGATGTATTGTTGGAGCGTAAAACATTTAAGATCTCGAACATTTATAAACCACTGAACCTTTGCCTGTTCAAGTCCCTCTACTCTTCTTCTGCAGCCTCCTGGAACAAGGATGCACTATCTCGGATATTAGAGGGATATGCCACCATGTCTGCATTCATTACCAACAAATTCTGGAGAGAGCATCAATTTAAAATCATGCGCAGAGCATATGTCCCTCATCTAACATAGCTGCCCTCTGTGCAAATCTCAAAGACCCCCATTGCTACACAGGTTGTGGCATTGCTCATTTATCTTGGAATTTTGGAAACAACTGAGATGTTTGCTGCTTCTGTCACAGGTTATTGCCCGACGCAAGATCCCTTTTTGCTAACTTTTGACAACTTTCCCTCTACCCGCTTGGAGCAGTCCAGATCTCACTCACTAACTATACAGTGCAATAAGGCATGATTAGCCACCTGCTTTATGATTGTGCGATGGATCATTCTCAGAAAATGGCTATCCTCCACTCTACCTTCAGTCCCAGAGGTGAAGCAAGATCTATTACATCTTCTTCGTAGATAGAAACTTGACTTGGACTTGTGACCAAACGTTTTGACGCTGCGGTTCCATAAAAAATGGGGCCTTTTCATAGCAAGGTCTCTTCCCCCTCCGGAGCAGAAATCGTACCTTCAATAGGCCATATAGTTATCCTTTTCCATTTACCTTATAATTCTCTCTTATTTTACTGCATTGTATGTCTCAAGGTTGTATTTTATTCGATGTCAGCCATATGAATGGTCTCCGTATAACCAATTTGTACTTACAGGATTACATAATGGCTTTGCAGACATGTAATTAAATGGCATTCTTCCTGCTTTGTGTGCCGGGATCCTCTCCCCCGTGGGGAGCTCTCCTTTCTTTGGGTGTCCCCTCGTGGGGGAGGGATATTTCAAGTTGATCCACACACCCCCTTAAACCCCTTTCCCCCCCTTCCTTTGGTTCTGCTAACTATGGTATGATCTGTTTATAGTAGAGATGCCTCATTAGGCATAGGCTGCACATGTTTCCATCTCTCTATTATTCTCAGCCACGTCTCGCTACTTCTATGACTGAAAACATCTCACAGTGGGGATGACCACCCTGGGAGCCTCTGTCGTCCTTCTAGTACTAGCGGATGTGGCTTAGAAGACCCCACTGGTTAGCCTCTCCTCCTTGGTTTATCACCTTGTTTATTACCTTGAAACTTTTATAATCAAGCTCAATGAACATATTATATCTTTTCTTGTATGATCAGATTAATGCTCTGCCTTTGAGTACACTGTTGTGATTACTGTATAAATGTTTGAAACTCCAATATACATAATATTAAAAAAAAAATCTGCATTACCTTGCTATAGCTGAAAGTCAGCTACAGCGTGGTTCTCTTATTCTGGGAGGGTGTCTGTAGACGTCTTCCCAGGATGGGCCTCACGTACATCCCCTGGGGCATGCATCAGGTACACTCTGCGACTGCTGTGTCCTTTGGACACAGCGGATCACAGATCATTGTAAAGGGTGAATCACAGCGGTCCTTTACCTTGATATCAGGTGTGTGTAATGACAGCTGATCATATGCAGACATATTGACAGTTATCGGCTTTTCCTTTCCTCACTGCTGATAACTGGCACCGCCAATAACCAGCAATTTTGACAGTGCTTTGTTTACACTGATAATCATGGCACTGATCATCAGTGCTCTGATTATCAGTGCAGCCCTAGCAGTGCAGCTTATCAGTGCCTATCTTTGCAGCTCATCAATGCCAATCAGTGCCCATCATTTCAGCCTATCAGTGTCCATCAGTGCTGCCTATTAGTGCTCAGCAGTGCTGCCTATTAGTGCCCATCAGTGCTGCCTCATCAGTGCAGCTTCATTAGTAACCATCAGTGCAGCCTAATCAGTACATATCAGTGAAGAGAAGAATAACTTATTTGCTAAATTGTTTAACAGAAATAAAGAAAATATTTTTTTTTCAAAATTGTGTTATTTGTTTGGCAAAAAAAAAATGAATGGTGATATAGCACTGATGGCCAGTGCCCTCATTATCAATGTAAGATTATCAGTGCCCATCTGTGCAGTTTATCAATGCCAATCAGTGCCCATTTGTGCTGCCTATCAGTGTTCATCAGTGCATCCTCATCAGTGCCCATTAGTGCAGCCTCATCAGTGCCCATAAGTGCAGTCTCACCAGTGCCCATCAGTGCAGTCTCATGAGCACACATCAGTGAAGAAAACAATTACTTATTTGCTAAATTTTATAACAGAAAGGAAAAGGGGTTTTTTTCAAAACTTTTTTTTCCATATGTTCAGCGAAAAATAAAAAAACAAGTGATTAAATACCACTAAAAGAAAGCTCTATTTGTATGAAAAAATGATAACAATTTCATATGGGCACAGTGTTGCATGATCGCGCAACTGTCATTCAAAGTGGCACAGCGCTGAAAGCTGAAAATTAGTCTAGGCAAGAAGGGGGTGAAATTGTCCAATATTGAAGTGGTTAATAGGATTTTGACCAAAATGTGGAGCCCACAGGCTTTGTGTTTCATCGATTCATGTCCCTCAAGTCAGTCTCCATACCCTTTTATGGCCAATAACTTGCATATAAGTTTTCAAAATGGGCACTTTTGAATTTACAAGTTCGAGTCCCATAGACTTGCATTGAGATTGAAGTTTCCGATTGAACATTCATTAGGTTCAAACATTCAACCACAGGGGTGTACGATCCATCACTATTGATCTACCATATCTCTAGTTAAGCCAGGTATGAATCCAACCTATGGCCGTAATAAAGTAATTCTTTTGATCTTAGTAGTTACACTTTAATGCATTAGGCAAAAGGCATATAAAATATGTGTTTTGCAATTCAGAAGTGATATTTCCAAATAGATAAATAAGATCAGTTTCCAGATCACTATATTATCAAAAAAGAAAGTGGGGGCCATGTGCACTAAACAAGGCCCTGAGCACATGGCCAGGGCTCTCAGGCAATAGGAATCCATTTTGGTGACCCTTTTATGCAGAAAAAACAAGGACATATAATTTTTGTCTTCAAATAACTTAAAATTTACAATTATGGTTTGGTCTGATTATTTAAAAAAAAGAATAACCAAGTAAAAGGATACAATATTGCTATTCCTCTTAAAATAAGAAACCAACATTGACTTTTAGAATAAGATCACATTAGTTTTGTTATCCTGGCAGTCTGTACCCCTCATTTCTAAAATAATCTGAAAAAGACAGAAATTCAAACCTATGGGAAATAATTTATTAGAGTACTAAAAACAGTAAAACCTATTCAGCATAGCAGAGAATAGAAAGGGGAAAAAATATATTTTTCACCTTTCTTTGAAGCTTCTCCACCTAAGAAGAACATAGAGGTCCCTTCTTCCTCCTTTATTACTTGACAATCTTCACCACTTGCATATATAAGTTTGCTCTGATGGGAAAACCTTTGTTGCTATGTGCTTTCTTTGAAAGTTAAAACCTTGAGCAGTCTTATCTGTTTAACAGCATTGAATTCTATCATAATTCCCATGAAAATATTGCTGCAAAACACACATGGTCAACAACAACAAACCACAGCTGTGATCAGTGCTATTATAGAGCAAGCTTTATAGTATTATCACCCAGTCTGTTTAAATTCCCTATAAAACAGAACTGCATATGCCTTTATCTTGTTTTTCCATAATCTCACACATGATTGAAGGAATTCTTGCTGTACTGACTATGCTGTATTCAAATTAGAAACTTTTTTTTAGCAGAAATAGATGCCCTTTTCTAAATGACAGGGAGAGACACTTGTAAAGAAATGTCAAACACTGTAAGAGCTCAAATCAATGTATCATATATAGTCAACATTCTTAACATTCTCAATGTATTTTTATACAAGTATATAATGAAGTCAAGTTAAGTGGTATTTCAGGTGGTGATGCAGACCTTTCCTTAAGTGTTAAACAAGCAAGCCTTCACCAAACTGCAGATATGCAAGATAAATGTAAATCATGACACAATTAACGTAGTTTTGCCAGTAATTTTGCTTTTAAATGAACATTACAGAGGTAGGTATCATGGGAAGTCTAGTTTGCTTCAAATGTCCAATAATAGCTGGGCATAGTCTGGCCATGCACCTGTAAAGATACAAGTTTATCCTGCTCCTGTTTCTCATCCTCCAAACAGCCAAGCATTCTGATCAACAGCACTCAAACACTGTGAACAATATGAAAAAAGAGCGGACACGCTAGTCCTCTGCAGGTACTGGCAAATATCAACAAAGCTGGATAGAAGCTTTCCTATCTGACTGCAAGCACCTACCAGCCCGGATAAAGAGAGCGCAGAGTCAACAAAGCCTGCACTTGATATACCAAATTTGTTACTGAAAGTAGACATCACTTTCCCTCTACCAACAGTAAATCCTTTGCAAGATCTTCCTCACATTCATTGAATGCAGTAGTGGAGTAGTGGAGACAGGACAGTCTGGAAGAGGGATGGGCACACACTAGGAAATATCTCCTGGGATATTCTGAAATGTTGCAGAGACCTCCACACTAAAGCCATTCTTGTGTGTGTGTGTGTGTGTGTGTGTGTGTGTGTGTGTGTGTGTGTGTGTGTGTGTGATTTTACTTGAACCAATTTGAATTTGGCAACCCTTCAAGGGTTGGACAAAGGGAAGAGTCCAGGACTCGCTGGCCTGATTAGGACCTATTGCCTAAAATATTTTTAAACTTTCCAACATTATATTGCCACCTATTTTACTTCCCTGACCTCTGGTACAACAATCCAAAAAGCTACCCAGATGTTCCATATAATACTGATGCCCAAAGAGGCCAAGGATCCCTCCTTCTGAAAAAGTTTCCACCCTCATTGATAAACATAGATAATAAAGTTCTGTTGAAACTGCTGGATGAACGACTAAAAACATATTTGAGGGTTGTTGTTTACAAAGACAAGGTGAGTTTTACCCCCCCATAGGAAGGGTAAAGACAATTCTCTTGTTCACTGGGTAAGTTTCCAGAGCATCCCCTGCCACATTTTATCAACAGATGCCAAGAAGGCATTTGATGAGCTAGACTGGGTCTTTAAAGATAAGGGTTTATGCAGCCTGGGACTTGATGAGAACATACTTGTATGGATATCCATGGCTTATGTGTTAGCCCCTCAGCCAATATTAAAGTCAACATTGTTCTCTTGCCAGGGTTTAGGATTATTAATAGCATGGGGCAGGGAGATGTTGTTCATATTAATTTTGGAAGTACTGAGCCACAGGATCGGACACTTTTCAGATACTGTATATCTGGAATAATAGTAGGCTCCACTTCCCACAAACTCAAAACCTTTGCAAATGATTTCCTGATTACTTAATGTCATAAAGGAACTTGAAAGGTTCCAAGACCAATTTTAAAATTAATTTGGAAAAGTCTTATTACCTCCTGCATACTGGAAATATCTTTCTCTTTCAAAAGGCAAATTCACCCCATCACACACTTGAATATGAAATTGACTTCTAAAGTATACGACTTGTTCTCAGCGAACTTCACAGCAATCATTCATACTGTTTAAAGGGACATCCAGAAAGGGAATAAAACCAGTTTCACTTGGTTGAGGAGAATTTACATCATAAAAATAAATGTACTACCCAGAATTATGTTATTTTTTTAAATGCTTCCTATAGCTATACACAAGGCCTACTTTCCCAAAATTTGTATTTATTAATTCAATTTTCTATACCATAAGGCCAATGCATCAAAAACTAATTGAAACAAGGGAACTGGGGAAAGTTAAGAATCCCCCTGAAAAACCTTTTGCAGGCCATAATTTGGTGCTTGTCCCCTGGCTTCTGAAATAACACAGGGACCTAGCAGATACTCACCTCTGTTGCCAACTGTTCTAATGAGATGAAACTCCTTGAATCAAGCTGATAGATGGAAGGCTTCTCAATGTTTGCCCCAGAGGAGCATCTGGCCATTTTTACAGGATGTCAGACATTCAGGTGTTTCCACTACCTAGAAAACTCCTATTTGAAACCCCTAACAGAATTCATAGAGAAACTGGACAATCTCCTGTTGGATGCTTGGTAGAATACACAACTCTCTGCTGACCTAACGAGCTTCCAAAGAATGTCAAACACCCCAACCCCGTTTAAAACATTGTACAAACAGATACACCCTCTCTTTTACCACTCTCACCTACATACAAGCTCTTTCTAGAAAAGGAACCTCCACCTACCCCCTACTATTTAAAGGATTTGGAAAAGGAATTTTGTCAACCACTCCCAGACATGTTAATACAAAACATTACTGAACTAACCCTCACTTCTTCACTACCATGCTGTTTTTGTAGAGTAATAACATAACATAACAAAACATTACTGAAGCAGAGGAATGAAATACACAAACTGGACAATACATTTAATCACTTCTACAACATTTGGGAAATTTGGACACATTTTATGGCCTCAGAAATTTACAAATAATGTTTAAGGAACATGTTAACTTATTTTCAATAGATGTTTATTAATATACTGTATATCTTATGGATAGCATGGAGACAAATGTCCGACAAGTTGACTTTGCATGTTCTTCTTTCTTTTCCCTTTTTTTATTATATCTCTTCTACTCCCCCCTCCCTTTTTTTCTCTCCTCTATTTCTTTGATTATTCAGGAGATGAAACTTGTATAGAGACAGGGTACATAAGTGCATGACCATTATGATATACTCAATTCAGCTATGCATGTACTACTGTATATCTAAACAATTGTCATAATATCATTTTGGTACTCTTGTATCACTTTATTTAATAAAGTTGCATGTAAATCTAAAAATGTTATCAAAACACAAAAATAAAATTTAAAAAAATGCGCAACAGAAGGTCAGTGTTGAGGTTAGGTGTTTACTAAATCATAAGGCTACTTGTACGACCTGTATGTTGCATTCTTTTTTATGCTTTTATCTTTGGCCATTCCCAAGGTAACATCAAGCTGTTAGCTGTCAGTAAAATATGGCAAAACTGACCTCTACCATCAATTTATTTGGACTGCAGTATCATGTATAAATAACTATATTTGTTTAGGGAATATTGTGCCCTAAAAGAGAAAGTAGAATGTTTTATGATATTAAGCCCTTGAAATCAAAGTTGTTCACATTGTTTTCTTGCTGTTCACTGAATTTTGATAATTTTTCCATAAAATAAATTCTATGAACCAATATGCTATAATTCTTAACTCTGTGATGTTCAAAAACATTGGAATGCTTAGCTTTTTAGCAACATACTACAGTAAACTCTATCTTAGAGGTACAATCTAGTCACAATTGAAAATTACCCCTTGAGGTTCATAAAAAAGAATGTAGTCTACCTAATCAATTGACGTTTGAATGTGACTGGTACACAGGAACCAAGAAGAAAGGATATTATACAGAAGTCATCCCAGGAATTACAATCCTATTGCCCTCCGACATAGAGCTGCTTAAGCATCTGCCTTGGGGAGCTAGGATTAGAACGGGAGCAGTAAAATCCAAATCCTGAGCCACTTGCTGGAGATTTGAATTTTTAAAATATCTGTCTTCTGTTTGGACCCCTCAGAATCTGAACAGAAGGGGTGACAATTATGGGAACCAATCCCTGGATTTTTCTCTTGCAACAGCTCAATTCTGTCTTCTCCTCTTCTCTCTCCCATCGGCATTCAGCTTGTTCAGGATGAAAATCCAGGGGTTCAGCTCCAGTAAATGCTGCCCTGCTGCCCCTCCTGTCTTTGCTCCTCTTACTTCTAATGCCTGGGCTTTTCTGTGTGCTCCTCTGTCCCCCTTCTCCTGCAGTATTGCTGACTTTCCTGGGATGAGGATGTTTCAGGATGGAGAGTGGGGAAGGGGCCAGTAAATATGTCATTTACTAACCCCTTCCTTTTCTGAATGAAGAGAGTGTGATTGGTATGAAGGTGTGATGGTCAGGTGTACACAAATAATTGGATGTGTATTATACTTTCACCTATTGCCTGGACTTTTTTCACTTGGAATAAAATTGAACAAATGTTTGAAAGAAAAAAATAATGAAAATAATTTAACACAGTGATATGTAAAATGTTTAGGCTCATTAACATCCAATCATGTACAGTATTGATGATGTATTGAGATTTGTTTTGCCTTGCCTAATATTTACCTATTGGTAACACTCCAAAATACATTTCTGACACTTTTTCCAAATGCATTGCAACACATCATGTGTGTTTTACATGAATGCATTGCGGAGTGTTAAAGAGTCATGTGCCTTATTTACTGAGTGAATATGTGTTGGGGGGCATTTTAAACTAATAGGAACACTCACTCAATTTGTATGGCATCTTGTACCATGACATGAGAAATCCATCCACAATTTTCTTCACCCTCATCATTTTTCTAATAATCTTCTTACATTTCAGCTCTATTATCTCTCATTAGCCCATACACTGATGTTTCAGGCAATACTCAAAACAGTTTCACCAGCTTGGAACACAAAGTCATGTTTGGGCAGTCTAAGAGTAAAATGACATGACAGATTCCACCGAAGAACATATATTAACATATTGTATATTATTTGTTTTATTATTTATAGGAGCTTGCCCAACACCACCTAAGTATCTATAAAGGAAGTAAAAAACTGAATAAGTTAATTTTGAGATCTTCTGTGAGGCAGCTTTGCACACCCAGTAATGGATGGAGTTTTGAGGACTCAGTTTGAGTCATGCATTTGCTTAAGGGCTAGAGGCTTAAGTTAGAGCCACAGGTAGGGCTAAATTTTAAGTTTGTATTGCTGGGTTCCAGAACAAGCATCCTCAGTGTAGGATGCCACCCTGCTCTTGTTCGGGTGACAACTATAAAATATTGAGGTTCTCACTACTTTCAGCAACAGTAGTATGGACAGAAAAAAATAAATAAATAAATAAATAAACACAACAGAAATTCTTACTCTTCATTACTCTATCCAACACTAGAAACACAAGTTTATGCTGTATTTCTTCACTAAGTGAGGCAATAGGTTAATGGGTATGAAGTAATAGCAAGAGTTGGGGTAAGCATCTGTGTTAAAAGTTAAGTTAAGTTAATGGGTTGAGGGTAAATGTTAAGGTTCCAATAAATGGTTTATATTAGGTTGAATGTTATTTAACAGTTAGTATTAACCATACATGCTATGCTAGGAGTTAGTGATAGGTTATATTTTAGCATCATTAATGAACACTGTTGAAACAGGAACTAAACTCTGGAAGCTGTGCCCAAAAAAGGCAGAGGACAAAGCTCTATTCATAATTTTTGCTTCTGGTCTTCTTCAGCTGATCTTTCCCCATTATTGACTAACAAACTAGGGTTGTCAGTGGTGTACCCCAAGGGTCAGTGTTTGGACCCTTACTTTTTATTATATTTATAAACAATATAGGGTCTGGGATTAAAAATACCATTTCAGTCTTTGCAGATGACACCAAGCTGTGCAGTGAAAGAACGTCCTTACAGGATGTCTCCAACTTACAAGCCAACCTCAATGCACTGTTTAATTGGGCAACTATGTGGCAAATTAGGTTTAATGTTGATAAATGTAAGGTTTTGCACTTGGGGGCTAAGAATATAGATGCATCATACATACTAGGGGGAGTACAACTGGGGGAATCAATGGTGGAGAAGGATCTGGGAGTTCTGGTAGATCACAAGCTTAATAATGGTGTGCAATTCTACGCAGGATCCTGCTACAACTTGTTTGGACATTATTATCAATTTCACCTGATGTATTGGTTATCTTCTCTGTTTAGTGCTATATACCACAGTGTGTTTCAGATCATCTGAGATATATATGTGTCCATAGATCTCATATTTACTAGCGCCGCACTTTTTATTTAGGCATATATTATATTGTTTACAAAAAAGCATGCATTCGGCATGCTTAAAAAAATATTAGTCATTGCTTGGTGTGGTAATTCTACAGCAATAACTAAGTCTGTTCTTTCAGAATCCTTCTTAATAATAGCTTCTAAACCTCTATAGGCTGTACCTTTCAAACAAAGAGTTAAACATGTACAGCTGCATCTTAAAATATGTTTATATGCATTACCACATCTATACACTGATACAGTCTAAGATGAGTCACTCCAGGGTGAATATGATTATGAATATTTTAAAGGGAATATTTCCTACATAAAACTTCAGTAACACATTACAACATCGATTCTCAAGGAACACAAGCAAAATAATAATGAAATGTATATTTTATTTTGTGAATGGGATAAAGTTAAACCCCATTCAAAAGTTTTTGGTTTTGCTAGAGTAGGTAAGAATTAATACTTTTGCCAGGTCCGTATTGTTGTCTATATCCACATTGCTTGGGGGTTTCTGTACTGAAGTTACTATACTGTGAAGAAAGCTAATCTTTAACAGTGACTACCAGAAACAAGATTCAGACAGAAAGATTTAATGTCTGTTTCAGCAAAAAATGTGATAACAAAAATTTTAAATGTTACACTTTCCATCTTGATGAAAAAGATTCTAACTCTTCCTAATTATCCAAACCTTAAAGAAAGGAGTAGGGCTACATTCAAGCCTTTGGGGATTCACTGAATAGGAACAGCCCCTGCTGTAGATGATTTTAGGCCAGAGGGGTTAAATACTGGAGGAGATTATCAGGGAGAGGTAAGTAAGCACCGGAGTGGGGGTTATTGGGGTTAAATTCATTTAAGGGACTAGCAAGGGTGGGCTGGTGGTGTTTTCTAAAAGTAAAACTTATCCTTTAACTGAAATGCATCTTCCTACTGATATGTACTGTCTGGCTTGTCAATTTTTCACAGTAACTCAGTCTCACGCCTCATCACTGGGACATGCATATCCCATACACTCTTCAAAATCAATATATAAACCGTACATTCACCATGCAAATGAGATGTAAAAATATATAAAAAGAAAAAAAAAACATCTAACACCTGAAAAAATGCATAATAAATCAGTCACCTAAGTCAATAAATGAGTGCAAAAAAGTGTAAACTGGCCTAATAGTGAATAATGCAATAATCACCTCATGAACTAATGATGAATAAAAGCAGGGCACAAAAAAAAATCATATATATATATATATATATATATATATATATATATATATATATATAAAAAAACACTAGCAGAGTGAAAATATGACACACCACATAACACTGTAAATATGAAATCATTTGACATAAGTCCATCAACTGAAAAATGAAAGTTGTGGTGAAGTGCAAAGTCCTTATTGATCCACCAAAATCACCACATGAGCAACATAACAATAATTGATTGAGCAAAGTGCACTCAGATATCATTACGTGCTCCAGAGGAAAACCTCCCCCAATTCATTAGCACTCACCAGATATCGTGGCCCATCCAAACCTGATAGACAATAGTGCTTATGGTGAGTGTCAGCATAGTGCAGATCCTCAATGAACAAGCCCTTCATCAATTGGAGATGGATATGATGGCAGGACAACCTTCAAACTATTACACTCCGTAATCAAGGAAAGATATAAAAGGAAACATAGCGTGAATTTATTGAAAACCATTTATTGGGTAGAAAGTATTGCACTCACATGAAATAAATGAAAGCATGCCAAAATATCCACAATACCAGTTAAGAGTATCTGTATAACACATGAAGCGAACGTCTCACCCGATCCTCCTCACTGCACGCGAGCGATACTTCACCTCCGGCGGGGGGAAGTAAGGTGGATGTCTCATTGCAGAATACGTCGTGTGGCCCCATACACTGTCCATGTCAGTCTAAATTCTGTTTGTATGACTGAAATGCATCTTCCAACTAATCTTTACTGTCTGCTCTGTCAATTGCTGCACAGCAACTCTTCAAATTCTGTCCCACACCTCATCCTTGGAGTAGGCTTTAGGCAGGGTTTACTTGGTTGTCCCTTTCAGAAGGTTACTTCTTTAAAATCCTTCCATGAATGAGGGTGATTTCAAACCTGCCTGGCTTGTGGGAAGAGAAGAGCCAAGAGTGAGAGATGAACAGATGGATAGAAGTTATTATTTTCTATGTCATCCCAGGGATGGGTATCCCTATTACTGGGCCTAGAAGGTATGCTTCTACAAAGATAGGAGAACAGTGGGCTACTGAAAGAGAAGAAAAATCATTTGATTGAACTGTATGTAACTACTTTAATAAAACTGCGTTGGACTAAGCCTATGGCTGCTTCCAGTGTGTGAAGTGGATCTTTGGTGCCCTTACTGATGTGAAGTGAGTGTCTCATTAAACCTATGCTAGACAGTGTATCTCATGAGTTATACACACGAAGAAGCAGGATCTCAGTGAAACCAACTGTGTAAAAACCTAGTCAGGCTATGGTATAGTTTGTAATAGAGGAGTAGGAACTCTATCCTGGAACCATGTCATGACTAATGTTCTGTTTGGGTGAAACACGTAAGCGTACATAGAGTTTTAACTTGTGTTTAAAAAAAGCTATTTCATACTATTCCAAGATAAAGTATCGGTTTCTACCTATCGTATCCTGAAACTATGTGCAAAGACCAATGCAGAAAGTGTCCCAAACCAGAGAAACAGTACTGTCAATAATGACCAGGAGCATGATGAGTGTGTGCACTGGGCACACCATGTCTTAAAAACACTGTACATGTGGATATGTGGGTGAAGTGGAGTACTTTGTAGTGCAGAGGGCTGTGGACTGGTGTTTGGCCTGAAAAAACCCTGGTGGAGTACATGTGGGTGATTCAGTCTAGTCTTTTGATCCGACTATGAAAGCACACCCCATACAGCATTCACTTCAGTGGTCTTTAGACTGAGATTTTACAGTACTGAATTTTGTGGGCTGAATTTTAAATGAGCCAAAATCAACTGATGCTAGGAAAATATAACTGGGAAACTACTGAAAGTACACTTTTTTTCAACCCTTTGTGTACTCTCTGAAAGGCCCATCTGTATTCTGTCCCCTAGTACTAATAGCATAGCACTGCCTTGTTATGACATCTTGCTGGGCCACGTACAGGGGTGTATCTGCTATGAGGTAAACAAGGCATTTGCATTGGGTGGAATTTTACAGGGGGGAGGTGCCACCCCCCAGGCAGAAGGGACACCATGGGTATGAGTGGCTGGGCCACCATTGGGCCACTGGGTAGGTGTTTTTTTCTTACATTTAGTCCTGGTTTTTTTTTTTGCTCCTTAACGGAGTGGACATCTGCTGCCTTCTTCCCCAGTGATCAGAGTGGACAGTGGAGCAGGCAGAGGTAAAGTACACTAGGGACTCAATCTCTCTTCCCCGGGATCATCCTCAGCCCAGAGCCAGCAGGAGCTCCAGGGGGATCAACTGAGGAGAGCCGCATGTGTTATCTGCTGAGAGCTGGGTGGTCAGTCTGTGCTCCACCTGTTTCTTACCCTAATCTTGCCTAGGGCAGCACAAAACCAAAATACACCACTGGGCACATATTGTACATTCCCATTCCTAATAGCTCATTCCCTTTATTACTCTTCTTCAACCACTTATTGGATTGAAACTTTACAATCTTTGTTGTTTACTAGCTTTACTAGCTTAAAAAAAACTATCCCTCTTGTATTGAACTGTATTGTTGCTGTATTGTCTCCCATTATATTGTAAAGCGCTGAGCAAACTGTTGGCGCTATATAAATCCTGTATAATAATAATATTGCTGTCCATCCTATTACAGTTAGAGTAACTGTACTTCAAGATTGCAACATGTTTCTAACCTAAAACTATTCAATGTTATACTTTTTAAATAAACCTGATACATACAGAAATATTATGGAAGTATATTCCTTTATAATTCTTTCTTAAAATATATTCTATTTTATTTTAATGAAAATCTGATATATATATATACACCTTGCTAGTGACGAGAAAATATCCCCCACACCATTACACCACCACCACCAGCCTGAACAGTTGATACAAGAAATTGTATTCTGCATACCTTGGCTGTACTGAGTGTTATTTGAGTTTATGTTGCCTTTCTATCATTTGGAACCAGTCTGTCCATTCTCCTCTGACCTCTGAGATCAACAAGGCATCTTCTTTCGCACAACTGCCGCTCACTGGATATTTTCTCTATTTCATACCATTCTTTGTAAACCCTACAGATGGTGTTAAAATCTCAGTAGATCAACAGTCTTTGAAATATTCAGACCAGCCCGTCTGGCACCGACAACCATGCCATGTTCAAAGTAACTTAAATCCCCTTTCTTCCACATTCTGATGTTCGGTTTGAACTTCAGAAAGTCATCTTCACCACATCTGGATGCCTAAATGCATTGAGTTGCTGCCATGGGATTGGCTGATTAGCATTTTTTGTTACCAAGCAATAGAACAGGTGTACCTCATAAAGTGGCCAGTGAGTGTATGTATATATATATATATATATATATATACACCCTGTTCCAAATTATTATGCAAATTCTATTTAAGTGTCACAAAGATGAAATATTTTGTTTTTCAGTTTAACTCATGGATGGCATTGTGTCTCAGGGCTCTTTTGATCACTGAAAACAATCTCGGACACCTGTGATAATTAGATTGGCAGGTGAGCCCAATTTAAGGAAAAACTACTAAAGGAGTGTGTATCACATTATTAAGCACAGCACCATTTTCAAGCAATATGGTGAAGAAAAAGGATCTCTCTGCTGCCGAAAAGAGTGAAATAGTTCAATGCCTTGGACGAGGTATGAAAACATTAGATATTTCATGAAAACTTAAGCGTGATCATCGCACTATTAAGAGATTTGTGGCTGATTCAGAGCACAGGCTGGTTCGCGCAGATAAAGGCACATTGAGGAAGATTTCTGCCAGATCCATGCATCGGATCAAGAGAGCAGCTGCTAAAATACCATTACATAGCAGCAAACAGATATTTGAACCTGCTGGTGCCTCTGGAGTCCCACGGACATCAAGGTGTAGAGTCCTTCAGAGTCTTACAACTGTGCATAAACCTTCTATTCGGCCACCACTAACCAATGCTCACAAGCAGAAACGGCTGCATTGGGCAGAAAAATACATGAAGACTAATTTTCAAACAGTCCTGTTCACTGATGAGTGCCGTGCAACCCTGGATGGTCCAGATGGATGGAGTAGTGGATGGTTGGTGGACGGGCACCCTGTTCCAACAAGGCTGCGACATCAGCAAGGTGGTGGTGGAGTCATGTTTTGGGTCAAAATCATGGGAACAGAGCTGGTTGGCCCCTTTAGGGTTCCCGAAGGTGTAAAGATGACCTCTGCAAAGTATGTGGAGTTTATGACTGACCACTTTCTTCCCTGGTACAGAAGGAAGAACTATGCTTTCCGTAATAAAATCATCTTTATGCATGACAATGCACCATCTCATGCTGTAAAGAATACCTCTGCATCAATGGCTGCTATGGGGACAAAAGGAGAGAAAGTCATGGTGTGGCCTCCATCCTCCCCTGACCTCAATCCTATTGAGAACCTTTGGAGCATCCTCAAGCAAAAGATCTGAGGGTGGGAGGCTGTTTACATCCAAACAGCAGCTCTGGGAGGCTATTCTGACATCTTGCAAACAAATTCAACCAAAAACTCACAAGTTCAATGGATGCAAGACTTGTGAAGCTGCTATCAAATAAGTGGTCCTATGTTAAAATGTAACGTGACCTGTTAAAATGTTTAAAAGTTAAACTGTTGTTAAAAGTTTGATTGAAATAGCTTTTGATTTCAGTAAATATGCTGCAAACACAACAAATGACAATTTTCAGTTCTTTACAACCTATAAAGTGTTTTGAAACTTACTGTGCATAATAATTTGGAACAGTGCGTTGTAAGTTTTTTTTATATATTTCCGGATCATACAGCTGCACCTCCAGTAATGTTGTGTACCTTATCCAGTGCAGAAAATGCAGCAAAGGATCTTATGTTGGTGAAACAGGACAGAAGTTGCAAACAAGGACGAATTTGCACAGACATACCATCAAGGAACATAAAGAAGATGACCTCTGCACACCTGTAGGACACCATTTCGCACAACCAGGCCACACAATGGGAGACCTCAATATTTTAGTTCTTAAAGGAAATTTCAAATCCATTCAGGAAAGAAAAACTTTTGAACTAAGGATGATAATTCTATTTGACACAAGAGACATAGACATGGGATTCCTCACTCATTATCCAACAGTTTTATGACTATTAGCTCAAGCTTAACTCCCTCTGTGTGAGTGTAGTATTACCCCCCCCCCCCTCCCCCCCTCGCTTTTGCTGTATCTTATCTCTAACGTTTTTTTTTTTTTCATCCCTTCTAAAGTTCTGCTGAAACTTTGTGATTTGTATTGTACTGCTTGGACTTTGAAGAAGGGGACATACCCCGAAAGCTTGCCCTCAAAATTGTATGTTTGTGCAAATAAAAAAAGTATCATGGACAGTACTCAATTGTTTGTTTGAAAAAAATACTGTTATCATTAGGAGGTTTGTTCAATAAAATTTGAATTGTACTCTTAATAGTTGATAATATGAGAATTATGCTGACTGTTATTTACATCAATTATTTAGGTAAATGAGAAAAATATCATTTGCATAATAATTTGGAACAGGGTGTATATATTATATACATACATATTATACTTGCACATCTCAACAAAATGTTTTTCTAATTGCATTACAATTGCAAGACTTGTCCAGTAATGCTAGGCCACATTGCAAAAACACAGAAGCCCTGAAGTGTGTAGATCACCCATGTAAAATACATGTTAAAGTCAGAGAGCTTCTCTTTTTATACTCCCTAGTCACTTGTTTCTTTGAAGTGTTGCTTTCCCTAGCTAAAATACTGTTTCTTACTTTACACTCCCATCCCTCTTGCAGCTTAGGAATGCAACATGTTTATACTCCCTCAAAACTATAAAATTTGGTACATTTTTTTTTTTTTTTTTCCAAAAAAAAACGTTTATTGAAAAAGTGCATAATAATACAAAAGAAAAGCAAATGATGGTCATTTACAACATTTGGCAGTGCATGTCGGGAGAAAGTAGGAATATTCTTACAAAGAACCACATAAGGAGCATGGATGTGCCAGTCCACGACGGGGTAAGTCTGTAATACTCAGGCAGTCTAGTAGGGCGCATGGGAATGTTATCGCATCGGACCTTCTTAGTATGTAATTCTCATTATAGCGCCGCAGAAGAAGGCAGGGTAGATGCAGCACAACCGTTGAGGATGAAGCTAGTGTTTTACTGGAGTGGTGGTACCTGTAAGTAAGCTTAGATTGTCGTGAGGGTCGCTAATGTAAGCAAGGTAAATATGACAATGGCATGCCTAATGTTCTCTAAAGAAGAACCCAGTGGTTAACTGGGTGAGTAACAAGAAGGTAAGAAGAAAGAAAAGGAGAACAAGAAAAGATAAAAGATAAAAAAAAAAAAAAAAAAAACGGGGGGGGGGGTGAAGGGGGGGGAGCTGGGTTTGTATTGTCGTCAACACCAAGGGTCTTTTATGGGTGGATTTGAGCAAAAGTCTATTAACCGGGGCTGGTAGGTGGGGATAGAGCCCTGAAAGTGGGGAAGTCGCCTACCGTATGCTCTAGAGTGTGGAGTAACATACAATGGAGATTAGTAATCAATCAGGCGTGTTGGTTGGACGGTTCATAAAGGACCGGTACGTAGAAGTAGTTTTAAAGTGATTCCAGCAGGCCCAAGCATGGGAGAATTTAGTGGGGGAATCGAGTGCGGTCGCAATCAGTTCTTCCATTTCCGCAATTTTACCCACACGGAGCAGCCAATCGCGTATGGAGGGAGGGCGGGTGGAGCCCCAAAGAGTGGGAAGACAGAGTCTGGCTGCGTTGACCATATGCATTGCTAAAGATTTGAGGTATTGTCCCCTGGGCAGAGAGGAGTGATGGAGAAGAAACTGCTCTGGAGAGAAAGCTAGGGACAAGGTGGTCACAGACACTACAAGCCGGTGGACCTCCTGCCAAAATGGTTGGATATTGGGACAAGACCACCAAATGTGGAGAAAGGATCCATCCGGGGTTCCACATCTCCAACAGCTGTTGGGGACGGAAGGATTAAAACGAGAGATTCTCGACGGAGTTCGGTACCATCTCGAAGCAATTTTATATCCATTTTCCTGAGTCGAGACATTGAGGGAGCATTTATGAGTATGCATAAATATTAGGTCCCAATCGACGTCCAATAAGCTGTTTCCCAAGTCTCTGTTCCAAGCACGGCAAGAGGGTAAAGAGTTATAATCCCTGCTCTCAACAAGGAGAGGGTAAATCGCCGAAATCAAATGTTTGCGCGGTTCAGCTCTAGAGCATAGGGATTCAAAAGGAGTGAGGGGACGAGTCCAGTTATGGAACAGTTTGTGTGAGAGCAGGAAGTGTCTTATCTGCAGAAAGGCCCAAAAAGGAAAATCTCGACTATCTAGGCTATCAAGCAGTTCACGGAACGATATTACTTTTCCACCGCGGATAAAGTGTTTAACTAAGATCTGGTCATGTGGCCAATGCTCAGATAGGAATGACTTGTGCATGCCTGGGGGGAAGTCAGGATTGAGACGAATGGAGGTTAAGGAATTTGGTGACTCAGAGATAGATACCGTTTTACAGTTCAGGCGGAGAATATTTAAGCTTGGTCCCACTAAAGGGTGGGTGAGGAGCTCTTGAGGTGTATGCTTTGGCAGTAACCATGGAATCGATGTCAGGGGTGAGGGTGAGAAGGCATTTTCGAGGCAGACCCAGTCTTTAGAGGTAGAATGAACATGCCAGTCCACTATGCGTGTAAGGTGGCATGCCCAGTAGTACCGGTGAAGGTCAGGGAACCCAATTCCACCTCTATGTTTGGGGAGAGTCAGTTGAGAAAAAGCAATACGTGGACGCTTATGATTTCACAGGAATTGTGTGCAGAATTTTTTACAAGATGTAAAAAAAGCAGCAGGTATGTGGATTGGCAGCGTTTGAAAAAGATAGAGAAGGCGTGGGAGTATGTTCATTTTGATTATAGCTGCCCTTCCAAACCAAGAGAAACAAGGACGATGCCATTTGTGGAGGTCCTCTTGGAGAGAACGTAGAGCGGGAAGGAAGTTTTTTGCATAGAGGTCATCGAGGTTGCGGGTAAGTTGGACGCCGAGATATGGAAGGGAATCCTTTTCCCAACGAAACGGGAAATGAGATTCACAGAAAGATACGAGTTCTGGAGGCAGGGATATGTTAAGGGCAAAAGATTTGGAGAAGTTGATTTTAAAGTTTGACAAGAATCGAAAGAGGGCAAATTCTTTTAACAGATTAGGCAAAGTGGTGTGTGGATCAGCAAGGAAGAGAAGGATGTCGTCTGCGTAAGCAGCGAGCTTGTATTCCTTGTCCAATACCCTGATCCCTTTGATGTCAGAGTTCGAGCGGATTTTGCGCAATAGGGGCTCGAGGGATAGGACAAACAAGAGTGGGGAAAGGGGGCAACCCTGACGTGTTCCGTTTCCTAAGTAAAACGAGTTGGACAGATGTCCATTGACCCTGACTCGAGTGGTGGGGCCTGTGTACAGAGTCATGATGAAGTTGAGCATCTTCTCACCCAAACCCAGTGACACCAGAGACGCTTGCAGATAGTCCCATGCAATTCTATCAAAGGCCTTCTCTGCATCCAGGGAAAGGAAAAAACCAGAAGTGTTAGATTTGCACAACCAATGGTGAAGGTTAAGGGCCTTAATGGTATTGTCCCTTGCTTCCCTTCCCGGTATGAATCCAACCTGATCTAAATTGATCAAGGAGGGAAGCAGGGGGAGAAGTCTATTAGCCAAGATCTTCGCAAATAACTTAATGTCTACATTCAGCAGAGAGATGGGTCTGTAGTTGGATACCTGCGTGTTATCTTTATCACCTTTGGGGATAACCGTTATGTGGGCTTCCAAAAGACGATGTTGAGGCGGGGGGGATTTGGAGAAAGTATTAAACGCCAAAAGAAGGGGGGTACCTAAGATATCCAAGAAGGATTTATAATAGGCTGCGGAGAAGCCGTCGGGACCCGGACTCTTACCAGGTTTTGTCTGTTTCAAAGCACACTGCAGCTCATTCAGGGTCAGATCCGCTTCCAGAGAGTTGACCAAGTCTTCCGAGAGAGCCGACGGACCGTGGAGCTGGAGAAATTCAGAAATCAAAGAGGCCCTGGATTCGTCAGTATGCGGCGGTGGGCGTTCAGGAGGAAGGTTATATAAGGATCTATAAAAATGTTCAAAATGGGCAGCAATATCAGGATTAGATGTGGCCATGGTGCCATCGGGACCTCTAATTTTATGTACCGTCATACTGGATCGTTTTTCGCGGAGAGCTCTAGCTAGGAACTTTCCGCTCTTGTTAGCAAATTCATAGTATAGTTTTTGAGAGAGAATGAACCGTTTCTTAACCATCTTCCCCAATTCTGTAAGAAGCTGTGAACGTGTACACGTAAGTTCGGATAGGGTCGACGCAGCCAGAGACCGCTTATGTGCTCTCTCTAATGAATGGATCTTAGCTGTGAGGCGTCTCAAACGCTCTTGTCTATCTTTTTTACGCTTCGAAGCAGCTGCTATGAGGACGCCCCGAATGACATACTTATGAGCCTCCCACTGCGTGAGTGGGGAGGTATCAGGGGAGCAATTGAAGGAAAAGTATTCAACCAGATTGGTGCGGATCTCTTGTTCGATAGCAGAGTCAGCAAGAAGGGAGGCGTCTAGGCGCCAATATTTCGAGCGTGTGTAAGTATCTGGGAACCGTAAAGTCATGGTGATGGGATGGTGATCGGAAAGAACCATCGGTTCTATAGAAGCGGCATGGAGTAGCGGGAGATCTGATTGCGACAGAAAAAGATAGTCTATCCTGGAGTACTTATTATGTGGTGCGGAATAAAATGTGTAATCTTTTACCGTGGGGTAGAGAGTTCTCCATGAATCGTGCAGTTGTAAGTGTTGTAATTGTATGTTTATTTGTTTGAGGGCCTTAAACGGTAAAAAGGAGCTTCCGGAGGAGGAGTCTAGCAGAGGATATAGTGGGACATTCAAATCACCCCCTAAGATCAGAACACCTGAATGGAAAGCAGATAGGGTGGTAGTTATTGAGCGTGTGAAAGAGACCTGCTTGGTATTAGGGGCGTATACATTAGCAAATGTGACGGGTCTATTAGCGAATGAACCCTTTATGAATAAGTACCTGCCTTCAGGATCAGCAAGGGAGTCTGACATAGTAAAGGGAAGATGTCTAGCGAGTAAAATAGCTACCCCTTTTGACTTGGCCAGAGGGTTAGTGGCATGGTGGACTATGGGAAAGTGGAAATTAAAAAGCTTGGGAATAGAGTCCTGACGAAAGTGCGTCTCTTGAAGGAAGACAACATCTGCCTTTTGTTTATGCAGATAGGAGAGCAACATGGAGCGCTTTTCGGGTGTATTCAGACCCTTGGTGTTGAGTGAGAGGATTTTCAGGGACCTTGGTCTCGAAACAGAGGTGAGGGACGGCATGTTCACCAGTTAGTGTTGCGAGTGTCCAAAGATGCAGCGCCCCGGGGGGGGGCGGGGTTGAAGGGAAAGAGAGAGAGAGAAAACAGAAAAACAAAACCAAAAAAAAAAAAAAAAAAAAAAAGGGGCCAAAAGATAGTAAGAGTAAACGGCTAGAGGAAGAGACCTGCTATTCCACGTGAGAGAGGACAAAACACCTGAAAGGAAATAGACAGAAAGAAAGAAAGAGAAAAGAGAAGGAGAGGAGTACGTATAAGAGAAGGAGACGAACAGTATGAGGCAAGTAAAGAGAAAAAAGGGGAGAATCGAGATAGTGAAGATAGCCGTAAAAATATTCAGTAATAGCTCGCAGAGCCTACTGTGTTGGGAACGAGGTAGACGACGAAACGAGAGTAGAACCACTGCCGGTCGGAAACCACCATGAAATGTGTAAAAATTTGTTTAAAGGAGTGGGATTTGAAGAGGGAGGAGTCTACAAAGACCCATATTGCAGAAGAAGCCTGAGGTACGATATGCAGCGCAGGGTCCCAGCCCTCACTGTAGAGTAGCAGGGCACATATCAGGGTTTAGAGGCCATAACCACTTGTGAGCCAACAGGTAATTTTGAGACATTTGGCAGGCAATCAAGGGGGAAAAGGCAATATGCGGAATTGTAGGAGGCCAAATGAGTAATACAAGCATCCCCTTACATAAAACATAATATCAACAGGTTAACATATGCAATAACAGTTGAAGCAATGCAAAAACAGAAAAAACAGTGTTGAGTCCCAAGCATCGCGCAAAAATGTCTGGGCTACCCCAGGGTCAACGCCAATCATGTCCCATAGAGTAGAAAGGCTAAGTGTCAAAAATCAAAGCAAGGATAAACCATCTACAGCCCCTACGGTGACAACAAGAACGAGCATCACCTCTCACGCACTAGGGAAATCGGGGAAGTCGCAGGGGTATGGGGGAAGCAGGTCCCGTGGAAGCATTGACAGTGCGGGCAACCCCTGAATCGTACTCTCTTCCGGATCAAGAGACGGGGACCGGCCAGTAAGCAGAGGCACGTCCAGATGGGACAGATGGGACAGCTTAGTAGGAGGCAAGGAGAGGTGATGTTCGCTCGCTAAGACAAACAAAAAAAAAAAAAAAAAAAAAAACAACATCTGTGGAATCCCCCTATAAGTCCCACCCTCCTCCCCGCAACCAGCCCCCCCTCCCTCCCATGCCCCCAACACACCCCCAATTGAATCATATACTGTACTAAGTCTGTCAGGGTCTTCTTTGAGGACACCGATTAAGCAGAGTGTGACGGGACGGGCAGCAGAGAAGCAGAGGTCATCTGGATACTTCCACGGAGAAATAGAGCTTCTTCCAGTATAGCAAGAGGAGGCTCTGGGGGAACAAAAAGGGCAGGGACAAAGGAATACAGACGACTCAGAGGTCCACATGAGATTGGAGTACGTGTAGGTCTAGCTCATAGGGCAAGTCAGCGCGAGGTCTGTTGACTGAAACCGGGATGCTGAATGTCGAAAGAGAAGAGAGAGCTGAAGAATAGGTCATCTGTCCAGGAGGAGGAGCCATTTGTATTATGTATAGATCTCTTCTGACCATGGCGTAGAGATGATCAATAGGGGGCTCACAGAAGTCCACCATTCGTTAGTTGCGGAGCAGACCTCTGGGGCATTGCGTTCCCTTTAGGAGGTCAGATATTGAAATGGAAGTAATGAAGGTCCACTGATCAGTGCGTGAGAGATCGAAGAATCGCCGGGACTCGTGGAGAAATGGTATAGAAACATGAGGATAACAGTAAAACTGCAGGCACCTGTGAGAGAATGCGCTTGAGTGGCAGGAGTAGATGAGGATTAGGTAGGATTAAGTCTCGTGCCGTGACTTTCTATGCGCAGGCGAAGCCGTAGGGCTAGGGGCCGCAGCAGTGCCCCCTGTGGGGTGTCTTGGAGGAGTCGACGGGACTGTCCGACGTCTCCGATGGGAATGGCCTTGCCAATCCATTGCATTTTCTGTAGATCCTGCGTCCAGGACCGGCTGCAGTCCCAAGAGTCCGCACCATTCTGGCAGGGCTATCGGTGGGATGTTCAAGGACGAACAGAAAGACGGTAGATCTTCGGGGTTTCTCAAGTTAAAGGTGTGACCACCATCCTGTACTGAAAGGCAGAAGGGAAATCTCCACCTATAGGACAGATTTCGGGAGCGAAGCGTGTCTAGTAATGGACGCAAGGCTCGCCTTTGGCGTAAGGTCTTGTTGGATAGGTCCTGGTACAATTGTATTTCCGCCCCTTTGTACATTAGCTGTCTTCTGTCCCTAGCGCATCTGAGAACATCCTCCTTGAGCGGGAAGCTGACAATGCAGCATACCACATCCCTGGGTGGGTCTGCGTCACCCCCCCTAGGCCGGATGGCCCTATGTACACGCTCAATGTCAATTGGGGTTGCTGGCGGGCGGCCCAAGAGGTCATTAAAGATGGTAGTTACTGCCTTAGGAATGTCAGTGGCTTCCACGGATTCCGGCATGCCACGGATTCTGATATTGTGTCTACGGCCATGGTTGTCTAAATCCTCGATATGCTTGTAAAAATCCCGGATAGTCGAGGTGTGCGACTCTGACTGTCGCTGTAAATATACTATGGCAGTCTTATTTTGTCTAGCGGCCATCTCTACTTGATCCACTCTGGACCCCATAGCGCGGATATCCTCGCGCAGGTCGTTAAGGGCAGTGGTCAGTGTAGTGGTTAGTGTGACCTTAATGTCAGCAGCCACCGCTTGTAAGTCCCTTAATGAGAGGGACTGTGTGGCAGAGGAGATATCATGGTGTGGCACTGTGTCCTGGCCAGCGTGTGTCTCAGTGCAGGGAGAGCAGCCTGTGTCCTCGGCTGCAGAGGGAGGGGGAGAGGGGGACTGAGAGAGAGAGGGAGAAGGCTGCGGCCCTGCTCTCTGCTGGTGGGAGCTGAACAGCTCCTTTATGTGCCTCCCAGTGGTGCTAGGGCCCCTCGGGGACCGGGACCGCGCGCCGGAGGACACCCTGTCGGGTTTCCCCATAGTGAAGGGGCACTGTCTCACCCGACTCCTCTGTGTGGCGTGGTTGATCGATCCGGCCGGCGGGAGCTCCGGATTCAAGCGGCCATGCTCGTCGGCGTCTAGCCACGCCCCCCGGTACATTTTAAATAGACTACTGGGACTCTGTACTCTGGAGTGATGAGGCCAAGATAAATGTTTTTGGAACTGATGGCTTCAAAACTATACTGTAAAGAAATAAGCAGTGGCCAAGCTCATTTTACGTGGCCTACCACTTCATAGCTGAGTTGATATTGTTCCCAGTTGCTTCCACTTTGTTAGAATACCACTAAGAGTTGACTGTGGAATACTGGGTAGCAAGGAAACCAATACGGTGCCACACTTGAATTCACTGAGCACCTGAGAGTGACCCATTCTTTCACAAATGTTTAGACGCAGTCTGCATGCCTATGTGCTTGATTTTATATACTTGTGGCCATGGAGGTGATTGGAACACCTGAATCCAATGATTGGGGTGGTGTCTCAATACTTTTGGCAATATAGTGTGTGTGTGTGTGTGTGTATATATATATATATATATATATATATATATACATACATATACACAGTATATATAATTATATTATATTATTATAACACACACATTATAACACACATATTATACCTGCATATCTTAACAAAATGTTTTTCTAATAGCATTACAATTCCAAGAACAGGCTACTTTGCAAAAACACAAAAGCACTGAAGTTTGTAGGGTGATTTTAAAATACATGTTAAAGTCAGAGAGCTCCCCTTTATTATCCTCCCCTAGTCACTTATTTGATTAAAGTGTTGCTTTCCCTAGCTAAAATACAGTTTTTTTACTAAGTACTCCCATCTCTTCTGTAGCTTAGAAGTGCAACATGTTTATACTGCCTCAAAACAATAACATTTTGTATGTTTTAAGTAAACCTGATACATACAGTAAAACATTATTAATATGGTATAAGGCTTACAAAAGATGGTGTATGAAAGTTATTCTGAAAAACAAACATTCTACCCACTGGTGTAACTATAACCATAGTTGCCCACTTTGCTGCCATCTGGACTAGTTTGGAAACTGTTAGGACCAATTAAAAATAGAAAACATGTAAATGTGAAAATAGCACAGATCAAGTATTGGACAGAGTACAGCTGATGCTGATCACAAGTAGAATTCAGGTGGGTTGCAAGTCACAGTTCTCCCTTGCTTACTCTAAGTAGGAAGCAGCATTGGTTTAGCTTGTGTATGGGATGCTGGGTGTTTTGCAGTACAGCATGGTTCTTAACCCCACCTCAAAGCAAATACATGCCCTTCATAGCTTCTGTATTGCTCAGCCACCATACCAAATTTACTTGTAACTGTAACAGAGCTTTCGCAAGCCTTTGAAACAGGAGAGGTTTATAGTTGTTTAAAAATCCAAAGTTTAAATATGTTTATAGTAGGTTTATGAAGCAGTTGAGCATTATACAATATAGCGTTATGGTTGTTGTTGTTAATACTATGATTACAATTGTTTTTAACTCTTTACTTGACCATTTCTTTCAGCAGAAGAATGCTATGGCAGTGAAAGGGGCAGCAGGACTTTCAATTTACACCACTCAAAGATCTTATATCCCTAAAAAAGATACCGAAGACTGTAGAATTACATTTACAAAAATTACATCCAAATAAATCAGTCCTTAGTAGTTTACTGACTATGCTGACAGCTATCTGCCCTTAATCAGGGCACTGTTAATGCTAAGGTCAGTAAACCATTGACACAATTAACACTACCAGGTGAGAGAAGTCTCCAGGTGGACCGTCACAAATTTCTATGGGGACCTACGATCAGTAGTTACACTTCTGATCCTGTTCTCAGGCTGTACTCCCCATTCACACAATTGCAGTAGTATAGTATAAGTGCATACTCATTATGCAGTGTCTTGATGTACATTTCATTAAAGCAGCCAATTTATTTGAATGGCCTGTATATTGCACAAAAAAAGGTGTGTATGCAGAGTTTCTGTCAGCCTAACCGCAACATAATGCACACTAGTATATCAGCAAGGTGCATTGTGGTAACATTCAGAATGCATAGCACCACAGTGCACCAACAAATGTAATGCACATTACCATATATGCATACATGTTACTGCAGTGCAATAGTGTGAACAAACTCTTAGTGGTTGATTTACTAAAGGCAAATAGACTGTGCACTTTACAGAGTACAATTGCACTCTGCAAGAGCAGTTGCTCTAGAGCAGGGGTGTCAAACTAGCGGCCCACCAGCTATTGAGAAACTACAAGTCCCATCATGCCTCTGCCTTTGGGAGGCATGCCCTGCAATGCCTCATAGGACTTGTAGTTCCACAACAGCTGGAGGGCCGCCAATTTGACACCACTGCTCTAGAGCTTACTAAATGAGCAGAAGCTCTGCTGACTTCCATCATCCAATCATGTGCAAGCAAAACGGCTTTTTTTTTTAAATTTCCTTGCACGTGATTGGGTATTCCTTGCAAAGTGAATTTATATCTCATTTACAAAGCTCTGTGCTCCAGAGCTTTGTAAATGAGATAAAAATTCACTTGCAGAGTGCAACTGCAGTTTGTATGGTGCACAGTCTATTTGCCTTTAGTAAATAAACCCCTTAGTTTCTGCACTCTTTCCTTCACTCTCTCCAGCCAATTCTATTGCCAGCTATCACAGCTCTGTTTCCATCTTCCTCAGATGCTCAGCTCACTGGTACCTTTATACCTGCCAAATCTTTTATTCCACTGTTAGCTCTACTGTCCACAGCATGGTGCCCTTTTATCTTCAAATTATAATCATAACAAAATCATCTTAAAAAAAGGCCTATGTGGGCATTTTTTACAACAACACCATGAAACAAGATGATTTATAAAGATAATTACTGGGGATCAAAAGTGCACTCTCTGGTTTACAAGCATCAAATGTTTAAAGTGAACTAAAGAACCAGTGGATAAACACGTAGAGAAGGTGATATAATAGTCCTGTCAGCTACCAAACCCAGCATTCCTAAGAACAATTAAAGCAGGTCTTTCAATCACTCTAGGAAGATAAAGTAAGGGATGACAAGTGACCCTTTCGGATAACCCATTACACATGTATAGCATGCAGAATTGTAGTCTTTTGTGTCTAAAGAGCATAAATAGTTCTGACAAGCACTGAAAGTCTCAGAATAACAAAAGTTCTCACCCATCTAGAAAATATGATCTATCAGCTGTTAACCTCTGCAGAGTATGCAGCCATATTTTACAGAAGTTTATGCAAATTCAAAGTTCTGAATATGAGGAGAAATATGAAAGTTGTAAAGTATAACCCAGTTTGCTAGTTTCTCTAATTGCATCTAGGAAGATCATGCTTGCCATAAGTAAAGGTGACATTTTTACTCTTCTCTCTCACAAAACAGGTGTAGATACATTTTTTAGAATTATTATTATTATACAGGATTCGTATAGCGTCAACAGTTTGCGCAGCCTTTACACAATGAAGGCAGACATTATAGTTACAACATAATTCAATACAAGAGGAATCAAAGCACCTTGCTCATTAGAGCTTACAATCTAAGAGGGAGGGTCAAGTGATACAAAGGGTAATAACTGTGGAGGATGAACTGTTGGGGAAGGTAAAAAAAAGTGTATTAGTTAGAAGCAGAGTAGGCTTCTTAAAATAGATGGGTCTTCAGGGATTGCCTAAAGATGGATAGAATAGGAGATAGCTGGACAATTTGAAGTAAGGGGTTCTAGAGGATGGGAGAGGCTCTGGAGAGGTCCCAGAAGCAAGCATAGGAGGAGGTGGCGAGGGAGCTAGAGAGAAGGAGGTCTTGAGAGCTTCAAAGATAGTGGTTTGGATGGTATTTTGAGACCAGGTTAGTGATGTAGCTAGGGCAGAGTTATTAATTGCTTTATAAGTTGTTGTTAGAATTTTGAATTTTATTCGTTGGGTGAGCAGAAACCAATCGAGAGACATTGCATGGTTCATAAGGTGGATGAGTCTGGCAGCAACATTCATGATGAACTGAAGAAGGGATAAAATTGAATTGGAATATCTTATGTGCTTTTTAAATAAAAAAGTTAAAAATGATGTTAATAACTATTGCATATCACAATGGTAGCTCCAAGCACTGACTTGTGTTTCCACAACCTAAATACTAAAATTATATAAATAAGATATGCACTACCTCTATCCAATATACCCAAACCAAAACCAATCTTATTACCAATATTCTCATAAATTAATATTTATGTCAGATTAATATTCTGAAGAGGGGATAGCCTATGTAAAGGTAAGCCAATGAGGAAGGAGTTGCAGTAGTCAAGACAAGAGACAACCAGGAAGTGAATTAGAAGTTTTGTGGTGTAATTGATTAAAAAGAGATGTATTTTGGAGATGTTGTAGTGCTTGAGGCAGCATGGCTTGGACAGCCATTGGATGTGAGGCCAAAAGGGGAGTGTCTAAGGCTTAGTTCACACTAGCTTTGAAAGCAGGCATTTGAGGGGCGTTTTTAACGCTCCTCAAATGCCTATGGAAATTATACTATTGGCAGCACACAATGCTGTTCACGTTAGCAAAACATGAAGTGTTAGCGTTGCGTCACTTCAAAATTGAAGAATCATGTCAAGTCAGGAGTTGAAGCCTTTCAACGCATCTCATTCAAGTATATGGTGATGCTCCTAAAATGCCTGGCAGGCATTTGCGAGGCATTTTCGGGGAGTTAATACCATTAGAGTTTATTATAGGCATTTGTAGTGTGGTTTTAAAGATTGTAAAATGCCTATAAAACTCCTCAAAACCAGGCATAAGGCATTTAGGAAGAGTTTTTAACACTTGTAGGATGTCCATACTAAAGCTCTAAAGAGTTAGAAATGTAGTCAAGTGTAAAAAGGCCCTTAGTCTTGCAATGGAGGCACAGAAGATCTGTTATATTTCAGTATGTCCTTTTGCAAATATACAAATATGGATTGTAGTAAAGATGCAAGTGTAAGATCATACAGTAGCTCTTTATTTAGCTTTATCGGTCTCCTGTAAATACTACTTTATTCTATTATACCTGGCCAAGGCAATGAAAAACAGAACGTGGATTATGGTTTTGTTAATTCTTAGGAAAGTTAAAAATAATTGGGCTACATTTACTTCAAAATACAAAGACCACTTTACATTCATTTGGTCAAAATAGCTTCTAGACGAGTCTTGGATTTATAACATTTTGTCTCTAATTTTATATATATATATATATATATATATATATATATATATATATCATATTTAAAACAATTAGAATTAAACATAAATAGAACAGCAGTAAGCCCAATGTGTCCTTAGATACTGCAGATGCTTGTAGTATTGTGACTCAATCTATTAGAAATTAAATGTTTGCCTTTACTTGTCCCCTATAGTGTAAAATTATAGCCAACAATCCAAGCCCTTGAGCAGCAGCAATTTTAACATTTCTGAAATGACATGGTACATATTGTACAGCAATGATTGTCAAGCTTTCACTGAACCTTTCCTTAATCATGTTCTGTTTGATACTTAACTTCAAAAGTAGAAGCTTTGTTATTTCCAGAATTGTCCTTCTCTTTAACTTCACAATCACCAAACCACTCAAATATTTGAATCATTGCTGTGGACACAAATTTGTTTCACTATCATTGGATGAAACAGCTATGATTTAAAACAGAAATATTTTTTCCTGCAATTTACAGTGACTTAAAATGACCCTTACTACAAATACACTCTCTCTCTCTCTCTCTCTCTCTCTCTCTCTCTCTCTCTCTCTCTCTATATATATATAGATATATATATATATATATTAATGAGAGAGAGAGGAAGAAATAGTTTACCCAGTTTTGTTGATTATGTTGTTGAAATCAATAAATAGTGGATATATGGACTGAATTCTTCTTCTTCAAGAAGAAATGTTGTTGCAAATTCCCTTCAATGCTAAGAACCTAGGCATTTGGTCATATGATGGTTGTTGAAGCATAGGATCAGAGTTCATAATGGCCAGAACCTGCATTAATGGGTTAGCTCCATCTTGCAATGTTTTTCAGTTGCCTTTATGCTTGCCAAGTTGCAATAAGTTAAACTAGAAGATGAAATGCAGGTGCAACTTGACCATCCTGGAATAAAAACATCACTTCCATTATCATATACACATACAGCTTCCATTATCGGCTCATTGGGGTTTATTTACTAAAACTGGTTCACTCAGAATCTTGTGCACCTCTACATGGTATCCAATCGGCTTCTAACCTCAACTTGTTCAATTAAGCTTTAGCAATAAAATCTGTAACCTGATTGGTTTCTTTGCAGAAATGCACAAGATTCGGAGTGAACCAGTTTTAGTAAATAAACCCCATTTTGCCTTGTTATTCTGAACTAGGTTTACTAGGTGACAGGCTATTCCCCCCCTCAGATTTCCCTAAGAATTCAGCAATAGCCATTCACACCAAAATACACTCATTTGCACTTTATATATGCCAAAACTATAGAAAATACATGTTCACTCCTTTGCATGAATATATTATTAATAATGAGCTTCATTCCCACAACCCACAGAAATAATGTATCTAGTGTCCAGAACTAATTTGTAACAACTAATTAAATACTATGGGCTTGATGTATGAAAGGCCAGTAAACTGAGCATTATTCTTGCATTAATTATTGATCATTAGGGCATGCTAGTTAGCATTTGAATTATTAAATATCACTAAAGGATAAACTGCATGCAATGTGAAATGATAATTACAGGCTGGTATTCATGGCTTCTCCAAGTTTATTGTTCATTTTAAGTAAGTAGTTGGCTTAAAATGAATGATAATCATTTAAATGTCTTGTTCAGTGTTGATCGAGTGTTGCCCAGGGAAGACCTTCAAATGTAACTCAAAAGGAAAAAAAAAGCATAGAGCATCCCACCACCACCACCACCAAATAATATCAAACTGATATATCAAGCCTATGTCTGCTCATCCACCTGGCATGAGGCCTCTTACCTATGCTGATTTCAGCCTGTATGCCCTTCAGTATCAGATGGTGTTCAAGAGCATATCCATGAAACTGCAGGGCCAATAGACAATTTTGGTGGACTTTTCCCAACACTGCTGCCCATGAGCAGAAGTTTATGCTCAACTCACCCTGTCATTGTGAGCAGAAATGAAAATTGCTATGAACTGGTTTGGATTACCTGCTGTTTCACTATGACCCTCCCATGGATACCATGCTTGCTAATTTTAAATCAAATAAACATTTGTCATTTTATTTTAATCATTAGTTAGAACCTAAAAGTAAAATACATGCAAATTAACCTATAAACACATCTTTGACACAGATCGCAAAAATGAGAAAGTGGATAAGGAAATAAGATAACAATGGAAGAACTTCACTATTAGGGATTTCAGAGCCCTTAAAGTTCTTATGCAATTATTGGAGGATAATTCTCAGGAGGAAGCTGAAGCCCAGGAGGAACCTACACTGTTATTGGATTTTGCCTCACCCAGTGCAGTTCTAGCTACTGGCAATTTCAAAGTAAAATCTAATAAGTGTCCAGACTTGCATGCTAATGGGAGTGTTAAGACCTTTTTGATGAGAGTGAGTAAGGAGATTAAAAGTATTTCTAATACAGGTCCCTATGAAAACAATCTTACTCCTGCCCAGAAAAAAGCACTGATAGAATTACAAAACAAAAAAAGATATAATTGTAAAACCCTCAGACAAGGAAGGCAACTTCATTCGTATGTCCCTTAAACATAATGAGGAGATATGCTTGAAAATTTTGCAAAACTGTAAATGGTACAAATCCATTTCTCCCATTATGATTCAGAATTACATTACTGAATATAGAGGAATTATAAGGAAGGCTTACCAAGAAATACTAATTGACCAAGATACTTTTGACTTTTCTGGATATAAAATTTCAAAAGATGCCTACTTTTTATTCACTTCCAAAAACCCACAAGAACCTAACATCTCCAACAGGGCACCCAATAGTGTCGGGAACTTATTCGAGTTGTCTGGTAGATTTCTATTTGTTACCACGTTAGTCCACTACCCTCCTATATCAAAGATATGATTGATCTCCTGAAGAGAATAGAGGAAATCTATGTTCCCCCAGATGCCCTGCTCTTGGCAAATGATTTGGAGGCTTTGTACTTGAGCATCCCCTACAAGCGGGGCATAGGTATGATGGAGACCTTCTTATATGAACAAAACCAGGCTACATGGCCATTTAACAGGTTCATTTTAAGACCTACTTAAGTTAATCCTGACCTGCTATCAGGGTCCTGTCTATGGCAGAAGTTTCTGCCAGTATTCTACATGGTCGCAGAGGTACACATCAGCCTCACTCTGGTGCCAGACGGCCTTTATAAGGAGGCTCATCGGCTCCTCTGGTTGCTGGATGATCTCTAGCTCCCCGTGCCCTGTTCCTGGTTCCTGTTTCCTGTGATTCTGACTTGTGATTTCCTGTTACCGACTCGGCTTGCTCTTTGACCTGTCTACTCTGATTTATGCCTGATCTGACCTCGGCTTGGCTTACGGATACTCTCTCTCTCTCGCTCCTCTGTGAATGACCGCGGCTTTCCCATCTGACTACGTCTGTTCTGACTCCCACTTGGTACCTGACCTTAGCTTGATCCAACTACCCAGTAAACAACCAAATCCCGGAAGGGCTTGCATACCATGCACAGGCGCCTCCTGTCTGCAGACCTATCTCCGTACATCAGCTGTGCTTCTGAGTGGACCATCAACCAGCACTCCTACAGGCGACCTGTGCAACTTTGGGCCTGACTCCCGCTGTCCCACTCTCAGGGGAATCCGGAACTTAGCAGCAAGGGAAGCCCTCTCTCCATTGGCCTCCATCACCAGGTACGTGATACCTGCAATTATTTTGTTTTCTATGAGACCTACTACCTCCAGATTCAAGGGGTGGCAATGGGGATGTTTTGTGCCCCCTCATATGCAAACCTTTATCGGGGGGGGGAGAGATAAATATTTACACAAGATCTATTTGCCTCATATATGACATCTATATGGGATGGTTTTGGTATATAGATGATATACTGATCATCTGGAATGGAACAGTTGACCTTCATAAATAGGATAGGTGATAATCAGTGTAATCTTAAATTTACAATGCAGTTGGATCCCCAGTATATTTCCTTGCCAGATGTGGAAATTTACATCCAAAAGGATGGGTCATTGGCTACAACTCTATATTATAAGCCCTCTGTGAGCAACACCATTCTTCATGCCCTGAGCTCCAATGTGAGAGCTCTGGTGTGCAGCATCCCATATGGGCAATATGTATGCCTATGGAGGAATTGCTCCACAGATGATGACTTTATTTTTCAAGTGGTATAACTTAGGGAAAGACTGTTGAGAAGAGGCTATAGCAAAGTATGCTTTAAAAAGGCTTATCAGAAAGCAAAAGGGCAGACTAGGACCTCCCTCATATATACCCCTAGAAATATTGTGACATCTGATACTACAAAGCTTATTATTCCTTATTCTATGCAACACCAAGAAATCTGGAATACTGTACAAAAGTATTGGTATCTCTTGACAGAAGATGAGACCATTTCTAAATATGTAAAATCATACCCAGAAATTGTCTACAGAAATCTAGGTCTATGAGGGACAGGCTAGTACACAGACACTAGGACACTAAAGATATTTGCATGACAGGAGTTAAGAGTATCTTCAGGTGCAGGTCATGCACAGAATGTTCATGGATCCAGGAGCGTAAAAACCTTAACTTGCCTAACAGTATCCACTTTACTCCTAAACATCCCATCAGTTGTGACTCCATGGGGGTAGTTTACTTGCCAATGCGGGGCTTATTATGTAAGCAAGGCCATCCGGCATTTTCACCAGCATATAAATGATCATATTTATTATACGCCAAATGCAAAAATGCTGATTCCCATTTGCTATTATATAGGAATGAAGCATAATTTTGATGTATCATATATTATTACAGGTACTTATATTGCGCCGCCAATTTATGCAGCACTTTACATATATATTGTACATTCACATCAGTCCCTAACCCTCAAGGGGCATATCATTTAAGCTCCCTAATTTACATTCATACATACACATACTAGGGCCAATTTAGACAGGAGCTAATTAACCTACCAGTATGTCTTTGGAGTGTTGGAGGAAACCAGAGTACCCAGAGGAAACCCACACAGGCACAGGGAGAACATTTAAACTCCAGGCAGGTGGTGTCATGGTGGGCATTTGAACCAATGACCCCAGTTCTGCCAGGCGGAAGTGCTAACCATTTAGCCACTGTGTTTCTAAAATATGCAGTTCATAGATTTAGACCGGGTTAAAAAAGACCCTAGAGGAGGAGACTGGGATAAACTGGTCCTCCAAAGAGAGACGTTTTGGATAGAAAAATTGGTAGCAAATGTTAAGCCAGGCCTCAATGAGATACTCTCATATAAACTGTTTCTTTAATGGTTATTGATGTTGATCTGCTTTTTATTGTGCATACCTTTGTTCTATATGAAAAGTAGTTTATACATTCCCCCCCCTTTTTTTATTTCTCTCTTTTAAATCGGGGGTTAGAGTTTACCCATGGAGAGATATTTGGTTGTGTGGGAATGCCTGTCCGAAGCATCACAGGGTCTACATGTGCGCGTCTCGGCCTGTTGGACGTCCCAATGTTCCGAACATCTTGGACAGCATGACGCATGCGCGATGGCCATTTTGTTGGATCATGCATCGTGCAGCGTGAGTTTCGTGGCCATTTTGACCTGTTGTGTGCATGTGTGGTGGCAATTTTGCCCGTTTGCGCACATGCCTAAATGCAACATCTGACTGGACACTTTCCAGAACTTTCTGGAGATGGTGTTTCTCCAGAGGGATACATATACTGTATCAGAGGGCCTCCTCCTACTCAAATACTATATAAGTGGTTTCACCTACTTTTGGTCCCAGGCCCTTATTCTGCTTGTTGGAATTTAACAGGGGTAAGACTTTTTTCTCTTTGTTACCTCTTATGGTCACAATATTTGTATATATACCCTCTTTCCTCCTTTCTATTATGATATCTTTAATATATTTATTTGTATATGTATGTTCCCCGCACCTGTACATGGGTTAATACCTATTCTCTGTGTTTCTGGATTACCTCCTGGGCTCTCTCCATCTTATCCAATTTGACTTGATCACTTAGCAGCATTCGGGAATATTGGCCATCTTGATGCAGATTATTTGTATGTATCGGGTTCTGTTACGCATTACAACTTTTACATATTTCTATGTTTATATTACACCTGTATCATGAATATTGATGTATGTTTCTCATATTTGTTTTAATTGCAGTAAGCAGCTTTAATCCTCCTGAGGAAGCAGGCATGATTTCCTGCGAAACATGTTGAAGAAATGCTGAGGAATTGCAATGTGTCTTTGAAACTACTGAGAGTGAACGTTTCAAAGACATTATTAGAGATTATTGTAATGCAGGATTAGATTACTATATACCAGCAAATGCTGCTCTTGTCATGAACTCTTTTTTTATGTATTTTGTATTGTTTTTAAACAAACATGTATGTGTTAATAAAGAATGTCAGGGTGATACTTTCCCCTGTTATATTTTTATAATCAGTGCTTTGTGTGTGACTCTTTGTGGCACCTTAAAAGTCCAAATATCGAGTCTTTTCCCCATTTTTCCAGATAGAAAATTTATGGAGCTCACATTCATAAATTATATAAGGGTTAGAAGCATCAAAGGCTTTTTCTCAAAACCTAAACAGCAATTGCACTACACTGTTATCACTGTGAATGCAGAGTGAAAGCAACATTTCTAGGGCTTTAATTTATTGTTTACTCTGAACCGAGGAACTATAAAGGTATTTAAAATGTCACCTTTTTGTAATTTTGGCTACTGTAGTTTTTGCCATTTCACAGGCACAGGGAATTAACAGATTTTGTATCTCTTTACTCTACAGTACCTCATATTTTGTTTTTTACTAATGTGCACTAATATTCATTTTAGTGTTTTTGTTCCTGAAAATATAAATTTGATAAAGGCATGCAAATATTGTACAACATAAAACTGCAACTATCATCTTTTATGTTGCAGGGCCTCCGCTTTCAGAAAATATATAATATTCTAGAGATTTTAAATAATTTTATAGCCAAATGCAAATTTCAATATATGTGTAAAAATGTTCTAGGGAAGCGGTTACATTATTTTTAGGTAATTTTGAGGCAGTTTGGCTACAACACTTTTTTTTATCATGAAGTTAAAGGCCTAAATTGATGGGTGGAAATAGCAGCTATAGATCTAAAAGCTATAGGAAAAATAAATAAAGCAAAAGCCCTAAAAGTCATACAAATTTGGTCAGTGACACAACAATTTATAGGAAAAGTATGGCTAATGCTCTTTTGGTCCTACTTCTTCTATGGATCACAAGAATGTACTTTGTTCTGCACACCTGTGACCTGCTTTCAGCCGACATCAGGCTATGTCACTCATCCAGTCTATGTCAGTCTACTGAGACCCTGAGCCAAAGGCACACTGAAGCCTGACACACACCCCATTTTCCAAAGTAATAACCTTTGGCTAAGGAAAAGCAGGAAGGTATTCAGTGGCAGACTGACAACTCATGGGGCCCCCGGGCAATTAGAAATAATGGGGCCCCATGTGTCCCCACCCACACTCAAGCCACACCTACACAAAGCTCCACCTAAATATTGCACTGACCTACATTACATGCAGTCATGGCAGCCATCCTCCACATATTGCATTCCGGGTGCACAGAAGGACCTGTGGAAGCTGGTGGGCCCTAATGTTCAGGAAAGAGCTAATGCCCAATTCCTGTCTGCAGCTTAGGCTCACAGAACTTCCCCTTGCCATTTCTGGGAAGCCACCAAAGACATGACAGGTTCAAAGGTGGCAACCATCTTAGAACAGATGCCTGTAGGCTTCCCAACCATACCTTCAGGAATCTCTGGAAGCCTGATCATTTGGTTATTATTGTTCAACTGCATAGATAAGGCATTTAAATATCCACTGCAGTATAGCCTGCATGGAAGTTCCTTGTTTCCATCTGTAGAAACCGATGGGCACTTTCAAGTTTAAAGATGGATGACGATGTGCAGCAGCTAACTTTATGTTGCAACCAGGGGCATTTTATGAAAGCAGTGGGCTTGCATACATGATCAGAATTTGGGACCTAATACTAGATAAAAAAGTGTGGTGCACGCAGCACGCTGCTACAAAAATTGGGTGTGGTTTTCAGGGGCTGTAGGTAGCACCTGCTCACTACATAGTACAGTAAATATGTCCAATGATTGTGGGGTTAAAGTGGTTCTAAAGGCTCAAGGTTTGTTACCTTCATGCATTCTGTGTGCGGCAGTCCCCCCCCAGCCCCACAATACTTACCTGAGCTCCATCTTGATCCAGCAATGTGCACAAGAGCAGTGCATGTCCCAGCTCTCCTCATTGGCTGAAACAGCCATTGGCTCCCACTATTGTCAAGTCATAGCCAGTAAGCCAATGAGGGGTGAGCAAGGGAAGGGCCAAGCCACATCTGTGTGTGAATGGACGCACAGACCAGCGGCTCAGGAGCCCCCTAGCAAGCAGCTTACTTGAACTTGGCAGGAGGGAGGGGCCAGGAGCATGGCATGGACCAAAGAAGATGATTGAAACTGCTCTGTGCAAAATTACTGCACAGAGCAGGCAAGTATGACATGTATGTTATTTTAATGAGAAAAAAATCTGCCTTTACAACTTTTTTATTTGCTTTGTTCGGGCATACAGCTCCTGCTCAGCTCCTTCCTGACAGGGTTGCCAACTTCTCCACAACTTTTTTTTTTTACAAAAACTTTACTGACAGTGCATTTTTTACTGAGACTCTGAATTGTGACAGAAATTCCTGTTAGAATCTAAGAGGTGAAGAGTGGGGTGGAGGGATAGAGACAGAAGAGGAGAGGGGGTGGGGAAGGAGAGATAGGAATAGGAGAGAGCGAGAGATGGGGAAGATGGAAAAGTAGGAGAGAGATGGAGAAAGGGGAGGAGGGAAGAGGGGGGATGGTGATAGAGGGGGTGAGAGAGTAAGGGGTTGAGGGGGATAAGATGGAGAGGGGGTGAAAGAGAAAGAGGGGGTGAGAAAGAGAGAGGGGGTGAGGGGGGTAAGATGGAGAGGGGGTGAAAGAAGAAGGGGGTGAGGGGGCGAGAGAGATGGGGGGAGGGAGAGAGGGGTGACAGGCATGAGAGGGGGGATGAGAGAGAGAAAGGAAGGTGAAAGAAAGGGGGATGAGAGAGAGAGGGGAGGCGAGAGAGAGACGGAGGTGGAGAGAGGGAGTGATAGAGAGCATGAGAGAGGGGGTGAGAGAGACAGAGGGTGAGAGAGAGAGGGAAAAAGAGCAGGATGAGTAAGAGGGGAAGGTGATGGGGGGCAAGAGGGGGGGGGAAGGGAAGGTGAGAAAGAGGGGAGGTGGAATAGAGAGGAAGTGAGGGAGGGGGTGAGAGAGAGGGGGGAAAGAGAGAGAGGGGGAGAGAGGAGAGTGAGAGACAGGGGGTAAGAGAGGGAGAGAAAGAGAGAGGGATGAGAAAGGGGGTAAAGGGGGTGAGGGAGAGAGGAGTCAGAGAGAGAGGGGCTGAGAGAGAGAAATGGAGAGGGAAGGTGAGAGAGAGGGAAGAAGAGAGAGGAGGTGAGAGAAGGGGGTGGGAGAGAGGGGTGAGAGAGAGAGAGAGAGGGGGGGTGGTGTGGGTGAGAATGAGAGAAACAGACAGTGGTGAGAGAGAGAGGTGTGAGAAAGAGGGGGAAGCAAGAGAGAGAAGGGGGGCGAAAGAGGGGGCAGAGAGAGGGAGGTGAGAGAGGGGGAGGGGGGAAAGGACAGTGAGAGGGAAAGGGAGGCAAGAGTGAGAGACGGGGTGAAAGTTAGAGTGAGGGGGGTGAGAGAGAGGGTGAGAGAGAGGAGGGGTGTGATGGGGCAAGAGAGACGGACAGAGATGAGAGAGAGAGTGGGTGAGGGGGATGTTAAATATGTCTGCTACTCACAACAATGACCCCAGGCTACTCTCACCTAGTCTCAGGCAGGATCTGGAGCTGCTGTGTTAAATCTGCAGCCTTCATAGCCCCTTTCACAGCAGTGTGTGCACTGTATCATGGTCCAGTATTCCTTTATGCTCTTGACTTGCACTCAGAAGAGAAGAGTGCTCTCCATCCACGCACAGGATTATCACCGAATAATCCCAGCCAGGTACACAACACAATAAAAAAGGATGATCAGGGCTGCAGAGCCGGAGCAGTGAGTGACCCTGTTGGTAGGGCTGCAGAGGAAGGGCAGAGCTTGCCATGCATGGCTTTCCTGGAAGGGGTGTTCTCTGTTCTGTGACCGGACACCAGGCTCTCTGTGCTGTCTGCTCTCGGTTGTCTCCATTCTGTCGTCAGGTTAGCGGATCTGTGTGTGTGGGGTCACTATCTATGGGGACTGACAGGAAGCTGCTGAGGAGAGCACCATGTACAGAGATCACTGTATGACTGGTGCTCTGCAACAAGTAGAGGGGCAGTGACAGAGCCCCTCATGAGGCCCCCTACTGGCCCGGGACCTCGGGCAGAGCCCGAGTACTGTATGGTCAGTACACCCCTGAAGGTATTCGACCCATGACTGAAACATTTTTGCAGCAGGGAATTTGGACCCCTGTGATATACCCTTACAATACCACTATTAATCCTGTTAGGAAGCCCCATGGTTCATACAGATTTACTCAGGATTTAAGGGCAGATAATGCTCTTGTAGTGGCTGTAGCCCCTATTATTCCAAATGTATCATCATTGGTGACTTGCACCATGCAATATTACACCATCCTCGATTTAAGTAATACTTTCTTTTCCGTTCCTGTTGACTAAGAGAAACAACTACTAGTGGCCTTCACATTTGATGTTCACCAACTAAGCTGGCATCATATGCCATATATTCCATTGCACTCCATGAGTCTCTGAAGGGATGGGTTCCCAGTTCTAGTTTGGTACTTTTACAGTACTGTGACAATCTCTTGGTGTGCAGAGAGGCATGTAGGAAAGATAGTTTGTCTCTGTTAGCTTATTTGGGTGATGAAGGACACAAGACATAAGATTACATTTTGCAAGAATCTGTTGAATACCTGGGTTTCTCTCTAACACAAGGTATGCACATTGTGAGTAAGTCAAGGATCCAAGCCATTTTGGGTCTGCCCTGCCCAGTGACTTAGAAGTATATGCTGTCCTTTCTTGGTATGGTCAACTATTGCAGGCAATAGATACCTGACTGTTCACATTATCAAAACATATTGAGGCAAACTACTAAGGTCGAGGCACCTGACCAAATACTATAGACCCAAGATTTAAGTGATGCCTACAAAGCCTTGAAGTCCTCTTTAGTTTCCTCTCCTGATTTGGGCTTACCTTCTTATACTGTTCTGTTTCATGTGTATGTTAGAGACAATTGTAACACCATGGCAGTGCTAGTCGCCCAGGAGCATGGAGGGGCCATGTGTCTGGTAGCCTATTTTTTCAAAGTAGTCCCTGTGCCAATCCAAGGTATGCTGGCACATCTGAGAGCTTTGGCTTTGTGTGCTATGGGAGTGGATGCATATATGTTTATTACATTGGGGCATAATACGGTACTGCATACCACACATCATGTATTACAAATTTTAAAGAATCTTACCACACATCACATGACGGCACAGAGAGCTAGTGGGTACGAGGTTATTCTCATTTCCACTGTCAATTTATCTATTAAATACTCCTCTTCAAGTTCAGGACCTACTGCTGTTCTAAACGGCATGATAGGTTTGAAATCAGAGTCCGATATTCCTCCCGAGGAACATGATTGTTTTAATCATACATGAAGACACTAACCTCTGTGCTGACATGTTACAAGAACCAGTTGAATGGGGTACTGACATTTTTGTAAATGGTTCGTGTACAAGACCTAATGACATATTTGTTAGACTACGCAGTTGTCCAACTTCCAGACACAGTGTGGGAAGCAAAGCTCCTCCCTTATCCTTCAGCACAAACTGCCAAACTCATAGCTCTGACTCGCACTTGTGAATTGTTTGTGGGAAAGGATGTTAACATTTACACAGACTTCAAGTATGCATTTGGGGTAGTGCATGATTTTGGCAAGATTTGGCAGCGTAGAGGGTTTGTCACTGTTGATGGTAAAGGCATTTCTTATGCATCCTTAGTGAGTGATCTTTTGGAAGCTATACTCAAGCCCTGTACTATTTCTGTTATAAAATGTAGAGCCCTATACATCTTCACACAACCCCATTGCTCTGGGCAATGCATTGACTGACTGTACAGCCAAGGAAGCTGCCTTTCAGCCATTACAGGAGTCTACCACCCTTACTTTAACCATGTTAGAGCCGTTCATGCTCCCAGAACAACAGTTGCTTAAAGAATTACAGTACACTGCCACTATAGAGGATATTCAATACTGAAAAGATAAAGGTTTGACATTGGACCAGAATGGTCTAATGTTCAAAGAGGGGATGATAGGGATACCTCAACACAGTGCACCAGTACATATTGCACAGTTTGATGGTATAGGGTAGTGGTGGGCAACCTTTTTTTTCAACTGAGCCAAATCTCGCCAAAACCACGATTGAAATTTATTTTGAGAGCCACATTTTTAAAACTGAAAATACATAGGATGATACACTGTTTTTAGTTTCAATAAGTTTTTATAGTAATTCATCCCCCATAGTAATTCATCCCCCATATAGTAATTCATCCCCCATATAGTAATTCATTCCCCATAGTAATTCATCCCCCATATAGTAATTCATCCCCCATAGTAATTCATCCCCCATATAGTAATTAATCCCCCATATAGTAATTCATCCCCCATATAGTAATTCATCCCCCATAGTAATTCATCCCCCTTATAGTAATTCATCCCCCATATAGTAATTCATCCCCCATAGTAATTCATCCCCCATAGTAATTCATCCCCCATATAGTAATTCATCCCCTATAGTAATTCATCCCCCATAGTAATTCATCCCCCATATAGTAATTCATCCCCCATAGTAATTCATCCCCCATAGTAATTCATCCCCCATATAGTAATTCATCCCCCATAGTAATTCATCCCCCCTATAGTAATTCATCCCCCCTATAGTAATTCATCCCCCATATAGTAATTAATCCCCCATATAGTAATTCATCCCCCATATAGTAATTTCCCCCATATAGTAATTCATCCCCCATATTAATTCATCCCCCCTATAGTAATTCATCCCCCATAGTAATTCATCCCCCATATAGTAATTCATCCCCCCTATAGTAATTCATCCCCCATATTAATTCATCCCTCATATAGTAGTAGTAAGTAAGTAGCAAGTAGTAAGCCAAGTCCCCCCTGTGTCAATTCACTTACCTTTGCTCCGCGCGTTCCTCTCGCCGTGTTCCCGTGCCGTTCCGGTCTTCAGGGCGGACTGTGAGAGGAGCCTAGCTCCTCTCATGTTCATCACGCTGCCCCGCCTACACACATCCTGACAGCCAATCACTGGCTATCAGGATGTGAGTGGCAGCGAGACTGGCCAATCATTGCATTTGAGCGCGCTGCCCTGGCTGTTTTTTTTTTTGGATCACGCTGCAGAGTCCCTGCCGCCCGAGAGGAGGGAGGGGAGCGGGCGCCCTGCACACAAGAGCCGCATTAAAGCGTGTAAAGAGCTGCATGTGGCTCGCGAGCGGCGGCTTGCCGACCACTGGTATAGGGCACAGAGGATGGCAGATAACTTTGCAGGAAATGAAAAAGCATTTTTGCATACAAAAGTTAGCACAGCAGGTACAAGATCAGTTAGGAAGATGTGTTATTTGTTTAAGAAATAATAGTACAGGACAACAACATGGTCAACATGACCATCTTCCTCCACCAAAGGTTTGTTTTGAGGAGTTACAGATTTTTCACATATACCCAACAATAAAAGAGGTCTGCTGGTTATAGTTGATAATTTCAGTAAATTGCTGGAGGATTTTGTCATCAACAAGGAGGATGCCTCAACGGTGGCCAAGATTGTGTGTAAAGAAATTATTCCGATATGGGGATGCCCTTTGGTGATTGATTTAGACAAAGGCATGGATTTTACATCTAAAGTGACTCAACAGGTAGCTAAATTAATGGTTATTCATTGGAAATTTCACATCCCTTATCACCCAAATAGTTTAGGAATGGTGAAAATGAACAGGACGTTTAAGGATAAGCTGAGGAAAGCCACTGGGGTTTATTTGTTAAATGGGAAACCTATCTGCCTACCGTATTGGCTAAAATACGGATGACACCAAACAAAACCACTAAATTGTCACCTTTTGAAATTTAGATGGGTAGACCCTTTCCTACCCCCTGGGCCAAAGGTCCAATGGTGATTATGCCTGGAGACCTAGAGCTGATTCAAGAAACATGTGACAAACCTTTTAAGGCTTTTTAATAGCATGTACAGTGATGTATCTCTTTCTTTTCCACTTCCCTCACAGGAGCCAACACATCCTTTCAAACCAGGGGACAATGTGGTTGTTAAGACCCTGCATAAACACAAGGTCCTGGACCCACCTTATGGAGAGCCCACCATGAGAAGGGCCATAACACATACAGTTGTGACCAAAATTATTCAACCCCCACTGAAATTGAGTGTTTTGGCCAGTTTGACATTGCTTTTGATCATTCAGTCATCTTGCTTACATTTACATTAAAGAGGCACTTGTAGGTCAGACAAATATAACATAACAGTTATAATGAAATAACCACAAATGTCTTTTCTGTGCTCACAGCATTATCAGTTTTATTCAACCCCCAAGTGACATTCAATCTTAGTACTTAGTACAGCATCCTTTTACAGTTATAACAGCTTTTAAACGTGAAGCATAGCTTGACACAAGTGTCTTGCAGCGATCTACGGGTATCTTCGCCCATTCTTCATGGGCAAAGGCCTCCAGTTCAGTCACATTCTTAGGCTTGCGCACTGCAACTGCTTTCTTTAAGTCCCACCAGAGGTTCTCAATCGGATTTAAGTCTGGTGACTGCGATGGCCACTCCAAAATGTTCCAGCCTTTCCTCTGCAACCATGCTCTAGTGGACTTGGAGGTATGCTTGGGATCATTGTCCTGTTGAAAGGTCCAACGTCTCCCAAGCCTCAGGTGTGTGACGGACTGCATCACGTTTCCATCCAATATCTCCTGGTACTGAAGAGAATTCATGGTACCTTGCACACGCTGAAGCTTCCCTGTACCTGCAGAAGCAAAACAGCCCCAAAGCATGATTGACCCTCCACCATGCTTCACAGTAGGCAAGGTGTTCTTTTCATCATAGGCCTTGTTCTTCCTCCTCCAAACATAGCGTTGATCCATGGGCCCAAACAGTTCTAATTTTGTTTCATCAGTCCACAGAACACTATCCCACAACTTTTGTGGTTTGTCCACATGGCTTTTGGCATACTGCAGTCGACTCTTCTTATTCTTTGGAGACAGCAAGGGGGTACGCCTGGGAGTTCTGGCACGGAGGCCTTCATTACGCAGTGTGCGTCTTATTGTCTGGGCTGAAACTTCTGTACCCACATCTGACAAATCTTTTCTCAGTTCCTCAGCAGTCACACGGGGACTTCTCTCCACTCTACGCTTCAGGTAGCGCACAGCAGTCGAAGTCAGCATCTTCTTTCTGCCACGACCAGGTAGCGTTTCAACAGTGCCCTTTGCCTTGAATTTGCGAATGATGCTTCCTAAGGTGTCTCTTGGTATGTTTAACATCTTTGCAATCTTCTTATAGCCATTGCCCTTCCTGTGAAGAGAAATCACCTCTTCTCTTGTCTTCCTGGACCATTCTCTTGCCTTCACCATGTTTGTAACCACACCAGTAAATGTCTAGAAGGAGCTGAGTATCACAGTCATTTTAAAGCTGCCTAATTGGTGCTTATTATGCTTGATTGCTGCTCGGTGACATCCACAGGTGTTTTCAATACCTGATGGAAAGCACCTGTATGAACCTCTGTTCTTCAGAGTGGTAGTCTTTAAGGGGTTGAATAATTGTGGCAATGAAGAAACCACATAAGAACCATTTACTACTGTATTACATAAACAATTGATGTCATTTTAGTTGCATTTGGGTAGTTACAACGTCCTTGTAGGATTTGATTCTGAATACAATTCCAAATGTACACTATAGTCCCTAAACCCCTTTACAGCATTGGGGGTTGAATAATTTTGGTCACAACTGTAAGGCAGTTTTGACAGCAGATTATCAAGCCTGGATCCATGCATCAAGAGTAAAGAAAGTCCCAGATTCTCCTCGATCCAAGGAGTTGGGTACAGAAAAAGAGGGGGCGAAGCAGGTGTTGAAGCCCCTGAAACAGATGTGTTAGGGAGTGAAGCTGTTGATAGAGTCTCTTTTGAAGACATCCAAAAAGAGACTGATCAAGATGTCGATGCTTTTTCATCCAGAAACCTCTTGGAAAATCTTTCTTTTAATAGGTTTTCTCACACTAGTAGTGTTTTATTCTAATTTGGGTGATTAGTACATGTTATTATCACCCTCAGGACTTGATGTATATTTGTCCACAACCCCAACAGACTGAACCCCTGTCCAGACCTAGACAGCCACGAGAAAACAATCTGATAATGTATGGGTTTACATGGCTAGGACAGTGATGAATGTTCCCAATTTTTGTTGGTCAGATATGCTCTACTGACCTTTTAACTACATGTTTGGTAGCCGTTCCTACTCCAGCACAAGTTTTGCTGAATAATTTCAGAGTAATAACTAATGATACTGATGTGAGAGTTTATCAGCAGATTGTTTATCAGATATTATATTGCTTTCTAAAGCTGAATACATTAGTTTGGCTGCATCTATTGTAGGAGTACCAAGATTAGCATTATATAATGCAAGAGCTGTTAATGCTTTAGCATGTAGCATGGCAAAAAGTCTTAATCATACTTCAATGGCTTTGCAGGAATTGTTACTCGACTTCCAAGAAACCCGTAAAGCGGTGCTTCAGAATCGAGTGACTATAGATTATTTACTGCTTAAAACTATTTATGGTTGTGAACATTTTGAAGGAATGTGCTGTTTTAATTTGAGTGGTCATGCCACCTTTATACAATCATATATAGGGGCTTTACATGAGCTGGCCTCAGAAATTAAACAGTATGTTGCTAATAATTGGTGGGACTGGTTATTTGGATGGATACCTGGACTAGGATGTTTGAGGCAAATCATTGGTGGTTTGATAATAGCATGTTGTGGCCTAATTGGACTATGCTGTTGTATACAATGTATTGCCAATTTGGTGACAATAATACATTCAGTTAATCAGTACAGGTAAATTGCATAAAGGCCAAATATATTAGTTGTCACATTGTGACAAAAGGGAGGTTGTGAAAGGGTTAATAGTTAACTAATCTTTGCTTTGTGCTTACTAACCAACTTTTATTTTTATAAACAGAATGTTCTCTATGGACTGGAATGTTTCTATCTATAAGTGTCCTTGGCCATGAAGCTTTGCAGAACTTATTATTTTGTTTGCTATATTTCTATTACGCACCATATGGTGAGTTATTGTAACATCTATAATGTATTCTGATTCGTGTTTTATGGACATTGCCTGAAATATTCGGTGTTATCTCGGTATTTAAACTCAAACAATAATAAAGAATTTGGGAATAGTGCAATTCAGACACTGACATGTGAAACACAGAATTCAAAGTGCTTTGTTCCTGTCATGATTGGTGCCAGTTCACATATGTCTGGTGCACTGGCAGTGCGAATTGAAAAAGAGTCCTGTCCAATTTCTGAGCAGTGCGGTCTTGTTCAGGTGTGGATTACAGGCAATGGACTTCTATGGGAACCACTTCTGAATTGCACATGCCATCAGTTGTGAACAGGTTTTCAGTTCAGGATCAGGTTTCAGTAGTTTGCTCTCCTCTTCCCTCCTCTCTTAGGCTACTTTCACACTGATCTGCCACAAAAACACAGCAAAAACGCATAGACATTTTTACTGTGCTATTTCCACGCTTTCTGAGCATTTTTCAAAGGACACGTGACTTAAAAACTGCACCAAAAACGCTTCTCAGAGGCATTTTTGAGGTGCTTTTTAGGCATTTTCCATTGATTTCAATGGGAAGAGGCATTTTTGGGGAGTTTTTTTTAATTGAACAAATATGCTCCAAAGATGCTGCAGGAGTTTTTACACCACAACAGAAGCACAACTCCCCAGTGTGAAAACATACATAGGGAAGCATTTTTCCTGAACTTTTCAGGTGCTTTTTTTTAACCTTGCGTTAAAAAGTGGTTCAAAAGCTCCTCAGTGTGAAAGTAGCCTAACTCAGCAAAACCGCATTCAAACCAGGCCTGAACCTGTGAACAGTACAATCTGCAGCTGTATCACAAAAACCAGTCCTGAACAAGCCCTCAACCGCTGAATGAATACATTGCAATCTGCACTGAAGCTGAACCTTGAAATCTGGAAAACACGTGTGAATCATTACTGACTGTTTTCTAAATTCTCAAGCTTCTCTTTTAATAGTATGTTTTTAAGCTTTTTTCCTGCAGTACATTGTCTTAAAGGATAAGTTCCCATTTCTCAACATGTTACATGTTACACCTGTATTTAGGGGTGTAACAGGTAACATGTTGAACATCCACCACTTCACCCCCGGTGCAACCCCTCTTTGTGACAGCAGGCCCACACCCAGCCACAATTTGAAAAAAGCGGACCATGCAGGGCTCTGCATCTGCTGATCACAAGTGCAATACTTTACAGGCTCCAAAGAAAAAAAATAATAAACATTTTTTTACATGTGCAATTATTATTATTTTTTATAGGTGAACTTAGCCTTTACATTTTAAAACACAAAGTAAAACTTTAAGGGCAAAAAAAGTCCAAACTCCACATTCCTCAAACCCCCACTCATCCCGTGTCCCCAATTTTCCCCAAAATAGTAAAAAATAAAGATATCAAGTATGTTTGTTGTAGAAATAGGCTGGCATCAGGACAGTATGTGAGCATTTAAATAAGCAACAAATAGAAAGAAACATAGAAAGTTGTGCCTTGTAATAACATTAGAGGGTATTATCTGAGAGACAATAGGCACAATTGTTCAGGCACAATATGAAAGCAGATTGGTTAGGCCACAATATAAAGAAATATGAGGCAGGTCTTATCTTGAATAAATAATAGAGTATATTAATTGAGAGACTGAGTAGTCACAAATATAGTGCCATTTCTGGACAGTATGTACACAGCTTGATTATGACACATCATAAGAAAGAGAGATGAAACAGTCTTTAAATTAAAATAGAAATCAGAATGAATTGCTGCACTATAAACATCCCCAAGTCCTTTGATCTGAGCCCCACTTTGTCCAAGTTTTGCACTGCAGCCCCTCCAATATAATCTAGTGGAATTTTTTTCTGCTAAATTTATTAAATAATGCTTTGGGATTTAATGTTTCAGGGTGTTTGTTTTTTGGTGGAGGTATATTTTATTTTCCTTTCTTTTGGGGGTTTGCAGAATACATTTGTTGCTGACATAGGAAAGCTGCCCTTTGTTTGGAACATGTCAGTACATACCAGGGGCGGACTGACCATTCGAGCACTCGAGCACTGCCTGAGGGCCCAGGGTCAGTAGGGGGCCTCATGAAATGCCCCTGGTACCTTTTTACAGGCTTTTTTGGGTGTGCTTTGAGTGTAGGCAAGGACACAGGGGCCCCATGATCCCCTATTGCCCAGGGGCCCCATGACTTGTCAGTCCGCCACTGCTACATACCTGTAAGGTAAGGTCGTGTGCACCAAAGAACCACATACTTATCCACTAAATTGCCATAGCTGTTATTACATTTTTGAATTTCTTTTTATTAAAAAAAAAAAAACAGACAAACCTAACCTGTAAGAGGGAAAGGGTCTGCAAGCAGAAGTAGACAAAAAGCTTTCTTTTTCTCTTTCCAGGTGCAGCAGCCAGTTGTCTAAAACTGCTACTAATGCATCCTTTTATTTTTTCTCTTCTGCTAATCCCATTATAGCCCAGCAAACTGGCAATGAGTGGAATTATTTGATCACAGAATCCCTGACTTCCTTCAGGAATATGATCTTTGTGATGTGCAAGCATTTCTCTCTTCAGCTATTGAGGATGCAATAAATAGAGACCACAGAGAAAAGAGACATCAGGCAGGAAGCTGAAAAAGGCAGTGTTACTTCAGCAGCTAATTAGATAATTATGTGGCAGATAATTATGTGGCAGACTGTCAATGGGTGCCAAATGGAGAGGAGGAAAGTTTTGAATAAGAAGTGGGACAGCAGCAAAGGGGGATTTTATTCAGGGGCAAGGGCAACTTGATGAGAGCTGAAAGGAACACACATCCTAATCTGTCTGCTGGCACTGCCCCACATGTACTGGCCACAGCTATCCCTAGGGCTGATCTACAAAACTCTGTAGTGTGGTCTTTTTTTTTCATCTTTATCGGCTGCTGACAGAACTGTTGTGGTCTATAGACTGCCCTGCATGTATCAGCTGTTGTAAATGTACCAGCCATTTGGAGGTTACATGCATGAAGAAATGCATGACTTTGCACCATGAAGCTAAGAGAGAACAATACCTCAATGAGACAGGTCAGCAGTAAAAGGCCCATATTCTTCATTATTGCTTCTCACTTTCTGAAACACCTCACTTCACAACATACTCCAGCTGCAACTGCAGCAAAATGCACGCTCTAATGAGGGAAGTCTCACAATTGGTTTCAGAGGTTTAGGATAAGCCACATTAAGCAGGGAAGCAGGTCATAGGGCCACTCTGAGTAGCATAAAGCAAAGACTTGACCCTCTGAAAAATTCTTCTACACCTACCCTACCATCTCCAGAAGCAAAGTTTTCAAATCAGATGTCTCTTCTATAGTTGCTGAAGAAGAAATAAATGTCCCTATATGCCCCCATGCCCAACATCATAATACCAACTTGGCAAAACTGTTGGTTTTGCAGCTTTCCTCATTTTAGCTCTTTGGGATCAGTATCTTTCTGCAATTTTATGACCTGTGCTACACCATAGTGGAAGAAACCAATCTAGAATTATTTTGTCCAGAAAGCTGTCCCTTTCCCTCCAACAGCATTTGGCACCACTGAAACATAGTCCAGTAGTCATGAGTAGGGATGCTACATATCCTTCAGGGCACACTGGGTCAGTCTTCTAGTGGCTGGGAAGAATGCAGAGAGGCCGCATTGTATCTATCGCACATCTTACAAGGTTGCTCAAAGTTCATGCAGGATTCTGTTATGAATTGGTGGAGACACAACCATACAATGATAGCAGAATAGGGATCTTCACCAGCACCCCTTAGTATACTGATAATCTTTTCATTAATTTACACAAAAAAACACTTTGAGACATCTCAGGATCCCTTTCTCAAATCAGAGAGGCATGAAACATCAGCTTCTGATGCCCGTTTCTTTATGTGAATAAAGAACAAGATTATCAGCATATCAATGTATGATGGTGAATATCTCTATCTTCCTGGCAGGCATGTAGGACGGGGGACTCTGCTGGAGCTGGTGGTTACTTGCAGCTCATTCTTTCACAGATCTCTGTGAATGGATGATGAGACTGTGTAGGCAGAGCCCCGCACAGCTGCGACAATTTAAAAAATGACAGCTGTTGTTTGGGAGAAGAACCCACGCATGCTGTCATAAAGGGAAGGGGCACTCTAGGGGTGGGGAGTCGGGGGTTGTTTAGCAACAGGCTATGCCCTAAATATGGTATCATTTTGCTTAAGCTGGAGTTAGCCTTTAATTTCTTGCCTGTAAATCATACTGTCATATTCTCACCCAAAGGATCAGTGTTTATGCACAACAGCAACCTGAAACAATTAGGAAATATGCCCTGTGACAAAAGAAAAAAAAAACATGCATCTTGTATCACTGTAGAGATTTTGGACAGGGATGAGCTGTAAAAAGACTGTAAGACGTTAGTTCTGATAAGATGTAACAAAGATTAAAGAATTGTGAAATAATGGAGCGCTAATAAATATGATAAAACATATAAAAAATATAAATGAATAAACAGTTTTCAATATGTCAAACATGAAGTATCTATTAAATAATAGATTATATAAATTCAAATATAGGAGATCTTCCAATATGTACTTGGTGTTCCTTTTATATGGAGAGGATCTGCTGGATGGTGAAAGATCTCCTTTATTTGAATTTATACAGACTTTTATTTAATAGAAAATTAATGTTTGGCTAATTGAACATTATTTATTCATTTACAATTTTTATATGTGTCTGTCATATTTATTGGCGTAGCATTATTTCACAATTTTTTTAAAGCCCCCTCTGTCCTGGGTCTCTCTCTCCACATTGACAGACACAGCAGCGGGAACTATTGGCTCCCACTGCTGTTAATCACAGCCAGTGAGCCAATGAGGAGAGAGTGAGGGACAGGGCCGAGACGTGGATCTATGTATCTTATGGATGCATAGAGTAGAGCTTGGGAGCTAGCATGTACCAGTGCCCCCATATCAAGCAGCTTGCTATTGGGGGCACTGGTCAAGGGGGAAGAAGAGGATCAGGGCTGCTCTGTGCAAAACTATTGCACAGAGCAGGTAAGTATAACATCTTTGTTATTACAAAAAAAAACCCTAACCTTAAGAATCACTTTAAGATTTTAGATTTGGGTATATCAAAGTTTGTTGGCTAGCGGCCACACATTTTATCACAGAGCAGATTCACTACAATAAGTTTATGTAACAAAGAATGAAAAAAAGGTAAAAAATTTCCACCCCAACTGATACAAAACATTTTGATACCTGCATAGCTTTCAGTAAGAGTTTAAATCTACTTTAACAGACCTGCTACTGGCCACAAGCTCTACATTAATCTCTCCCTATCAACTTTGACAGTAGCACTCCGTATGCTCTTTCACAGCTGAAGGGATTAGCCCTTAAGTTTGATGTCCCGCCATCTTGTCTCTCTGAGCCAAAGCTCCTCCATCTTAGAATCAGTATCCATCTTAAGACTTAAGTCAGTATTTTAAAAGGATTGATTTTTTGTCTTAAACTGTATTCTTGTCAGGAGTTAAAGTTCCTCTTTTTCCTTCAGGTGTAACTTCCCCTTTTTCCTTTAGCTAGCACAAGACTGAAAGTCTGCGGTTGGATATATCCTGTTGCAAGATTATTAATAATTATAGCCAATGTTAAATAGGGAAATTGTCTGCTTTCTATACTGAACAAAAGTTCATGTTTGACGCACTTAATAAAAATTTACATGAATGCCAAATGATTGGGCATGACTGACGTATGTAATATTCTGATTGGTTTATGCATACCTGACAATTGATTGGTTCTTCTATTTCCATGCATTGTTTTAAGTTTCATATATAAGTTTAAACACAGAAGAATAAATTCAGTTCCTTCTGAGATACCACCTTGTGTCTGTGTGCATTTCCTGTGTCTCAGAGGGGGCTCCAGGCCTGAGGACAGACACTGATCAAGGCCAGGGACTGACGGGGGTCAGTGGCTCGAAAGGAACGAGAGCCAATTCCTTTCAATTGGGGGCTCGTCCGGGATGAGATAATCACCCTTTCGGTAAGTAAGATTTTTTGTCATTTTGCCAAATAAGTCTCTTGCCGTTAAGGCTCTGATTAAAATTTCATGCCCTATGGTAGCACTGGACCTCGCGTCATAAGACATCAGTGGCCAGGCGCAGAGTGCTGTGGGAAGCACAAGGTCTTTTGGAAAAGACCAAAGCAGTTTTGGGAACTGCAAAGTCTCTTATGAGAAGGGACTGAAAAGAGTTTCTTTGAGAAGAAACCAGAAAAAGTCCGGGGTTGATCAGTTCTGTCCTGCAACTCTTTGCTTTTCTTCCTATCGCATAGAAGTATAAGATAATTTGTTTGTGTGACACAAGTGCCCAGGTGGTAAGTGTATGGACCAGCGGTTACTGAAGGTATTGTCAATTTCAGTGTAAGACGCCCCACCCCTTCAGCTAAACCTTATTGGTTGAAGACCTGGGGAAGGTGATAGCATAGTGACACTGAGTTGGGTGCCTATGTAAATGTCTTGTTCAAATTGTGTTGTAGGCTTATTGTTAGAAAAAGTGGGAGTTAGTCAGAGTCAGGATATTATTAGAAGTATTGTATATCCAGGTTATAATCTCCACTTTTGGTCAACCACTAGAGAAAGACCCAATAAATATCTTAAGTCCAGACATTTTTATAAAGTAAATTGTCATTTGGAAGTTGACCCCTGTTTTTTGGGACAGCCTATAGGACAGATTTGTAACACAGACCTTTGTAAGTGTAAAAAATGGGAAGTGGTCGAAGTAAGGATAAACTCCCCCCCCCCCAAATGTTGGTGAGATATGTAAAGATTATGTAGCCCGTATCTGTGGGACAGATTACTATCTAGTTAACCCCTGGGTGGATAAATTAGCAGACTGGAGTGAATTCATGGGAAGTGTTGACCCATTCCCCCGTGATGGGAGTAATGATACTTTTCATATGGATATGGTTAGGGGTCTCTGTCTGGGGGATAAACAGGCTTTTCCATGGTATGAGGGAGATCCTGCGTGGGATCAGAAATATATGGCCAGAGGAGGACAAAATTGGTTAGAATTTGCCCCTCTCTGGTTTCATAGACAAACTGGGAAACAAAATAAAGCCAAAGCTAGAAATGTAGATGCCACTAAAAGACATGCATTAGAGTCAGAAATAGACAGACCCACACACCCTCTCATGCCATTCCCTCCCCCATATGTCCCACCTGTCCCACAGCCCACAAAACTTTATCCATCTCTTACTGAAGAAGATATTGATTTTTTAGCCGGACATTATTCAGTCCAGCACCCCACTGCACCTCCAGCACCAACACTTCCACAGACCCCTCAAATACCTAGTGCTGTTCACATTTCTACCACACAGCCTAGTACAGTTCAAACTCCCGCACCCTCCCAGGGTGTGGTTCAAATTCCTACCACACAGGGAGCGACAGGGGGAATAGCTGTTTCTTCAACTACTGAAGCAGATGACTCACTTGTTGATGAATCCGCTAGTTCAGGCTCTCTGCTGTTCAGAGCGGCTAATAGTCTAGGTATAGTGGACATGCTAAGTCCATCACACACACGCCATAATACCCAATATGGTATTGATTCCAATACACAACAGATGCCCTTCATGACAATAGGAGACAATCTATTAAAGAAACCCATTGAGATAGAAGACATAAATAGGATTTTCAAACATTGTCCAAGACCCACTGTTTCTTCAACGGCTACTGTGAGCTATTTGAAGAAAGCATGTAAAGGTAGAAATTACACACAAGAGGATATGCGCCTTATCCTCGATGGAATATTGGGACAAACTTCCCCTTGGAATAGGGGTAATGTTGGGACCATATCCATCTTAGAAGCAGGCGACATTACTGCCACAAATTATCAATTAAACACAGAAGATGGTAGGGACAATATGTGGAGAGAGGTCTCAGAAGAAATGGAACAAGCTTTCCAATCTAGATCCTCCCTCCCTACCGCAGTAGCCTGCAAGCAAAAGTTAGGAGAAACTGTGTTAGATTTTTGGAAAAGATTTAATGAGACATGGACACAAGAGGCAGGACTGACATTGCAAGACACCATGCATAGTCTACTGATTCAGACTTTCCTGTCCAATCTAAAACCCAGTGTCATGTTAACTGTAAAACAGATGATTTCTGAATGGCCCACTTGTACCAGAGAACAATTTCAATTGAAATTGACTGAGAAAGATGCTGCCGGATGTCTAGAGATACCCAAGGCGGTGGCCACTCATTTTCAGGAAGATCCTTTTCCCCACACAAACCCGCCGTACAAGAGAAGGGGTGGTTTCAATAACCGAGGCAGTGGCCGGTTTAGGGGAAGAGGGAGGAATAATAGGGGACGGGACATGGGTTGTTTCAACTGTGGGGCTGAGGATCATTGGAGAAATCAATGTCCATATGAAACTCAGGACCACGCCCAGCATAGCCCCTCCCCAGGCCAACCACAAAGGGACCTCCCACAGCAGAATGTGAGGTTTCCTATCTCTTGGCAGACACAATCACAAAATAAATGAAGGTGCCCAGAAGGTGGTATCCCAGCATTCCCGCTTGTCTCTCATTCTTATAAGGAACAACCCCTTGTATCCTTACATATACAGGGCAAATTAATCCCATTTTTGTTGGACTCCGGGGCCACTCGTTCGAGTCTGAGTGAGGATTATTATAAGGGAGAGGTAATGAATGCTGAACCTTCCATGGGAATAAATGGGATACTGACCAAGACTTATAAAACACCGCCTCTTCCAATTTTTGACCCCATACAGGGAATCACTCTGCTAGATCACTCATTCAGAATCATACCCAATTGTCCAGTTAATTTGTTAGGGAGAAACCTCATGGGAGAGTTGAACATCAACTTGAAATCCACAAAGAGAGGTGGTATTGTGGCTCACTCTGCCAAAATGCCAATCATCCCTGCCATGACAATGATTACTAAAGAAGACCCCTCATTTCCTGCTGGAACAATTAATGACAAAGTTTGGGCAAAAAGTGCCTTGGATGTGGGATCTATTTCCTGCACTCCATATAAGGCCACACTGAAGCCATGGGCTCAACCTGTGTTTCACAAACAATACCCTTTGTCAAAAGAAAAGGAGGAAGGAATAGCGCCCATGGTGGAACACTTTCTCAAGGAAGGAGTCCTTGAAGAGGTGATTTCACCATTCAATAGCCCAATAAATCCAGTTAAGAAGCCGGATGGCTCTTACAGATTTGTGCAGGACCTGAGGGCCATTAATGATCTTGTGATTCCCATTGCCCCAATAGTGCCTGATGTACCAACACTCATTTCCTCCATCCCAGCTGATGCTGAGTTTTTCACAGTGATTGATCTGACAAATGCATTTTTTTCAATCCCTGTTGCCAAGGAGACACGCCCAATTTTTGCGTTTCATTACAGGAGAAAGACCCTTGCTTGGTGTAAGTTACCGCAAGGGTATGTAGATTCGCCTGTGGTCTACTCTGTCGTCCTTCAGGCTACCTTAAAGCCATGGACTCCTCGCCATGGTTCAGTTTTGGTTCAATACGCAGATGATTTGCTTCTCTGTAGTGTTAATCGGGCAGCCAGCCAGGGGGATAGTGTAGATCTCATGAACTGGTTATGTGAATGTGGTCATAAAGTGTCTAAGAAAAAGCTACAATGGTGTCAAAAAACTGTTGAATACCTTGGTTTTGTTCTCACAAAAGGTGAAAGGAAAGTCAGCCACAAAAGAGCTGCGGCTCTTATGGGTCTGCCCCGCCCATTGACCAAGAAAGACATGCTCACCTTTCTTGGTATGATTGGTTACTGCCGCCAATGGATACCTGACTGTTCCTACTATGACAACATTTTGAGACAAGCCACAGGTTCAGAAATGTCAGATCTTGTGAAATGGTCAGATGATATGTGCAATGCTTTTGTGTATCTGAAAAATGCTATGGTAATGCTAGAGATGAGCGAATTATTCAAAAATTCGATTCGGCTGATTCGCCGAATTTGCGGGAGAAATTCGATTCGATGCGAATTTATTCGCTGCAAATTTAACTTATTAAAAGGGTTTCTAGGCTTCAGAGAGCCTTTATATTAGTGCAGAACACTGTACCTTTAATTTAAATGCCCTTGGAGTCTGCTGGGGAAGAGAAATAATACTGTCAGTCAGTATGACATGCAGATGAGTGCCGTCGATCTTAGAATCACCGCACACTTCACTCATTTGGGCAGTCACGGGGCACGACGAAGAAGAAGAAGAAGAATGAAAAGAAGAAGAAGAATGAAAAGAAGAAGAAGAAGAATGAAAAGAAGAATGAGAAGAAGAATGAAAAGAAGAATGAAAAGAAGAATGAAAAGAAGAATGAGAAGAATGAAAAGAAGAATGAAAAGAAGAAGAATGAAAAGAAGAAGAATGAAAAGAAGAAGAAGAAGAATGAAAAGAAGAAGAATGAAAAGAAGAAGAAGAATGAAAAGAAGAATGAGAAGAAGAATGAAAAGAAGAATGAAAAGAAGAAGAAGAAGAATGAAAAGAAGAAGAAGAATGAAAAGAAGAATGAAAAGAAGAAGAAGAAGAATGAAAAGAAGAAGAAGAAGAATGAAAAGAAGAATGAAAAGAAGAAGAAGAAGAAGAATGAAAAGAAGAAGAAGAATGAAAAGAAGAATGAAAAGAAGAAGAAGAATGAAAAGAAGAAGAAGAAGAATGAAAAGAAGAAGAAGAAGAATGAAAAGAAGAATGAGAAGAAGAATGAAAAGAAGAATGAAAAGAAGAAGAAGAAGAATGAAAAGAAGAATGAAAAGAAGAAGAATGAAAAGAAGAAGAAGAAGAATGAAAAGAAGAATGAAAAAAAGAATGAAAAGAATGAAAAGAAGAATGAAAAGAAGAAGAAGAAGAATGAAAAGAAGAAGAAGAAGAATGAAAAGAAGAATGAAAAGAAGAAGAAGAAGAATGAAAAGAAGAAGAAGAAGAATGAAAAGAATAATGAAAAGAAGAAGAAGAAGAATGAAAAGAAGAAGAAGAAGAATGAAAAGAAGCAGAAGAAGAAGAATGAAAAGAAGAATGAGAAGAAGAATGAAAAGAAGAATGAAAAGAAGAATGAGAAGAATGAAAAGAAGAATGAAAAGAAGAAGAAGAAGAATGAAAAGAAGAAGAAGAAGAATGAAAAGAAGAATGAGAAGAATGAAAAGAAGAATGAAAAGAAGAAGAAGAATGAAAAGAAGAATGAGAAGAAGAATGAAAAGAAGAATGAGAAGAATGAAAAGAAGAATGAAAAGAAGAAGAAGAAGAATGAAAAGAAGAAGAAGAAGAAGAATGAAAAGAAGAATGAGAAGAATGAAAAGAATAATGAAAAGAAGAAGAAGAAGAATGAAAAGAAGAATGAGAAGAAGAATGAAAAGAAGAATGAGAAGAATGAAAAGAAGAATGAGAAGAAGAAGAGGAATGAAAAGAAGAAGAAGAATGAAAAGAAGAATGAGAAGAATGAAAAGAAGAATGAAAAGAAGAAGAAGAAGAATGAAAAGAAGAAGAATGAAAAGAAGAAGAAGAAGAAGAATGCAAAGAAGAATGAAAAGAAGAAGAAGAAGAATGAAAAGAAGAAGAAGAAGAATGAAAAGAAGAAGAAGAAGAATGAAAAGAAGAATGAAAAGAAGAAGAAGAATGAAAAGAAGAAGAAGAAGAATGAAAAGAAGAAGAATGAAAAGAAGAATGAAAAGAAAAAGAAGAAGAATGAAAAGAAGAAGAAGAAGAATGAAAAGAAGAATGAGAAGAAGAATGAAAAGAAGAATGAGAAGAATGAAAAGAAGAATGAAAAGAAGAAGAAGAATAATGAAAAGAAGAAGAAGAAGAATGAAAAGAAGAATGAAAAGAAGAAGAAGAAGAATGAAAAGAAGAAGAAGAAGAAGAATGAAAAGAAGAATGAAAAGAAGAAGAAGAAGAATGAAAAGAAGAAGAAGAATGAAAAGAAGAATGAGAAGAAGAATGAAAAGAAGAATGAAAAGAAGAATGAGAAGAATGAAAAGAAGAAGAAGAAGAATAAAAAGAAGAAGAAGAAGAAGAATGAAAAGAAGAAGAAGAAGAATGAAAAGAAGAATGAAAAGAAGAAGAAGAATGAAAAGAAGAAGAAGAAGAATGAAAAGAAGAAGAAGAAGAATGAAAAGAAGAAGTAGAAGAAGAAGAATGAAAAGAAGAAGAAGAATGAAAAGAAGAAGAATTCCAGTACAGCAAAAAGTGTATCTGCAGAGAGCTCCGCTATTTCTGACAGTTCTCTGACAGTTCCTTCACATTTACAGCGGTTGAAACATTGTATCTATTTATTTCCGAATAAAAACATCTGTATCCTAAATGGAAACAAATAGATACAATGTTTCAACCGCTGTAAATGTGAAGGAACTGTCAGAGAACTGTCAGAAATAGCGGAGCTCTCTGCAGTGACACTTTTTGCCGGCTGATCGGGAAAAATTCGATTTGTGCATCCGAAGTTTGCTAAAATTCGGATTTGGTGCGAATCAAATTTTTCCTAATATTCGAAACGAATTCCACTTCGCCAAGTTCGATTCGCTCATCTCTAGTAATAGCCCCTGGTCTTGGTCTGCCCGCATATGATCAAATGTTTCATCTGTATGCTAGGGAAAATTGTAAAACTATGGCCCAGGAGCATGGAGGAAAACTCCGCCCTGTTGCTTTTTTCTCAAAAATGGTTCCAGTACAGGTCCAAGGCATGCCTGCGTGTCTCAGAGCACTAGCATCATGCGCTATGGTGGTCCAAATGGCTACGTCACTCACTCTGGGACATGAGACCACCTTACATACCACCCACAATGTGTCTATTCTACTCAAGAATATACATACCCAACACATGTCAGCCCAGAGACTTAGTGGATATGAGGTTATACTGTTGTCAAACCCTAAGTTGAGAATAAAATATACCTCTCCCACTTCAGGTCCAGCTCCAATTTTGAATGCCTTATTAGGCTTAAAGGGAGAGCAGGATGAAGTGGTTCCACAGCATGATTGCCTGGAATTGATTCATCAGGACACCTCCCCAAGACAGGATATGTCTTCTGTGGCTCTTCCAGAGGCACAGAATGTTTTTGTAGATGGCTCTTGCTCGAGACCCACTGACACTGTTTACCATGCAGGATATGCGGTGGTGCAGTTGCCAGATAAAGTACTTGAAGCAAAACCCATCCCATGCCAGTCAGCTCAGGCCGCTGAACTGATAGCCCTTACAAGAGCATGTCAGCTTTTTGAGGGACAGGATGTAAATATTTACACAGATTCCAGATATGCGTTTGGCGTGTGCCACGATTTTGGAATAATTTGGGAAAAGAAAGGATTCATTGCAGCAGATGGAAAATCCATCTCACATTCATCTCTGGTGAAGGCTTTACTCAAAGCCATACAACTGCCAAGATCCCTTGCTATCCTACACTGTAGGGCACACACAAATGAACAAACTGATATTGCAAAGGGAAATGCTTTAGCTGACAAAATAGCAAAAGAGGTGGCCCTTACCCAGCCTGCCATGATCCAGATGCCAATGCTCACCCCTGAAATGCCACTGTTGGATCAAACATTGCAGGATTTACAGACATATGCTACCTCAGAAGATATTAAGCAGTGGAATGCAGCTGGTGTGACCAAAGATCCACAAACTGGACTTTGTGTCACAGAGGGGAGACCATGCATTCCAAAGGCCAGTGCACCTCTGTTCATCTCACAGTATCATGGAGTAGGTCACAGGGGATGGCAGGTTACATGTGAACTGCTGGATAATGATTTTTTCATTCCTGGCCTTTCCTCTTTGGTAAAATCATATGTGTCTAGATGCATTACATGCATAAGGAATAACCCAAACAATCCTCACAAGGCAAGACATGAACACCTGACATACCCATCAACACCTTTTACCCACCTACAAGTAGACTTTACACACATGCCAAAGGTAGGAAAAAGACAAGAATATCTTTTCGTAATTGTGGACATGTTTAGCCGCTGGGTAGAAAGCTTTGTAACCACAAAAGAAGATGCCCAAACTGTAGTGAGGATCCTCACACGGGAAATTATTCCCAGGTGGGGATGTCCACTCCAGATTAATTCTGACAACGGTCCAGCATTTGTGGCCAAGGTATGTCAGGATTTGGTGAAAACACTCAAAATTGAGTGGAAGTTTCACATTCCTTACCACCCTCAGAGCTCAGGTATAGTGGAAAGGATGAATAGGACCATCAAGGATAAAATTAGGAAAGCTACTGGAGGTACCTATGCAAACTGGAAGAAAGTACTGCCTGCAGTCTTGGCAGAGGTAAGGATGACTCCTTCTAAAAGACAGGTTACTCCCCCTTTGAGGTTCTAATGGGTAGGCCCTTTCCCACTCCCTGGGCTAGACAGCCACTCATGGTAGAAAGAGGGGATTTGGAATTGATTCAGGAGGAATATGTGAGAAAACTTATTGAAACTTTAGACAAGGTTGAAAGAAATGTTGCTCGCACCTTTCCTCTTTCTTCACAGGAACCAACTCATTCTTTCCAAGTCGGGGACCATGTGGTGATACAAGCCCTCCATAGGAATCGGAAGCAAGAGTATCCCTTTGGGCCCCCCACTTCTGTGATCGCTGTCACCAGGACCGCTGTCCTGACTGAGGATTCCAAGGCCTGGATCCATGCCAGTCGTGTAAAAAGGGTGAACCAAGCCCCTAAGAAGCAAGACAAAGACAAAGACACAGATACAGAAGAAGAAAAAGGAAGTGAAGCCGGTGTAAAAGTCTTTGAAGAAGATGACCTTTCTGATGCTCTCACAGAACTCTGGGCAGACATTTTGCTTCCTCATACTAGCAACCCTGACTGTGTTCCTCCCAGTATGGACAATAACTAACTGTATTCATCACCCAGATGATTATGGAGTGATTAGGAGTATATGTAATACCTCCATCCAAGCTAGTGACCCAGATAATGCAGAACCAGTGCACACAAAAAAACCATAGTACACAACATTCTAGTGTCAGAAAGAAACGAGGTCTAACCCGCACTAAGAGAAGGATGAGAAGAATGTCAATACAAGATAAGGGATGGGGGTTACAGGAAACACCAGTCTTGACTACTGAGGATGTAAATCAGACCATAGTGTTTACTCTGACTAAAAACCAGGTGTTTGACCCGAATAAAGTTACTTATGATATTGGACCTTATAATGTGTACATGTGTGGGAGGAATAAGCCCTGTGGTTACTGGGAGAATATATGGTGGACAACAGACCCTCATAAATGGGAGACCCAATCAGCTAGAATTCCCCTAGAGGACATAGGCACCTATCAAAGAATCTCTATAGCAAAAGGCCAAGGGAATATCATTTTCACAATAAGGAACCCACAGGTCAGAGATAGTGGGGAATATAGGTTGGGAATAACTGTGTCAGGAACAGACCCCTGGGCCAACCTCATATTACAGGTAAAACCCTCCCCAAGAGTCCATGTCAATACCATAGACAATTCATTCCCCAAAGTTAGGGATCGACTGGATAATGAGGTGACAGGAGTAGTGATGCAATCAGAAGACAGATTAAGCCTTGAAACTGGTTACTCTGACAAAAATGAATGGATTGAATGGGTGAGATGGACCACTAAGAGTAAGGGACAGGGAGACTGTGTTTCATGTGCCAATCCCCGCCCCCTACTTGCCACAGTTCCTTTGTTAGAAGAAGAAACTAATATGTCCTGCCTAATTAGAATGTATAAAGATAACATCACTGAGAAGGAATGTTCTGATTTTGTTAAGTTCCCTGTTACCGGATTACGAAATTTACCTTTGGCCTCTAAACCGGTACCAGGAAATTTTACCTGCTTTGAACATGATGATACTAAAGGTAAAGATTTAGGTACATTCCCACCTAATTACTGTATTAAGACCATCCGCACTTCCGCAGAAGGCTAACGGAAGGAATGGTTTCAGGACCACCGGCAGCAACTGTCAGATGTGTGGTGGCTGTGTGGAGATATGAGACTCAGAGCCAGACTCCCCAGCAGATGGAAGGGAAGCTGCGCTCTGACCCATCTTCTCATGCCTTTCTTTATGATCAAAGTAGAAGATGGGATAAGAAGCTTGCCCATCTTGGAAAAATCCAGATCTAGAAGGTATAAAAGAAGTGCACCCCGTGGTTCCTTTGACAATAGAGTTTACATAGATGCTATAGGTGTACCAAGAGGAGTCCCTGATGAATTTAAAGCTCAGGACCAGATTGCTGCAGGGTTTGCCTCTATCGCTATATGGGTACAGCCTAACAAAAATGTGGATTGGATTAATTACATTTATTATAATCAACAAATGTTTGTTAACTATACTAGAGATGCTCTAAAGGGGGTCTCTGCCCAACTTGATGCAACATCCCTTACTGCTTGGCAAAACCGCATTGCTCTTGATATGTTATTAGCTGAGAAAGGAGGGGTATGTAAAATGTTTGGTTCCTACTGCTGTACTTTTATCCCCAATAACACCGCTCCTGATGGAAGCATTACTAGAGCCCTTCAAGGCCTCCAAATGTTGTCTGAAGAATTGGCTGAAAACTCAGGAGTAGAAAATCCACTAGCTGGTTTATTTGAAAATTGGTTTGGTAAATGGGGAACCCTGATGAAAACTATGCTGATTTCTATAGTAATGGCTGCTGCAGTATTAACTCTGTGTGGTTGCTGTTGTATCCCCTGCATCCGAGGTTTAATGCAGAAACTTATTGACGCCACCATTACTAGAACCATGTGGAATCAGTATCTTGATAAAGGACCTACTAAGGGCCCCAGGTACAAACCTGTAAAAAAGGTGTAAGGTCACGTGCGTGACCTAAGAGGGGGTTTGAAGGGATTAGCCCTTAAGTTTGATGTCCCGCCATCTTGTCTCTCTGAGCCAAAGCTCCTCCATCTTAGAATCAGTATCCATCTTAAGACTTAAGTCAGTATTTTAAAAGGATTGATTTTTTGTCTTAAACTGTATTTTTGTCAGGAGTTAAAGTTCCTCTTTTTCCTTCAGGTGTAACTTCCCCTTTTTCCTTTAGCTAGCACAAGACTGAAAGTCTGCGGTTGGATATATCCTGTTGCAAGATTATTAATAATTATAGCCAATGTTAAATAGGGAAATTGTCTGCTTTCTATACTGAACAAAAGTTCATGTTTGACGCACTTAATAATAATTTACATGAATGCCAAATGATTGGGCATGACTGACGTATGTAATATTCTGATTGGTTTATGCATACCTGACAATTGATTGGTTCTTCTATTTCCATGCATTGTTTTAAGTTTCATATATAAGTTTAAACACGGAAGAATAAATTCAGTTCCTTCTGAGATACCACCTTGTGTCTGTGTGCATTTCCTGTGTCTCAGAGGGGGCTCCAGGCCTGAGGACAGACACTGATCAAGGCCAGGGACTGACGGGGGTCAGTGGCTCGAAAGGAATGAGAGCCAATTCCTTTCAACAGCCAGGGGTGGACTGACCATTTGGAAACTCAGGCACTGCCCGAGGGCCCGGGGTCAGTAGGGGGCCCCATGAGATGCCCCTGGTACCTTTTTCATAGGCTTTTTTGAGTTTGGGCAAGGACACAGGGGCCCAATGATCCCCTATTGCCTGGGGGCCCCATGAGTTGTCAGTTCACCCCTGTTCACAGCTAAAACACACTGTTAATATGGCTGGTGTGACCTCACCCTTTTTATAGTGACAGGTCTGGCTTATTCCTTCCCCCTTACTGGCCCTTAAGCCAATCGACCTAAGTTCTAAGGCCAGGCAGTGCATTATGGTTATTGTGGTGCATTTAGGGAATTGTTTAGCTGGGTCTGCAAACCTCATACACACAGGATTCACCATGAACCCATCATAGACATTGACTCAAATCTCACCCTAATTTTGAGTCACTAAAAAAGTCGGCATGGTGTCTGATAAAATAACCCCTCCTCTTACATGAGGCACAGAAGAGGCTAGGGCAGCTGCTGAGCAGCATGTTAATACTATACGGGACAGTAACTTTCAATGCTTAATACATGTTAATGCTTTACAATGATCTAGTTCTGTGCTGACTGAGAGAATGGCAGAGAGAAAATTGCTAAGTATTTGCTACATTATTTCATTACATTAGGCAGTGGGGAATTTTTTTTGTCTGCCACTGTGGTGGGGAGGGATTAAGGGGCATAGTCAGAGGGAAGATTGGTGAGGAAGAAGCACCATCCCTCACTTGCTCTACTGGTATAATTCACAGTATCTGGTTGTCTGTTCAAAAGCCAGGTCTCAGTCTGTGTTTTAGGAGCACAGAAAATGGTTACTGTGTTAATGGATCATGCATCAATTATTTAAAAAAATTGCTTACATAGTTACATAGTCTGGTTGAAAAAAGACAAAAGTCCATCCAGTTCAATCATAGAGAAAAAAAAAAAAAGTTATAATCCTATACCCACAATTGACCCACAGCAGAGGAAGGCAAAAAAAACCCCAGCAAAGCATGATCCAATTTGCTCCTGCTGGGAAAAAAATTCCTTCCTGATCCCCCGAGAGGCAATCGGATATTCCCTGGATCAACTTTACCTATAAATATATATTGCTGCAATGTACAGTAGTTTATTATTCCTTTTTACAGATCAAATGTTATTTTCAGCAACCTTACAAGTAAAATAGCATTACTATGTTTTATTTGTTCATATTTACACCCATTATTAATCTTTAGGCCCCTTTCACTCATGTGGACCATATGTTTCATCAGTTCAGCCATGTTTTTCAAAGAAAAATAAGATTTTCATCAGTTTTTACATCAGTTTTTTTTACATCCACTACCAATGCAAAAACCAGTGCAAAAATGGACTGTTTGTCTGTTTACAGCTGTTTTTTTAACTAAACAAAAATAAGGCTTTGATCAGTTTCAAAATGCAGATGTTGACAGATGCAGATGGAAACAGATGGAAACGGATGATCATCTGTTTACATTTGTTTTTCCATACAAATGCATTGGCGTCCATTTTCATCCGTGAACAAATGGATGAAAAACAGACAAACAGTCTACACATTTAAAGGGGCCTTAGGTATCATTAATAACTCCAATTATATATTTCTTTGCTTCACTTCACTTTACTTCTCTTCACTTTCCTTTTGCTTTTTTAATTTCCTTTTTTTATTTAAAATTTTTCTTACCATTTATATTTGCAGTACAATTTTGTTTTGTTTTCTTTAGTTTGGTAATGTGTGTTGTGTTGCATTTAAAAATATATTTAATTTGCATAGAATGTTGCTGTGCTTTGTATTAGAAGCATAATTGTAGTGTTAAGGGGCCTTAAAAATTACCTCAGGTCAAATTTGATAAAAATATTTACAATTTTGTCTTTATAAAAATAGAATCTCTCGCTATTAATTTCAGTAATTACTTTATCTTCTGTCTCTATCCAATCCTGAATAGAGATTACTTTTCCCCTAGGACTGTGGTCTCTAAACTGTGGCCCGGGGGCCATATGCAGCCCTTTGCTTGCTTTTATCAAGCCCTTGGGCCATTATTCTCACCACTGTCAGCAACAGTAAGGCATAGTTCCTGCCACTGAAATTGACAACGAGGCACTATTCCTTCCACTGACACCATCAATAGGAGAACCATTCTCCCCACTGACACCAATGATGGGAGCACCATTCCTCCCACTGACACCATCAATAGGAGAACCATTCTCCCCACTGACACCAATGATGGGGGCACTATTCCTCCCACTGACACCATCAATAGGAGAACAATTCTCCCCACTGACACCAATGATGGGGGCACTATTCCTCCCACTGACACCCAGGATGGGGCGCTATTCCTCTCACTGACACCAATGATGGGGCACTCTTTAATCCCATTGACATCAATATATTTTCTACTCCCTCTGTCTACAGTCTGGCAGTCCTAAAGTTTGAAGGACAGTAAATTAGCATTTGTTTTGAAATTTTGGAGGCCACTGCCCTAGGATATTGCTGTATGGTCCACAGATCCCATAATTCCAGCTGAGGTTTTCTTGAGTACCTCATCAGCCTCAGGTGAGCTAAATTAACTACACCAAACAGTAATGGAGCTAAGAGAGGAGAAAATACAATTTACGACTCATTTATAATATCACATTGGAGTAACTCATGCTGCATGCATTGGTGTAATGCAGTTCAATTTATTCTGAATGAAACCTCAATGCACTTTGTCAATGGATGTGCACTGCATTGACAAAAATGTGCATGCACCTTTTTGGTTGTGTTTTTGGAGGAATTAGATAGCCCATTTAAATGAAATGGCTGCTTTAATGCAATGTAAGCTATTAGGCATCACACATGCTTAATTATACAACATGTAGTACAGACTGTGAAAGAGTCCCAAAGGTTTGCAAATATGCATGCTTAGTGAGAGAAACTGACAATGGGAATATTTGTGTAATTAGTAGCCTAAGAGGCAAGATTTTCTTTTGCTGCTTTGTTTTATATTGGGTATTTTTTTGCTTTATCTGTAAATAGTACAAAGCATTTAAATAAACCTCACAAGAATACCGGATTTCTAAAGACTGTTGAGGATTTTTTCGCATGATGGACACTTCACAGGGAGCTCAAAGATTACTACTACCAAACCATAGCTCATAATATATTGTCTGTGCTAGCCTAGCTTCTCCTCCCCCACTTCCCTACAATTTTATGTAGATTCTGGGGGGGAGCAAGGTGTATTATGTCTATGTGTAGGTTTATGTATAGGTGTCTATATACTGTAGTACTTGAGTGACATCTCTGACCTGCTGGAGCTGCTGATGTCAAATCCAAGAGCTCCCAGCAGAAGTCCCAGGGTTTTTTAATTTTACAAGTAAATAGCATGCCTACAATAAGTTAAATGCAGATACAATCTTTTTTGTTAAAATAAAAGGCCTGATGACAGGGCTTGTTTCAAGTTGTAAGTGGCGTTATGGAGCAATATACTTTTCATGGACAGCGACAGCATGTATTGGCCATGCATATTTGCCTGAGGAATTGATTTTTTTCTTTTGCTTGGCTTAGGCCTCATTCACATAGTTGTACCAATCCATACACCCCTGCAGGATGCACCAGTGTTGGACTTCAGAGACCTGCATGGATCTCCAAACACATTCCAGAGTAT